>NW_026991711.1:81115224-81709953 GCF_029215605.1 Mirounga angustirostris
CCCCCCATCCCCTGCCCACCTGGCCATTATTGTCCTCGGGGCACCAAACAGCCGACCCAGCTCCAGTGTCCCCCAGGCACCTGGAGTAGCCAGACCGGACTGACAGCGGTGGAGGAGTGTGCGCCCTGCCCCAGGGGCTGGTTCCGCAGCGGCGGGGCCCAGCTGCCCTCAGGGACGTGCAAAGCTGGGCATTACTGCCCACGAGGTGCGTGGGGCCGGGGTCTGCCCTGGCAAGGTCACAGGTGAGTGCCAGGAGAGAAAGCCATGAGCCGGCCTGCACACTCCCCAGACTGAGGTTAGGTTTCAGGAGACCCCTCCTGAGAGGAGGGCCAGGACTGGTCAGCTGCTGAGCATCCTGACTGAGGATTCACAGGGTATCTCAGCCCAGACAAGGCTGATCCTGGGTGAGTGGCACTTCCTGCTCGCTACCCCTTCCCCCGCGGCCTCTGTTGGAGAACTATCCCCAGGGAGTAGGGTGAGAAGCTTCTGTGCCTTGATAAGACAGTTCTGACCTCCCTCTTTCCTCCTGAGACCCCCCTCCTTCTCTCTGAAACAGGTACAATGTGGGGCACTCAGTTCCCTTGCCCAGCGGGCACCTACAGCTCTCAAGCAGGCAATGGCCAAGTGGAAGACTGTCTGCTCTGTCCCCCAGGGGCCTTCTGCCCCAGTGGCACCCCCAAGCCCATGCTCTGCCCACGGTAAGGGAGGCTGAGGGCTATGGCTGTTCTTGAAGTTACCACCTGTTTATTAAGTACAGGCCGGAGCCCAGCGCTCTCCCAGGCACCCAGGGATTTATTAAGAGAGATGAAGGCCCAGCCTGCCTCTGGACTTGGCAGCTTTGTTGAGACAGGACATAGGCACAGAATAGGCAAGGGCCAGGCCTCAGGGATGCAGGGCAGAGACTTGGAATGGGACCCACTCCCACTCCCCATGGCCTAGATACTGAGAGGGAGACAATTCACTCTGGGCTGGAGTCGGTGAGGAAGGACCCACACCCCAGTAGAGAAGCTGCTTCAGAACAGTGCACCCCAAAGGCCAAACATCCTGGAAGCTAGTTCCAGCTGAAGTCTTAGCAGGTGTCATTTGGCCCAAGCTCTGGGGTTCTCTGTTGATTTGACTGCTTTATGAAGATATGCTCTTCCTTAATTTCTCTGGTCAAAAAGTAAAACGTCAAAGAGTTTTTCTTCTTTAAAAAAAGTAACACATGTTCTTTGTGTAGAAAGTGAAAACAACAGTAATCAAAATAAATTTCAGATCAAATACAGATTTCAGTGTAAAAAACAAAATTGTAAAATTAAGAAACAAAATATAAGTGGATGTTTATAAAATCTGAGAGAATGGAAAAGCTAAGCATGACATGAAAGGCAGAAATAATTGAGGAAAAGACCACAGGATCTGAAGGCAGTTATTTAAAGCTTCTGTTCTTCATCAGCATCGTGGATAAAGTTAAAAGGTAAACAACAAAGCCGGGAGATATTTTCAATATGGATGTTAGGCCCAACATCCATCTACTTATTACCTTTTTGTATAAGGGCCATTACAAATCCGTTAAAATAAGACAGAGAAAGAGAGAGAGAGAGAGAGAGAGAGAGAGAGAGAGAGATCAAGAGACAGACAACAGACCACACCAACAGAAAAACATAAGCAAAGTAGAGGAACAGACAATTTTTTTTTGTTTGTGTTTGTTTACGTTTTTAATTAAATCCAGTTAACATATTGTGTAATATTAGTTTCAGGTGTACAATATTGTGATTCAACACTTCCATACAACACCCTATGCTCATCACAAGTGCCCTACTTAATCCCTGTCACCTGTTTAATCCATCCCCTCACCCACCTCCCCTCTGGTACCCATCATTGTCTTCTCTACAGTTAAGAGTCTCTTTCTTGGTTTGCATCTCTCTCTTCTGTTTTCTCCTTTGCTCATCTGTTTTGTTTCTTAAATTCCACATGTGAGTGATATCATATGGTATTTGTCTTTCTCTGACTGACTTATTTTGTTTAACATAATACTCTCTAGCTCTATTCATGTCATTGCAAATGGCAGATTTCATTTTTTTATGGCTGAGTAATATTAATATTCCACCATAATATATGGGATATATATATTCCATACATATATAGAGATAGAGATAGAGATATTCCATATATATATATATCACATCTTCTTTATCAATCAATGGACACTTTATAATTTGGCTATCATAGATAATGTTTATAACATCGGGGTGCATGTATCCCTTTGGACCACTGAGTTTGTATCCTTTAGGTTAAATAGCTAGTAGTGCAATTGCTGGGTCGTAGGGTAGCTTTATTTTTAACTTTTTGAGGAACCTCCATGCTGTTTTCCAGAGTGGCTGCACCAGCTTGCATTCCCACCAACAGTGTAAGAGGGTTCCTTTCTCTCCACATCCTCGCCAACACCTGCTGTTTCTTGTGTGGACTTTAGCCATTCTGACAGGTGTGAGGTGGTATCTCATTGTAGTTCTGATTTGTATTTCCCTGATGATCAGTGATGTTGAGCATCTTTTCATGTGTCTGTTGGCATCTGTACGTCTTCTTTAGAAAAATGTCTATTCCTGTCTTCTGCCCATTTTTTAATTGGATTGTGTGGATTTTGGGGTGTTGAGTTTTATAAGTCCCTTATATATTTTGGATACTATCCCTTTATCAGATGTGTCATTTGCAAACTTTTAATAGAAGCACAATTAGCCCATAGGCCTGGTTTTAAAATCTCTCTCGATGCACTGCCCCGCCTAGGCCACACTGAGGGCCACACCCACCCCATCTTTGGCATGATCCAGGGGCTTACAGCCAGGAAGGGACTTGGCCCTTAAATCCTGAGGGTAAGCCTGGGGGCAGCGGAGGCCTCCTGCCCTCCACCAATGGTGACCCCAGGAAGGCTGTGGGCACCCCCACTCCCCACTCTCTGCTTCTCCTCCGGGGGAACCTCCCGCCAGAGGCCAGGTGCGAGGCTGGCCGTGGCCTGTGTGCTATGCTCCGGAGGTCACCACTGCCCTGAGCCAGGCACTGCCACTCCACTGCCATGTGGTACTGGCAGTTCTCTGTAAGTGTTCCCAGAACTGACTCCATCCCTTCGAGGGCCCAGAAGTGGGAGGATCCTAAAGTCAGGGAGGTGGGAAGGTGGCTAGGGAAAATGGCCAGTGCAGCCTCCGGCCCAGGCCCCCTTCCTCCAGGCCTTGACAACCTGTGGACCAAGGCAGTTGCTCAGAGAGCACCTCAGCTGTCCTGGCATCTGCCCTGCTCTGAACCCCTCCCATGCCCTGACCTCCCCAGGACAGGAGGCGCACACGCAGAGCCTGGGGTCCTAGGCAGCAGCCTTCCCAACTCAATTCAACATGTCTTCTGAGTCCCTGCTCTGTTGCCAGGCCTGGCCCAAATGTTAGAGGGGTGGAAAGAAACCAACCTTATTGCCAATCCCCCTTCCAGGGTCCAGGCCATCTCTGGTGCCAGGAATGCCCAGAAGGAAAGCTCTGCAACGAGACAAAGCTGGCTGGCCCCATAGCATGTCCTCCTGGGCTCTACTGCCCAGCCCGGGGCCTGCTGTCCGTCCCCTGTCCCATGGCGAGAAGCTCCCCTCAGCCCTCCTGGCATCCCTTCACTTTTGCCTGCAAAGGCTCTGGAGCCATCAGCCCTGTACTGGCGGTTGGGATGGAGGACACTCCTTCACTGGGACATGGCCCCATGCCAGCCCTCTGCTTCCTGCCCCACTCGGATGAGGAGCACTGGACCACTCCCTTTCTTGAAGCTGGTTTCTGACAGTGGTGCTAGACCAGAGGTCACAAGGGACAAAGAAATCCAGGCTTGGTGGGGGGTGGGGGGCGGGGGTGGGGGGCAGACACAGGGAGAAGGAGGGAGGGGCTGGGGAGCTGGGAGACTGAGGCTCAGGTGGAGCTCCCAGCAGGGGTGGGGCTGGGTGGAGCCAGCCTTCTTTCTCCAGCCTCCACCCTCCAATTACCCCACCCGCTACTGCAGCCATGGCTTCTTCTCCCCAAGATACACACCCCTCTTCAGATGACCTGGTGTCCTCTATTTTCTCTTCCTGCCTGCTATCGAAATCTGCTGTGAATTTACAACATTCTTCGCTGGGTGGGTGTCTTGCCATCAAACATTTTGGTCTATCAAAAAGTAATTCCCACTCATTCTTATGAGTGTCTCGGAGGCTTGGTCCTTTAAGCAGGCCATCTCCTCCTTCCCAGCCCTGTCTGTCCAGGGTGAGGGTGGAGGGGGCCCTGCTCTGCTCCCTCCCTGGCAGAGCGGCTAGCCTGTCTGGCCCAGGAGCCACATTCTGGCCTCCAGGACCTCAGTAGCATCCTCCTCTCGGCCCAGGGCACTTTCCGAGAGGCCCCGGGGGTATCCCGTGTGCCACATTGCCAGCCATGCCTCCGTGGGACCTTCTGTGGCAGAACAGGCCTGGCCAAGCCCCAGGGGCTGTGCAGTCCTGGACATCACTGTGGGCCTGGTTCCAACACCTCCTCTCCGGTGAGTGCAGACCCTCCTGCGCCTCACAGAGGCAAGACTGGCCTAAGCTCAGAGGCCTGGGCCAGGGTCGGAGGACACCAGCATCTACCTTTAGGGCCCACTGCCTAGTGGGGTGACAGAATACCCCCAGGAAGATGGGAGGAAACCACTCTAGAAACAGAGCTGGGAGAAACCGCAACCATTAAATCTGGCCGATAAAGATGAGAAAGGGCCCAAGTATTTATGTCAGTTTCCGGCTTCCTCCTAAAAAGGCACCAGATACAAATAAGTCATCAGCTAGGAAAAGGCACAGAGCAGGGCTGATAATTAAGACACATGAAGCAAAGCCATTTCTATACAATATGCATCTCTTCGTCATCAGAAGGAAACACAACTGCAAAGCCCTAAGAAGGCCCTGCTAAGGGATAGAGTCCATTCCCAGGGGGCTGCACCTGGGCCCGGGCTGCTGGACAACAATCATGCAATAAGTAACAAGAGCCTCAAGGCGGTTCATAACCTTTGATCCAATAGCTTCCACATGGCAAAGAACATGAAAGGAAAAAATGTCATGTATTTAAAGATGCTAAACGTGTGTAAAACACCACACATTTTAATAGCAAAAAGAAAACACAATACAGCCCAAAGGAAAGATCTAGGCACAGACGTGACATATCAGCCCAGTGGGATACTAGGTAACTATTAATAATGACAAGGATAGTATACTGTTGATATACAGACGACTGAGAGAGGAGAGTGAGAGAAGACAGACAAGTAAAGCTATGTAGCAGCACTTTGAGCAAATAGGCAGAGAAGCAGGATTATTTAGGCTATTGAACATTAAAATTCGTTTCATTTCTCTGAAAGCACTTCCCGGAGGGAGCTGTAAGTTCAGGTAGCTGTGCATAGATGAGCCAGAGTGGCCGGCTTCCTCAGAGAGGGGTTCAAAATGACTAGGAGGGAGCCCGGTGGAGAGAACCCCCTCGTTCTCAACTTTTAAGCCTCAACAGGACCCTGTTCCTCCAGGAGGGACTCCCCTTTGGCAACCTCTGCCCTGCTGGCCATCTCTGCCCTGCTGGCACCAAGGACGCCAGGCAGAGACCCTGCCCAGTTGGCACCTGGAATGCAGAGAGAGGGGCACGGGACATGAGCTGGTGTCTGCCCTGCCCGCCTGGGCTTTTCTGTGCTGCAGCGGGCCAGGCTGCCCCCAGGGGCCCATGTGCACCAGGTGAGGGTGCCCACATCTCCCCTGATGGCCTGGCAGGAAGAGCACCAAGCGGAGGGTGGTCAGGCCTGCCACCTGGGCTCTGGCCCTGGGACCCTCAGCTCCTGAGGCAGAGACATGTTAGAGAGAGCCTAGGGGAAGTGTGCCCAGGTCAGTGAGGCTGGGCTTGGCCAAAATAGGAGGGAGGCAGGCTGGAAGCTACTGGGGCGGGGGGGGTGGGGAGCTTCTAAATGCGTGGGAATGCACAAGTCTTTTGGATTGTTCCAGCCCCTAAGGCTTAGATGAGAGGGAAGGAGAAGGAAAAAAGGGTATTGTCCAGGGGAGGGCAGCAGTAGTCCAGAGGCTGAGGAAGAGACTCCCGTCTGCTTAGCCAGGGAAGGCCCGGAGACAGTCTTTAGGAAGGCCCATCAGCTCATCTGTGATTGAGACAAAACTTTGACCTCGCCCCAAGGGCCTCCGGGTTGGGGGGTTCCATGTACAACAGAATATCCATGGGCTCACTGGGGAGTAAAGTTTAGGCCCAGATAGATGAGATGCAAGCACTCGGCTCTGCCATCTTGCCACCTCCGTCAGCCTCCCTTTGACTAAATGGTGGACACGGATTTGAAGATGTGCATTCAAAGGGACCTAAATGAATAGCTCATCAGGGACATCCACAGAGCCTGTTCCCTTCAAAGCCGTTATTAGTGCGGCAGGACCGTCATGGATGGGAGGGCAAGAAGCTGGGCTCCAGCACCAAAAAACAGACCAGGCTGCATGCTTTTTCTGCTTCCAGGATATTATTGCCCAGGAGGGGCGTGGACCCCGAGACCTCTCAGTGGCCCATGGGGAGACCTTGGCCCTGTGGGCCGCATCTGCCCAGAAGGCTCACTGGGGACCACAGCCCAGCCAGATGGGCAGCACAGCAATGGATCAGGTACTTGGGCTGGCTCAGACAGCAGACCACAGCACAGGGTGGGCAGGACCACAAGATGACACAACTGCTTTACTTTCTCGGCCAAGAGAGCCACCAGGAGAGGACCTGCTCCCCCGGTCATTACTGCTCCCAGGGCATTGGCCACTTCCCCTTGCCCTGCCCCCAGGACATGCCCAGTCCATGGCAGGGTCAAAGCCAGCCCAGGGCTGCTGGCCATGTTTGGCAGGTGAGGAGACAGAAGGGGGCAGTTGGGGTCTCTCCTGGGGAGACAGGTAAAAGCTGTGTTTGGGGGCCCGAGGAGCAACAGGTCACTGGAAACCTCTTCCTGGTGGCCTACAATACAGCAGGCCCTGTGAACAGTGGTCAAGGACAGGGCCTATGGGCTGGGCAGAAACCAAGCGGCACCCTCCCTGCTGTGGGAAATCACTTAACTCAGTTTCTTCATGTGCCCAATAGGAATACGGAGTATAGGAATTTGTAATATTGAGGTAAAAAGTAAATAAGACAGAGCATGGGAAGGACAGTAAATAAATGCTTACCTTGACTGAGGCTAAGAAGTGGCCATAACACAGAAGAGCAGATTCTGTGGAGGAGACAAGGGGCTTGGCATGGACCTGGGCAGGCGAGGATGTACACTCGGTAACACTCATGTCATTGGCATAGAAATGACAGGATGGGACTGGGCTTCCTACAGGGCAGGCTGAGCAGGGACTCCATTTGGCACCCCTCTTCAAAGGGTGGGAGTATTGGAGGTCCGATAGTGGTCGTGCTTGACTCCCTAGGGCAGCATAAGGAGACCTTCTGGGGGCTAAGTTACATGGGGAGCTAAGTAAGGACAACCATAAGATCACAAGTCGTGGAACCTTTGGGCTGGAGGAGCCTCAGGGAACAGGACTGCCCTCCATGTCCTTCTTCCAATGACGAGATTGGGCCTGGCAGGTGGAGGTACCCAACCAAGTCCTGCTGAGGGCTGGTGTCTCCCAAGGCCCTGCCATCGTGACCTCTGTGTTACCCATGCGGGGTCTCTACGGCCAGGGCGTCACTCCAGGACTGTGCTGTGGGCGAGCACCAGCCCAGTAGTCCCTGCTGGGTGGCACCTCGACCTCACCTGTGGGCCCAGGGGTGCACCGGGGATGAGATCACGGGGTCCAGAGGCTGACAGGGCCATCCCCCAGCCCCAGGCCTCCCTTGTCCCAAGAAGGCCCATCAAAGTGCCTCCACTGTTCATCCTCCCCTTGCTACATCAGTGTCCTCAGGGTTGTGGAGACCACGCTCACACAGCTGTAAGAACACAGATATTTAAAACTCTGTTCCTCTGCCTTCCGCCCCACCGGAGGCTCCCTGTTTCGGAAGTAGGACACGCCTCTGTGCGGCACTCCACGTTTCCTACGCGTGCACACATGTACACACGCGCGCGCACGCGTACATACATACGAGCACACGCGTACATACGCGCGCACACACATACATACGCGCGCACACATGCTTCCACAGGCAAATCCGCCAGCTTGTGGGCAGTTACACAAATGGCATCAAAAACGAATTTCTTTTCTCTTCTCCTAACTATACAGGGGCCTCTTCTTCTTAGAGTTTATCATCAGCATTTGATGGGCTCCATGAGCTAACCGTAAGGGGACATAATGCTGCAAATAGAAATGACAAACTTGGCCAAGATGGGAACAGGTTTCCCAAACAAATGTCACAGAGGCCTGCGTTCAATGGCCCAGGCTCTCCTTCTCAAGCTGGGTATGAAGCCCCCAGTTTTCCCATCTGTCCTGTGCCCATCTTTTTCCAGGATAGGCCAAATGCTGGCACCCCTGTACTTTCTCCCCAACTTTGGGGTCTGCCTAGATAACTTCTGATTAATTTGGAAGGGGTCACATCTCAGGACTCCAACCCCCCACCTGGGACTCCACCCACGGTCCCGGCAGGGAGCCAGGACTGGGCAGAACCCTGGACGTGAGCTGCCTGGGCAATCGAGGGTGATGTCACTCCATCTTTTCATCTCTGCTGCTTTATTTCAGGAAATGTCCTCTTCAAAGGGTGGGCAAGGTGGGGATTGCTGAGCAATTGGCTTTGGGCTGGGGAGCGGCTGCTTTGGGCAGGAGCTGAAGTCACCCACCTGGAGAGATGCATCCATGCCATGGCAGGGGGTCCCTGCCCTCCAGGCCACTTCTGTCCAGTGGGCACAGGGGTGCCCCTGCCCTGCCCTGCTCTGTGGGCACCTTCTCAGATCGGTGAGTACCACTGCGTCCAGGCCCATGGGGGTGAGCCCAGACCTGTCTTCCTCCTGGTCTTCCTTCTACACCGACCATCTCCCTAGCAGCACCCGTCCACCGCAGAGGTACAGAAGGCCTTACAGAGCAGGACGTCCCCCTGGCCTGGGACCAGCAGAGGAGGGAGAGAGAGGTTGCTGGCCCAAACGAGAGCAGGTGACATGGGCTGCTGGGAGCTTGAGAACATTCATGCCCAAGAAAGAAAAGCCATTAAGAATCCTGTGCATCTGCTTGAGTCTCATTTGAGAGTAGAGTCCCACCTCCCACCTTTCGGAACCTCCCAGCCCCCAAGAGAAGGTACCCAGAGCAAGGGGACAGCTGTGGAACCAGTGGCTGAAGGGCTGTTGGATGTTTTGCTTATTGCTGCCAGACCAAAGGGTCTGTGGCCCTGCACAGCCTGAGTTTGAATTGGGATTAAGATGGAAAAGGACAGGGGTGCCTGGGTGGCTCAGTCGGTTAAGCATCTGCCTTCAGCTCTGGTAATGATCCTGGGATCCCTGGATGGAGCCCCTTGAGCTCCCTTCTCAGCAGGGAGTCTCCTTCTCTCTCTCCCTCTGCCCCTCCCCCGGCTTGTGCTCTCTCTATCTGGCTTGCTCTCTCTCTCTCAAATAAATAAAATCTTAAAAAAAAAAAAAAAAAAGGGATGGAAAAGGACAACTATACCCAGGTGCTTATGTTGGGGAGTGGCAGGGGGAGAAAGAGAGAGACCTGTCACACTCTCCTTCAGGCATCTGTCAGAATGATGCCGTGGATGCTTGCAAGCAGGAAGAATCCCAGGGAACCTAAAAGAGGAGATGAAAAGGCAGCCCCAGAAATGCATGGCCCTTGGCAGGATGTGACTGCACCACCCTTAAAGCCTCCTGGTCCCACTGATGCCTAGGGTTCTCTCTGTCTCCCTAGGATGTTTCTCTCCATGGCCTCAGAGTGCCTGTCCTGCCCCTCTGGCCATTTCTGTGGTGCATCTGGCCTCACTGCTCCCTCTGGACCCTGTTCCCCTGGCTACTTCTGTCTGGAAGGAGTCTCCTCCCCCACCCCAGCAGGTACAGGTTCTCTCAGGACAGGTGTGGGCCCTGCACTGGCCCGACGCCCAGAGGTAGATGGGCCCTCTGATTATGGGAGGTGACTGGTCATGGGGCAGTTTGAGGGCAGAGGGGAAGGGTATGGAGCAAGCGGGGCCTGGAAATGATCCTCAGCCAGAGTGTTTTGAGGTCTGACCACTATTCCTGGACCTGTTGGCCTCCTGTCCTTGTGCCTGCAGCAGCATATCCCACAGTTGGCTCACTGCCTCTGGACTGTGGTCATTGGGCTCTCGTCACATCTGTGTCTCCAAGCCCACCTCAGCCCAACCCAACCTCCTAAATCAGAGCCCCACCGACCCAAAGATGGAAACGTCATAGATTTTCAGGGATGTGAGCAGGGGAACCTGGGGGCTTCCAGAGACCAGCCAGCAGGTTCCAGAAGGGTGCCCTGTGGGGCATCGAGCGGTGAGCTGAGTGTGAACCTCATCCCTCATGGGGGCTGGAGACAGCACCTTGTGCGGAGGTGGGGTGCAAGGCGAGCTCACAGGGAAGACTCTCTCCACCCATGTTCTCAGAGGATGCTCTTTATTCCTTGGGAACATCTGAAGGGGGAGGGAGGGCAGCACTGAGCTGCAGCTTTGGTGAAGGCCACTGAACCTGGGCCAGCGCCCTTAAAATCCCTCTTCTCAAGCACTTGCATCTGTCCAAAAAACATTTGAGGCAAAAATCCAGCTCCCAGATGGAAGGTTAGGATCTGGGGAGTTGGGTGGGCAGTAAGAAAGCAGGGACTTGGTGGGGGTTATAGGAGGCACAGGGGGCTGCTCAGCCAGGATAATTCACCAAAAAGAGAACCCGCCATCCTGGTTTATTACAACTACACATGAAAGCAATGCTTTCTAAATCCATTTTAAAAAATAAACAATCACATTGTGTATCCTCAAAAGGACACAAGGGGGAATGCCAAAAAGTGGCCTTTGAGTCTGGGCAAAGCACAGAGAGACGCTGGTCACACACATCAATCACCATCCCAGGACGCCATCCCTGGTAGTCCTGCCCACCTACGAAAGAGGGATTTTCTGAGGCTCAAACAATATAACACATGTATTAAGCACATGCTCTTTGATTTGGAAGGTGCTATACAAATGTTATTATCGGCATTCTTTCTTTCCAAAACCCTCGAGCCTCTGCCCCAAACCCAAGTCCACATTTAGTCCCAGTGGCTGGCACTGCACCAGTCGCCCCAGGCTCCAGTATGCTCAGTGGTGAGTGGGCCTGCACGCTTCACCCAGCTTCCTTCCTTTCCGCAGGCCATTCAGAGCACGGGGGGCCCTGTCCCCGGGGCCACTTCTGCCCCAGTGGAACCAGCCACCCCCAGCCTTGCCCTGCTGGCTCCTACAACAACCTGACTGGCCAAGCCTCCTGCTTCCCCTGCCCCGCCGGCTACTCCTGCCCTGAGAACATCAGCACCTACAGCGAGCGCCCCTGCCCCGCCGGCTTCTCCTGCCCCAGAGGTGAGTGCCTGGGCCACCAGCTGCCAGAGGCAAGGCTGAGTAGCAGGGGGCTGGTACAGGTGGCTGGGACGGGGGTCTCGCTGCAGCAGCAACTAAGGATCACGCAGATGTTCTCTGCTTCTGAGACATTCCTACCACCTGTCCCAAAGGCCAGCGAAGGACTGGATCCTTCACAGAGGCTGAGCCCAAAGCAGCTGACCTTGAGGGGCCAATTTCATGTCTTTAGCTTAACCTTTAAAATTATGAGAGTTTTACTTTCTGTTCCATAACATAATCCATTGGCTAAAAAATACAGATTTAAAATTACTTTACCAACGTTACAAAGTTTGGGCCACATGCTTTTCAATAGAGTTGACCATCAGGAAGAAGAGTCCTGCATATTCTATGGCTTTGTGGACCCTGGGCCTGGGAACACACAGCCTGGGAAGCCCAATGTAAGCAACTGGTGAGGGAGGGGCTCCTGTGGCTCAGGCCAGAAGTTGCCACAACAGGCCCTGCCAAAGACCTCCAGGGGTAGCAAGTAGCAGGGCCTCCCTCCCCAGCCTTGGGCCCAGCTGGACTCCCTCCTCTGAACTTTGCTTTTTAGGCACCAAAGACGCCACCCAGGTCCCCTGCCCTCGGGGCTACTACAACCCAGACCCACTGGCCCAGAGCCTGGACAGCTGCCTGCCTTTTCCCCCAGGCCACTACTGTGGGCAGGAGAATCTGACCCAGGCCTCTGGGCCCTGTGATGCAGGTGCGTTTCCCAAAGCACCCTAAGAAGCTCCCACCTATCCCTGTGCTTCCTACTTCTGTCCCTGGACCTGGGGTGACCCGGACTGTCTCCTGGAACAGCTACTGGGAGGGGTAGGCCTACAGTCTGGGTGAACTCGGCCTTTGAATCCATCCCCCCATCCCTCCCCACCCCCCACCACTGCCCAGTCACTACCAACCCTCCTGCCCCACTGCCTACCTTTCTGTGCTGGTCTCCACCCCAGGCTGGTTCTGCGTGTTGGCAGCCTGGACCGCCCGCCCCTTTGACCCAGACAACTGTACCAGCACCAATTGCCTGTGCCCAGCCACGGCCACAGGGGGGATGTGCCCAGCTGGATCCTTCTGCCCCGAGGGCAGCCCAGAGCCCATACCCTGCCCACCAGGTTCTTTCTGTGCCACCTCTGGTAAGGACCCAGGAGCCCTCTCTGGCCTCTGTGCTGTGACCCAGGCAGGCAGAAGGTGAGAGAACTGGTGGGAACCCCAGCCTTCTCACCGGCCATGTGAGTGCAGGCATGAACCACTATTTCCCCCTGTCTGCACCTGCCTCGTGGGATGGCGTGCTTTGGCATGCTTACAGGCTAGTCTGGGCTACCATAAACTTGCTGCCGTCCTGGTTGAGGGCGCACAGGTGGGTCATCACACAATAGCATCGGGAGGGCGGGCCTCTCTGCAGAGGGAGGGGCTTGGTGGCCCCTCGCTCAAGCCCTCTCACCGTTCCCCATGTCAGAGTGACTTCCTGAGCACCTACGATGACCAAATGCTATCAGTCACTGGGGACGCAGAGGTGAACTAGACTCTTCCTGCCCCAGCTCCCAACCACCCTCAGATGGTAGAGCACAGTGAGGCCAAGACCCCAGCCTATGCTCAGATCTCAGCTCCGCTATGACTGGTAATGCCTCGGGCCTTGCGTGAGATGAGAGTTGTACCTGCATCACAAGGTTGGGCAGAGGAGAGAAAGAGATGGAGCACCCCACATAGGCTCAGCCATTGGTGTGACTCTCAGTCCTCTGGGGCCTGACCCTGCAGGAGGACCCCCCGTCTGTCTGCATAACGAGTCCACTCAGCCCCAGCCTGGCACCCCCCTCTCACTTCCAGGACTGTCCACTCCCAGTGGGCCCTGCCAGGCTGGCTACTTCTGTGCTGAAGGAGCAGTGTCCCCAGCTCCAGAGGACGGGCTGACAGGGGCCCCCTGCCCTCCAGGAACCCTCTGCCCTGAGTGTCTCCAGGGGCCCCCCTCTCAGCCTGATGCGCCCTCCCGTCCAGGGGGCTGCTAACAGATCCTATTCCTCAGTTATCGTCTGGACCCTGGGGCACTTGGGAAGAGGCCAGAGGGAAAAGGGGTGCCATAGACGGTTCAGCCCAAGGCCAAGGAGTGTCGCAGAGGGGCATGGTTAAAATACACTTGGGGTGTTTGCCGTGGTTTGAGTTGTGTGGTATGGGCAGCTGAGAACTGATGGCAGTGACCTTGTCACACCAGGAGTCTCAATAGCTGTCATGGTAGGAGCCCTGATGATGCTCTTCAGGCTACAGGTGAGGGCTGGGGGTCTCTGTGTGGTGCGGAGGGGCGAGGGAGCCGGGCTTCAGGGATGTTGGCAGAGGTGGATCTTACAGTCCACACCATCCATGATGGGCTCTGCCCCATCTCTGGGGCTGGGCCCATGCTTGCCGCCCTTGAGGACCCGCCCCCCTGGACCTCTGGCCTCCCCTCAGCCAGGCCATGCTGCCTCCCCGTGTCCTCAGCTGCAGCATCACCCAGGCCAACACCATGTCCTGCTGGCACCTTCTCCCACCTCCCGGAGGAGACCACGCCCTCGGCGTGCCAGGTCTGCCCACGAAGCTTCTACTGCAAGGAGGCTGGTCTCCAGGCCCCCAGCGGGCAGTGGCCAGCAGGTGAGAGGCAGCAAGATCTTCAGGTGCAGGCAAAGGGGACAAGGCCAGGAGGGGGAGCTCCACAAGGGCAGCTGTCTGGGTCCCGGGCTCCACGGCATGGTCCTTGAGGGCCCCCGTGGCAGGAGACCTGCTAGGACTCAATGCCTTCAGGGAGGGGATCGTCCTCCTGAGTGTCCCTCACTCCTGGCCAGGTTATTACTGCGACTCTAGCGCTGGGCCCATCCAGGACTTCAGCCTGTATCCTTGTCCTCAAGGCTATTACTGCCCCCTGGGCACAGCCGTGGCCACACTCCACAGGTGCCCAGTGGGTACTTACGGCCCTCGGAGGGGACTGAGGAGCATCACAGAATGTCAGCTGTGTCCCGCTGGGAGGTTCTGTGCACTGGCAGGGCTCACGGCACCAACAGGTACGTCCTGGAGGACAGGAAGGGACTCAGGCAGGGGGTGGGCCTGATTGGTGGGTCCCAGAGCAGGCTGAGGAGGAGATGTGTTGGGGAGAAACTACATGGACCTGGATCTCTGGTAAACATGGGGGCAGAGCAGCAGGGTTTGTTGGGCAAAGGTTCCCCTGCCTCTCCCACCCCACCCCACCCCACCCCACCCCAGAAAGTCAAGAGGTGTAGGGTTGGGCCTCGGTGTCTAGTTTTAAAAAGCTTTCCAGGTGATCGGCTATCACCACGAATCGGGAGTCCCTTCATCACGGTATGCTCGTCTCAAAGTAGAACCACACCCCAGCTGCCCAAAGTCAGCACGGAGGCCCCACCAGCACCGTGTGCAGGGGTTCTTGTAGAGGGTCTTTAGCATCTCTGTCCCTAGCCCGCCCCGTTAGCTGATTTGGGCAGGGGGAAGAAGGAGGGTGGCACTTTCTTGGGTGTTGGCTAGCTTCCCTGTGAAATGGCTGGAAATGTTTTGACCCCTAAGGAAAATCCAGGCCTGGCAGTTGGCAGGCTCTGAGGGCAAATCTCAGCCTGGCTCAGACCCCACAGCCACTTTGACCTGGAAACTTGGTACCGACTACACCTGGAGGAGATTCGGGATCCTGCTCATCCCAGGGCCCGGGCCGCTCGGGCTGGTTTTGTGTCAGGAACTCCTGCAGTCTGTGGCCCTAGTGGGGGAGGGCATGGGGCAGCATAAGCAGCCCTGGGCCTTGTGCTGGGTTCTCCAGCAAGGGGTGCAGTGGGAAGGGCCGACAAGGTGTCCTTTCCTCTAGGAGACTGTGCGGCAGGGCACTGGTGCAAGGGAGGAGCCACCAGCCAGGACCCCACCGACGGGGCCTGGGGCCTCCTCTGCCCCGCTGGGCACTACTGCCTCGAGGGTACCTCACTGCCTCTGGGGCCACTCCTACCTTGACAGGGCACAGGGAGGTCAAGTCCCTTCCAGCCCTCCACTGTTGAGGGCGGGTCTCTACTGGTTTTAAGCCCTTCTCCCAACACATGAGCCATAGCCCAAAATGGAGGGCGGTGCTAAGCTGTGCAGGACCGAGCACAGGACTCTTCTCCCCCACATGCCCTCCCCACTCTGCTCAACAGTCTTCACCCTTCCCCTCCCTGGAACCCTCCCCCCACCTAGGCCTCAGGAAACCTCGCTTGAGCGACTGACCTTCCTCCTTTACCCTGAGGATGCTTTCAGGGCCGGGTCATTCCTCCACCTGGGTACTCTTGCAGAATGGCAAGTGTCTTCCTTTCATTCAGTGATGTGGACTCAAGGACTCCAAAGCTGAACTGGTCCCTGTCCTCTGGAAGCAGAGAGGGGGAGGCATTTCCATACTGGTCTGCCCAGAGGGAAGTTCCAAGGGATAGGAGCCTAATTCAGTCCAATGTCTCCCCCCGGGGCCTCTTCCTTCTGTTGCTCTGACTTCTGCAGGAGCTCCTGTCCCCACCCAATGCCCACCCGGTACCTGGTCTGAGGAAGGGAACAGAACCCCAGAAGGATGTCAAGATTGCTCTGGAGGGAGACTCTGCTCTGGCGGCCACCTGCCAGTCTGGCCAGCACCCTGCTACCCAGGGTGGGCAAACACACCCACATGGAGTTGAGGGAACAGGGTCCGCAGAGTGAGGATTTGGTTCCACTCCAGGATCCAGACCCAGCCAGAGAACAAGGGGAAGAAATCCCTATAGTCAGCAAGGTGCCACCCCCACTGGCCTGTGGGGCCTTGGGCCACTTGGCAGACAGGCAGAGGTTAAGTCATGCCAGGATTCAAGAAGGAACCGGCTAGGAAGGGTGCCAGGCCCATGCTTAAAGTCCACCCACACTCCATGGCTGTGTGCTCCTCAGCGACTTCCCCCACCTTTTTCCAGCGTTTCCTGCACTCGAGGAACTGTCCCTACGTAGCACCGCCATGGAGGGGCTCTCTGGGAGCTCCTGTCCGTCCCCCTGGGCACTTCTGTCCTCTGGAAATGGCTGACCCCACTCCCTGCCCTCCTGGCTCTTACACCTCCGGCACCCACACAACAAGATGTTACGTCTGTCCCGGTGGCCACTACTGTGTTCCAGGGCTGAGGCCGCAGCTGTGTCCAAGAGGTCAGTGGCCTGCCAGTGGCCTGGCTGACTAAGCAAAGCGTCCAAAGCAAAAGGGAGGGGTGGGCAGAGCAGTTAACATGCCTGTTATCTGCCCCCACTTCCCTCAAAGGCCTGGGCTAGGTATTCGGATAATAAGGCGGTAATTCCGGATTTGCAGGGCATTTCTATTTCCTGGGCAGGAGCCCCACGGCAGCGATGCCAGGCCTCCATGCTGGACTCTAGCCCAGCGCCCAGAGCCTGCCCTCTGCCACCTTCCTCCCCATCCCCTGCTTCCTCCGGTTCTAATCTCAGCCCTGATCCCTTCACAGGTTTCTACTGCCCTGAAGGGACAGGGCTTGACTGGCAGCCCTGCCCCCCAGGCACCTATGGCCCCGTGCTGGGACTGAGTAGCCTGCCAGGATGTCAAGCCTGTGATAGGGGCAGGTTCTGCCCCAGGGCCAATGCTACAGAGGCCGGTGGACAGTGCTGGGAAGGACTCTTCTGCTCCAGAGGGTCCACCCGGCCCAACCCAGAGGCCGGTACTGAAGGTACGAGGCCCTCCCTGCTGGACACTGATCCCCTGCTCTGTTTCCTAAGCCCCCCAACTGGGAGGTAGGGGACAGATTCAGAGCCTTCCATCCACTCTGTCAACCAGAGAGACTGATGAGTCTATTCTGTCCAAGAGAACTGGGGTACCTGACCTGGGCCACCTGTGTTCCTGGGCTCTCATTCATGGGAGAGCAAGACACTGGTGCCCAGCATGAACAGTGCTCTGGCATTTGTCTCCACTACCTACTATCCCTTCTGGGCGGGACACCCCAAGAACTCCTATATCCCACACAAGCCAGGCTGAGGGCCCACAAGGCAGACCTGAGGAAACTCACCTTAAGGGTCATTGAAAAGTACTCTTCAGCTGAGCCATGCATTTGAGTCACTTGGCACAAACTGATATGGGGGTGGTGGGAGGGCCAGGCCATCAGATCAGAGTACTGAGGGTGGGGCCCAGCCCAGGTATGGTCAATATGTGAACCCTCCCAAGTAGTTCTCATTGTATAGCTGAGGGATCGTTCCAGTGGTTTTAATCTTCTGGGGCTCAAGTCCTCTTTGGAATTCAGGGACCATGGGGCAAAATCCCATGATCCAGTACAATCCCTGTCTCTGTCAGAAGGGAAACCGAGGCTCAGAAAGACAGTGTGCTTTGCCTAAGGCACACAGTCAGCAGCCAATTTGAGCGCCCGGGCCCACTGACCCCAGTCCAGCTTTCTGCCATTCTGCAGCTGTCCTTGGGCCCTGAGGGTCATAGCATCCTCAGGGAGGCCTGGACACTGGTGAGGACACTGTCTGATGCACAGCTCATCCCTCCAGTTCCTGACCTGCCTGCCTGTGCAGCAACAACCCAGAACTGGCTGCTTCCCATCCTCAGTCACCAAGCAGCCCTGGTGGCAGGCCTCTTGGAACAGGGCCCATGGGGGTCGAGGGAGAGAGAGGAGAGAAGACCCAGCTAGGCATCTCCAGAAACTAGGAAAAACGTAAAAATACCAACCAGCATGGGAAGGTCTGCAAAGGCGTCTACAGCAAGAGCTGGGATGGTGATGGAAAGCCTGCCTCAGTCTGAAACGCTGTCTGTCCACCCCCTAGACCCCGGGCCTTGAGCCTTCCAGAGAGGCCCTGCCTCCCTCAGGTGCCCTGCCTCCTTCAAGAGCGCCTTCCAGACGCCACCACCCCATGTCAGGAACAGCTTGCCCGGTCTCTTCCCTTCTGTAACAGCACCCCAGGGCTATGGTGGAGTAACCAGGTGCGGAGGGTGTGACCCGCAGGAGAGACCCGCAGTGCCATCTCAGGGCCCAGAGCCTGTACCGGGGACGCAGAGGGAGTTCTTCACGACACCCCCGCTCCTCGCCCCACGCTTCCCAGGGGCCAGGCTAACTTGTTTCTTGGTTCCAGAGGAGGCTGGCCCGTGTCCTCAGGGACACTACTGCCCCAGGGGTTCAGCCGTGCCCCAACCCTGCCCACCTGGCACCTTCAGCGCACGCATCAAGCTCAGCTCAGAGGTAGGGAGACCCCAGCCCGGGAGGAGGCTGGGTGTGGGAAGGGCCCCGTTTGGATCTAGGCAAGCATACTGCCCTTGAGGTCAAATGGGGATTGGAGAACAGGGCCACCTGGCTAGCTCCTCCTACCTTGGGGACTGTAGTCATTTTCCCAGGGAGGTCTTCCCTGGCTCTCCGTAGCGCATATCATAGTCTACCATAGTATTTTACTTGCTGGCCTTATTTATTTTCTGTATTCCCCACTAAAATATAAGCACCACCAAGCCAGGGAGTTCTGTCTTTCGCTCACTCCTCTGAGTCGGAATGGTGCCTGGCACACGGCCGGCTCCCAGCACGTCCCTGTTGGCTGCACGTATGACTTTGGAAACTCCGAGGGAGCAGCAACCCGCCCCCACCGTGCGGCAGGTGCATGGTGGGGGCTGCAGGGAGCACAGGGAGGGTGCCCGGGGAGGGCGGGCTGGAGGGCGGCTGCAGCTACGCAGCACCTTATGCTCACCTTGAGGACTGCCGCCTGAGTGAGACAGGCCCAAGTAGGGTTGGAGCAGAGGAGTGACAGGAGACATTACTTTATAACATAGAGCAATACATAACTTATAAAGGGCCACCAGAGGATGCACAAAATTCTATTTAAATGGCCAGTTTCCAAAAGCAACTTTAATATCTGGTTCTAGGCACAAGCGCCTCCAAATCATGGTTTGCGGTTCACTCTTCAGAGGCCCTCCTGTTGTTAGAGGAATATTCCTGGCTTGTCAAAAGCCCCCGAAACCCCAGTGCTCTGGAGTGCTCGGTCCTCCACACTCAAATGAGCAGAAAGGGCTCCCCTGGAGGTCGATCAAGAAGGAGAGGCTTCCCCTGGTGTGATTGGTCAAACTACAAAAGGACATGGAGGGAAAGAGAAACAAAGGAAGCAAGCAGAACAACCCTCAGATAGAGTAGTTTGGGGCCTTAAGCCTTTGTGCCCCACCTGGAGAATGGCAAGCCGAGGGCAGCCAGTGCCCATCAGGGGTGTGGTCGACGGAGGAAGGGGAGCCAGGACAAGAGGTTCTCGGACCGGAGGCCCCCTTCGGGCCTCCTGGTGTGGTCCCTGCTTCCCTGCCCTGGACAGAGCTGGGGGTTGGCATCTCCTGCAGGCTGCCTGCTCCCTGGGCCCGCCTGGCCAGTACTGCGGCTCCGCGGGTCTCACCAGCCCTTCTGGGCCCTGCCGCACAGGCTTCTTCTGCCGCCATGGGGCCCTCGTTCCCAACGGCTCCCTGGGAGATGGGGCCAGTGGCCCTTGCCCTGCAGGTACTTCTGGGGGCTGGTCTGAGGAGGAGCCCGGGGAGGTGGGAAGGGAGCAAGCTCCAAGGCCGCCACTCAGACAGGGGCCAAGGGTCCCCTGGGCCATATAGGAACTGGGTTTAGGATGGGAACACCCTGAGAGCCAGGGAGTGGGGTTTCCTGTGGACCTGACCTGTCGGATCTGTTTCCCTTCCAGGGCCCTTTTGCCCCCCAGGCACTGTTACCCCCAGGCCATGCCCAGCAGGCACCTACAACAGCCTGGCTGCCCAGGGCCACTGTGAGTCTTGTCCTGAGGGGTGAGTGCTGAGAGGCCATCCTGGGGGCTCACGTGTCCAGCTGGGCAGGGTGTGCATTCCTGCTATGGGAAGTGGCTGGACCAGATGCTCGCTAAGACCCCTTTCACTTTAAAAAACAGTCACTGAAGAACTGCCACACCTTCTAGCCACCTTTCTTATGTCTCTTGATCTCTCTATTGGGTATCGCTGAGTCATTCCTAATTTCAAACCTGGGTCTCTTGGGCTCTAATTTAAGCCATTTAAGTGTCCCCACCCCCGCCCCGTGCCTGCCCCGGGACCTTGAGCTGTAGCAGAGCTATGTCCCCAGTGGGCCAATAACTCCTGAGGCCAGCGATGAAGGGTAGACCCAGGCAGCCATATCGGCCCCACTCCATGCTGCTGGGGCCACAGAGCCCTGTGAGCTAACTCCTCCCCGCTTGTCTTTTCTGTAGTTTCTTCTGCCCGGCAAACACCTCCTCTGTGGTAGGGAACGAGTGTCCTGCAGGCCATTACTGCCCTGCTTCCACATCCTTTGCTTCTCAGTTCCCCTGCCCCAGAGGCACCTACAAGCCACAGAGAGGGGGTGTCCAGCAGTCAGACTGCATGCTCTGTGAGCCAGGTAAGGGGACAGGGACATACCCCCACCCGAGCCCTAGTAGGCCACACCCTCCGTGACCAGGGAGGGAGGACTCAGGCCTGGCTGGGATGGGGATGCTTTGGCGGTAGACCGCAATGCACATCTGCTGGCTGGGGTGGGGGGTGCCCCAATCTCTCCCCTCCCCATGACTGGGGGTCCTGTCTTTCCCTCTCTCCTACAGGCTCCTACTATTGCCTCCTGCCTGGGCTGGTGGCCGTGTCTGGGCCTTGCAGGGCAGGTTTCCACTGCACTCAAGCAGCAGCTGTCCCAAACCCCACTGATGGGATCACAGGAGACCTCTGTCCTCCAGGCCATTTTTGTCCCAAGGGCAGCCCCAGGCCCACTCCATGCCCCCCAGGCGAGTTACCGATGTGGGGGCAGGGCACCAGCAGGGCAAGGGTGTGCTCTGGGCCCTTGAGAAGAGAAAGGAGTGGAGGTCCAGCCTTGGGGAGACATCTTGGGAAGGGCACAGAAGAAACCCCCAAACTGTACTTAAAGAGCAATGTCCATCCTGCACCCACATAGCCTGGGGCTTGGGGGTGGAATGATGAATGAGGTGACAGAGAGCTTGGGCCCAGGCTCTCTGCGGGAGGCTTGAAGCCAGAGGGGTGTATGGCAGAGGCACAGAAGGAAGTGAGTGAGGCCTTGTAGCTAAGATGGGGGGATGAGATGAATCTCAGCTGTGCCAGGGCCCAGACAATAGGAGTGAGGCAGGCCTTCAGCCACTGGTCCGTGAGGCGCAGCAGGCAGAGCAGGACCACGGCTCTGCAAGCTGAGAGGCACCACCTTGGGCCTCCCTCTGGGAGCGGGGCCCCCTGAAGGTAGCTACAGAGTGTATCCCTGCAGGCTCCCTCCTGCCCACCTCTGGGGCCACGTCTCGGGAGGACTGCCGGCCATGCCCAGCTGGCTGGTTCTGCTCCAGGGCCGGCCTGAGCTCCCCAGAGGCCTCATGCGAAAGGAGGCTGGTTCTGCCCCAGAGTCTCTGTCTCTGGGCACAGTCCAGGTAAGGGCGGACCTCCTCGGCATTTGGGTAGGGGTAGGGTGCTGTGGGACCCTCAGTGGGCTGGCCTGGAAGGAAGACATTGTTGTGGGCCCTCCCTCTGTATTCAGGTTCCTGAGGCCCAACTGCAGTGAGACAGGTCTCAGACCTAGAACCTTCCATGGAAGGGGCTGAAAACCCCGAGTATTAGCATGTGGCTCCTCATGTGCCAAGAGCGCAGAGAGGGAGATGGGAGATGTGTGGGATGAATGGTAGAGAAAAGGAAGGAACAAGAAGCACTTTTTTAAAAATCCGTCAAAATGGAGAATCCCATGCGTTGGGGGAAGGCTATATAGGACACTCTAGTGAGGGGGCAGGAAGGGCCTTCACCCCTCATGTGCTCCCTGGGGTCCAGCAGAGAAGGGGTAGAAGCTCAGAGCCCAAGCACAAGGCTTAGCAGAGGGGGCACGGTTCTGTCTTCTGGGGCCTCTGTTCTCAGCTGAGAACCAAGAACAGGTTGGTTATAATCAGTTTTGAGATATAAGTAAATTACACTAGCAGTTTAAAGCAGGTTCCTTTTTTGAAATCAGAATGTATTGAAAGTTGGCTCTATGACTGCATTACTCTGTTGCATTCTGACCCTCTTTCCTGCAACAAAGGAAAGCAGGGCAAAGTCGCTGCTAATTCCTTGGAATTGTGCCTGGCCCTGAGAACCTTTAGCGAGTGTGCTGTGCAAGGGAAGGTCAGCAACTGAATGAAAAAAAAAAGGGCCTGGCCAGGACACGATCTTTGCAGACCCACACAGATTGCCACTGGGATAGCAATCAAAGAGATTGGCAGGGCATAAAGGAACCCCTCCTAGGAGTAGGGATCACACCTGCAGGGCCCAGGCCAGCTGTGAATGCAAATGCATGAAGGGACCGCAGTGCATATTAGGGCTCAAGGAAAGCTGCAAATCTAGGCAACTAAGTTTAAAAGATTAGATCTCTGTGCAGGCCAAGCAAAGCTCCTCTGCAGTCAGACCCAGCTTGTAGACCACTTGGCCTGTGCTCTCTGTTCTAAGGCCGTCTTCCAACCGACAGTCCCTGAGAAGCACCTGTGTGTCAGGCGCTGTCTGTAGAGAACCAAGAGGCTCAAGGGCCCTGCTCTCACCAAGCTTACAACCCGATAGCCCGTCAGTGGGAAGGGGCTCCTCACCAAACAGGGAGGCTCCCTCTGATACTGCAGCTCTCAGGAGGGATCCCCCCACGCTGTCCCCACCTGGGAGATCTGGCCTCAGTGTGGACACAGCCCCACCCCAGAGCACAACCTATTTAGGACCACATCTCCAAAAAAATGCATCAAATATCCCAGGAAATTTTAAAAGTCGATATATAAAAGAATAAAAACCGTTTCAACTCTTCATCCTAAAGAGTACAGGTTTCTGATCCTGCTGCATCTCTTCCTGTGGTCTGTCTTCCAAATTAGGTCCCTTGCAACCCGCCTCTCATGCCTTCATTAAGCCAAGACCCGTGGAAAACCCAGATCACGAGCAGGGTCAGTCTTCCTACTGCTTGCTCGTGTTCCATATGATGAAGAGCGCAGGGGTCTCCAGGGGACTTCGTTGACACAGCATTTCCCAAACTTACATGCCCCAAAAGGCTACGTTTTGAGGAACATTTCATAGGACTAGGACCCCAGGGAACCCTGTGGGTGAGAGATGTTCTGACCTGGGAGCCTGGGGCTGCCTCAGGTAGCTTGTGAGGTTCCCAGTTTCAACACCCAGCTTGTGGAGAGCACTGTCCTTCATCCCTCTCAGCCCTGTCACTCCACATCTGGCTCCTTCCCACAAGGGACCACCAGGAGGTTCCTCCGTGGACCTTCCACAGGGCTGTTTTCAGCTGGAGCGTCCCCTCTAGGCGTGTCTGTAGGACTGAGGTGGAAGGGACCAGACCCAGGAGTGTGATACCTCAGAAGCACCATGAATCACATACCCCACCCCGTGAACCACACTCACATGGAGGGAGTAAGAACTGTTGTGGGCTCTGGCTGGAAGGAGATGGGGAGTCTCCCAAGAGGAAATAATTGTCTCCCATGGCTTTTCTCGGCACTCTCTGCCCCATTGGGTGCTCGTGTCCCCCAGGCAGCCTGGAACCCCAGCTCTGCCCCCCAGGGCAGTATCAGGATGAACCTGGACAGAGTCTCTGCAAGACATGCCCTGCTGGAAAGTGAGGAGCTCTTGCTGGGGCTGGGGCTCCTTCTTTATCTGGGTGACACTTGACTTTTCCTGCCCTCTCTGAAGCTAGAGGGATTCAGACATGTTGCAGGGACCAGTGACCACAGGCCCTCCAGGCACCCTTGCCCTGCAGAGCCCAATGTAATTAAAACCATAATGCCGATGCAGGGGCCTTGAAGAGCTGTAGGCTTCATGTACAAGACTCATGAGACAGGAGGCCATTGTCCACCTTGATGCTCATTTCCTCTGACCTCAGATGGTCCTGGGGGGTTTCACTTCTGCCCAAATCCTCTATGCCCCAGGAGCTTTCTTCCTCTGCAGGACCCTCAGGACCCTCACTGCTTAGAAAACCTAGGGATACAGAAGGCCCTGACTCTCATTCTTGACTACCTACTGGCTGTTTCCACAGGTTCTGTTCCTTCCAGAAGCCAGGCGACAGGCCTACTTGGCCAGTGGACTGTCCTGCTGGCTACTACTGCCCTTTGGGTACCTGGATCCCCACGCAGCACCCATGTCCCAGGGGCACCTTCCAAGAGTGGCCTGGTGCACGCAGTGCTAAGGATTGTAGACCTTGTCCTGCAGGACAATTCTGCTCAGATTCAGGTGACGAGAGCCATCTCTCTGGGACTTTGCGGGGTCCTTAACAGATCCATTTATCTCAGAGGTATCCCAGAGGTATTCAGCCTGCCTGTGGGTGACATCATAGGTCCCCTCCCATCATATATGACCTGCAGCCCTCACTGCCTGAGGCCTGAACATGGGGGTGGGTAGGGAAGGCAAACGTGACCTGGCCCCGACCCCTGAGAATGGACAGTAAGGAAGGGGATAGAAAAAGACAGACAAGAACATGAATGTCCCAGCCCAAGCACACTGATTTCTGGCAGACAAAATGCTCTGGATGTCCTGGGGTGGGGGGACATTGATCCCAAGGGGTGGAGGCTTCATGGAGCACTTGTAGGCTTTGAAGGTAATGGCCTTGTTCAGGAAGCAGGGCCTTCTGTCCAGAATGACAGGGAATAGGACTTCAGGGAGACCCTGCCAGGGCTGAGCCTAAGAATGAGAGGGTAGACATAGCAGTAACCGTGTTGGAAAAAGAAGGAGAACAGAATATGGTGTGCATTTGTCAATTGTAGTTGTCTACTCCGTTCATGTATAAATCACCTAGAACCCGATACGGTAGGACAGGAAACAGACTGGTGCACGGTGCTGGGAAGCAGAAGAAGGGAGATGTGAATTCCCACCAGTGGTCCCCCAGGGATCCCCATAGGAGCATGTGTCTGTGTCACACCAGAATAAGGCTGAGGCTGTCAGGCATTGGCCCCTCCCCTGCAGCTGGGGCAGGAGAGCCCTGCACATCTCCAACAACCACAGCGGGGCCTATGTTTCTAGGTTCCTAAGTCAGCACTCTCTCACTTTGGCTCTACATGACCCCCTGGGACCAGACAGGCCTTTTAACTCATTCATCTTCACATTAGGGCCGTTATTTTGCAGATGAAAACCCTGAGTTGGGAGGGGCCTCCGGCACTGCCGCACAGGGAGTGAGCAGCCGAGCTGGGAGGGGACGCAGGATCTGGCTGCAAAGCCTGGCACCTTGAGCCTCAGGGCACACTGCACTTCCAAGTTTAGGCACAGCTCCAGATATTCTTCCAGGGCCCTTTTCTCCTTTTCCGTCTCATTAGCAGCCAGGCCCACTGTCGTGGACTCAGCCTGCCTCCAGCCTCTCTCCACAGGGTCCGGAAAACCCTTCCCAGATGGGCCATGCTCAGCAGGTCATTATTGTCCTCCTGGCCAGACTTCAGCCACCCGTACGTCTTTCCGGTGCCCCCGTGGCTTCTACTGTCCGGAGGGATCTCCCCAGCCAAGGGCCTGCGAGAACGGAACATTCCAGCCCCAGGAGGCCAAGGGGTCTTGTGAGCCATGCCCTGCAGGATTCTACTGTGAAGCTGTAGGCACAGGTGGGCTCACTGGGGCTGAACACAAGGCCCCCACATGGTGCTGGGTCCCAGGGCAAGGTGCTGATAGTTCGAGCCCCCGCAGAAGTGATGCCTCCTTGACGAGCAGGTCACCTCCCTTGTTAGAGAGAGAGTGGAGAGACTAACCCGAGGTGGCACAGTGAATCGGCTCAGTGCCACAAGAGACTGCTGGTCTCTCCCGTATGCCTTCATTGAGATTTGGCTTTAGAATGTATCTCAGGAATTCTTGTGTCAGAAGCTTGGGTGTCACAGTCGTAGTGTTATGATCCACATGCAGCCCTTGACAACGGACAGTAGAGTGGAGGGAAGGGGGCCCCGAAACCAGCCAGGTACAAGGGAGGGACATGTCAGGAAGAGGCATTGCACGGCGACTCATCCGGACACCCAGTGCCCAGCTCAGGATGGGAGGCACTAGATGCAGGGCAGGATAGTCTGAGGTCTAGGACCCTAGGATCTAGTTGGCTGTGACCCGACTCGGTTTTCCCAAGGTACATTCTGCACACTTGAGATCATGACATGGCCTTGGTCATGTTTAGAGATACACAGGTGGCTACTGGCCTGGCAGAGAGGCCAGAGCAAAGCAGTGGGGTCTGCAGACCAGCGTGTCCAGCATGGGCGAGTGCCACCTTCTGGAGAAAGGGAGCTTTATGCTCAGCAGTCAGCCTCAAGGCTGGAGATCTCTGGAGCCCACAGAGGTTTCCCCGAGCGATACACCTCCTGCTGCGATGGCAGATGGACACCCATTGAGGGTCCCCCTCCCAGCCAACATGCCCATAAACTGGACAAAGAACAAAGCAGCTTGCCTGAGGAGCTGGGCCAGGCCAGCTTCAGAGCCTGGGGGTCCCAAGGCTCTGACCAGGATGCTCAGAAAGTAGGGCTCCCACTACAAGCTCAGGCTGACCCTGCCATTGCCCCTAGGTCCCACGGCCGGTGGCCCCAGCCTGTGCCTCCAGGGCTACTTCTGTCCCCCTGGCTCCCACTCAGCCACTGCCCACCCGTGCCCTCGGGGGACATTTGGGCCCAGGCGAGGGGCCAGTGCAGAGCTGGACTGTGAGCCGTGCCTGGCAGGTTGGTGGATTCTGGGTCATGGGCCCTCGGGAAGCCTAGACTAGAGGGCTGAGAAGAGAATGAGGAGAAGGAGAAGGAGAAGGAGGGCAAGCAGACAAGTCCATGAGGGAATGTCTTTGGCCCCCTGGGCCTGTATTGTCATGGAAGCCCCTCACAAGTCTAACAGCTGGGTCAAGGAAAGCAAAGTCAGGTTCAAACATGGGCCAGGGCCCCACTGACCTCCTGCAGGCCCACAGCTCCCACCGTCCTTTGGATTCTCCAGGCCTCCTCATACCCTGTGCCCCAGCCCACCCAACATGTACCTCTAGGACTTGGGCAAGAGCAACCCCGTGTTTTCTTCAGAGACCCGGTGTTGCTGGAGAGAAATTACTGCCTGGTCAAGGCAGAGCCATGTCTCTCTAGCTCATTCTGCCCCTCACTCCCTATATTCTGCCTGGCCATCACACCAACACCCTGTGCTAGTCTAAGAGCCTAGGGAGGGAGGAGCAGGTGGGGCACAGCCCAAGAGAGGCAGGGCTGGTGCCAGAGCCAGAGGGAGGTGGCAAGAGTCCCTCTGTCACCCGCCCCTTGGGTCTGCTTCTTCTAGGGATGTTCTGCTCATCAGAAGGGCTGTCCCAGCCATCAGGGCTCTGCCGCTCGGCCTACTACTGCACGGGAGGGGTGGTGTCTCCCACCCCCCTCAGACACAAGGCATGTAACACCGGGCATGGCCGCCCAGGCTTGTGTCTGAGTCTGCCTGGCAACACCCACGCTGTCCGGGACCACAGAGCGGGCCCGGGGTTCCTACTAGGCTGACTGCTTCTCCTGCCAGGGTTGAATGCCCTGAGGGCAGGACCATTCTCACCTTTGCGCCCTCAGGGCCTGGCATGGGACCCACCCAATGATAGCTTCTTTCAGTGATTCTAAGATGTGCATCTTTTTCACGTTTAACATCTCTACAATCAGCAGCCTCTTATACTCCATGGCATCTGGAGATCACGGTGGCAGTGACTTCTTTCTTTTCAATCGTTCGCCTTCCAGTGTGTGACATCTTGGGTTTGAGGGCATGTGACGATAACCGCAGTCACAGAAACAGAGGCTTTACTCGGTGACGGGCCACATCCCTGTGCTGGGTGCACATCGGCTCAGTGGTCCTCACAATGGCCTCTGGGAGGCCCCGCAGTTACCCTACTTTAGACATGAAGAAACAGAGAAGTATGTGGGGTAATGAATGTTCTCAAGGCCATGTGGTGAGAAAGCGACCATCAATATGTAGGATCATTATACTGTAGCAGCGTAGTGAAGAGTCAGTTGGGTGGACGGACACACAGACTCGTGTTGGACAGACAGATGGTGTGATGGTGATATGACAGTTGATTGTCTCTGATTTTCGTTTTGTTACTGACTTGCCATGTGACCTTGGACATACCTGTCATTTGCCCTCTCTGGACCGCAACTTCCCTTTTAGAAACTGCCCCTTCAGGAAGTCACCAATTCCGCCCTGACACTGCGGAGAAAAGAGGCCCAGGGAATGAGGAAAAGAGGGGAGGGACTCCACTGAGTCAACACTATGATTTAGGAAGTAAGAGTTCCCCCCAGCCCTTCCAGCTCCTCCTCCTCAGGCCCTGGCCGGCACAGGTGGAAGCACAGAATAATGGGACCATTTCGTATGGAATGTTCTTATTTGCGGTCTCCAGGGGCCAGCAGGGGCCAGCAGTGGTATGTGCAACCTGAGACCACAGCTCTGACGTAAAGGCCTTTCTTCCTTCTTTCTGACTACACAGGTGGAGGCCCCAGGATATTCTGGGAATGACATCTGCCCCCCTGGCTTCTTCTGCCCCACGGGAACGCGCTCCCCAGGGCCATGCCTGCCTGGGTTTTACTCCTCTGCCCCAGGCCTGGCCAGCGAGGACCAGTGCCTGCCGTGCCCCCCGGGGCACTACTGCAGCCATCCTGGGCTGTCCCACGCCCTGGAGGCAGGATTCTGTGATGCAGGGTGAGGGGGCCCTGACCCTGAACTCCTCAGGTGCGAAGAGGGAGGAGTATCCCTAGGTCAGGCCTGACAGGGCCCCCAAGTCACAGATTAATCCTAAATCCTGTGGTCTCTCCCCAGCCCCTGGGAGGATCCTGGGCCAGGGTGATTGTCCCCCAGGATGTGGGCCTCTGATGTGTCATCCCGTAGATACAAGGCCAAACAGATCGCACCATCCAGCGCCGTCCCAGCACTGACTTTCCAAGATCCAAGGAGCGCTGGTGTGCTGGGCCAGCCCCGTGGTCCCCCTAGCCCCAGGGCAGCCTCCACACCCTCTGGAGCCCCTGCCAGGCCTTGGTCTTTATCCCCTTGGCCAACAGCCTGTGCCGAAGGGTGTCCGAGATTCCTGACAGGTGCATTTTCCCCTTATTGTTGAAAGGGCTAGAGACTGGCTACAGCCACCAGGAAGCTCCGTCTGGGTCCTATGTGAAGGAAGGCCTGCCCCATCTGTTCAGGGCCCTGAGGACAGAGAAATTTTGGAGAGGGGAGCCATGCTTATTCTGGGAAACGTCTGACCCTTCCCAGTACTCTTCCTGAGGCCTACTGCATAGTTTCCTATCACAGGGGCAGAGGCATGTTTTAGAGTTGAGGACCGGAGGGCGTCCTTCCATCTGAGGGATGGCCCTTGGCTGTGGCCACTCTGGCCTTATCCTCAGCACAACTCTGATGACCCAAGGCTCCAAAGGCCACCCCTTTCTCTCACCTTCTGCCTGTCCAGGACCCCATGGTCATTCTAGAGGAGGTTCAGCCATGGTTCTCCATTTCCTCAGGTATATCTGCCTGGGAGGCAGTGCTGTGCCCTCACCTTCTGACGGAACCCATGGATACCGATGTCCCCCTGGCTTCCGCTGTCCCCCAGGGGCTCACAGCGAGGAGCCCTGTGAGCCTGGCACCTTCAGCCCATTGCCTGGGGCTGACACCTGCCTGCCCTGTCCAGGTGGCACCTACTGCCAAAGGGCTGCTACCGTGAGGCCCACCACCTACCCCAAAGGTAATGGATGCCCTCAGGCCAGTCTCTGCCCTCACTCTCATGGGTCGAGGGACACTGAGCATGACTGCAATGGACAGGGCACCTCAGGGTTCAACGTAGCTGGGACCCCCGGCTCCCAAAGCTCAGCCCTGTCCCAGAACTCAATGCTCGATGGCAAAGCCCCAGCCTTCCCTGGTAGCCAGTGGCCCACCTATAAAATGGGGCTAATCCTCCTGCAGAGGGAGGACACAGGGAGAAGGTTGCTGCGGGAGACACACCCGCCTGGGGACACTGCCAGCACCTTTCTTCACACGGTCTGTGACCAGCCTCATATGCCCATACCCACAGTGTTCATAGTTCCCAGTGGGTGCGCAGGAGGTGAGTGTGCGTATGTTACAGAGGGAGGAACACAGGTCTGAGAGCAGGACATTCTGGTCGGTCCCACCCTGATGCTAAGGTGCTGCTTGGCCAGCCAACAGCCTGTCTGCAAAGTGAGACCAGAGGCCCCATGAGAAGCCCACCCCAGGGGAGCCGACTCCCTCCCAGTAAACACCCCCCAGCGAAGACTCCAGCATGTCTTGTGTGAGACTCTTCGACAAACTGTTGGCCAGGCCGGCTGTTAGGGTGCTCTTAGGGCAGCTATTGCTTGAGGGGAATACTGGGGGGTTGTGTAAGGTGCACATGACCCCACTTTCTCCAGGACAAGAAACTCTGTCTCCCTGACCTACTGAGCCAGACCACACCTGTGACTTACTCTCACTAAGTAATGACCCCAGAAACCTCGGTGCTGACGTCCCACGCCCAGGGGCATGCACACACACATGCACCCAGGCCCACCTCGGCTGCCTGAACACACACCCCTGCCGAAGCCCCCACCCCACTAGCCTGGATTCTAACCCTCCCTGCCTTCTCCCACCACCTGGGCCAGTGTCCTCCTCCACGTCCTTCAGCTGTGCTCTCCATATCCCCTCAGGGCTGCGTTCCCTTCTTTGCCATAAATGATAGGAGTTTGTAGGGCCCAGGGAGCAGCTGTGGGGTTGGGCATGCTTGGTGCTCACTCACACTGGCCTTCCCCACAGGTCACTATTGCCCAGGAGGGACATCCTCTGCCCTTCCCTGCCCAGAGGGAACCCTGAACCCGCGGGAAGGTGCTCTCTCCCCTAGGGCCTGCCAGCCCTGTCCTGCAGGGAGGTATTGCCCTGGGGAGGGCAACGGGCAGACTGAGGGTAAGTACTGGCGACCCAGCAGAGTTATGTCGGGCTCCACTGCGTGGCTTCCCCCAGCACTTTCCTTGGCTGGGCCACAGCCTAGGTCTGGGTCTGACTGCCCACCTCAGTGTGGCCTCCTGCCGCTTCCTCCCTTGAGCCCTGCTCCTCCCTCCCTCGGCTAAGAGTCCTCAGTCTCGTGGCCAAGTAGAGGTTCTCGTTCTAGCTCTGAACTTAGTGCAGGCGTGACCTTGGACAAGTCACTTCAACTCTCTGACCTCAGTCTCCTCCCCTGTAAAGTGGGGATGACCGCAGTCTGCACCTCCCACAGTTGCTGTGGAGAGTGTAGTCGTTACAAACAGGAGCTTAGAACAGTGCCTGGTGCACACCAAGTGCCCACAAGTGTTATCTCTTAGAACTACCCCTCCCCCTGGATTCCATGTGGAAGCCGCCAGCTCAGGGCCAAGGACACCCTAGGTGCTCCCTTATTTCCCTGATTTTTCCTTCCGCCTACTTTAATTTCCATGATTCTCTGGGGTTAGAGACAGCAGGCAGGGACCAGGGAGGAGGCAAGGTATGGCATAGGCAGCTGGTAAGGCTTCTGTTGCTGCCCTAAAAGGCTAGTCTTTCTATATCCAGGACCCTGCTCAGCTGGTTACTACTGTGAGGGGGGAGCTACCAGCCCCACTCCCCAGAGAAACTCTGTCTTTCCCCTCAATGGACCTTGCCCCCGAGGCCACTACTGCCCCCAGGGGACTCTGTACCCTGTGCCCTGCCCCATGGGGACAACGAGGAGCAGCTCAGGTGAGCGTCTGCCCTGTGCTTTCCCATCCCCTCCCGGCTGTGGGCCCCTCCTCCTTCAAAATCCCAACTTCAACACCGTGGACACAAACAGCACAACAGGAACATCTGTTTGTCAGGGTCTCTGGGGTTCCCACAGGGGTGGACTTGAGTCTGGGGGACAGGTCTGTGCCCGGGTATGGATGTTAGGGCTTCCGGCCCCCGGGACATGGCCCACTCCTCCAGCCCTTAATCTATGCCCAATGCAGGGCTCTGCCCTCGAAATGCCAGGCTGTGCCATGGCCAGCCCAAAGTAGAGATGCCCTAAGGGAGGCTTCTGCCAGGGGCTGCTTCATTCAGCACATACTGTGCCAGGCTCCGTTCTAGCAAGCAGGGAACAGGTCCCATCCTCGGAGGTTGATATTCCAGCGTGAGGACATACAGAGTCCTTGAACTTTGACCCCCCTATCCAAGGTGGCGCCTCCGAGGGAAGCTGTGGACCCTGCCCAGCTGGCTCCTTCTGCCCTGGCCTGGGCCTAAGCTCTCCTATCAGCTCCTGTGTGGCTGGCTCTGAATGCTCCTGGGACCTCAGAACTTCCAGCCCCATGGCTTTCCTCTGCCCTCAGGTATCTTCCCAGGAGCTACAGGAGGGAGCCTGGTCCCCTAGGCTTGGGGAAGCCAGGGACTCCCACCCAGGATTCAAGCTGGTGCCCTCCAGCTGTGGGCCTCAGGCCTCAACACTCCCATTTCCCAGGTCCCAATTCTTTCTCCAGTGCCCCCACCCAGCCTCCTGGCCTCCTGTACCCCAGTCACCATGGCCTGAACCAGCTGGAAGAAAGGACAATGCACTGACCTTCCTGAGCACTCAACCACACCCAGCCTGGCTCTCAGAGAGGCCACTTTGTGTCCAATGCCCAGGGTCACTTCTGCCAACCAGGGTCTGCTTGGCCTGACCCGTGCCACCAAGGGGAGTACCATCCCTCCCTAGGCTCAGACACCTGCCTCTCATGTCCACCTGGCTTTCACTGCCCACATCCCGGCACCAGAATGCCCACGCCTTGCCCAGGACATGCCTATTGCCCAACTAGTAAGCCCAGGAGCCCTCAAGTCCCCATGCCTCCCAGGCCCTCATCTTTCTCCCCAACATCCCCATCTTTCATTCGTTTGTTCATTCATTCATTCATTCTTTCATCCATCATTCATTCATCATTCAAACTCCTTAGAGAGCCTACTGCATGCCAGGCACTATATTCACCCTAAGAATGCCAATGACAAAGATCACCTGCAGAGATTCCATCCTTCTCTCATCCCTACCCCAAGCCCATCCCACCCCACTCTGTTGCTTTTCTTTTCTTCAGCTGTTGACTCACGCGTGATCAATGTCCTGCCCCTTCCTTACACTCAGCCTGGGGGTCCAGGGTGAGCACCTGGACCAGGATGATGGCAAACAGGTGTCATCCCCTGTGCCAGTCTTGGTCAACAATCTGGGAACAGCTTCCTGAACACCACATGGAGAAGGGCTCCGCAGTGGTGGTGGGGCGCTGGAAGTGGAACCCAAAGATCAGAATGCGGTGCCCCAGCGACCACAAGTTTGCTCTCCTCGAGTCTGAGTCCAGTCGTCCTGAACACACCGTGCATGAGCTCAGCCTCACATCAACTCGTGTGTGCACTTGTGAATACACACACACATGCACAGATGTACTCACTCACAGTACACACACACAAACTCACTCGTGTGCACTCACGTCCAGATGCACAAACATGCACACACACAAATGCTCGCACATACATGCCTGTGCGGTCCCCAGGCAGCCAGGCAAACAAATAGGAATCCACAAAAGTTCATAGTCCCTTTCATGGCTTACATCAATTTGGGCAAATCTTCTGCCAATTTGAGGAGCTGTAACTATTTATACTTTGCAAGTGTTTGATTCACAGGTGATGCCTACATTTGTTCTTCCTGTGACTATGGTGTGAAAGGTATAGATGCCCCTTTAAAATGAGTGACCTCTTACCCCCGAATATTTACATTTCGAGTCCAAAGAACTTTGCCTGTGGTCCCCGTGATTACATGTTGTATTAACTGAATTCACACCTTTCAGCTTCGCACTCCCCCTCCTGGTCAGAAAGTTTTTTTCAGTAGACCAAACTGCTCCCTTTAAATTTTCTCGCTGTCGGGGGACTTCTCTTATTTCCCGCCCCAGACGTGGACACTGGGGTGCGCCTGGCACATACAGCACAGCCCGTGTGCACAAGAAAATGTTGAGGTGGCAAAGCCAGAGGATGGCCCCCAGGACAAGGGCCACTGATGCAATGGGGCTGTGGGGTGACCTGAGTTGGAGAGGAGGGGACCACACAGGCACACCCCACCCAACCAGGCCGGGCATCAGGACACTGTGGAAGGGGTGGCTGGGAGGAGAAGGCAGCTCCCAAGAGAGATGTGCTTAGTGTGGACGGCCTGGTTCCAGCTCAGTCCCAGAGAACCCAGCATCTGATGCACAGAGCGCAACCCCCCTGAGCCTATGAGTTAGATTAAAGCCCCTGGCCCCCAAATAGTTTCACTGCTACCTGGAAATCCTTCCCTAGGGAGTTACCCTTTTGTAAGGGGACAAGAATCCTCAGGAGGGAGACTAAGGTCTTGGCCATTTCAGCACTTTGAAGGCTCTGAGAAAGCAGAAAGGAAAAACTCAGTGCCATGAGGGCAGCAGGATGCTGATGGGTGGGGGGCCTGGTCACTAATTAGTCCAAGCATGGAGGAGGTGGGTCCACAGGCACGGATAAGACCTGAGCCCTCAGCTGCCCATCTTCACTGGCTAACCCCCCTCTCCAGGAACGTGGTCCCCTCCACTGTGTCCTCCAGGGACCTTCACTCCCCAAAGTGTGTCGGGCCTCCGGGAAGAGGGTGACTGCTCCGTCTGTCACCCCGGCAGCTACTGCAGGTAGGAATGGCCCAGAGTCATTCACCTCCCGCACTGCCATCAAAGTGCTCCCTCCGGGCCAAGAGGCCCAACAGGCTATGGGCCTGCCCGGAGGCCCCCACGCTGCTCGTGGGGCAGCTAAGGTGTGAGGGGTTGGGGCCAGCTGTAAGAAGAGCCCCACCTAGCCACACAGGCCTGAACAGGGAAACCTGACAATTAGGGGGAGAGCGGGGACAATGGGCGTAGACTGAGATTTTTTTTAAAAATAATAATAAATACATTCAAATTGAGGGAGGGCCGATATGAAATACAAATCGCTCTGCTCAGGCCCTGCCTAAAAACATGGGAAAGGTCCTTACAGGCAAAATTTTTTGTGCCTCCAATGAATACCAGAGTTCTGCACATACACTCAGTACTTCTGAATCTTCTACAATGTGAACAGCTTTTGTAATTGTTGGAGCTAGAAAGACAATAAATACGGTGCCTATTAACAGAATAATCAGAGAGCAGGGCTCAGGACACCCAAATTGTACCTGAATGTCCTACACCTACTTGGTATGAGTAAGACCTGTATTCTCACTGTAGCAGTAGAAGCCACTGGAAGACCGCTGTACTTGGGATTCAGGACTCAGAGGCTCTAGGGCTGCATGGGACGGTGGGGGTTCCCCAGCCTCCCCTAAGACCTGGGGACAGGCCCAGCCCTCAAAGTAGCCCTCAGCCCAACTGCCCCAGAGTAGCCAGACCAAAGGAAAGCACACTGGGGGTCTCTGGTCCAGAGAAAGCTCCCAACATTTGCTGAAAACACACACCTCCGACTTCCTGGGACTGGGAAGATGAATCGTCAAAAGAAGTGCTCTGTTTCATGCAGAGGTGAGCCTGCTTCAAAGCAGATTATTTTCTACTTGAAAGGTGATAGTGGAGAGTTCCTCAGATGCTCTTTCTGGAGGATTGTCTCCCCATACTCAGGAAGTTCTTCCTTAGGTCTAGCCTGCTTTCTGCTGCAGAGCTGGAGATCAGACCGGCAGCTCTAGCGCTCAGGTCCAGGGACCCGGCAGGTTGCCAGCACTCCCTGGGGGCAATGCAGGGAGCAGTTAGACCAGCTGCCTGTCCTCTTCCTCCTCAGCTTCACAGTGAGTGCAGCAGGGCCACCAAGTTCCTCCAGGAGGGGCTTGTCCTGCTCTTCGCAGCCTGGAGACCGGCCCTTTAGCCACTGAGCTCCACAAAGTCGGTGGAGGAGATACCCAGGAATCCATCCTTTCCTGAAGGATGCGCAGGGGTGGAGCTTCCAACCCTGCACTATGCCCAGCACCCCTGGGTCTGAGCCTCACGCCCTGTTTTATTGCTGGGTGAAGTATCACATCTTGTTTCTCTCGTATACGTGGCTCTATCCATGTGTTCCCCTGGGAGAGAGGTCAAAAGCCTTTCACGCTGTGGGTCACAATGAAACTGTCTGAAACAAGGGCCTGGATCCCCTCTGGCGCTGGGGCACTGGGCTCGGATCAGCCCCTCCGCCCTGATCTCACTCTTCTCCCCTCTCTGTGCGTTAGAGGTGGACGGGTGTGGGGGAAGTGTCCTGCTGGCTATTTCTGTCCTCCTGGGACCTCCGAACTGACGACACGAGGTCCCAGGGAGTCTCAGCCCTCATGCCCCCGGGGACAGCTGTGCGCCAAGCAGTGCCCACCAGGTAACCACCCCTGTTTCTTGCCCTTGGAGTGTGAAAGAGGCAGAGAGCAAGGTTGCTCAGCTGCTCCCACAGCACCCACCTGGGGGAAAGGATGTCTTGTTTTGGTCAGAAACAGACCCTAAGAATAGTTGACGCTCACACCTGACTGGCTCAGTCAGTAGAGCCTGTGACTCTTGATTGCAGGGTTGTGAGTTCAAACCGCATGTTGGTCATAGAACTTACTTAAAAAAAATCATAAAAAAGAGTTGAGCCCCAGCGCTGTGCATCTAATATGTATGTGCATATGCACGTGTATATAGTTACATACATCAGACGTATGTAATATGAATATACACCTAATGCAATTCAGAAGGTTACTGATTTGACAAACATAAAAGCAAGTGGAGCCGGGACTGGCATCCAGACCTCTCAACTCCTGGGCTAGTAGAATCCCCCAGGCCACCCCTGGATACGTGCTGTTCCCGACCTGCCATGGCAGAGCAGCCTACCTGGCTTCCACGAGATCCAACGTGAACCCTATGCTTCAGGTTTTTACTGCCCAGAGGGCAGTGGAGAACCCACCTCATACTGTGGCGGCTGCCCCCGGAGCCAAGCAGCAAGAAGAATGTGGGCCCTGCCCTGCTGGCCGCTGGTGTAAAGCCGGTAAGCTACCTGCCCTGCCGCCAGGAGGGCACTGGTCCCGAGAAGGGCAGAGGGAGGCCCTCTAGGCGGGAAGAGAGGATGGGAAGTGAGCACAACCTTTGCTCTCCAGGGGACCCGAGCACCCGCCCCTGCCCTGCTGGCCACTACTGCCCTGGAGGGAATGAGACCAGCCCAGGAAGCCCCCAGGCCTGCCCTGAGCACACCTATCTGGCGGCAGAAGGAGGCCAGAGGCTGGCAGAGTGCCTCCCTTGCCCTCCCGGGTACCACTGCCGGTCCCCAGGTGAGAGGTTAACCCTAGGCTGGATGCTGAGACCTCTGTGGAGGAGAGCTGAGGTTTTCCAGGGTCCCATGGCCATGCCTGCTGTTTTTGCCCCCAGGTCTCTCTTCCTTCAGAAGCCACCCGTGTCCTCCAGGCTACTGGTGTCCAGGTGATCAGGGTGCCTTTCTCTGCCCACCTGGCACCTTTCGGACAAAGCCAGGGGCATCGTCACAAGCAGACTGTGAGCTCCGTCCGCCTGGCCACTACTGCCCCCAGGCTGAGCTGAGGGCTCATGCAGATGTGTTTGCGATCCCCTGCAGAGCTGGATTGGAATGCCCTGCAGGTGAGACTGCCTGCCCTATCTGTCCCTCCCCAGCCCCAGTTACCTGGTGGGCACTGCTTGCCGCATAGCTGTCCCCGGGGGCGTGAGGGCTGAGACTCCCTGCCCCCATCCGTCCCTTGTGCCCTCACCCCTGAGGCTTAAGCCAGGTGCTCAGGCAGGCCGTGTTAGCACAGGGCACTTCATGCAGGCATGGTATGGCCACCTGCTTGCCCAGTGCCCCAGGGCCCACTCGGTCTCGGTTGGTCCGCACCACCTGGATTCCCCCCAAGACCAAGGTGCCTTGGTCTGCTCTGTCTCTCTCAGGGGCTGTGGCTGAGGTCACATGCAGGGCTGGCTCCTACTGCGGGCCCCAGACGGGGGGTCCCCCCCCTCTGCCCCGGGGGCTATGCCTGCCCTGCCGGTTCCTCCACCTACACTGACCCAGGGCAGCTGTGAGTGAGTACCCTCCCCTGTCTGTGTATCGGGGGCTCCCCCTGTGTCTCAGCCTCTGGGCTCTCCGGGGAGGAGTCAAGCCGCTGAGTCCCAAACGACCCAGGCCAAAACAGCAGGGCCCAGAGGCGAGTAGTGGAAGCCCTTTGCTTGGGCTTCCCAGCTAGGGTGTTCGAGGGCTCCAGTCCCTGACTCTGTCCCAGGAAAGGGAGGGTGAGAAAGCAAACCCCACCGAGATGCCCTTCTTTAGTTTCCAAGGCCATTCCGTGTGGGGTGGCCAGATTTAGCAACTAAAAACCCAGTGAAGTATGAATTTCAGGTAAACAACAAATAAAGTTTTAGTATAAGTACGGCCCATGCACTATGTGGTAGTACTTCTTGTTTATTCATTGTTAATTGCTCCTTGTTTATCTAAAATTCAAATTTGCCTGGACGCAGTGTACTTCGCCTGGCAACCTCAATCCTGTGTCCAGGACTGACACTCCCCTAACCCCCGACTGTGTCCCCACACCGGAGCCAATCAGATGTGTCCCACATGTTCCGTTGCCCAGGGTGAGGTGGGCAGAGAGCACAGGCCTGGACACTGCCCAGTGGCCCGGCCACCTAGACATGGCTCAGCCTCCTCCAGGAAGACACCTTGACCTACGTAGGCCTCATCAGACATAAGTCCAGGCCATAGCCCCCTGTCGGGGACGCTATCAGAGCTGCCCCTCCCCCAGCCAGCTTAAGGCCCAAGCGTGGGGCATGTGGAGGGGGGCGGGGGCCCCTGCTAGTGAGCTGAGAGCATTATCAAAGCGCACCCAGACCCTATCACCAGGAACCTAGAGTCTGGGGCTCTGTGTCTCTGTGCAGCTGTGTGTTTCCCTATTACTGCCCCCCGGGCAGCGCCCATCCACGTGCATGCCCTGGGGGCTCCGAGGCCCTGAATGGAACTGGCCTTAGGGTCTCCAAGGAGACTCGCTGCCGCCTCTGTGAAGCAGGCACCTACCGCAGCCAGGCCCTGGATGCCCAGGCCTGCCAGCCCTGCCCCTCTGAATTCAGCTGCCACCACGGTGAGTTTGGGAAGCCTGGATGTGAGCAGGAGATGGGGGCTGGGGCCTTGAAATTGGGCAGAGCCCAGTGAGGAGGTTGGAGGTGGCAGGTGGGGAGGACCCACAGAGCCCCTAGTAGCATGCCGGGGAAAAGGCCTGTAATTTTTCCCAGCTAGGCCAGCCACCTGATTGCGAAAGACCCAACAGTGGGGGGGGGGGGGGGGGGGGGGCGGGGCACACAGGTGAAAGAAGATTCAGAGAAAGTAGGGGCCACACCTGTCTTGATGTTAGGTTTAAAAGACCTAAAAATTATCGGCTGTGCATCACATCATACAATGAGCACGTTGGAGCCTGTCCTGGAAAACAGGACAGCCTACTGCCCGATGTGTTAGCAACGCTGGGTATGCCGGGAAGTGGGTTGTGCAGTGCCCAGGAGGCCAAGGGGACTGTCGCTGGGGGGGTGGGGGGGAGGGTAAATACCCTAAAGCACAGAGACTCCACTGTCCTACTTACAATCTAGATTCTTCCCTGAACAGTATTTGCTTTGCTATCTCCCCTCCCACTCCCTACCCCACCTGAATCCTACCGGCAAGCTCATTCTTCCCCCGGACTCTGCCATTTCTCAGTCTGCGCCTCCGCTAGAGTTATGGCTCTGAATTTCCCCTCTGTTTCCCTCCAGGAACAGAGAGTTACCCCAGCCAGCCCTGCCCTGTGGGGCACTACTGTCCAGCCGGGACCCCCAGCCCCAGGCCCTGCCCATCGGGAACATTTAGAAAGAGCAGCCAGGCGGGGGCAGCCGGAGAGTGCTCGCCATGCCCCGCAGGCACCTTTGGTGCGCAGCCTGGCCAGGCTGGCTGCCTCCCCTGGGGGAGCTCTGCTTTCTCTCCCCCTGGTGAGTCTCCACTTGTGCCCCCCCCCCCCCCCCCGCCCCGCGGGCTAATCGTCCTTGTCTCCAGCTCTGGGCTCCAAATACACCATTTCTCCTGTCCCCTAAGTTTTGAGGATCAACAGTGTAAGGTTTCAGAAAACCACATTACCACCAATTGTGGTTGTTTCAAGAAAGCTGCAGTATGTGAGAAAATGGGCGACCCCGGGACTCCCACCATATGGGCGTGGTGTGTGTGCACGGATCAAATGCGTTTGCGCCTTGACTTCAACAAGCAGATGAGTGAATGTGAGGACACAAGCTCAGAGAGGTCCAGCGACTTGCCCCGGATGACTCGCCTAATGCAGGAGCCGGCACCTGGCACGGAGACCGGTGGAGGGCTCTGATGGCCCTGCTTGCTCCGGAAGACTGCGGCAGCCGCACCCCGCTTTCTCAGGCCCGCCTGCGTCTTAGAATCTGTGCCGCGGGACTCAGGCACGGACGCATAAAGCCAGGACTCGGCTGTGGCCCCCGGCTCCTTGCTGATCCCCTTGCCCTCTCCTCATTTCAGAGGTGGGCTCCTCGGGGTTTTTGCTCTGCGAACTACTCGTGCGTGGTCCACAGTGCAAGCAGGAAACCAAGCGGATAATCCAACAGCAGGAAATTTAAGTTGTTCGAATCATACATATTTAGCCTCAGTGGGGGCTCCCTCCAGCCCTGCTCCCTAATGAGGGCTGACCCCAGATCTCCACTGAAAAGAGCACCCACCGTATGCCAGCTGCCGTTGCAAGTGCCACCCTCATATCAATCCTCGTGATCCTTATACCAACTCTCTGAAATAGGCACAGTTACTATCATCCCTGTTTTATAAACACACCAACTGACTGCAGAGAGTTCAAATAACTTGTCCACGGTCTGAGAGTTAGTGGCAGAACCAGGATTTTAACCCAGTGTGGCTGACTCCCACATTCCTGTTCTTAACCACCATGCCACCTTCAAATGGCGTGATGTGAGGTTTACAGGGATTCTACCATCATTTCTTATCTCTGGTTAAGGCATTCTCTCTCTTAGGTGACCAAGCCCTGGATCCAGTGACCAGCCCTCGCCCCAGAACTTACAGATCAGGAGCTGAGTGAAGCAGGTCCCAATGGTTGTGTTGTCTAAATTGCATTTCACTGGCTTGTACATAACAACCTAGTACAGCCAGTTGCTTTAGTTACTGAGAAATATATTTTAACTGCTTTATCTTGGAATGATCATGAGGGAATTAGAGTTACACCTTTTATGGGCATGTGATTATAATTTTTGTGGTGAGATGACCTTTAGGTCACACTACTTTAATTTTTTTCAGGCTGCAGTTATTGCAAGCATTCTCTGTCCCATAGAACCCTGGGGCTATATTACTCTTCTTGGGCTGCATAACAAACTACAGAGACTTGGTGGCTTAAACGATAAAATTTTATTTTCTCACAGTTCTGGAGGCTAGAAGTCCAAGATCAAGGTGTTGGCAGATTTGCCTTCTTTTGAGGCCTCTCTCCTTTGCTTTCAGATGACTGCCCTCTCTGTGTGTCCTCACAAGACCTTTTCTCTGTGTGCAAGCATCCCTCGTATCTCTCTTGTGTGTCCACATTTCCTCTTGCAAATACACCAGTCAGATTGGATTGGCGCCACCCTAATGGCCTCATTTTAACTTAATCACCTTTTTAAAGGCCTCATCCCCAAATACAGTCACATTCTGAGGTACTGGGAGTTCAGACTTCAACATAAGAATTTGGGTGGACACCATTGAGCCCATAACACGGGCCTTGATCACCTCTAGGTCAAATTTTGGAATAAGCCAACATTCTCTTCAGGCTTGTGTTCTGATTAGCCTTCTCAACTTCTACAAGAAGAACTCTCACTCCAGTTAATATATTCTCCCATTTTATTTTCTAAAAGTTTTGTTGATTTATTGCCTAGGGTGTGAGTTTAGGGTCAAAATTCATTTTTCCCAAACAGATATCCAATTGGCATGGCGCCTTTATTGAAAGATCACTCATGTTTGTCATTAACCAAACATCCCATATACATGTGGGTCTGTTTATGAATCTCTATTCTGTCTATTGGTCTTTTTTCCTATCCTTGTAGTAATCATTGTCCTAATCATTGTAGTTTTATAATAAACCTTAATATCAATAGTCTATGTCTTCCAGCTTTGTTCCTTTGAAGATTGTCTTAGCTCTTGTGGTCCTTGATTTCTATATAATTGGATCATATCTACAAAGATACTTGCTGGAATTTTTATTGGATTGCATAGAAACAACAAATCCTTTCAGAGAGAAATGGCAATCTTTATTATATTGAGTCTTCTAGTCCTTGAACATGGCTTAGCTTTCCTTTTATTTATGTCTTCTTTACTCTTACAAGATTTTTGTTTTATTTTTATTTCTGGGTAGAGCCCTTGTATACATCTCATTACTAGGTACAGGCATACCTTATTTTATTGTGCTTCTCTTTATTGAGATTTGCAGATACTGCATTTTTTTACAGATTGAAGGTCTGTGGCAACCCTGCATGGAGCAAGACTATCAGCACCATTTTTCCAACAGCATTTGCTCGCTTCATGTCTCTGGGTCACGTTTTGGTAATTCTCTCAGTATTTCAAACTTCTTCTTTAATACTATATTTGTTATGATCTGTAATCAGTGATTATGACTTGCCGAAAGCTCAGATTATGATTAGCATCTTTTAGCAATAAAGTATTGTTAATTAAGGCGTATACATTGGTTTTTTTTGGACATAATGCTATTAACACTTAATAGACTACAGTATAGTATAAACATAACTTTTATATGCACTGGGAAACCAAAAAAATCCATTTGAATTGCTTTATTTACTTTTTTGCATTGCTTTATTGCAATATTTGTTTTATTGTGGTGGTCTAGAACTGAAACCACAATATCTCTAAGCTATGCCTGAAGTTACTAATTTTTGAAGTTATTGCAAAAGCTGTTAGGTTTTTAAAATTTCATCTTCCAGTGTTTTGTTTATCTAAAATTTTCTTTTTTCAGTTCATCCTTGAAACATATTTTAGCTAAGCACAGAAATCTAGCTTGATAGTTGTTTTCTTTTAGCAATTCAAAGATACTTCCATGGCCTCTGCCTTTTGTTATTTTTGTTGAGAAGTGTTACATAAGTCTTATATTTGCTCTTAGGAGGTAAATATCCTTTTTCTCTGGTACTTTTAAGATTTCCTCATTGTCTTCAGTTTTGGGGAACATAACTATAGTTCTCTTCCTATAGTTTTTCTTTGTATTTATCTTCTTTGAGGTTCTTTAGCACTTCTTGTATCTGTAGTTTGGTGCACTTCATCAAGTTTGTGAAATTCTCAGCCATTATATTTTTAAAATTTTTTCTGCTCTACTCTCTTCTTTCCTCTTGACTCTCCAATTACATGTTATCTCTTTTTACCATACACATGTCTCTTGCACTATTTTCTGCATTTTTCATCTTTTATTTTCTCTTTCTGAGATTCAATCCAGATAGTTTTTTCAGACCTATATTCCACTTTATTTAATTTTTCTTCAGCTCCATACAATCTGCTATTAAATGCACCTATCAATATTTGATGTTTTTGCTATTGAATCTTTCAGGCCTAGAATTTATATTAGTCTTTTATAATTACCTGTTGAAATTTTTCTTTGATCTTGTCCTTTGATTTATCAAACATACTAATCAGTTTAAAGTACATGTCATGTCTTAAAACTCCAATATTTGGATCTCATAAGAGCCTGTAGCTAGTGTCTGGGTTTGTTTTGTTTTGTCTTTTGTCCTCTCTCTCCTTTGATTTCTTAAAAATTCTTGCTTTTTTGCATGCCTGGTTTTTGTTTTATTTATTTTGTTTTGTTTTGTTTCGTTTTTATTGAATGCTACACATTGTGAGTGAAAATTGTGGAGAAAATCTGAAATTCTGGATGTTGTTACCTTCCTCCATAGAAGAATTACTTCCTTTCTGGAAAGCGTTTATAGTAGGGACAAATCACCTCAGTTCATCAGGGATTCAGAAAATCAGTGCTAGGCTCCAGGTTTTGAGAAAGTTAGTTTCCTTATAGTCAAGCCACACTAAGGTGTAGCCCTTCATTGGTCCAACCTAGAAGCCTGTGATGTTTGTCAGAGACCCTTATTCTTGGTGGGCCCAATTTTTGTCCCCTTAGCCTTAGGAGACAACCTGAAGCTATGCTTCAGCCTCTCAATGGCACCTTTGAAGAGGTAAATACCTTTCGGGAAAATGTGGTGCCAAATGTGGGGCTCACCCCTCTAGATTTCCACTGTCTCCAAGATTTTTTTCACCATAAGTCCTCAGTTAAGTTCTTCACTCCTTCAAACAGATGTTTTTTATATTTTTCTGGTCTTTCTAGTTATATGTCATAGGAAGATTGGCCTAAAATAAGGTACTCTGCCATTGCCAAAGGTAGAAAAAAGTCTTGTAAGTAGATGCACTTTTGTAAACTGCCTCTTTCCCTCTTGGGAGGAGGTGGGGAGATTTTTAGTTCATTTATTTTAGAGGTTAGCTCACAAACACTAACCTCCAACTATTGTTAGTGCCACAAAGACACTATGGAAGATATGAAGACAAGTGCAATAGGAAGGAAGAAAAGAATATATAACAAATTGGTAGAAGTGTCAAGTGCCACAAGAAAAAAACAAAGAAGTCTGGATGGTTCGATATAGGAAGAAATTGTAGGATCAGGGAGACTTATTGGGAAGGTTGTAAATTTTTTTTGAGGCTTGATGCATGTTTATTTAAAACAAAAAACAATGGAAAGTTTATCATGCCATTTGCAGTGATCCAAGCAACATTTTCTAGCCATTACAAAACATAATAAAACAAAATTTCTAGATTGCCTTTGATTTTTATGCTTCTTTCTGAAAAGCTAATTTCACAAATATTCTTGGTTCCTCTAATACACTAGGGGCAATTCACATCAGAGAATAGGAACAGTAAACTCCGAGGTGAGTTGAAGGGAAGTTCCTGAGGTTGAAAGAGCAGATATGGATAAATGTAGAAATGAAAACCATTGTCAGGAAAGACATCTATTTTGTCAATTTTGGAAAAGTAAAGTGAGGAAAGGAACTAATGCCTTCTATGCTTGCAGGTACTTCAAGAGCTAGGCTAGATGCTTTAAACAGATGATTCCATCTTATCCAGAGTCTCAAAAAAAACCCTGTAAAATAGATACATCATATACATTTTTGTTTGTTTGCTTCAAGTTTTTGTTTAAATTCTACTTGGTTAACATATAGTATAATATTAGTTTCAGGAGTAGAATTTAGTGATTCATCACTTCCGTACAAGTGCCCCCCTTAATACCCATCACCCATTTAGCCCCCCCCATTTCCACTCTATCAACCCTAAAGTTTGTTCTTTATAGTTAAGAGTCTCTTATAGTTTGCCTCCCTCTCTTTTATTTTCCTCTTTCCCCTGTGTTCATCTGTTTTCTTTCTTAAATTCCACAAATGAGTGGAATCATAACGGTATTTGTCTTTCTCTGACTGACTTATTTTGCTTAGCATAATACACTCTAGCACCATCCACATCATTGCAAATGGCAACATTTCATCCCTTTTGATGGCTGAGTAATATTCCATGGAGAGGTTGTATTTACTTTATTTTTAAAAATAATTTTATAAGCATTTATCTTATTTTTTATTATTTATTATGTTCAATTAGCTGACATATAAAAAGGTTGTATTTAAACAGAAACTTGAAGATGAGTAAAATCTTGTTGGGTTGAGATGGTTGGGGGAAGATATTAAACAATGATTCTTTTAATATAGATCTGTGGTTATTTCTATAGTCATGGATGCCAGACTAAGAGTTCAGACTTTTGTCCAAAGTATTCTTTGGCAACAGAACACTTTTTCAAACTATTTCACATTTAGGAAACTAATGTGAAACATGTAAAAGCAGAGCAGTGCAGATCGAGCAAAGGTTGAGGTCTCACAACTGCTCCCATTGAGTCACTCCTTCACCCAAGAAGTCCCCAAGGCTCCCCTGTGGAACCAGGCGGAAGCCCAGTGCTCTGGACAATGAGATATGGAAGAGTCCCAGGGTCTCAGCAGGGAGCTGGTCTAGATGAGCCAAAGAATATACTGGAGTTCAGGATATTAGAGAGGGCTTCACCATCTAGAACCTGACTCGTGAGAGTTCTCTGTGTCACTTCAGTATTGAGTAATTCCCTTCCTTCTCTACAGTAGAAATAATTATTTCTCTTATTAATGGTCCCTAAATTCATTTGAGGAAAGAATATCACCACATTAGCAAAAGATGTCAACTTTCAGTCCATTCAACAAGTTCTGCTGAGTTCTTTTGGCTACTGTACACACCATACCTGTGAGTGATTATCTGCAGGAAGCAGACAAGGGCTAAACTTTAAATGAGTTTTTTATTCTCCCTGAGCAGATGACAGTTCCAACAGGGGCAAACAAGCTGGAATTGCAGTGAACCCTAGTCAACTACAAGGTCCCAATCTCTACCTCTCCCCCAACTGGCTCTCCCAGAAGAATAATCACCTAGATGCCTTCAGTCTCCCAAATAATACCTGAACTTTCCCCACTCATCACCTTCTTCTCAGCTGAGAATTCCTGTTCTCTTGGCTCTGTCTATCCAATCCAGATCATCCTTCAAGCTCCTTGAGAGGCCTTCAGTCTCTGCAGCTCTCTCTCTATTGTCTAGAGACAGAGGCCTGTGCCAGTTCTTGAGGACTGGCCCCACATGGCTTTGTGTGACAGAGAATAGGAACAACACTTTCCGTTCCATGAGGTGTCAAGTGCTTTCAACTACATCAGTAATTCTCAGCCACAGCTACACATTAAAGCACCCAAGGGACTTTTAAAAAGTAGATGTTCTGGCTTCACCTCAGAGGTTTCTATATAATTTGCCTGAAGAAGACTTGAACATCAATATTTTTTAAAAGCTTCTCAGATGAATCTAATGCAAAGTCAGGGTTGGGAGTCATTGACTCAGAAGATCTCATTCAATCCCCACAAAGACTCCTAAGATCAGTACTTTGGTAAAGGTGGGTGTCTGATCTGCCCACCAGGATCACAAACTCCCTATGGACAGGGACAGAGAGTTTACTCATGTCTCTGGCTCGGTATTAGGTGCCTGTGATGGGCTATGGGACTTCTCTATCCCCAGGGGCCTCCCCCTGCACGTGTCGGGGCCTGAACAGGGTCTTCCAGAAGTCGGATGGTTCCTGCATCTGCCAGGCAGGACATGAGTCCTACAGCAAGAGGGGCCTGGAAAGTGAGGAAAGCAACAGTGACGAGGACTGTCAGCCCCAGGTAACACCTTGGCCTCAAGAAAGGAAGGTTTGAGGAGAGTGAGGAGAGGTAGCATGTTTGGGTCCCTCTGCATGCCAGCCACTTTTTGTTGGCTATCTGGTTAATGTCCAGTCCATTGTGCTGGGTGGATTACGTCCTATACAAATGAGAAGACCTCAGAGAGCTCACCTGGCAAGACACACTTCTCCTTATCATAGACCCACAGAACTTCAGCATTCATTATAAAGGATCCAGTCTCCCCAAAGCTAGACCTCCCAATGATCTCGCCTAGTCAGCAAACTTGTTTCCTATTACTTATGTGGGTTCCCTCTATCCTCAAGCCTAACCCCAGTCTTAGGGCACTGACTAAGTGACCTCTCAGAGGAGCTTGGTTCCCCAGAGGCCCCACCATGTCTCTGGAATGTTCTCTGATGCTGAGAGTGCCTGGGCCAGCAGGGGGTGCCAGAGCCAGGACTCTTCTATATCCTCCCACAGGTGGCAGAGCGCTGCTGGGCTGGAGAAGTTTGCCTGGCTGCCACGCGCAAGTGTGTGTCCCCCCAACTGCATGACTGCTCCTCCTTCTGTCACCCAGTGGGTGGAGAGCTCAGTGCTGAACTGGGCATGTGAGTAATGAAAAGCTGCTGAAAACAAAAAGAATCCACCATCATCTGACTGGTTCTAACTGTCCCTAGAGAGCCCAGAAGAGTTGGGCAGGATCCAGCCCCGATGGGAGACTGAGCCAAATACAAGCTCCTTCCAGAAGCTGCTCCGTCAGCATTTCCCAAGAGGGGGAGGTAGGCCAACACCAGCCAGGTCAGGCAACCCAGAGCTGAGGAGGTGCTGCAGCAAGGCAGAGTGAGCTCAACACCCCAGGTCCCTGAGCCAACTGCTAGGAGTGACCCTGACTAGGTGCCAAGCCAAGAAGGATTCCAATTTTACCTGACACTCCGGTCTTCCACTTGACTTATGGACTGAACAGAATCTCCCCCAGCAGGCAAGGCTGGGGAGCCACTGTGCTGGGAGGTCCGCTGAATAGAGTATTCAGGCTGAACAACATTCTCTCTCCTCACTCTTGCCTCAGCAGGGCACCCAAAACAAAAATTCTGAGCCTCTCAACTAGGATTTGTCCCAAGCCCTGCTCCCATTTTGGGAGATGCTCAGGCTGGTACAGAAGCAGGGGCTAAGAGAGTGCATTTGAATGAGTCATCATGGACCTCCATTCAAAGTGCAGTCACTTCTCAGGAAGCATAGACACCTCATATCCTTCTGAAGAGACCTGTACTAGCATCGGGGTGTCAGGAGTGGGCAGCGGCTCCACACCCACCAGGGCAGACCTCCCATATTCTCCTCTCCCACAGCTGCCAGTGCCAGGCGTATGTCTCAGCAGAAGAGCTCTGTGATGCCCAGTGTCTGGCCAGGGCCCCCCAACTTTCCTTGGCCTGGGGTCCCAGCAGGGAGCTGATCCTCAGGGTGAAGAGTGAGGAGGGAGACAGCGACCAGAGGGTAAGCCCAGCTCAGGGAAGGGCTGGGTTGGAAGGGCAGCCTCTGTCGGCTGAGGACAAGGGAGAAAGAGCCTCCCAGGCACTCTGACTGCAGAAACCAGGCAGCAGAAGGAAAAGTGCATTTGATAACCAGTCTTTCCTAGTCTGTTGCTATCTGCATGAATTTCCATTCTGTAGGCTGGAGGGAAAGGCAGAAAGGAAGTAATAAGTGGTATTTCTTTTGATGATAATGTCAATCATCTGGTTTGAATGCCAGAAGGGAGCTGAGAAAGCATCAGCTTGGCTTTGCATAAGTGTGAAGTGAGGCCCAGGGGCATGAAAGCACCCGCTATGGTGACAAAAATGGTGTGAGCCCTGCTGGAACTGAGCCTGAGCCTCTCATCCCAGCCCAGACCTCTGGTCAGAGAACAGAGCCCTCTCTTGGCCACCATGATGTGGGCTGTGGCTTTCTTCAGGGTGTCGGCGTTTCATCAGGGTCCAAGGGGCAGAGGACCAGGGCTTGGACGCAGCGCAGGTCTGGCTCACCCTGGACGTTTGCCTACCAGAAGGTTTTAGGTGGCTGTCTGTTTGCCACTGAAAGGGGAGGGAGGCACTGGAGAGCAGATCTGGGGTGATAGGAAGATAAGTGTTCTGAAGAAGTTGTTCTGTTAGCAGGATTTTGCAAGTAGAGAGAAAAGGAGCAAACAATGACCCAGTACAAGGATCAGAATGGAGTCAGGGGTGTTTTCTGGAGATAAGGAGGAGCCCAGGGCATAGGAGACCACCTGGGCAAGTTTCAGTGAGATAGGAGACATGCCCTGATGGAGGTTGACAATGGGCATCCTTGAACCCAGCATCACCAGGGGCTGTGCTAAAGGGCTCAGTCTGGGTTTCTGGCCATCCATCATTGCAAGGCTCTCTGCACCTCCTGTCCTCCCCTGGTATATAATGCTGTGCTGCATGTTCTCAGGAAGTAGTGAGCACTCTGGGTCCAGACCGGTTCTTCCAAGGGAACGCCAGGGTCCATCTGGTCCAATGTGGCCCCCATGGCATCTTTGGCTTTGTCGTCTCCAGAGTGGACATGCTTGGCTCCTTCCTCCTTGGTAAGTGGAGGAGGAGGACCAATCCCAGGCTTTCCCAGAGAGTGGGAGGGTGAGGGGCATGGCTGCCTTCTTCCAGCAAGGGATGGGAAGCTGGGGACCCCACCTGTGGTCCCTCAGAAGTTTTTCAGCCCTGTGTTGGTGTTCAGGAGGTGAGAGTCTGGCAGGGACCGTGGAAGGCCATGTCCTTGGGGAGGCGAGGGCCCCAGAAGGGCTGCAACTACTCCTGAAAGGGAACCGAGACAGGATAGGGCCAGTAGGTGAGTGTGTGTACCTCCCCAGACAAGCCCAGCTTCCTCAGCTTTCCTTCCCCAAACCCTCCCAGGACCACCTGTATCCACACCCTGGTTGCAAAGGCACCATTGCACTACAGGACCGGAGCACTCTGCCCCTCATGACCCCCGCATCCATCCCTATATTCCAAATCCAGTGGTCTGCCTGGTAGAGGGGGATGTGATTCTTTTCCAGCTTCATAGTAAGTTCCCTACTTCAGGACCTTGGACCCTCCCTCTGGCCCTGGCTCTCTCATCCCTCCCCTGCCTGGCTATCCAGTGACATCACATACAGACCACACCTTTGAAGTAGCAAGTCACAGGTCTGTGCTGTCCATCTGCTCTCAGCCTGATTGGTCACTTCACTGTGGGCCTCCATTCACTTCTCGGAGCAGATGTTCCGGCTCCAACATTCTGCACCTCTTCCCTGCAGCCCATGAGGGTCAGACTGCTGTGCCTTGGGTGGAGGCAGAGACTCACCCAGTGACTTCTGGTCTAAGCCAGCCCTCCCGCGTGTCTGTTCTGTGTCACACAGTCATCCGTCCAAGGCCTGAAGCCCCCCCTTGGCAGAATCCTCAACCCCTCCTGGCAGCCCCCGACATCTTCAGATGCCTTGGTTTATAAGAATTGTTTTCCTTGCAATGAGCAGAAGCCTGTCTCCCTGTGACTCCCATCCCTGGGAACCTCAGAGAACAAGACGGAGTTTTCCTCGCTGAGACAGTCTTTACTGATAGAAGAGGGGCTCATCCCTTCGGGGCTCAGTGCCACCTCCCATGCATTGAGCATGGTCTGGGCCCTCGGTAGACCTTAATTTCCTCCCCTTCCCCTGCCTGGTACTTCCCCAGGGCGCTGCTCTGGAAAGGATGGGCATTCCCCAGACACCCAGCCCCCCTGCTCACACACACATGACAGATGGTACAGTGCTATCCCACTAAGACGCCCCAGGGCACTAAATGGCTGGGCTGAGACAGGGACAGGTCTGCAGCTCGAAAGACATGAGAGAGGCAAGAGAGCAGCCAGCCCCAGGCGGGCTTTTTTTATTTTCTCCAACAGATTTTTTTTTTTTTTTTTTTTTTTTTTAAGGAATGGATTTTGAGGAGAAAAAACAAGGGGCAGAGCAGTATGGAATAGAAAATAAAGGCAGGGCCCCTGGGTGGCTCAGTTTGTTAGCCGACTGACTGCCTTCGGCTGAGGTCAGGTCCTGGAGTCCCTGGATCGAGTCCCGCATCAGGCTCCCTGCTCAGCGGGGTGTCTGCTTCTCTCTCTGACCCTCCCCCCTCTCATGCTCTCTCTCTCTCTCTCATTCTCTCTCTCTCAAATAAATAAAATCTTCAAAAAAAGAAAAGAAAAGAAAAGAAATGCAAATATAAGCTGTTTTGCTAATTGTTTTATAACCACAACAAATTAGTACAGATAATGCCCTGTACAAAGGACACAATAAAGGCTCAAAGATTAGGGTGCTCCCTCAGGCAATGCTGAAGACATCAGTCTCTGGTATCTGGAATTTATGCTGCACTGGGTATGTGGCACAGCCATGCTTTTAACCTGATTTAAACAGAAGAATGGTGCCTTGGCCCAGGTAGAAAGAGATGAAGTGTTTGGTTTCGCCTGCCACGAAACTACCAAAGTTCCTCCCCACAAAGCGGTGCTGAGGTGATGAGCATCAAAGGGGGAAATAAATCCTGGAAGAGGAACTCCAGACATTTGTGCCCTGGTTTCCAGGCCAGGTCTCCCATAAATCCACTGGCATCTGGGCAACCTCCGTCCTTTCTAAGCCTTGGTATTTCCATGTGTGGAGTGAACCCCGTTGCATTCCGCCTTCTCCACACAGAGGGGGAGGTGAGATCAGAGCCCCATCTTTCCCGGGGGGAAGGGAGTGCTTGGGAAGAACTGACACCTGTGCATGGGAAAGACCTCCTGTGCAGAAGGAATGGCCTAGCTCGGCCTGCCTGTTTCTGCCGGACTCCCCGTCTACCCCCGTAGCTGCTCATTCTCTCAGCCATCCCACAGCACGTATTGAATGCCTGCTGCACGCCCGCTCCGTGCACGCTGCTTGTCAGGGCTACAGAGTTGAACAGGTCCCACCTCTTAGAGTGCCAGGGCATCCAGCTGTGGTCTCCCACGAAAGGCATGGGGGCTTGGGGACCTCTGTTCACAGTGTTTCCACAATGTGCTGGTGCACTCACTTCCCAGGCTGTGGGGGAAAACGGTCTTGCCCTGGCACCAAGATTATTAAATGCATTCTTATTATATACATTAAAGGATAAAACATGTCATTTCATTGAAAACATGTCTTCTCAGTTTGCTCACTCTCCTGAGGACAGACACTGAGCTGCCAGGAAGTGAGCTGCCCAGGGCTGGGGCTGAGAAGGCCCCGGAAGCCAGCCCCACCCCCGGTTCATTCTCCAGATCGCTCAGCCAGTCACTATCCTGTGTACTAGATGCAGCATCTGTTCAACAGCAACCCCCGCTGGGACTCTGGGGCTTTCAGGAGACTCAGCCACCTGGTACAAGAGACTCACCTCAACTTCTCAAGGTAATCTCAGCTAAGCTGCCTGGGAACTTGGAGGGCCCATGGTTCCTCACGTGTAGGTCACAGCTGGGGAGGCACCCGGAGGACCAGAGGAGTATGGGAAGCTGCCAACCATGTGGGAGGTAAGGCCAGAAGAGACCAAGGGCAGGTGAGGCCTCCTGAGTACATGGAGGGGAGGGGTTTGGGAGTCATGGACAGCTTCCTTGGGCCACCTAATTCCTGTGCATGGGGAGGGGTCCTGCCACAGGTCAACGTCACTCACAGTTAGCCTGGTATGAACAGCTCAGCAAAGCTGACTCTCCCCATATTTTGGCCCTTTATCCCCCAGGTTTGCCCACCAGTTCCTAGATCCAGGCACATATGTGTTTCGAGACAACGGGCTGCCTGAAAGCATCATCGTGGTGTTGGCGAAGAAGAAAGGAGTGGCCTGCGATCCCGGTCTATCCCCCGTACAGCCCTCCTCCCCATATCAGCTTACCAGGCACAGGCTGCCAAACCTGGGCCCAGACTGGGTAGTGATCACAGGTACTGACCCTTGACCAGAGTAGCCAGGACCCAGAGGGGGGAATGGGAGAAGCCTTGCACAGCAGGACCTTCAAGTGTGTGTCCAGGCCTATCTGTTACTCTGGGCATAGCCCCAAAGACTACAGATGGGCACGAGGACCACCTTGTCCCTGAACTAGGGCTTCATTTGCCAGGTAAAGAAAATTGTATTTCCTTCTTGGGGTCCCCTTTCTCCCTGCCTCCCAAGCCCCTCAGTTTGGGGACATGTCCTTATGAACAGGGTCTCATGGTGAATAGGGGCCCCTGAGTAGAGTCATAGGCTCACAGAGATACCTCTTCTAACCTTCTCCGTGAGCTTTCCATCCATCCTCTTTCTTGCTTGTCTTTAAGTAATCTCACTGAGCTTTCCAGGCTGAGCCTCAGACAGTGGGTCTGTCATGGCCCCCTGCTCAGGAGGGCAGAGAGAAGGCGGCCCTGCAGTGGCTGAGGCATAAAGCCTGCAGATGCTCTGAGTGGTCGTCATCACGTGGCCCCTGTCCCTCTCCCCTGACCTTGCAGGAGTGCTACTGGCTATTGGCTTAGCAACCATGCTGCTGACAGGACTCGGCCTCCTACTGAGACCCCCGCTGGCCCAAGCCTGCCCTGCGAGGGCTTGGAGGCCCCAGTGGAGGGGTCTTGGAGAGCCTCATGTGCCCACTGAGTGTGTGCCCCTCAGAGACAGGTGAGTCCCCTTCTACCCTTCACTCCTTTCCCGGCCTAGGGGCCATGGCCATCCCCAGCCTGGCCCTGCCCACACTCATGACCCCAGTCCTGGCCCTGGAGACTCAGGAAAGAATGCCTTCTTACGCAGACCTGTGACGTTCATCGCTGGCACTCCTGGTCCATGTGAGCCCTATGCCCCCTGAGTGTGGGTGCTTCTTTCCAGCCTTCTGCCCCATGAAGACCTTAGTCCTCGGGGCTCTGGGGAAGGAGCTGATTCCAAGGAGAAAGCCATTACCTGGGGCACAGGGACCACACTTGTGTGCAACAACCCTCCTTCTCCTCTTCTCCTGCCCTCCACCCAAACCTGCACCCAGGTACACACTCTAGATAATATCTCATATTTCTACAGCATTGATGATTTATAAGACACTTCATGCTGTCCATCTGACCATCACAATCAAACACCTAGAAGTGGGTGTTTTCAGGTGTTGTACCATCCCCATTTTATACACAAAGAGACTGAGGCTCAAGGAAACGTGAGTGGCTTCCCTGAGATCCCCAAGTGGCAATTTTTAGAGTCGGTGCTGCTGGGCTTGAAGCGAGAGCTCTCTAATCTGAAAAGCTGCTTTCCCACCCCCTTCCCACCCGAAGAGCTGGTAGCTCAGGGACAGACCCCACCTGGGCTACAGAGAAAGGAAAGGAAGGCAAAGCTGGCTGTGCAGGAGCCGGGCCCAGGGTTGTTACCCTGAACGAGAACTCCTGCCTCACTTTGCCAGCATGAATGAGACTGCCCTCTCCCCTCTTGCACCCATCAGGCCTGGGAAAGAGTAGTGTAGGGTTGGCAGTGGACACTCACTCAGCTCCATGTTCACACTCCTGCAGGCCACTCTCTGAGCAAGCCCTAGGCCAGCACGGGCCCTCACACCACCTTCCTTCTTTCTTCCTCCTTCCTGCAAGACCCGGCTCCACAGGGAAAGACAGTTGGAAAGGTGCCCTCTTCACTCACATGTGTCCTAGCAGAGCAGAGTGGGTTTGAGGGAGAAGGAGGTCAAGGGGTTTAAGAGCCTCAGCCAAGGGACGCTCCTACAGGGAGTGCGAGAAGCCCACTGGGGTTCTAGCCCTGAAGCCTATAGGAGGCACCTCAGGCAGACAAGTACTTAGTGAGCCTCTGCTATCTGCCAGGCGCTGTGGGACACCTGAGGCTGAACAGGAGTCCACAGAGCAGTGGGGACAGGTGGGGCAAGAGCTGTTGAAGGTGAGCACAGAGTGGTTATGGGGACATGAGGACAGTGAGATGAACTCAGGGAGAGGGAAGGGGGGCAGAGGTTACTCAGCCGGACGTGGCCTGCGGGACCCAGCAAACAGCCTCCTCAGGGGGCTGCCATCCTGTCGAGGCCAGGGAGACCCACCCTCAGCAAAGCAGGGAGGCAGTGCCCACCACCCAACTCTGATGTGACACAAGGCCCAATGGACAGAGGCTGTAGGGCGCCTTGTCTGTCACACCCACACAGAAGAGGTTCTCTCCACAGCCGCTGCTACCTGCTGCTGGGAAGGTCTCCCGCCTCCTCCAGCTCCCGTCAAGCCTAACCCCTGCCCTTCCTGCCAGCACTAACCAACCCCCAGCCCCCACCCCCCACCGTGCATGCTTTCTCTGCTTCCCTCAGTCCTTGCATACCTGCCTGCTAAACCCCAGAGGGAAGGAGAGAGCTGTAGAGCCCGCACCCACGGGCCCACCAGGCTCTGCTTCCCCCTCCATCCCACTGGCTCACGCCAAGCCCTCTTCCTGCAGGAGAGCCACTCCCTGTGAAGACCCTGGAGGACTTCAGCATCCGTACTCTCTACGACAAGCTCGAGGACCAGAGCCTGCACATGGCGGCCCAGCTGAGCAAGCATAGGAGGGATGCAGTGGCCTTCTACAGGGGCGCCAGCCAGCAGCTCCAGGGCCTCGAGGTCAGCCGCAATTCCCAGACAACCAAGCCACCATCATCCCCACCCTCCCAGGGAACGGGGGCCCCCCCTCACCCACTTCTGGAAGTTGCCTGAACCAAGAAGAACACTCATGACCGAGATAGTGACACAGCCCTGGTTTTCCCAGGACATTCTGCAGAACTTCAGCACAGCTGAGCAGCAAGCTCTGGCCAGGCTGGAGACCCAGAGATGGAGGTCAAAGCTGCTGCCAGAACAGACACTGGGCAGAGTGAGGAATCTTGGGGCCGCCACACTGCATCTTCACCCAGGGAGCACTGGCAGCGTCCTCTAGGTGAGAGGCAGGTGCCCAGGGGTGGGACTATGATGGCAGGTGGAAAGTCATAATAGTAACTCTAACTTTGTATAGCACCTAACTGGGCATCTCATATTTATCATCTCACTGGGTGCTCCGAACGCCTGTCATAACTGGACAGCATCGACCCTGATCACAGAAGATGGTCCTGGGCCCAGGGAGGGACATGATTTGCCAGAGCCCGAGGGAGACCCAGATAACACATGGCAGAGCGGTGTTTGCCCCAGCCCTCCTGCTGGCCACACCCACCATTGTGTTTTAAGGGCTGTCCTTGTGTAGGATATCAGGGGGACAAGGGCCCTAAGGCTCTTGACAGTCTCCTTAGTTTAAACCTTTAGTGTTGTTTTTCTAAAGGACAAAAGCAATACATGCTCCTTCGAAAAGTTCCATCAGTACAAAAGAGTAAATAATGGAAAGCGAAAGTCCACTTGACCCCAAATCCCAGCAGCCTCACAGGTCTGTATGTGAATATTTATTTGCTCTTTTGTGGACTCTGTGGAAGCCCTTCCCACAACAGCCTATACTCTGAAATACTCCTGCCACCTGGTAGAGTCTCACATTTTCCAGGTGGTAAAGGCTTCTTCCTTTAGGACCTGGATGTTGAGCTTCACTGTAAAGAAGCATGTGTTAGGCAGGGCCTATGATGGAACAGGGACAGGGTGTGGAGGGACATCCCTGGGTCCCCCTACATGCTCTGACTTACAGCCACACTCAGGTATTAGAGAGCCCAAAACTGAGCATCGTCCTGCGTGGGTCTGGCAGATGGCAGCTCTGGGTGTGCAGTTTCCAAGCTACCCCTGAATGGCCCCGATGTCCCTGTGTTTGGGCCACTGAATAAAGCACAGCTCTAGTTGCCATGGTGGGTGACCCTGCTTCCATGTTGTAAGTGGTAAGGGTTGTCGTCCCCTTTGTTCCTGGCCCCTCTCCCTCCCTGTGAATGTCCAGTGGACGCCAGTCATGGGTGGGAGGGGGGCCACCAGGCTGCTCTCTGCAAGACTGTGTCCCCAGGCAGGAGAACTCAGCCAGCAACTCATACCAGCAGGCTTACCCGCAGTTCTCACTGGCCTGGCTGCATGCTTCTAGAGAGTAGGCAAGCCTTCTCCTCCACTCTAGAAATAGGCTAGTGTTCACTCCCATGCCAGGAGCCATGGACACTGGAGGAGGCTGTGTGCTTCCTGGAACAAGCACTCATGGGCTCAGCAAGGACTTCCCAGCCCCAAAGCATGCTCTGTGAAGGCCCAACCTCAAGGCAGAAAAACCCAAGCCTGTTGCGGCAAGTTATCCACATCCGAATCCAGACCTCAGCATAAAACCAGCTGACTTCCTTTTTTTTTCTTTTATTTACATTTTGTTAGTTAATATACAGTGCCATATTGGTTTCTGGAGTAGAATTCAGTGATTCATCACTTATATACAACACCCAGTGCTCTTCACAACAAGTGCCCTCTTTAATACCCATCACCCCTCCAGCCCACCCACTTCCCTCCATCAACCCGCAGTTTTCTAGCATTAAGAGTGACTTATGGCTTGTTTCCCTCTCTCCTTTTTTTTCTTTTCCTCCTTCCCATATGTTCATTTGTTTTCTTTCTTAAATTCCACATATGAATGGGATCATATGGAATTTGTCTTTCTCTGACTGACTCATTTCACTTAGCATAATACACTCTAGCTCCATCCACATCATTGCAAATGGCAAGATTTCATTCTTTTTGATGGCTGAATAATATTCCATTATATATATATACATATATATATATGTATGACATCTTCTTTATTCATTCATCAGTCAATGGACATTTGGGCTCTCTCCATAGTTTGGCTATTGTTGATAATGCTACTATAAACATCGGGGTGCATGTACCCCTTCAAATCTTTCAAATTCAAATTTTTGTATCCTTTTACTAAATACCTAGTAGTGCAATTGCCAGATTGATTTTTAACTTTTTGAGGAACCTCCAAACTGTTCTCCAGAGTGACTGCACCAGTTTTCATTCCCACCAACAGTGCAAGAGGGTTCCCCTTTCTCCACATCCCTGCCAACCCCTGTTGTTTCTTGTGTATTTAATTTTAGCCATTCTGACAGGTGTGAGTTGGTATCTCATTGAAAATCAGCTGACTTTCCATCTCCTGGAGCGGTTTTCAAACTGCACATTGTAGTTTACTATAAATCAGTTGAATAAGTTGCAACAAGCATTTAAAAAAAAAAAAAAAAAAACCTAGAAAGGAATAAATCAAAACTACCAGAAGCAACACATGTATAAAAAGTAATATGGCTTCATAAAACTCTTCTTGCAGTTTTATGCATACTTATATGGAGGAATATATGAACATTTAATTTCTTAGTGTACGTTGTGATTCTTAAGTATAGTATAGAAGCCACTGCCTAGAAGGAATCTAGTAATAGGACTTGCCCCAAGAAGCTCCCCTTAAATCAGAATCCCACTGGCCCTCCCAGCCTAGCCCCTCCTGCAGCTATTCTGTGAAACTGCTAAGACTCCCAAGCCCACCTGGTCAGCAAGTGCCTTTGGAGAAGTTCAGAGAATTTGTGTTTGCCTCCTCACAAGGGAAGAAAACTCAGATCCAAGAAGAAAGGGTCTCCTGGTTCTGGCCTAACATAGCCATTTTTAAGCTAAACCTGCAGAATTTACATTATGCCCCTCAGGACAACATCAAGTCATAGTAATGAGAATCAACTTGATGGATTCTTTGTTTATTCCCATAGGCCCCGAAGGGCACACCCTGTGTTCTCAAAACATCCCCGGGTGTGTTGTAAGGAAGGTAGGGGGAGGACAGCTCACTCACCCCCTTTAGAGGGGAAACACATGATTCTTAAGGCTGGTAGACAGTGCTTGCCTGGCTTAATGCTTCTTTAAATTTCTTCACGTTAAAGGAGTTATTTAGAGAAAGAAAACTTTTTTTAGCCTCTAATTTGGGCTGGAAAAAGAATTAAAACAGCCCATAACATGGCGGCATCTCATCAGGTAGCTATCTATTCTGTCTATTCAGTCTAATCAGAAAAATAAGCCCCTCCCTTAACTCAGCATTTAGAGCATTTGATGGAAGGCTCCTTAGAGGATGGCTCCCAGAGGCCTGCCTCAGCCGTTGGATACCAAGCCAGGATGCTGTCCTGTCAGATCAAGAGGGGGCCGAGGAGCATCCCCAGGAGATCTGCACACATGGGTCATCTGACCAAAGAAGGGAGCATGCCCCCGCCCTCCTGTGCACAGCTGCCTGGGGTTCTGGGGCTCCCACACACCTTTGCACAGCTGCCTGGAGCTCTGGGGGCTCTGGGACCCCAGCTTCTCCAAACGCTCTCCTCCACAGCCCTGAAGGCCATTGTAAACACTGGGCAAGCACTATCTCGTTTAGCCCATTCAATTCTGACAGGAAATCTGTGAGGGGCATTACCATCATTTTATAGATGAGGAAACAGTGTCTTCAAGAGGCTAAAAAGCCCACCATAGTTACAGGGAGAGTGACAGAGCAGGGCTAGCCAGAAGCCCAACCTCCACCACGTAGCCCTCACACACCTCTGCTGCCTCTAGCTAAAAGGGCATGAAGGAACGCACCTCACTAGACCTCAAGGGCCCACCACCCAGCCACCAGGCTCCATTTCCAAGAGCCCAGCCACAGTCCTTTCCACTGAGCTCCCTGGCCCTTCTGGGGAGACAGGCTGGCCAGGCTGGGCTGGGGTCTCACCCCTTGTTCTTCAGTATAGATCACTCTCCAGAAAGGAGTGGGTCACTGGAAGAATGTGTTTGAGGTTGAGATCCAAGCACTTACTTTTGCCATGATGACGGCCATGTGTCCTCAAAAGCCCTAAGGGAGAGGAGTCGGGGAGCAGTTCAGACAGATGCCAGAAACCTTGCCTGGCACACGGGTGTGTGTGTGTTCATGTGTACTTGTGTGCATGTGTGGTCTGTGAAACCATGGAGATGGAGCAATGTAGTTAAGAGCTTTCCTTGACCTTCTCTCAAAACCATTCCCACTTCTTAAGCTTCTCATCCATACACTTCTGGGCTGGGACATCTGGCCAAGTGATCACGAGAAAAAGGACCAAAAAAAGCTACCTTCCTCTGAAATTGGCCTGGGGCTAGGCTGTAAAAACTTCAGGTCCTCAAACTCCTCTCCATGGGCACTGACAGGAGCTGAAAGCAGAAGACTAAATGAAGCCTATTCCTTTCCTAGCTATTGCTAACTGAAGGCAGAGGCTTCCATTATTTCTCGATGGGGAGCACTTTTTTCCAAAAAATTACATGATGAAGGTTTAGCAAATTAAAAAGAAAAAAGCAATTAAATAATACTTTGGCAAAACTACCCTGCAGCCCAGGTTCCCTCTGGGTAAGTACTCCAACAAGTCACAGTGCAGTTCTTGGAGACTGCTGGGTGTGAACCCCAGCACAGCCTTGGTCTTGGCAGCAGGTATTCTAAGTTGGCCTGGTTGGGGGGGGGGGGCGCAAGCAAAATGCAGCCCTCAAAAATGTTCAAGCAGTCAGAAGTAACAGATTACGTATGGAGATAAAAGATAGATCTTTAAACATTTCTGAATTTAAAAAAAGAAGAAACAGAAGGAGTTGTATGAGAAGGGAAGAGATCATGTATAAAAATGTAACTATTCACACATAAAAAGCCATGATGTAGTCTTCAAGGTTCAAGCCACATATATTTAACACATTGGAGAGACTGCTTGAAGGAAGGAGAGAGATGGAAGCGGGTTCTGGGATAGAGGTAGAAGTGGAATAAAAAGGCAAGAGGCTCACCAACAAGGCTTCAAAAATGGGAGAAAGTCAAGTAAATGTGAGGTGGGGCATCTGTGGTCAGATGAGGTGACTGTGTCTGAGGCTTTCATATGCTCTGTGCTCTCCTTCCCCAGGCTGCACTGCCAGTGTCTCACCCCTGGGCTTTCAGCCAGAGCTGGACAGAGTGATGGTGGCCCTGGCGTCAGCACTTTCTCCTGCATGTGGGCAACCAGCTGGAGCCAGCAGAAAGGTGAAAACCCCCCAGGGTGATAGAGTGTACCTGTGTATGCACACAGCTTCGTTGTCACCCCAACCTTGTGGAGACTCGTTTGGTGTGCACACGTGCACACACACAAACACACGCACGTGCATGCATGCACACTTTCATGCATGTACACACCACACACATGTGCACATCCACACACACAGAACACCACACTCATGCATACACACACATGTGCATATACCACACACACATACACACTTGCGCCTCCCACTCTTCAGGTTGCCCTGCATTCTATTCAGAAACCCAGGGGGTACTGTCTGTGCTCATAGGTTAACCCCTGTTTTCAGCTCTTTATCTTCTCCAAGTTGTATGTCAGAGACAATCTCCCCAGTGCCCTTGATGATGGGGCCTCTTACACAGAGCTCAGAAGGGAAGCACAATTCATGGATCCTACCCTGAGGGCAGCATGTCAAAGGGAGGAAAGACTCAGAGGGCCTCTGTTCAGGAGTCCCTGCCTGGTACATCCCCGGTGCAATAGGGCAGAATCCATTACAGCCACGGTTGTTCCCAAAGTGCCTGTGGGGCCATAGAAAAGGAGACCATGACACATATCAGGTCTTATCTGCTACTGAGTAGGCACTTGGGGCCCCCAGGAGCACTAGGCAGTCAGTGGCCTGGCCACACCAAGACACAGAATCCCAAGCTCAGATCAGTGCAGGTGCCCATGTTGATTCAGCAATGATGCCCTTGTTCTTTTCTGGGCCCAAACCTGAAGGAAAGTTACAAGACTGTCTGTTACTCCAAGGCCTCTGGTCTGGTTGGTGAACAGCCTCTCCCTACCTGTCAACAAGACTCTCACCTGGCAAGTAACATGCCCCTGAAGCCACAGCCTCTACCCTTGGATGAGCAGCACCCAAGTACAAGGTGGGGGCAGGTATCAGCACCAAGTCTTGCACACAGCAGCTGCGTTCTTTGGTTGTGGTCCTTAGTACTGATGATGTAGGAAAGAACATTAGGGTTTGAAGCCGGCGGCCAAGAAAGAATTCTTGAGATGTCTTTGGTGCAAAAGGTGATTTTTTAAAGCACAGGGACAGGACCCATGGGCCGAAAGAGCTGCTGCACGGGGGTGTGAGGGGTGGCTGATTATATACTTGGGAGTTGGTGGAGGTAAGGAAAAGGGGAGGTTTGGAAAGAACTTTCATATGCTAAAGAGGACCTACAAGATAATGGAAGCCTTGCCATTGTCGAGTTAAGGTTGTTTACCCCTCTGGTAAGGCATTAACATTAAGATAGATGGGAGATTCCTGGAAAAATGTCACACGCGTCCCACCCAGGAGTAGGGGTGGGCGGGAGGTTGCAGGGTGTCAGCTTATGCTGTCTTCAGCCAGCCTTCTGTTCCCTCATCACAGAGAATCTTATTTTTCATAACCAGAACTTGATTTAAAGCCTTAACCCACTCAAATCCAGCTGAAGGCTTTGGGATGCTTTGCCCCTAGTAATTCACCCATTGTCCTGGCTACCTTGGTTTACCAAGGGGTTCGCTGGTTTGAGTAACTCATCAGAACTCATGTCATTTACTGGGTTTGCCCCCCGCCTGGGAAAAAGGCCACATTCACTCTGGCTGACTCCGGACTTCACCAGACTCCATCCCACCTCCTTCCAACTCTCCTTCTTCTGATACACCGTCTCCTCCAAGACGTAGCCACATGGTTGACTCGTTCTTCCTCCAAGTCGACCAAGAGGCTGAGATGGGTCTGTTTGCTTTGTTGACTTGATTTCTCTTCATGCACTTAGATGCATGATCTATTCCTCCCTTCATCCCCCTTTAATAATAGCAAGTGGTAATAGTCATATCGAATGCTTTGTATGTACTGGACTTGAGGTAATCACTTTATCTGCTCTCTAAATTAATCCTCACAATAACCCTATAAAGTAGATACTATTGCTAGCTCCATTGTTCAAAGAGGCTAAGTTATATGATGCAGCTGGGATATCAGCTCAGGGAGTCTCAGAGCCCACCCTGCACTAACCTCCCCATTAATCCCTCCACCAAAGCTACAACAGTCCTTCCTCCCAGAAACATTTCTTCCATCGGTTTCCTTGTTTAGGGTGCCTAGAAAACGCATACAATTAAAGTCTCCTGTGAGCAAGGGGAGAGGAATCTAGACTCTCCTGCTAAAGTCACCAGGCCTGGGTTCCTGGAGGATCAGGGACTCCAGAAAGGGGGATCACACAAAGACAAGTTAGTGTAGGGGCCAAGGGCAGACCCCCAAAGATGGGCAACTCTGGCATGAAGATTATTTTGAGTTAGAAGCTACCAAAACCCAGCAGACTCATGAAAAGCTCTTTACCTTCCCTCTACTGCCTAAAAGAATTTGGGTAGAGGATCTGCTCCAGGAAGAGAGCTGTCACCATAGAAAACGACACTGTAATATGAACTAGGTATGGTAGACAGGGAGGAAACTAGCAAGGCCTGTTTGGTCAAAGTCTTCTATGTCTCATTGTTTCTGTGGGCCCAGAAAACATTTGTTTACCAAACATTTACTCTCATTCTTCCTGTGAATTACTTTCTTCCTCTTTGAAGTCCCAGACCCTTACCCCTTCTCCTTAGTTCAGGATGATATATACACCTCATTTTCCCTGTCTTTGGAATCTCACATCCATGTGGATTCCCCATCCATATGAAACTAAATTTGATTTTCTCCCTTTAATCTGTGTTATGTCAATTTGATTTAGTCCAACTAGAAGGATTTTGAAGGGCAGAGGAAATTCTTCCTCTCTGACATTTAGAATCCAGAGACCTGGATTCTAGACTGGGCTCTGCTCTGAAAGTTGTGCATCTTGAGCAAACACTTCCTAGCCAGTGTCATGAGCTACAACCTGAGGATAATTTCACTCAGCAGATATTTATTGCTGTCTTTAATACAGAGCTGAGGGACTCAGGAAGAACAAATGATTGTAATAAAAGGCTCTAGAAACTCAAAGATGTCTGCAAGGATCAGGAAAGATTTTGTGATGGTGGTATCCTTTGAAATAGAATTTAAAATAAGAGTAGGGTCCTAACTGGAAGAGACATTGGGGAAGGGTGTTCCTAGAGGGGAACAGTGTTGACAAAGACATGGAGGTGAGAAAGTTCAGGTATGGCTCATGAACTGAGACCAGTCCCAGAGGCCCAAAGGCTCACTGAGGACTGTCCAACCCTCTCATTTCAAGGGGCAGAAACTGAGATCAAGACTTGAGTTTCTCAAAGGGAGTCTGAACAGTATTACTGACCAGGATCCCAGCAGGAAGCAGCTTGCAATTTCTAGATGGAAAATTTGAGGGGAATATAATAAAGGAAGACATATAAAGGTGTGGGCAGGTACATGTACCCACAAAGGCTAGCACAGTACCTTGGGGCAAGTTGTACTGGGCCAACACCTCCCCCTCCCAAGCCTGAAGGGTAAGGGCACAGAGCAGTTACTAGACCCCAGAAGGAGAACCATTTGGGGCGGCCCTAAGGGATACAACCCACACAGGGCATGGCCAGCCTGATGTGGGGGGGTGGAATTCCTTTCCTCTACCCATCTTAGATTCTTGGCTGACAAAAGATCAACAAAAGAAAGAACAAATAGAAGTTCATTAACATGCACATGGCACATACACATGAAAGCACTCAGTGAAATGTAAAGGAAGGGTCCTTAGAACTAAGGCTTACACAGCATCTTAACAAAAGAACAGTAAATTTTTAGAGAGGTGACAAGACAAAAGAAAAGGTCTTTGAGTTTCTAGGGCATCAAATTGTGAGAAGGTAAATATATGGGGGAACTAGTGGAGAATAAGGGCTAGTTTTAACAAGGTTTTTGTGTAAATTCCTTTGTTGCCATCTCCAGGCTGATAAGCATCTAGCGTTGTCTCAGTGATTAACTCCTGTCCTTCCCAGAGCAGGGAGGAGTGCACCTTTAAAATATATGTCCTGCTTTCAGGTAAATAGGGTGAGGGCAGAGAGCTTGCCTTATATCTGCTTCTTCTCAGTTGCCTTCAGCTCAAAATAATCAATATGCCAAGTTGGCATATTTTTGGATGGCATATTCTGTACCCATTACTGAGAATTCATTCACCTGCTGAGGCAGGGATGGCTGTGTGGGTGCAGTTTCAGGGAATCTATGCATATCTGTCCGTTTTTCTGTCATGTTAATAATCTCATCCTTCTCTAATCCCAGACACCTCAGGGAGGAGTTAAAAGTGGCCAAGATGTTCTTTTTCTGGTTAGGGAGATGTACTACCAGATAGCAGAGGCCTGAAAGGATGTCTCTCATTGCCTTTTCCCAGCTTCCAGCAGGACCTGGGACCTGGACAGCTGCCTCCGTGTGCCACCAAAGGAGGAGCTACCATGAGCTCAGGCTCTAGGTTGTGGATCCTCAGGGCTGGACACAGGCACAGAGCCTTTTCTGAGCTGCAGGTAGGAGTCTGACTCTGTGACCAAGGTCCTCTTCACCTCAGGAAGTGCTATGGGCCTCTGCCTCCTCCAAGGATTCTGAGCTGTTCAGCTGTCCCATCTTTCAGCCCTGCTTGTTACCTACACACTGTATGTGACTCTGGGGCTCAGAAATCACAGGGGTGGAGAAAACAGGACTGGGAGGGATATTTTGTGGAAAAAGAAATTAGGATCAGAGAATATTGGTCAAGAAAATCACTCATTAAGTGTTCACTGATTATCTATGTAGGGGAGGAAATCATTTTTTCTATGTCTTTCAAAATTCTTCTAGCTGGACCAAGAATTAAATTGACATGAGACAGATTAACAGGAGAAAATTAAATTTAATTCCATACATATGGAGAATCCACACAGACATGAGATTCTAAAATCAGTCAGACAAAATAAGTTATATCTTGAACTAAGGATAAGGGGATAGGGAATTCAAAGGAAGAAATGGAATCTACAGGAAGAAGAAAAAGAGTAAATGTTTGGTCAACAAATGTTTGCTGAGTCATCCAGAAACAACAGGACATAGAGAGGACTTTGATGTAACAGGCCTTGCTCCATTCCTCCCTGTCCACCACACCTAGTTCATATTACAGGGTAGTTTTTTATGGTGACAGCTCTCTTCCTGGAGCAGGTCCTCTATCTAAATTATTTTAGGTGGTTGTGGGGGAAGGTCAAGTTCTTTGGGCCTTGATTGTTTTAAATTTGGCATAATCTCCATGCCAAGATGGCTGGCCTTGGTGGGGAGCTGTCCCTGGCCCCTACATCTATAATATCCATAAGGGCAAGAGGTGGGAGCCTGTGAAGGTTTAAAAGAATCTTCAAAACAATGAAAAAAAATCCTGAAGGCACGCAAAAGTAGGTATGATCACATAATAATGTAAAACAGGATTCTCTAGGTCAAATTTACCATCAACAGATACTTTTGCTCTATGAGAAAAAAATATGTAAATGGCCCTAAGAGAAAGGAAATACCGACATGTAAAATTATATGAAAAATGTTCAAGAATCTGAGAAATGTTAATCAGACTAGATGCCCTTTTATATCTACCTAAAAGAGTTAACTAAAATACTAAGTATTTGTGAGGATGAAAGAGGTAGACACTCCCACATCCAGCAGATTGAGAATAAAAATTTAAAACCTTGCTGGAAAGCTATCTGGCACTTTGTGTCAAAAAGTCTCTAAAATATTCAGTCCACTCAGTATCTCCAATCCTAAGAATCTCTCTAAGGGGAAAAAAGTTTAAATACAGGCAAATATGAGGAAACAAGGACATTGAAATTTTTTATATTATAAAAATAAATGGAGATGATATAAATTTCTGATAATATAAGGGTTTACCTAAATTACGGTAGAGCTCTATCATGAGATATTAATGCCTTTACGAAAAATAAGGTTATAGAGAATTTTCAATGTTATTAAGGTACAAGATGAAGATAGGGAATTGTACATGTGGAATGATTTCATATGTGGGTATATATATTCTTAAAAAGACACATGAGAAAAACAGAAAGAGAGGGCCATAAAAGTAGTAGTGAGACTAGCTTGAGGGAAGAGAGAGAGAGAAACTGAAATGAGAAGGCCCCAAATGTAAGACGGATTACTGAGTATCAGTTAGCTTTTGCGGCAGGACTAACAACACAAATCTTCAGCAAAAAAGAACAATAAGCATTTATTGCTCCTGTGTCTGGGGGTTCAGCTAATTTGCTCTGGGCCTGCCCTATAGTTCTGGATCTCACAGGGCGTCTTCATTTCACCTGGGCCCCAGGTCCAGACTGGTCTTGCCTGAGACACTGTTTTGGGGCAACTGTTGTCAAGGGTCTCTCCTCCTTCTCCCAGGGACAGCAGGCTAGCCTGGACATGTCCTTCTTATAGTACTGACAGAATCACAAAAGGCCTCTTGAGGCCCAGGCTCAAAACTGGCACCAGGTGACTTCTGCCTATATTAATGGCCAAAGGAAGCCAGATGGTGAAGCTCAGCTTCAAGCTATGAGTAAAAAAAGCCCACACACAGTGGGAGGGCACTACAGAAGAACATGGTGAAGGGCATAGGTCCAGAGAAGGCAAAGAAGTAGGGCCCTCAGTGCGGTCCACCTCAGTGGGCTATCATGACATTAATGTACTCATTTATATATTTAAATGTTATATTTACTAATATTCTACAATGAACCAGGGTTACCTTTTACAATGAGAAAAATGAAAGTTGGGAGATTCTTTTGTTCTGGCATATTTTTGTTTTTCATTTCTTTTTAATCAAAAGATACTTGAGCAGAGCTGATAGTAAAGGGAATGGAAATGGGAAAGAAGCCTATGAAACATAATGTTTTGTCCATAAGGCATCCTCAGAGGTTACAGTTTCTGCTCATTCACTGAAAACAAGTGCCCCCACTATAAAGGTATAGCAACTCCTACAGATGTCACTGACACTATTCCCTCACACACCCCAGGATGGACACAGATTGGGAAATTCTTTCTATGGAAAGAACATTTTTCCCCTTTCCTTCTTCATGAAGGTAAAATAGCAGATACTGTGACAGTCCATGACATAATGGAGTTACATGACATGGGAAGCCGTTGGTATCCAAACTGGATAGTAATGATTTTAACCATCATCCCCACACACTAAGCCACGATTAATTTTCTCTCTGCCAAATACACAGGGAGTCACATCAATGACCAAGAAGGGCAGAAAGAAAAGGTGTTATTTGTTGAGAGCCTCTTATGAGCCAGGCCTGTGCTGGTTGCTTTCACAGAAAACACCCATGTGAACCTCAAAACAGCCCTCTGAGACAGACCCATTGACTCTTTAGCTGTGGAAGCTGAACCTCAGAGAGGGAGGTAACTTTGCCCAAGAGAGTTTCAAATCCCATTCTGTCCACATCAGAAACTTGTGCTTTTCCTTCTGTATCATGCTGCCTGATCTCATTCAGAAACACAAATGAGGAAGGGGAAGGAGATCTTGCCCTGATCCCCATATTTTTCAACCAGCGTCTACAGAAGAAGGGCTGAGTGTGAGGGAGCTAGGGATCCAAAGATATGTCAAATCCATTTCCCTTGCTCAAGGAACTGACAGCTCGGGAAGGCATCTTGGTGTCCAATGAGAAGGCAAAATGAACACACAATACAGACACTTGTAAAAATGTATATGCAAAAAGCACCATCTATTAATGGATATTGCTAGACAACACTTAAAATTTCGACCTCTGTATTTCTTCACTTCTCCTTTATGTTTCCCATCTATTTGCCTCTGGGTCCCAGATTCCAGGTAGTTTCCTCACAAGTTTCTACAAACTGACTACAGTTGGGTCTATATGTAAGCCATCAATCACATTGTTATTCTCTTCATATGTTTTCATTTCTAGATTTATTTTTCTCCATAATGCTCCTGTGCTTAATTTATGGATTCTATGCCTTCCTTTGTCTTCCTTCACACATTTTTTAAAAATATTTATTTATTTATTTTAGAAAGAGAAAGAGAGATAGAGTGCATGCACATGTTGGGGAAGGGTTAGAGGGAGAGGAGAGAGAGAATCTCAAGCAGACCCCCTGCTGAGCAAGGAGCTCCATGTGGGACTCAATCTCATGCCCATGAGAGAGCATGACCTGAGCTGAAATCAAGAGTCAGATGCTTAACTGACTGAGCCACCCAGGTACCCCTCGTCCTTCACACTTTAAACATGCTTATATGACAGTCATGCTCAGATCTCATTGTTATCTCTAATTTCTTGGGGGTATTTTCATCAAGTCTGCTCACTTTTGTGCCATTGGGTTTCCTTCCATATTTTGTGTTTTCATCCACAAGTCATCTTCAGGGGGATTGTCCTCTGTGCAGGCCACCCTGTGGGGCAACTGTGATTGTCTCCACTTGCACACTATGGAGTTTGTTGCTTCCAGTTCTCTTGGGAGGTTAGGTTTCCACATCCCTCATCTCTCTCTCTCTCTCATCTGGCCTCTTACAGTGTGCTCAACCTCATGGTTCCAATTTCTCACATCAAATCTGTTCCAGCCTCAGCCCTGAGCAACAAGCTTGCTCAGCAATGGGCCATGTGCTCAGGCCAGATGTAGGTTTTTAATTCAAGTTCAGAGAATAGAGAGCCACTTCCTGAGTCCAGACTTTACTCAGGCAGCCAGGGACCAGTTCTCAACATAAATGGCCTCATGACCTCAACACCTGCCCAAGATGGCAGTTAACACCTCAGCCTTTAAGAAAAAATACCTACATGCCATGTGCCTTCCGCTTCCTCCTACCACAAACTTGTCTCTTCATTTTTGGCGTCAAGAGTTCCCATTGAAATGTGGTCCTGCATTTGTATTTGTATTTTATCTGGCATTTCATGTGTGGAGCAAGAGGTGAACTTTCCATGACAGCCAAGTTGACCAGACAATTGGATGTTGTATTACCTGAGGGTATGCCCCACAAATTGCTTAAATGTAACATGTTCAAAAGCAAACCCATCAGCATCTGTGATCTACAAACTCTAGGATCTTTCTATCTTTCTGCTTCATAACCTTTAGCACATGACTTTCATCTTCATGGTCCCTGTGGTCACAAGATGGCTGCTGGAAAGGAGGGAAGGTAAAAGGGCACAGGCTGACTGAGTCAGCTCTCTTTTTAAAGAGGTTTTCTAAAATCCATCCTTTTCTTTTACATCTCATTGGCCGAAACTTAGTCATATGGTAATCTCAATCTACAAGAGAGTCTGAAATAAGCAGTTTTTCAGCTGAGCACACAACACTCCCAACAAATTGAATTCTATTAATAAGAAAGTCTCTGCCATAGTAGCTGAGACTAGTGCACGAGGCCCTTTGTGGCCCACTGTCTCTAGCCCCCGCATCACCTCCATTTCTCCAGCATCATCTCCTTCTACTTTTCCAAATAAATTCCAGGCTACCACCAAACTGAAGTTGGACTACTTCCTGTAGCACCCTTCCTACAGCAACCCACAGGTAACATTCACCACTCATAATTCCTTGTTTTAGGTCTGCCATTCTTCATAGACTGTAAACCCCGTGGAAGTTCACTAATGGAATTTCACAACTAATCATTGGATTGACACATACTGGGTGCTCAATAAATCTTTATGAGTGGATGGACAGATGGATGGACTGACAGATGGATGAATGTTCCCTTTCTCTCTCATATCTTTATGTTTTCATATATGCTGTTCCCTTTGCCTAGCATGCCCTTCTTCCATTGCCTACCCAGCTAATTCTTGTTTATCATTAAAATTCAGCTGAGATGTGCCCTCTTCAAGAAAGTTCTCCCTGGTCACACCTACCTGGATTAGGTGCCCTGCTTTTTGCTTTTGTGACCCCTGTGCATCCCTCCACAACAGCCTTTGCCATGTGTCTCTTTTTCTAGAGAAAGATATGGCAGGTGGAAGATACTTTGGATAAGCTGAATGAGGAGTTCTTTCAGCTTACTGCTCAAGCCCTAGAGATCCAGAAGGAAAAAGACAAACCAGGACAACTGCTCCCAAGTAAAGGCAATGCATTTGTGGTAAGCCCAGCAGACCTCCATCTCAGCTCCTGAGGTGGCCACAGACAGCTGGGTCTCACAGTCTTCCATAGAAGGGGTTGAGACCAGAACAACCAGTTCTGACCAGAAAGCCCACCAGCCAAAATTTGGTTTTGCTGTTTGCTTTGGCAAGTACTTTTAGAGACAGGGAAGTCCACTCAATCAGCTTGGGTTTGCAGGTCTTTAAGTAAATTGATGGCCTGGAAAGACTGAGGAAGAGCATGAAAAGGGAGCAATAAAAATAGCTGTTCAGATGCAGCCTAACCAGTAGCACGTGGTTCTGGAACAGGGACTTTTCTACGAGATGCATCAGTCATCTAGATTGCTCCCCCATCCTAACTTGGGTTTCTGGAGGTGTCAACATAGGGAAGGTTGGAGTGGACAAAGACAAGAGACAGAGGGATGATTCAGGTGTATCTGCACTGAGCTCAATAAAACTCTTTATTCACCAAAGCAGGCAGCCAACTTGTGGGCCTTAGTTTGCCACTTGGAGATTTTTAATACTGCATTAAAATACCATTTCTCTTGATCTGAGTTTTTTGGCATACTCTTAACTTTTGCACCCAAACCAGTGCCTCCGTCATCTCACCCTACTCCCTGCCTTACTGAGTTGCTAAACACAGGCAATGCCCTGGGTGGTGGAGGAGCATGCATAGACACCTCCTCTCACCAGGCTTCCCAGAGTGGGCACCTGTGCCAGGATATCTGTGTCACTGAGGAATCCCCTCTTCAACTAGGAAGGGCCCTGGGAGTGAGGACCCAGGAGGAGCAGGGTTAGGGCACTGCAATGCTCCATAAATATAGAGAGTTCCATGAGAACATTGTATGTGCCTGGGCCTTAATGTTGGGAGGTCTGGGAAATCTGTTCTTGTTGGTCAAGCTGACTTCCCTCTTAAGACAAAAACAACAAGAAAGGGCACCTGTGCTCACAAACGACTAAAGGAAAATTTATCTTGTGTACAAACAAAGGCACAGCAGGGGCTGTGTAACAGCCATGAAACGCAGATGCCCTTCCCGGCAGGGCTGCAGGAACTGTCTCCTGAGGCCCAAAAGGTTCCCTGAACCCCCAAGGTGGGTCTTCCTCATGAAACCCAAATGCAGATGCCAACTTCCCATGTGTTCTTTCCCCAATGTGTCTATTGTTCCTTCCCTGAGCTTCATCTAGACTTTTCCCAAAAAAAGTCACACTAAGCTGTGGGGTCTCTACACAGCCACCCTCCAGTTCAGATAGGCAGCTATGATGTCAGTCCCACTGCAGAGGGACCTGGCACAGGGACCTATCATTGACTGCATTGAGGGGCTCAGATGATTTGGTGAAGATGAAGTAACAGGGATACTTCAAGATAAAGAGACATCGTATAAATATCTCTAGTGTTAAGGAAGGGAAAAACCAGGATGAGCTGAGGGGCTATAACATGCAGCAAGATTTAATTATTCAATAATTATTCCAGATTATTAACCATGATGATTATGTAATGATATAATTAGTTGTTGTGCATTAATGTAGCAACATAAACTCAGGAAACACTATGTCTTTATTAGTTAATTGTGAGGTTAGTCCCTGGAGGTAACCTGTTGGCATCTTCCCAAGTATTTGGATGGGTGGTAATGCCTAGAGACTGTCAGAGTGACAAGAGTCTTGCCAACGTCACATGGTGGATTCAGGAAAGGGTGAGTTTACAACTCTCAGGGGCCACATCTCCTTTTTCTTTTTGTGTCTTTTTCAGGAGGTTCCCAGCATCTTCCCTTGTGTGTGGCAGGAAGACAGACCCTATCCAGCAGAGGCAAGTGGCCCAGACGGAGAGAATCCGGGCCCTGGGTCCTGAGGAGTGAGCAGACCCTGATGCTGGGAGTGAGAAGAGCCCACCTGGCTCAGAGGATCGAAGACCTGGAGTGGGAGCTGTCCCTGCTCCTCCAGGTGAAAGATGGCAGTGTGTGTGCAGGAAGGAGCTGGCCCAGCCTGGGGAGACCCTGAGTCATACAGGATGCTGCGGTGGCCATCTGTAGGAGTGCCTTCTCCACAGAGAACACAACCAGGTTAATCTGCTCACTCCTGGTAGGAAGGAGTGGGTGTCTGAGGGACCACCAGGCCTGGAGCATGTGCTCAGTTTTATGACATGCTTCTTTTGGGTAATACCCACATTTCTTTCAGAGCCTGGACCTTGGCCTGTGCAGATTTCTATCTGCAATTCTTTGGGGTGAGGTAAAATAAAGTCATATAGGTTGAGAAAATTGACGTGTATTCCCATCACTGAGTCTATGCCTCATTCTCTCTTCAGGGTGCTGGTCACTGGGTGCTGTGGTCCAGGCCAAATGCCCCAACAGCTTTACTGGGGAGCCTGGCTTCAAGGGTGAGAAGTGCCTGGATGGGGACCATGAGAACTTAGGTATAGCCATAGCACAGCGCTTCCACATCCATCTTCCACCACTGCTGAGCCCTCAGGGGGATCCCCAGTGGGCCACATTCCCTGCCTGGTTTCGTTGACCTCCTGGAGCACAGAAAGGCAGGCCAGGCCATGCTGGCAAGCCCCAGCCTCCTGTGCCACACTGAAGGCCTCAGCCCCAGAGGGGACTCTGCTTCCCCAGGACAGCCTGTGCCCTCTGTGCCTCCGCACAAGCAGCTCTCTTCCCAGAAGGTCCCTCCTCCCTCTGTCTCCTTACTCCAGTGGAAGCTCTTCTCACCCTCCGAGACCTGGCCCAGAGGTGCCTGGCTCCATGCAGCAATTCTCCACCCCCTTCCCCATCTTTCTCTCCTTTGAATCCTCATGTTGTCTTGTCTCTATTATTCATCATATTCCCACTTTAGCTGTTTGTGCCATGCTTTACCCTTCCTTCTAGATTTTAAGTTCCTTAAAGGCAGAGTGTGTCTCTCTCTCTCTCACACACAAACACACACACACACACACCCCACTCAGCACACTGCTTTGCACGTACAGGGTACCAGGTGAGCCAGAAATGTTTCATGAGTGTAACTGACTATACAGACAAAGCCACTAACCCTGAAGCCACACAGTCATGCTGGGGTGACCAACACATGGGAAACTGAACACCACTAAGACCGAGGGAGGCACTCAGACTCAAAGAAGCAGAGCTCCAGGGCTGGAGCCCTGGGACAAATTCAAGGAGGGGCTAGGACCTGAACCAAGCCTTCAAGGGTGTGAAACATGGATTGTGGGTGAGGGACCCCAAAAAGGGAGAGCATTTCTGGCTGGTTAAGTAGCTGGTAAAAGAGAGACATGAAAGAGAAGAGCATGCAAGATATTAGCCAAAATGAATCAGGACAGAATCCATTTAGGAAGAGGAAACCACAGGGTGAAATAAGGATGGGAAGAGTGTCCTAAGTGCCAGGAATCTCTGCTCCTGGGGCTCCCCTCCCCATCCTCAGCTAGTGCTCTTTGGCCCACAGCCATGCTGTGGCTAAGGCTGCCAGGCCAGGTCACGCCACGGAATTGTGTCCAACCATTTCTGACAACCAGCGTTGGGTTGCAGTCCTCGGTCCTCACCACAGCTAGGTGGAACCACACCTGGACTCTGAGATCTTGTCGATTTGATCAAACATGGGCAGGCCTGCCTCTCCATGGACCTGAACCTGGGGGTCCCAAGCAGATATTAACCCAGGGCCTGAAGAAGCAGACCCCTCCCTGCTGTTCACTGGGTCTGTCAGGGTAGCCACCCACTGCTGTGCCTCCAACACTTTAGGAGGGAGCTTTCTCACGTGACAGCTCCTAACCAGGAGCTGCCCCTGCCATAGGGGGTGTAGGTCTCCAAGTCTCTTCTGCTTGTGAGATCCTACAGTTCAGAGCTCCAGGCCACTGAAGAAAAATAAATTGTCACAGGGGCCAAAGTCCCCCATCAAGTCCTCACTAGGGCATGGGATGAGAGGAGGTGCTCTGCTGACAACCAGCTGGTTTTTGCTTTTCTGGCTGGTTCTGAAATGCTCATCATTCTCCACAGAGGTGAGTGACTGCTGTCCCTTTTAGTAGCAGCAAGTCTCTGGCCTAGGACAGAAGAAGGGCTGCTTCCCATTGAGACTGAAAAAGAAAAAGCACCAGTGATGCTATATTTCCACTGCCCCCTGGGCCTCCAGGCAACTCTCCATGTATTCAAACTACTTCCTAGTGTGGCCTCTGGGATTGACATTGCTCACCCTGAGAGACCTAGAAATCCTATTTCTGCTACCATCAAACACCAAAACACAACCCAAATGAGTGTCTGTCTGACAATATTCATGGATGGATACAAGGTTCAGAGAGGACCAAGGCCCAGAACCGAGCGGTAAGCAAGAGGCCTGGGGGTCTTCACTAGCCATGTGTCTGTGGGATGGTTCCTGCCTGTGGGTCTGAAGGATCAGCTTGGAAAGAGTCAACATGGGGGCTCATTCACTGGAGGTCTATCTACCCAGAGCTGAGCCCAAGGCCACCTCTCCTGAATCCTAAATCAACCATCAGAACAGCCAGACATTTAGCAAACTCAGAGACTACCCTTCATTCATGGGAGGGGATCCAGAAGGGTGAGAGGCTGGTCCAGGCTTTCCTAGTGCTGGGTATTTTGTGCTAGGAGGAGTGCAACCCTTGAGGTCAGAAAGAGTGGGCTAGTGCATCTCAAACTGCACATGCAGGAAAATTGCCAGGAGTCTTGTTAAAAAGCAGCTTCCAATTCTAGGGGTCCAGAGTGTCTATGTTTCTAACAAGCTCCAGGAGAGACACCTGGGCTGCTGGTCTGTGGACCTCACTTTGAGTCCAAGGTCATAGGCCCTGGTAAGGAAAGGCAATAGCGAGGGGGCGGAGCAAGATGGCGGAGGAGTAGGAGACCTGGATTTCGTCTCCTCTCAGGAATTCAGCTGGATAGGGATCAAACCATTCTGAACACCTACAAACTCAACAGGAGATCGAAGAAAAGAAGAGCAACAACTGTCTCAGCAGAAAAGCGACCACTTTCTGGAAGCAGGGACCCAACAAGCGGCCGATCCGGGGAGACTCACCTTCCTCCCCCGGGAGGAGCCGCGCGGGAGTGCACCGCAGGGATCTGCTGGGTTTGGAGACTCCAGACCGGGTCCGGTGCCAGAGATAGAAACGCGTGGTCACAGGCCGGTTGAGCACGGAGTGCAGCTGCAGACCGGGGAGACGGGAGTGACTGACGGCTTTTCTCTGGGGGCTCACTGAGGAGCGGGCCGAGTTCTCGGCTCCTCCGGGGCGGAGATTGGGAGGCCGCCATTTTCACTCTCCGCCTCCAAAGCTGTACGGAAAGCTCGCAGGGAACAAAAGCCCCGGAGAGCAAACCCGAGCAGATTACTTAGCCGGGAGGGGGCAAGGGCGGGGCTATTCCGCCTCCGGCAGAGACATTTGGAAACCACGGCAACAGGCCCCTCCCCAGAAGATCAGCGAGAACAGGCAGCCAAGACCAAGTTTACCGATCAATGAGAACGGCAGAACTCCAGCGCTAGGGGAATGCTGCACATAGAATTCACGGCTTTTTTACCATGATTCCTTAGTCTTTTAAAGTTAATTTTTTTTTTAACTGTCTTTTTGTCTTTTTATTTCTTTTTGAATTTTTCTTTTTCCCTTTTTCAAACAACATCTTATCAATCCCTTTTTTAAAAAAAAACATTTTTATTTTTCATTTTTAGAGTCATATTCTATCCCTTCATAGTAGTTACCCATATTTTTGGCTTATATATATAAGTTGTTCTCTCTTTAAAATTTTGAGATAGTTTCTTCTAACAGATTAAAATATACCCTAAATCTCTAGTATATGGTGTTCTCTATTCCCCTGCCTGATCACATCCTCTCCCTTTTTTTTTTCTTTTTTCTTTTTTTAAATCCTCTTTCTTTTTTCAAACAACTTCTTATCAATTCCTTTTATAAAATTTTTTTATAATTTCCATTTTTACAGTCATTTTCCATCCCTTCATCATATCGACCCTTATTTTTGTACATATATAAGTTTTTCTTTCTTTAAAATTTTGGGAGACACTTTCTTCTAAAAGACCAAAACACACCCCAAATCTAGTGTGTGGCACTGATCTATATACCATATAGATCATATTTGATCACATTCTGGTTTTTCTTTTGTTGTTGTTCTTTTGTTTTGTTTGTTGTTGTTTTTATCTTTATCTTTTTCTTTTTTTTTCTTTTTTTTTTTTTTCTCTCTTTCCCCTTCTTATCCCACTGCTTCAGGTCTTTTCTGATTTGTTTAGAGTATATTTTCTGGGGACGTGGTTACTCTGCTAGCATTTTGTTCTCTCATTAATCTATTCTCCTCTGCACAAAATGACGAGACGGAAAAAATCACCTCAACAAAAAGAACAAGAGGCAGTACCGACTGCCAGGGACCTACTCAATACGGACATTAGTACGATGTCAGATCTAGAGTTCAGAATCATCACTTTAAAGATACTAGCTGGGCTTGAAAAAAATATGGAAGTTATTAGAGAAACTCTTTCTGGAGAAGTAAAAGAGCTAAAATCCAACCAAGTAGAAATCAAAAAGGCTATTAATGAGGTGCAATCAAAAATGGGGGCACTAACTGCTAGAATAAATGAGGCAGAAGAGAGAATCAGTAATATAGAAGATGAAATGCTGGAAAATAAAGAAGCTGAGAAAAAGAGAGATAAACAACTACTGGATCATGAGGGCAGAATTCGAGAGATAAGTGATACCATAAGACGAAACAACATTAGAATAATTGGGATCCCAGAAGAAGAAGAAAGAGAGAGGGGGGCAGAAGGTATAATGGAGCAAATTATAGCAGAGAACTTCCCTAATTTGGGGAAAGAAACAGGCATGAAAATCCAGGAAGCACAGAGAACCCCTCTCAAAATCAATAAAAATAGGTCAACTCCCCGACATCTAATAGTAAAACTTACAAGTCTCACAGACAAAGAGAAAATCCTGAAAGCAGCTCGGGAGAAGAGATATGTAACCTACAATGGTAGAAACATTAGATTGGCAACAGACCTATCCACAGAGACCTGGCAGGCCAGAAAGGACTGGCAGGATATATTCAGAGCACTAAATGAGAAAAATATGCAGCCAAGAATACTCTATCCAGCTAGGCTGTCATTGAAAATTGAAGGAGAGATAAAAAGTTTCCAGGACAAAAAAAAACTAAAGGAATTTGCAAACACAAAACCAGCCCTACAGGAAATCTTGAAAGGGGTCCTCTAAGCAAAGAGAGACCCTAAAAGCAACATAGACCAGAAAGGAACACAGACAATATATGGTAACAGTCACCTTACAGGCAATATAATGGCACTAAATTCCTATCTTTCAATAGTTACCTTGAATGTAAATGGGCTAAATGCCCCAATCAAAAGACACAGGCTAACAGACTGGATTAAAAAACAAGATCCATCGATATGCTGTCTGCAAGAGACTCATTTTAGACCCAAAGACACCCCCAGATTGAAAGTGAGGGGGTGGAAAACCATTTACCATGCTAATGGACACCAAAAGAAAGCTGGGGTGGCAATCCTTATATCAGACAAATTAGATTTTAAACCAAAGACTGTAATAAGAGATGAGGAAGGACACTATATCATACTTAAAGGATCTATCCAACAAGAAGATCTAACAATTGTAAATATCTATGCCCCTAACATGGGAGCAGCCAATTATATAAGGCAATTAATAACAAAAGCAAAGAAACACATCAACAACAATACAATAATAGTGGGGGACTTTAACATCCCCCTCACTGAAATGGACAGATCATCTAAGCAAAAGATCAACAAGGAAATAAAGACTTTAAATGACACACTGGACCAAATGGACTTCACAGACATATTCAGAACATTCCACCCCAAAGCAACGGAATACACATTCTTCTCTACTGCCCATGGAACATTCTCCAGAATCGACCACATCCTAGGTCATAAATCAGGTCTCAACCGGTACCAAAAGATTGGGATCATTCCCTGCCTATTTTCAGACCACAATGCTTTGAAACTAGAACTCAATCCCAAGAGGAAAGTCGGAAAGAACTCAAATACATGGAGGCTAAAGAGCATCCTACTGAAGAATGAATGGGTCAACCAGGAAATTAAAGAAGAATTAAAAAAATACATGGAAACTAATGAAAATGAAAACACAACTGTTCAAAATCTTTGGGATGCAGCAAAGGCAGTCCTAAGAGGAAAGTATATAGCAATACAAGCCTTTCTCAAGAAACAAGAAAGGTCTCAAGTACACAACCTAACCCTACACCTAAAGGAGCTGGAGAAAGAACAGCAAATAAAGCCTAAACCCAGCAGGAGAAGAGAAATCATAAAGATCAGAGCAGAAATCAATGAAATAGAAACTAAAAGAACAGTAGAACAGATCAACGAAACTAGGAGCTGGTTCTTTGAAAGAATTAACAAGATTGATAAACCCCTGGCCAGACTTATCAAAAAGAGAAGAGAAATGACCCAAATCAACAAAATCATGAATGAAAGAGGAGAGATCACAACCAACACCAAAGAAATACAAACAATTATAAGAACATATTATGAGCAACTCTATGCCAGCAAATTAGATAACCTGGAAGAGATGGATGCATTCCTAGAGATGTATCAACTACCAAAACTGAACCAGGATGAAATAGAAAACCTGAACAGACCTATAACCACTAAGGAAATTGAAGCAGTCATCAAAAATCTCCCAAAAAACAAAAGCCCAGGGCCAGATGGCTTCCCAGGGGAATTCTACCAAACATTTCAAGAAGAATTAATACCTATTCTTCTGAAACTGTTCCAAAAAATTGAAACGGAAGGAAAACTTCCAAACTCATTTTATGAGGCCAGCATTACCTTGATCCCCAAACCAGACAAAGACCCCATCAAAAAGGAGAATTACAGACCAATATCCCTGATGAACATGGATGCAAAAATTCTCACCAAAATACTAGCCAATAGGATCCAACAGTACATTAAAAGGATTATTCACCATGACCAAGTGGGATTTATCCCTGGGCTGCAAGGTTGGTTCAACATCCGCAAATCAATCAATGTGATACAGTACATTAACAAAGGAAAGAACAAGAATCATATGATCCTCTCGATAGATGCCGAAAAAGCTTTTGACAAAGTACAGCATCCTTTCTTGATCAAAACTCTTCAGAGTATAGGGATAGAGGGTACATACCTCAATATCATAAAAGCCATCTATGAAAAACCTACAGCAAATATTATTCTCAATGGGGAAAAACTGAGAGCTTTCCCCCTAAGGTCAGGAACGCGGCAGGGATGTCCACTATCACCACTGCTATTCAACATAGTATTGGAAGTCCTAGCCACAGCAATCAGACAACAAAAAGAAATCAAAGGCATCCAAATTGGCAAAGAAGAAGTCAAACTCTCACTCTTTGCAGATGATATGATACTTTATGTGGAAAACCCAAAAGACTCCACCCCAAAACTGCTAGAACTCATACAGGAATTCAGTAAAGTGGCAGGATATAAAATCAATGCACAGAAGTCAGTGGCATTCCTATACACCAACAACAAGACAGAAGAAAGAGAAATTAAGGAGTCGATCCCATTTACAATTGCACCCAAAACCATAAGATACCTAGGAATAAATCTAACCAAAGAGACAAAGGATCTGTACTCAGAAAACTATAAAATACTCATGAAAGAAATTGAGGAAGACACAAAGAAATGGAAAAACGTTCCATGCTCATGGATTGGAAGAACAAATATTGTGAAGATGTCAATGCTACCTAGAGCAATCTACACATTCAATGCAATCCCCATCAAAATACCACCCACTTTTTTCAAAGAAATGGAACAAATAATCCTAAAATTTGTATGGAACCAGAAAAGACCCCGCATAGCCAGAGGAATATTGAAAAAGAAAAGCAAAGCCGGTGGCATCACAATTCCGGACTTCAAGCTCTATTACAAAGCTGTCATCATCAAGACAGCATGGTACTGGCACAAAAACAGACACATCGATCAATGGAACAGAATAGAGAGCCCAGAAATGGACGCTCAACTCTATGGTCAACTAATCTTCGACAAAGCAGGAAAGAATGTCCAATGGAACAAAGACAGTCTCTTCAACAAATGGTGTTGGGAAAATTGGATAGACACATGCAGAAGAATGAAACTGGACCACTTCCTTACACCACACACAAAAATAGACTCCAAATGGTTGAAAGACCTCAATGTGAGACAGGAGTCCATCAAAATCCTAAAGGAGAACACAGGCAACAACCTCTTTGACCTCAGCCGAAGCAACTTCTTCCTAGAAACATCGCCAAAGGCAAGGGAAGCAAGGGCAAAAATGAACTATTGGGACTTCATCAAGATAAGAAGCTTTTGCAAAGCAAAGGAAACAGTTAACAAAACCAAAAGACAACCGACAGAATGGGAGAAGATATTTGCAAATGACATATCAGATAAAGGGCTAGTATCCAAAATCTATAAAGAACTCATCAAACTCAACACCCAAAGAACAAAGAATCCAATTAAGAAATGGGCAGAAGACATGAACAGACATTTTTCCAAAGAAGACATCCAAATGGCCAACAGACACATGAAAAAGTGCTCAATATCGCTCGGCATCAGGGAAATCCAAATCAAAACCTCAATGAGATATCACCTCACACCAGTCAGAATGGCTAAAATTAACAAGTCAGGAAACGACAGATGTTGGCGGGGATGCGGAGAAAGGGGAACCCTCCTCCACTGTTGGTGGGAATGCAAGCTGGTGCAGCCACTCTGGAAAACTGTATGGAGGTTCCTCAAAAAGTTGAAAATAGAGCTACCATATGATCCAGCAATTGCACTACTGGGTATTTACCCCAAAGATACAAAAGTAGGGATCCGAAGGGCTACGTGCACCCCGATGTTTATAGCAGCAATGTCCACAATAGCCAAACTGTGGAAAGAGCCAAGATGTCCATCGACAGATGAATGGATAAAGAAGATGTGGTATATATATTCAATGGAATATTATGCAGCCATCAAAAGGAATGAGATCTTGCCATTTGCAACGACGTGGATGGAACTGGAGGGTATTATGTTGAGTGAAATAAGTCAAACAGAGAAAGACATGTATCATATGATCTCACTGATATGAGGAATTCTTAATCGCAGGAAACAAACTGAGTGTTGTTGGAGTGGGGGGTGGGGTGGGAGGGATGGGGGGACTGGGTGATAGACACTGGGGAGTGTATGTGCTCTGGTAAGCGCTGTGAATTGTGCAAGACTGTTGAATCTCAGATCTGTACCTCTGAAACAAATAATGCAATATATGTTAAGAAAAAAAAAAAGAAGAAGAAGAAGAAGAAGGTAGCGGGAGGGGAAGAATGAAGCGGGGGAAATCGGAGGGGTAGACGAACCATGAGAGACGATGGACTCTGAAAAACAAACAGGGTTCTAGAGGGGAGGGGGGTGGGAGGATGGGTTAGCCTGGTGGTGGGTATTTAGGAGGGCACATTCTGCATGGAGCACTGGGTGTTATGCACAAACAATGAATCATGGAACACTTCATCTAAAAGTAATGTTGTAATGTAAGGGGATTAACATAAGAATAAAAAAATTAAAAAAAAAAAAAAAAAAAAAAAAAAAAAAAAAAAGGAAAGGCAATAGTATTTTAAGGTCATTAACTAGGAGAATAATATGATCTGGGGGTCCACAGCATTGGGAGGTCAGTGGGTCTTAAATTCTGTTTGTTCCTGAGTCTGAGCGGCTACTAGACACCCAGATCTGCTACAAGCTGTACATGTGAGCCTGGAGTTCGGGTGACATGGGAGCTGGACACAGGAGAGCCTCCAAAGGACACTGCTGTCCTGGAGAGCATGCAGCCCTCAGCAGCCTGCATGGCACTCAGCCCTTGGCAGCCCTGCCCAAAGGAGTTGCTCCTACTCCCCCTTCAAAAGTACTTTCTAAATGTCAAAGCTTTAAATACATAATATCATTTCATTTTCACAGGAATCATATTGCTTAGGTGTCACCATTTCCAGTCCACAGATGAGGAAACGGAGGGCAAAGAACAGTGATCAGGAACTGTGTGGCAGGGTTCATGTTCAGATCTTGGTCTATCTGCCAACAAAACCCATGTTCCAACCACCATGTTACAGTGCTGACTACCCAGGGAACATTCTGAAATCCTCAGGCAGTTAGTAATGAACTGCCCAGCACATACTCACAGCGTCCCAAATGAAGGCCATCTTTGACTTGCCGGGGCCAGTGGCTTCTAATGCAAAACCTCCTCTGAATCCTACGGACCTGCCGGTATCAGAGAGTTCTACAAGGATTCACTTCAGTTTTTTAAGTACAACTTAACTATTCTAAAACTAAAAATTAAGAAAATATATTCAAAGAGACAGCAGCCAACATACAAATCATTGGAAACCACCCAGGTCTCAACTGCCGGGTTAGTGTGTTTTAACGTGGACTTCAAAAATTAATCTCCTGCCGTCTTAATTTTAAAATATCCTGAAATTGCAAAGCAAAACATTTTTAAACTTTTGAAATTTGTAATAGTTGATCTGTATGAATCCAGATTTTTCTCAAAAATGTGTCACAAAATAACAGAGGTAAGTGAGGTGCTGGCTTGCGTATATGTCGGCCAAAGCCATCTGTGCCTCCCATTAAAATGTTTGTATTTGGCAGAAAAGCCTCATTGGTTTTGTTGACCAGTTCACAGTAATTTATAAAATAACTTACACTACTAAAAGGTGGCCTTTTTTCTACTTCATATACTGCCTCTTCGTAGATTTTGTTGGCAGTAAGATTCCCTTACTTAAAGAGAGCCCCTGCCTGCCCGTGGGCCCCATCGGAGCCCTGAGGCTCTGGGGCTGGGCTCTGGCACAGTGACCTGCCCTGCCCCTCAGGGGATGGCCTGGGCCTTGGCAATCTTTGTTAATAAGGCCTGTCATTTCCCTGGCGTGGGCAGCATGTCTGGGGAAAATACCTCAGCATTTCCGTGTTTGATGGTGCTACCAGCCCCGGTCTGGCCCTACCACAAAAAAGGGGCTGCCCCAGAGCTCAGTAGGCCTGCCCCATCCCGCCCTGCATTCCTTCTTTCCAGTGTTGTTGACAATGATAATGCTTGGCACTGACACGTCAAGGACACTCCAACGTCCCGGCTTGTTCCCACTTTCCCAAGCACTGCGAGGGCATCAGGAAGATCAGAGAACAGACACAAAGACGTGCTGTCCACCACCTTCTTAATCACTGCAAACCACTCTCAACTCAAGAGGAAGGGGTGCCTAACTCTTGCAGCTCCTGCATTTAGGTTTACCCTAAGGGAGATGACCTGCCGCAGTAGAGAAGCTTGAAGGGCCTGTGCTGCACAAAACAATGATGCTCCCACGTGGGCAATGCGCAAATGAGAGAGGCGTCTGCATTCATGCACAGATGGAGCTGGAAGCAAAGGAAAACTCCCCACAGCCTAAGAACTGCAAAGACCTGCAGCCTGAGACAGAGCCAGCTTACTGCCAGCTCTGTCACCTCCTGGTAAAGCAACAGTGAGCGAGCTACGTGAACTGTACTTCAGGTTCGCAGTCAGTGAAGCAAAGGTGATCAGCACTTGCTTTGCAGGGTTGCTGCTGGAATTAGAAATACTATGCATTAAGTTTTCGATGAGTGACTGGCGTTCTATAAATGGCAAGCTGGTTAGTTTATCTTTTTAACTCTGAAAAGGTTGTGAGATTGTGGTGTAAGGCCCACAGGCGAGTTGTCCCCAAATGTGCCACTTTCGAATGCAGGTTATTTCAAGCTGAGGACAATCAAGTCCTGAAAGATTCAGGAAGGAACTTTGACCTTCCCCCTAAATGCCTGAAAGAATTTAGGAACATTTTTCCTTACCAGCTGTAGAAAGTGAGGGATCCTTTCCCTAATATGAAAGTTGGGGCCACACAGCCAGGGAGAGAGACAGGAGGAATTTGGATTGAGGTGACCAGTCCTCCCAGGCTTTGCATAGAGGCTTGCGAGTGTCCACCACCCATTCATGTGCATGTATCTGGGGTCTGGAGAAGCCTCAGCAAGGCACTGGCCTTGCCTCAAAGCCCCAGCTCCACATCCATGAACGGTTCAACTTTGATGTTGTCAAGGCAGAAGAATTTCCTCTACCCTCAAAGGTCTTTCTAGCTAGACTGAGAACTAGATGACATGAGGCAGATTAACAGAGGGAAATCAAATTTCATTTCATGCATACAGGGAATCCACACAGACATGGAAATTCCAAAGACAATCAGACAAAATGAGGTGTATGTGTCATTCGGAACTAAGGAGAAGGGGATAGGGAATTCAAAGGAAGAAATGCAATTCACAGGAAGATGAAAAAGAGTAAATGTTTGGTCAATAAATATTTGCTGGGCCATCCAGAAACAACAGGACACAGAGAGGACTTTGTTCAAACAGGCTTTGTTCCATTTCTTCCTGTCCACCATACCTAGTTCATATTAGAGTGTAGTTCTCAATGGTGACAGCTCTCTTCCTGGAGCAGGTCCTCTATCTAAATTCTTGTAGACATTTATCTATTTCTTCCACATTGCCTAATTTGTTGGCATAGGATTGCTTATAATATTCTCTTATAATTGTTTGTATTTCTGTGGTGTTGGTTGTGATTTCTCCTCTTTCATTCATGATTTTATTTATGTGTGTCCCTTCTCTTCTCTTTTTGATGTCTGGCTAGGGGTTTATCAATTCTTTTAATTCTTTCAAAGAACCAGCTCCTAGTTTTGTTGATCTCTTCTACTGCAGTTTTTTGTTTTTATTTCTAGATCATTGATTTCTGCTCTAATCTTAATTATCTCTCTTCTCCTGCTGGATTTAGGTTTTATTTGCTGTTCTTTTTCCAGCTCCTTTAGGTGGAGCGTTAGGTTGCGTATTTGAGACTTCTCTTGCTTCTTGAGGAAGGCCTATATTGTTATAAAATACTCTCCTCTTAGGACTGCCTTTGCTGTATCCCAAAGGTTTTGGACTGTCATGTTTTCATTTTCATTTGCTTCCATGTATTTTTTTTTTTTAAGATTTTTATTTATTTATTTAACAGAGATAGAGAGAGAACCCAGTAGGCAGAGCGGCAGGCAGAGGGAGAGGGAGAAGCAGGCTCTCTGCTGAGCAGGGAGCCTGATGGGGGGCTCCATCCCAGGACCCTGGGATCATGACCTGAGCCGAAGGCAGACACTTAACGACTGAGCCACCCAGGCGCCCCTCCATGTATTTTTTTTTATTTAATTTAATTTTATTATGTTATGTTAGTCACCATACAATACATCATTAGTTTTTGATGTAGTGTTCCACAATTCATTGTTTTCATATAACACCCAGTGCTCCATGCAGAATGTGCCCTCTTTAATACCCATCACCGGGCTAACCCATCCCCTGAACCCCCTCCCCTCTAAAACCCTCAGTTTGTTTCTCAGAGTCTGTCATGGTTCCTCTCCCGCTCTGATTCCCCCCGCCTTCATTTTTCCCTTCCTTCTCCTAATGTCCTCCATGCTGTACCATAAGGAATATGATATGGACATAACCATATGATAATTGACTTTCTCTGCTTGACTTATTTCACTTAGCATAATCTCCTCCAGTCCCATTCGTGTTGATGTAAAAGTTAGGTATTCATCCTTTCTGATGGCTGAGTAATATTCCATTGTATATATGGACCACATCTTCTTTATCCATTCATCTGTTGAAGGGCATCTCAGGTCTTTCCACAGTTTGGCTATTGCAGACATTGCTGCTATGAACACTGGAGTGCATATGGCCCTTCTTTCACTACATCTGTGTCTTTGCGGTAAATTGCTGGGTCATAGGGTAGCTCTATTTTTAATTTTTTGAGGAACCTCCACACTGTTTTCCAAAGTGGCTGTACCAACTTGCATTCCCACCAACTGTGTAAGAGGGTTCCCCTTTCTCCACAACCTCTCCAACATTTGTTGTTTCTTTCCCTGTCCATTTTTGCCATTCTAACTGGTGTAAGGTGGTATCTCAATGTGGTTTTGATTTGAATTTCCCTGATGGCTAATGATGATGAACATTTTTTCATGTGTCTGTTAGCCATTTGTCTGTCTTCTTTGGAGAAATGTCTGTTCATGTCTTCTGCCCATATTTTGACTTGATTATTTGTTTTTTGGGGTGTTGAGTTTGAGAAGTTCTTTATAGATCTTGAAAATCAGTGCTTTGTCTGTAGTGTCATTTGCAAATTCTTCTCCCATTCTGTGGGTTGCCTCTTTGTTTTTGTTGACTGTTTACTTTGCTGTGCAGAAGCTTTTTATCTTGATGAAGTCCCAAAAGTTCATTTTTGCTTTTTTAACTCTTCTTTAATTTTCTGGTGAGCCCATTCATTCTTTTTTTTTTTTTAAGACCTTATTTATTTATTTATTTTTGAGAGAGTAACTACATGAGCAGGAGGGAAGGGAGAGGGAGAAGGAGACTCCCTGCTGAGTGGGGAGCTCGATCTCAGGACCCCGGGATCATGATGGAGCCAAAGGCAGACGCTTAACCAACTGAGCCATCCAGGCGCCCCAAGAGACTTTTTATAATAACGGGAGAACCTAATATATACAGATTGAATCCAGCAAAACGACCACATCTTTGCAGGGTCTGCAACGCCTTGCAGGGTCCAGGCCGACTCTGAGGGCTCAAGCCCTACTTTTTTCCCACCTGTTCTTGAGGCTCCAGCCACAGTGCCTTGCTTGGACTAACTCTCCATCCACAAGGCTCATTCCTACAAGGTCACCTGCTCAGAAGGTCCTGTCCCTACAATGCCACCTCATCCCCAGTCTCCGTCAGTTGAAATCACGACGCGAAGTTCAACGCCCTTCATAGATTCGGGCTGTGTGACCCTGCGGCCAGGCCCGACATGTCCTCCCCACAGGCTCTGGTTGGTTTGCTTCTTCTCTGGAGCTTCATGGTGGCGAGTCCCAAGCACCCCTTTGCAGAAGTGAGCTGGGCTGGCTGTGTGGGGCTCCTCCGAGGAGCTGGCATAGAGTAGGTTGACCCTTGCTGCCTCCTCCCAGAGGCTTGATGAGCAGGACCAGGGAAGCTGAGACTTTGCTTTTCACCTGGCTTTCCAGGTGTGTGGTCAAGAGCCCATTCATTCTTTAGCCTCCATGTGTTTGTGGTCTTTCCAATTTTTTTCTTGTGGTTGACTTCAAGTTTCATAGCATTGTGGTCTGAAAATATACATGGTATTATTTCAATCTTTTTGTAACAGTCAAGGCCCGATTTATGACTCAGTATGTGACCTATTCTGGAGAATGTTCCGTGTGTACTTGAAAAGAATGTGTATTCTGCTGCTTTAGGGTGAAATGCTCTGACTATATCTGTTAAGTCCATCTGAGACATTCTCTTGTTAGTCCTTATTTGATTTTTCTAGTTTTACTTATGTGAATAGTGCTATGATGAATGTCTTTAAAATAAGTAGCTGTTTTTTTCTCTCAATTATTTTATTGTAATGTGTTTTTCTAAGGTGGCATTACTAGGTCAAAGGGTTTGAGTGGCTTTTCAGCTTTGGTTACATTAACAGGCTGCTTCGCAAAATGATTGTGCCTAATGATGTCTGACCCTTGAACCTACATCGGGTCCCCCACCTGAGAGAGAACACAGCCAAGATGATGCTCCAAAGAGACCACGGTGTGCAAATAATCCTTGCCAGCTGGGCCTTCTCTTCTGTGAACGACCTCTGCACCAGGCATCGGGGACTCAGTGTGAGCTTGGTTCATTCTGTTTTGAGGCATGTGTCTTCTCAACCTAGCTCTTTGGTGAAAGGAGGAACATAAAATTGTTTAAGTGTCTGTAATGGGAATAGCCCTGTTTCATTTTTACAAAAAAAAAAAAAAAAGAGGTCATTCTCATCCCCATTTCTGAAGATGAAAACACTGAAGTTCATGGATATTTCATAACTTGCCAAGGCCCCAGAAGCACCAAAGGACTGGGTGGAAATCTGTTAGTCAAGCTAATCTGAATCCATTTCAACTCTCTATTGCTCTACAAAGGTCTGAAAAGGATGATGCTCATGCTGAAGGTGGTGACAAAGGAAGGAGAAGCAGTGGTGTTGGTGGTGTCGGGCATCCTTAGCAGTTGGGACAGAATGAGATGTGTCTCCTAGTTAGGAATCACTGGCTATAGCACTGATTTCCAGACCCTTCATCTTTTGCCTTGACTTTTGCTCCATCTTATGGGCCATGATAAACAGGGAAAATGTACAAAAGATATTCTGAACTGCCCTTTGGAACTTCTCTAGGGGCAGGGATTTGCTGAAATTGCTTATGGACTTCTAAAATTCTTTTTATTTTTATTTTTTCAAACCAGCTAAAACCATCAGTAGATCAGTTTCTTATGAAAGACTATAAATCTTGACTCTTCTACTTCTACATGAATAAGTTTTAAGACTGGAGCTGCAGTGTGATATAAGACATAAAGTCCAATAACAAAGTGTAAACAACTCATGTCAAAGAAAAGCAGACACTGTGTTCTCTCCCAGCACCAACCCTGCCCTCCTCCCCTTTATCAAATGCCATGGATTTCCCTGCTTTGGTTGTTATTCAAGCTATTCTTGAAAAGCTTAGTGTGTATGGAGAATCTGTGGAAGAAACAAAGCAATGGAGAAGTTATAGAAAAATAAGCAGCTTGGGGGAGTTGCCAAGGGATGAAAATTCCCAGACAGACAGTGCGGTACTAGCACAAAAACAGACACATAGATCGATGGGACCGAACTAAGAGTCCAGAAATAAACCCACAGCTCTATGGCCAATTAATATATGACAAAGGAGGCAAGAATACTCAATGGGAAAATGGCAGTCTCTTCAACAAATGGTGTTAGGAAAACTGGATAGCCACATGCAAAAGAATGAAATTGGACCACTTTCTTACACCATACACAAAAATAAATTCAAAATGGATTAAAGACCTAAATGTGAGACCTGAAACCATAAAAATCATAGAAGAGAACACAGGCAGTAATTTCTCTGACATCAGCCATAGCAACATTATTCGAGATATGTCTCCTGAGGCAAGGGAAACAAAAGCAAAAAGAAACTATTGGGTCTATATCAAAATAGAAAGCTTCTGCATAGCGAAAGAAATAATCAACAAAACAAAAAGACAACCTACTGAATGGGAGAATGTAGCAAATGACATATCCGATAAGGGGTTAGTATTCAAAATATATAAAGAATTTATACAATTCAACACCCAAAACCCAAATAATCCAATTTAAAAGTTGGCAGAAGATGTGAGCAGACATTTCTCCAAAGAAAAGATACAGGTAATCAACAGACACATGACAAGATGCTCAACATCAATCATCAAAGAAATGCAAATCAAAACCGCAATAAGATATCACCTCACACCTACCAGAGTGGCTAAAATCAAAAACATAAGAAACAACAAGTGTTGGAGAGGATGTGGAGAAAAAGGAACCCTCTTGCCCTGTTGGTGGGAATGCAAACTGGTACAGCTGTTGTGGAAAACAATATGGAGTTTCCTTAAAAAATTATAGAATTACTGTATGATACAGTGATTCCACTAATAGGTGTTTACCCAAAGAACCCAAAACACTAATTCAAAAATATATATGCACCCCTATGTTTAATGCAGCATTATTTACAATAGCAGAAAATGGATATCCAAATAATATCCCTCAATAGATGAATAGATAAAGATATATACATACAATGGAATATTACCAGCCATAAAAAAAAGAATGAAATCTTGCCATTTGCAACAACATGGATGGATCTAGAAGATATAATGCTAAGTGAAGTAAGTCAGTCAGAGAAAGACAAATACCATATGATTTCACTCATATGTGGAATTTAAGAAACAAACAAAACAAAGAAAAAAAGAGACAGAAAAACAAACAAAAGAAACAGACTCAAATACAGAGAACCAACTTGTGGTTACCAGACGAGAGGTGGGTGAGGGGATGGGTGAAACAGGTGAAGGGGATTAAGAGTACACCTACTATGATGAGCACTAAGTAATGTAGAGAATTGTTGAATCACTATATTGTACACCTGAAATTAATATACTGTATGTTAATTATACTGGAATTTTAAAAAGAAATGTAGAAAAAGAAAGTTCCCAGACAGTGGTGGCCTGCCTTCAGAGATAGAGATCAAAAATTCTCAATAGATTTCTTACTTTTAATATCCAAACTATTTTAGAACACAGAGTATAATGGCTCTGTTGAGGTTAAGGCCTTGGATAGAGGAGAGAAGACAGAGGTCTGGCCCAAATGTCCCAGGCTTCCTGGCTGTAGGATAGACACACTTGATCATCTCCCGGGCACAGTAGGCCATGCTGGAGCAGCTCAGACAATAGGACCTGCAGTCCTGGAAACAGAGACATCGCTAACCAGCAGCATCCCAACCACAGGCTGCAAAACATTAGAAATGTGCTTGAATTTAAAAAGAGTCTTCTTTTGTATTCAGAGGAATTAACACTCATGAGGAGAAAATTTTGATCACCCTGGATGTACCCAGGAGGGTAGATGAGTGAAGGGATTAAATATAACCCATTCACTGCCCCAACACGCAGTTGGCTCCTGACCTTGAAAATGCTCTCCTGGCTTTGTGCTTCTCCTGTTCTGGTCCTTTAAAAGATGAAGGCAAGGAAGGGAGCCCCTGGGTGCCATCAAAGGCAAGAAGATGTGTGGGGACAGCAACAAAAGAAAGCAGAAGCTTTCTCCTCCCTTTCTTTCATACTGCTACCTCAAGAGAGATCAGCCTTCATTTCCAAGCTCGTTCTGGGCTAAGGACCAGAGCAAGCACCAGCCTTCAGCAGAGTTATTGCCCATCTCTAGCCAAAAGCAAGACCAGCAAAGTCAGAGGCTGGCTTTGCTCCAATTGAGCCTCCTTCTGGAGTGGAGGTTTCTTTCTAGTAGTAGGAAATATACAACTCTTAGAATTCAGGGACTTGTCCCTGCCTTACAAGGAAAGTAGTTCAAAGCAAGCTCTGCCCCTTACTAGCTAGATGACCCTGAACAAGTTTCTTATCCTCCTCAACTTCAATTTACTCATCTCTAAGATGTGGACAGTGACAGGACCCACCTCACAGGTTGGTGGTAGGGCTGGGTAGATGAACAAAGCTTTCAGAACAGCACTTGGCACATGAAAAGTGTTGACAAATGTTAACCATTACTATTTTATTTGGTCCATAATAAGAATTCAATTAGATAAGCATTTCTATTATTATAAATAATAAACCTGATGTTTATTGAGAATCTGATGTATATAAGGCATTTTTCTAGATATACTGGGCTTGCCATCCATAGACCATGAGGCTGACATGAGTGTAGTAAGAAGAACACTCAGCAGATTGTGGTGAATGCTCTTTTTTTTAAGTACAGGAATGGGCTATGGAAACACAAGGGAGGAAGAGTCCAGGAGGGATCTTGAAAATCTTTGTGGACAACTTGACACTTAAGCTGGACCTTGAAGTTGGAATTCTATAGTTGGAAATGGTGGAAGCAGATGGAATTTTCCAGGCAGAGACAGCATATACCAGGGCCTGGAAGCTGGGGAGGGAGTATGTTCAGGGAATCATGCTTTGGTGCGGGGTGCAAGCCCTGAGCAGATTCAGTGGGACATATGGAGGTGTACTGAAAAGGCAGGACCTGTGTCCAAGGGAGTTGGTTTGAGAATGGGTTTTGCTACTTACTGGGACCTTAGGTGAATTATTTAGTACCTGATCTTCTGACTATTCAGATGTAAAATGGGTGCTATAACACCTTCACCTTACCAGGTGATTGCAAAGACCAAATGCTTGGCTGTGTTTAAGAAGCACTGTATAAACTGTAAAGCATTATGCAAACATTGGTAATCTCTCTGCTGTGTGCCCTCCCAGGAGTCTGAGGAAGGCAGGAGCAGGTGGCCTTCTGGGAATCCATTGCAACACCGAGGAGAGGAGAGAAGCCACCTGGGCCTACTCAATCTGTGAGCATTTCCAGCTGCTGTGGGACACTCCCATTCACTGCTATTACCCCAAACGCTGGTGCTGGTCCATGAGGCAAAGCTATGAGCAGCCTATGTTTGTCACCTGAATTTCCATGCTGGCTTAGAGTCCTCAGTTTCAGTGCACACATATAGAAGACAGCAAAACCCTGGAAGAAACTCGGAGTATGTGAGATAAGCTTGGACAGGGGAGTGAGCGCCATATTATAATGGGTCTAAGGCAAAAGGCAAAGGAGTACCTCCTTGATGCAGCCACAGGCAGTCCTCTCAAGTGCTTGGCAAGGCAGAAAACGACATTTTGGGGAAAACAGCATGAGGCCTGAACCAATACCCTCTAGGCTTCCAGCCTGGTTTGGAAGAGGGTAGTGTATATTGGTTGATTTCCTTTCAGCCTGTGCCTTCAGACTAACTTCTATATGAAAGGTCCCTGTGGTGCAGATTTTCCACGCAAGAGCAGAAGAAAAGCAGTAGGGATGTGTGTGTGTGTACGGGGGTGTTGGAGGTAAGAAAGGGTGGAAGAGAATGGTGAGATGAGGGAAAAGACACACAGGAAATGGTGAGGGGCATAGGAAGGAAGGGAAGGGAACATCTCACCACCCATACTGTCAGCCCTCTGGGAGCACGATGCCGTGCACACAGTAGATATGTGGCAGAGATAGCTAAAGGCAGCCACCAAAGAGCCATGCTCCCCTTCAGAATGAAGAGCTTTTCCCAGCCAGGCATTTCATTTCCCAGGCTTCTTGCAGCTAGATGGAAACATGGAAGTGAGTCTGGGCCACCAAGAGTGGGCTGACATGAGTAGCCCATGACACCCTCCTCAGAAATCTTCCTGCTCTGTCTTCCTCCTTCCCCCATTTGGTTGTTGACACACAGGGCGAGGCCACGTAGCAAAGCCTCCCTCACCCAGGTTCCGGAACCACTGTAAGGAAATCCCCTCCCTCCCACCCTACCTCTTGCCTCCGACCCTGGACTTCACAGGAGAAATCAGCTTCAATCATGGAAGCTTGGGGGTTTAGCAAACACAGAAGGAAGGTTTTGATAAATCTGCTGAATTGGTATGAATTTAACCAAATTTTTTGTGCCTGTGGAGTTTTATATGTATGTTTTATAATGTATGTTTATATAGCTGTCCTTCTAGCTAAGTCTAGTTAGAAGGAGGGTTAAAGCATTGATCTTCCTGACAGCTCAGCCTGTATATTAAAATAAAATGTGAACTTGGAGGACTCCAGGGTCTCAATCACCACCATGCGGATTGCCCAAGGTAGCTGGGTTTGGCCTCCTTAAATAATCTCTGATAATTTTCTTAAAGTCTGATCTCTAAGACTTTTTACAAGATGGCAAGTCAGAGAAATTATGTGGCATAAGATTTTGAATTGCCATCATACTTTAAAGCACTTATAGGCCAGGGGAATTCTCCTTGGATCCTTCTCTATCCAGCATTCTTCTAGAGAGAACAGGTCATCCATGAATTCAAACTCTAAATTAAGCATTAAAGGTGATAATTGAGCAAGATACTTCCACACAGCCAAAAGGTTTCTGGGAAGTCATATAAAAGGCAGAAAAGATCATTTTTACCCCTTTCCACATAAAGAATCAAGGGTTCATGGCCCTTGAGGTCCCCCAAATGGTTCAAATTAATGAGAAGTCAGAAAACCATCTCTAGCCCTTTATAGAGAAAATCATTCATGCTCATTCTTTTTAAGCCAAACTACCTACCCAGCCTTTTTCTCTCCAGCTCTTTACCAAAAATCAGCATGGTAGGGCATTCTTGTGGGGTGCCATCCAAAGTAAATTATTCTTACTTGACTTCTCTGGCACAGAAGGAAGAGGAAGAAAGCATTCTAGACATAAGGAGTAGAAAGACAAATCATAGAAACAATGAGGTATTTATAAATACCAGAAATTAAAGGAAATTAGTGTCAGGCCTAATAAATATCAGGAATTTTGGTTAATAGCACCCAGCACAACCCTGGTGCAAAGTCAGCTCTTAATAAGTATTAATACCTTGCATCACCTTCCTATCTTGCTTGGTTTCATAAGACTTTCACGTGATGATTTGTGAGGTAAAGGGACACTGGAGATGGTCCACCAGAAATCTGTATTCTCCTAAAACTTGAGTCAGGAGAATCCTAGAAGCTGGAGCTGAAAGATACCCTAAAGTGACTTCCCTGAGCTCACACAGTTTATTAGAGGAGGAGGAGAGCCTGGACCACAGGTCTCTTGACTGGGCTCTCCAAGATGATAAGGAGCCAAGAGACAATGGACAAAGACACCTTTGGAATCATGTACTCGTACATGCTGTGTCTCCTCCTCCTTGGGCACATCCCTTAGTTTCTCTGACCCTCAGCTTCCCATCTGTAAAAATGGCATGTTAATATGTACAGTGTAGAAACTTTGGGAAGATGGGTGGGCACATGGAGTGCCTGGCACAACTTGGTACAGTGTGGCTGTTACCAGGAAGAGGAGGAAACACTGAGGAGGTGGTAGATAGATGCAAACATTGCAAAGCTGGGGAATCTGAGTAACTGACTGATGTTCCAAACTATTTTTGGAGCTCTATATCAATGTCCCAAGCGAGTTTGTCCTGGTTTTATGTAAAAGGTTCATCTACTAGAGCCACTTGAGAAGGAAGAATTGCTTTATCCCTCACAATTCTCCCTTATTTCCCCCTCCTGTTGAAATGAAAATGCCAGGTTCACGATTCTTATGCAAAGTAAGAAGAGAATCAAGTCAGTTTCCACACCCTCTGCCAGCTTCTCTGGCAGAAGCAGAGTCCAGGCCTTCCCCATTACCAGCCCAAAGTGACTCAACTTTCCTCAGGGCCTCTCTGCCCACTGTAGGGCGGGTCTTGAGTCAGGGCTTCGGCACAGCTGCTCATGTTCCCTGTGCAGGATAGAAAGATAGAAAAGATGGAGACAATGTCCCCATTCTCAGGTACACACACACAGCAAAACTATTACTGCTAAACCAGAAACTTAGGCCCTGACTTCCTGTGGCCACACATGGAGTCACTTCCTGCAGGTTGTGCCACTGTCTCCTACCTTGCTGTATAGGTGCCTCATTTCTCCTTCCTACTTTCATTCATTCCATTCAGCCCAGCCTTCTCTGACTGGTGTTGTGGGTGAGTCCCAGAACGCAGGAAGGAATGCATGGGCCCTGCCTGCAGAGGGCTCACATTTCCTATAGAAACCCCATGTGCCATTCTGTGTGGGCATTTCCACATTCATCCTGCACAATCACGACATAAGTAGGTTGTTCATATCTTCATTTTATTTTTTTTAAAGATTTATTTATTTATTTTTAGAGAGAGAATGCACATGGGGTTAGGGGCAGAGGGAGAGGGAGAATCCCAAGCCGACTCCCTGCTGAGCATGGAGCCCAACGTGGGTCTTGATCCCACAACCATGAGATTATAACCTGAAGCGAAATCAAGAGTCGGACACTTAACTGACTGAGCCACCCAGGCACAGCCATTCATATCCCCATTTTACAGCAAAGGAAAATGAGTCTTGGAGAAGCTGTCACATACCCATGGCCAACAAGCAGCAGAGCCAGATTTAGGCCTGAGGCTCTGAACCTGAAGCCTGTGGCCTCCTCATTCTCCAACACTGACTCACCTTGGATGACTCAGATGACAAATAAAAAGGGGGAGAGTCAGAAAGTTGGATTCAAAGCTGAGGTGTTGGTGAGCTTAGAAATGGTTTTATCTGAGGAAACTACACTGAATGCTGCAGCAGAGAGAAATAGATCAAAAATATGCCAATAATGTTAGAGACATGGAAACTAGAACGAAATAGTCCATTGCACTAACACGCATTGCAGAAGGAGCATATAGGCAAGGGGCCATATTCCAAGAGATATTGGCAGAGAAATTCAAAAAGTTTAAGTCTCAAACAGTATAAATAGTTATAAACACACACACACGGAATATTACGTGACAACACGGACGGCCCTACAGGGTATTATACTAAGTGAAATAAGTCAGACTGAGAAAGACAAATACCATATGATTTCACATATATGTGGAAGCTTAAAAAAAAAAAGTGAGTAAACAAGCAGCAAGAATCAGACCTATAAATACAGAGAACAGACTGTTGGTTGCCAGAGGGGAGGGGCTGGGGGCGATGATCAAAATGGGTGAAGGGGAGTAGGAGTTACAGGCTTCCAGTTTTGGAATGAAACAAGCCACCGGAATGAAAGGTGCAGCATAGGGAATACAGTCAATGATACTGTAATAGTGTTGTCTGGTGACAGATGGGAGCCACACTTGTGATGAGCACAGCACAATATACAGAATTCGTGAATCGCTGTGTGGTACACCTGAAAGTAATGTAACATCGTGTGTCAACTATACTCAAATTAAAAAAAAAAAACCTTTTTAAAACAGCATAAATAGAAATGTAAAAGTTTTGTTTTGGGGTTTTTATTTTATTTTTTTATTGTTATGTTAATCCCCATACATTACATCATTAGTTCTAGATGTAGTGTTCCATGATTCATTGTTTGTGCGTAACACCCAGTGCTCCATGCAGAACGTGCCCTCCTCAATACCCATCACCAGGCTAACCCATCCTCCCAGCCCCCTCCCCTCTAGAACCCTGTTTGTTTTTCAGAGTCCATCGTCTCTCATGGTTCGTCTACCCCTCCGATTTCCCCCCCTTCATCCTTCCCCTCCTGCTACCTTCTTTTTTTTTTTTTTTTTTTCTCTTAACATATATTGCATTATTTGTTAGACACTGGGGAGGGTATGTGCTCTGGTAAGCGCTGTGAATTGTGCAAGACTGTTGAATCTCAGATCTGTACCTTGGGTTTTTTTGTTTTTTTTTTTAACATTTTATTTATTTATTTGACAGAGAGAGACACAGCAAGAGAAGGAACACAAGCAGGGGGAGTGGGAGAGGGAGAAGCCGGCTTCCCGCTTAGCAAGGAGCCTGATGAGGGGCTCGATCCCAGGATCCCGGGATCATGACCCAAGCCAAAGGCAGACGCCCAACGACTGAGCCACCCGGGCGCCCCAGAAATGCAAAAGTTTGTAATGGATGGTCGCCCGGGTGGCTCAGTCGCCTAAGCATCTGCCTTCAGCTCAGGTCATGATCCTGGGGTCCTGGGATCCAGTCCCGTGCAGGTCTCCCTGCTCCGCGGGGAGCCTGCTTCTCTGTCTGCGTGTTCCGCCTGCCGCTCCCCCTGCTTGTGCTCTCTTCTCTGACAGATAAATAAGTAAAATCTTTTTTTAAAAAAAGGTTTTTAATGGACTAAAACGTGAAGAAAAGAGGAAGCACTTTTTTTTTTTAAATATATTTATTTCAGAGAGAGAGCGAGGGGAGGGGGCGCAGAGGGAGAAGAGAATCTTAAGCAGACTCCCCACTGGGTGCAGAGCCCAGTGCAGGCTCCACTTGGGGCTCCACCCCAGGACCCTGAGATGACCTGAACTGAAACCAAGAGTTGGTGGCTCAATTGACTGCACCACCCAGGCGCCCCAGAGGAAGCACATTTTAAATTGTAACAGGCACACTTCAAAACCTTAATCAACGGCTTTATTGACCAGGTATATCTCTGTTCCCTACACTAAAGATGAATTTCTGTTTTTGTCATCAGCAGGACATACTTTAAGTGTAGTAGAACGGTCAAGGAGTAGGAAATTTGAGTAGAGGGAAGCTCCTTGAAAGCAGACGGGGCGGCAGGGGGAAGGTAGAGAAGGAAGGTGGGGAAGGTGAGGTCTTGGAGGGAAAAGTATTAGAAGAAGAAAGCCTAAGGCGTTTCTGAGCAGAGGGAGGGGCTTTCTCTGAAGGTGCTGCTGAGACTGGGTGTAAGAAAAGAATAAAGCAATGTGTAGGGGAGGATAGGTGAGGGAACAATAGCATGGTTTAATAAAAATAAATCACACAGGGCGCCTGGGTGGCTCAGTCGTTAAGTGTCTGCCATCGGCTCAGGTCATGATCCCAGCGTCCTGGGATCGGCCCCCGCATCGGGCTCCCTGCTCAGCGGGAAGCCTGCTTCTCCCTCTCCCACTCCCCCTGCTTGTGTTCCCTCTCTTGCTGTGTCTCTCTCTGTCAAATAAATGAATAAAATCTTTTAAAAAAATAAATAAATAAAAATAAAAATAAATCACACATTTTCATTAGTATTTACCAAATCTTTATTACTGGGAAAGGGGCTTTCCTCTTTGCCATACTTACTGTGTTTCCATTAGGATTATTAATGGTCTTTATTCCTACATGTCTGTGGGAAAGTACTGGTGGTATTGCTGCTGACAGTTTTTAAGATGACTGATTCACCCTCAACTTGCACCCCCATTTCACACTGGAGAAAGTGTAACTGTTTTCACTCAAGCTTTGTTATCAGCAAAGTGAACGAGTGCAGTTTCCCACAGAAAGGGCACGTGGGCACAGCTATTTGTCGTCGTAATGTCATTTTTCCTGTTCGGGCCATGAACATACAAGGTCAGTACTCACGTTCAAAACTATCCACACATTCCCTCCCCGCAAGTTCTTTCCACTTTTTTCCCCAAAAAATGGTTTTCTAATTTGAGGACAACTATTTGGTTAAGAACTGGTTTGCACTGAAAATTAATATAGAGTAATAGTCTTGGAATAAACTATTTAAAAGTTATACTCAAATTTGCCCTCTTTATTCTGTCATAGGAGCATAGGCATAGACAACATTCTAGAGCAATCACCCAACAAGAACAGAGATCCTGGTTTGATCCTCTTTAAAATTCCCTAGGACAGATCATCTATGAGAATGACTTTAATAGCCCTTTTGACATTGTCAAATATCAAATATGCTCCCGTTTAATGACAGTGGAAATCCTGTACCTTAACATCAGGAGTTCAATAAAGCGAATCAAAGAAACGTTCTCATTACTCAGCCTTTGATTTTATATGTTCTAGTCCAATATTGACTTTTGTTCATTTAACAAAAGTAATAAGCATATATTTCAGGCATATCTAGCTTTTGTCCTATCATAAAACGCAAGACTATATATCATCCTTGTCCCCAAAATGGCCTCTATAGAGATCTTTATGTTTAAATGAAGTCATGCTTAAATGACTGCATATAAATATATTTCCACTTATATCACAAGGATTTCAGTAAGAGAAAGCATTTCTTTCTGAAATCAATTCACAAGTTGATCTGATCACTTTCATATGTAGAGTAACTGCTGCCATTTTGACACAGATTTTTTTGAGATGTACATATTACCCATCATGACTCTTTTGCATGCCATATTAAGGGACATTTAGGCTTATAGTCTACAAAAGACACAATAATAGCTACATTGACAAGTGCTTACTACCTCCCAGACCCCGTGCTGATGCATTCCTGGGAGGTGAGTATGTTGGCCCCATTCTACAGATGAGGAAAGAAAGGTTGCGAAAGGGTCCCCTGTGGAGGCGGCTCTGAACCTGCACTGAATATGCCTCTTCATAAAGCATGACAAATATGGTTCCAATTTCTGTATCTCAACCATTTAGGGCTAGAAAGAATTTATGTACAGCAAAATACAAAGAATCCAGAGAAGTACTTGAGGCTCTTTCCCATCTCACTGCAGACTATTAAGTTGAGAGGAGTATCATAAGCATAAGATGGCTCACTATTTCTGTGTAATAAGCAGAGTCCCAACACACAGCCCAAGTGACTCTTGGACATTTCCTTCATACACCTGAGTTCTGTATTAGTCTAGAGGACTGAACTGATAGGGGTGATGTGGAGCCTGGCAGAACTGTCTACATCAGAGCCTTCAGGAAGAAAATGCTAAAAACAGGAGGTCACTGTTGCTTAAGTTAAGCCTAAGATAGGAGAGCCAGGAAGTGCTGCAGCCCCTGTGGGAAAACCCACTGGTTCTCTAAGGTTCACTCAACAAAGGATCATTACACAGCTATTAAACTGTCTTAAATGCAGCCCAGGACAGTATTTCTACACAATATCCTCTCCTGCCGGGAGCATTGCATAGCAATCTGGGTCAACTCAGTTATCAGGATAAGCTGAACCATAAATTAATTTTCTATTCCCTGGCCATTCCTTGGGTTCAAAGCTATTTTTTTTTTTTTTTTTTAAGTTGAGAGTAGAGCAACGCACAAAAGAATATTTTCTGCTGCAGATTTAAGGGGCTAAGAAATGGAGAGGAAAACCACTGTTGGTAAACAATTATTCGTAAAAATTATGCAAATGTTTTACTTGTGAGCCCTCAAATGGGGTGGGACAGGGAAGCAATGTGTGAATGTCATCTAGAGGTGAGGTGCTGAAAGAAACCTGACAGTGGGAAGAGGGAGGAGGGACACCTGCTAAATGCCTCTGTGGTTTATGCTTACGTGTGTACCTGGGGGTGGCTGCGGGCGTGCCCAAGAGTGGGTTCCAGGAGGCATATCTCTGTGGGTTGTTTGTTGAGGCAGACTCTCCCTATGCCTGAACTAGTGAGTTCTTAACTCTTAGGGTCACCGCTTAATAGTTTGGAACTAAATAGGTAGTTAGAGCATGCTACAGTCAGCCTCTTTGCAAACACATGCCTTTGGTGAGTAGAAGGCTGAATCCCCCAGGGCTGTTACTAGGTGGCACTTACCGCTGGCCTGACACACTTGTCCCGCCCGTGGGGTTGGTCGGCACCCCTTCTGCGATGCTACATGTTTTTAATATTAACCCTGACCCCATTGTCCCTACAGAGGGGAAGGTAGGTCCACACTAGCACCATTCCCCAACTGAAAACGAGGCTCACCACTGCCTCTGATGTTCAGGGAGCACCCTTCCCTGCCTGTGAGGCTCTGCTTTCTGACTCTTCATAGAATATCCCCACCTGTCCTAGGCTGCTGCTCAACCCTACTGTCCTCACACTCCTGCATCTTATTCCTGAGAACCTTCTGCCTATACCAGGTTGACGATCATTGTTCCTCCCAGGAAATCCAGCCTGTCTTGACAGCAAGTCCCAGACTCTTCCTCAGCTTGGCTTGATGCACTCGTGTCCTTTGCACTTTAGTTGGACAAGCAGAGCAGACTTCTTTCAACACACTCATGATGGCCACAAGCAATAATAGCAGTTTCAAGTCCACCGAGGCTATCATTATGCACATTTTGCCATCTCTTGCTACTAATGTACAACAGGACACAATGTCCACGTATGTTCCAGGTCCTCAAACGCACTCAAGGAAAGCTGAGGCTTGTTCTGATTTAACTTTACACCAGTGTTTGCTCTTTTGCTTACTAACCTTGTTTCTATTTCCTCAAAACAAAATTTAAAGAGAGCTCTTTAATAACGTATTCTAGACTTTTTCAGGGAGTGACCATCTCCCAGAATCTAGCCTTTCCTCCCTTTTGAATTTGGACATTTGTTCTTCTTTCCCCTCTCCTGTGGAGTCTCCTTCCCACACAAAAGGCCCACTGCTCTCCTGCCTCTCTAAGGTGGCAGTTGGCTCCCAGCCTCAAGGGAGAGCCTCCATGCCTTCCCTGTCATAGGAAGTCAGTCCCTCTGACTGACCCTGCCTCAAGCTGTCCACTATCAGAACAGTACCATGCCTTTTTATTCAGGAAAAACTGCATTGAACAAAAGGGTTTAAGATGCTCTACTAAGAACTGAGGAGGATACAAAGAATTCTGTCCCTCAAATAACTGACAGACTAGTTTCTCAGGCCTTGACCGTGACAAGCTTACTATTTCTGACAAACTCACATTCAGAACTAAAGACTGCATGTGTTATCCTCCCAGAGACATTAGCTTTTTAAAAGACTTAGCATGACATACCTGACAAATGGCTTAAAAAGTTTCTAGTGAGAATCCTGAATCATAATGCTAGTAATGTGAACAGAAGCCAACAAAAAGAAAATGGACAAGCTGATAATTCTACTTCAAGTTCAAGCTTTCTACAAAGTTGCACTATGAAGTAAAAACCATGAGTTTGAGCCCCACGTTGGGTGTAGAATTAACTTAAAACAACAGCAACAACAACAACAACAACAACAACAACAAGGAGCGTCTGGATGGCACAGTTGGTAGAACATGCAACTCTTGATCTCGGGGTCATGAGTTCACTTAAGAAAAATAATAATCATTTAAAAACAAATAAATAAAAAGAATCTTAAAGAAAAAAACCACAATGATAATTCTACACTTGATCTTAGCCAAAAGGCCAAGAGCCGATCAACATAATGATAATTCTAATGAGGTTAGCCAAGAAGTAAATGGCAAAAAAATGTGAATCATCTAAGAAAACCATTTCAAATATGGCTTTATATATATTACCCTTAATGATGAATTGCATGCTATGTGTTGCCTTGATGTATTAGCTAATAAATGCATGAAGATATCATTACTGATATTATTTAAAGTGAAAAGTCACTTTATCTTTAATTTATTTAATTTAATTCATGTGTTTATAGCATATCTCATGTATTAGCACATCCATTGTGGTCTGTTGCACAAAACTTTTTTAGTGATAATGGTGTGAGATCACAAGACATTAGAAGAACACAGGTTGGGACCATGGAGAGTCTATTTGGCTCATAAACTCTTGAAGGTGAAATTTATCCCTTCTCCTGACATTGCCCTGTCAGGCTTAGTGGGCCTTCAAAATTTGTACAAGAATGCTTCTGACAGCAACAAATAATTAAAAATAGCTTCTGAAGGAAGCTTCTGAAGGATCAAAGTCCAGTTCTAAACAGTGGAAAACAAAACTGCGTGCTCACCTCTCTTCTTTTTAACTTACATTTAAATAACCTGCTAAGCCTATTGGGTGAGTTACCTGTATGCCTGTTTGGCCTCCTTTTCTGTTCAAACCAGAAACAACCTAAACTGGATCTGTTGGCCTGTCACTGAGAAGAGCATGATACCTGGTAGCTAAAACGGAAGTCCATGATGTTCGCTTCCACAGCACATGATTGGAACAATATGGAGAAGACTGTCATGGCCCCAGCACAAGGATGACACACAAATTCATGAAGTGTTCCATGTTAAAAAAAAAAAAAAAATGGAAGAGCATGTATTGAGCAAAGTTTCCTCAAGTTTAACGGATACAACTAAGTAACTTCATTCAACAGTTTAAACACCTTGGGGGTAAAACAATGATATTGTCTACAGCTACATTATAAGACATTATATAAAATCAACATGAACAGATATTTTTCCAAAGAAGACATCCAAATGGCCAACAGACACAGGAAAAAGTGCTCAACATCACTCGGCATCAGGGAAATTCAAATCAAAACCTCAATGAGATACCACCTCACACCAGTCAGAATGGCTAAAATTAACAAGTCAGGAAATGACAGATGTTGGCAAGGATGCGGAGAAAGGGGAACCCTCCTACACTGTTGGTGGGAATGCAAGCTGGTGCAGCCACTCTGCAAAACAGTATGGAGGTTCCTCAAGAAGTTGAAAATAGAGCTACCAAAAGACCTAGCAATTGCACTACTGGGTATTTACCCCCAAGATACAAATGTAGGGATTCGAAGGGATACGTGCACCCTGATGTTTATAGCAGCAATGTCCACAGTAGCCAAACTGTGGAAAGAGCCAAGATGTCCATCGACAGATGGATGGATAGAGAAGATGTGGTATATATATACAATGGAATATTATGCAGCCATCAAAAGGGATGAGATCTTGCCATTTGCAACGATGTGGATGGAACTGGAGGGTATTATGCTGAGCGAAGTAAGTCAATCAGAGAAAGACATGTATCATATGACCACACTGATATGAGGAATTCTTAATCTCAGGAAACAAACTGAGGGTTGCTGGAGTGGTGGGGGGTGGGAGGGATGGGGTGGCTGCGTGATAGACTTTGGGGAGGGTATGTGCTATGGTGAGCGCTGTGAATTGTGCAAGACTGCTGATTCACAGATCTGTACCTCTGAAACAAATAATACATTATATGTTAAAAAAAAAAGAAGAAGATAGCAGGAAGGGAAAAATGAAGGGGGGGAAATCGGAGGGGGAGATGAACCATGAGAGACTATGGACTCTGAAAAACAAACTGAGGGTTCTAGAGGGGAGGGGGGTGGGGGAATGGGTTAGCCTGGTGATGGGTATTAAAGACGGCACGTACTGCATGGAGCACTGGGTGTTATACGCAAACAATGAATCATGGAACACTACATCAAAAACTAATGATGTAATGTATGGTGATTAACATAACATAATAAAAAAAAGGAAAAAAATCATATCTACCTCAAGGGCCAGGTTTTGATGTGATAATGGTTAAGGGTAAATTGGTAACATTTGTTCTAATATTTACAGACTAAAATGGACTCTTTCACGTTAACAGCACAGAACTCTAGAATTTGGTCAAATATTTAACTAAGAGCTTCAACAGATTGTAGGTCTTTATTGAAAAAAGCTGACCCTCTCCATTGGCACTCTGATCATTAATGGGCTTCTATTTAGGCTAAAAGATACCTTAGGCTCTTGGATTTACAAAACAGAATGTTTATTCCAATGCGTACAATTTGGAGTCTAAAGCATGTGAATGTTAACAACCAAGGATAATAGTATTTCAAACACTTAGCTTATCAGAAGTTTAAGGGAAGTTAAGAAACTATTGCTTTTGTACCCAACCTTAGTAGCCAGGGAAACTTCCCTTCCACCATTCCATAATATTCCCTAATATTACATACTGAGCAATAATACAAACAGCACTAGGATTCACAGAACACACTCTGGTAAATGCTGCTCCTGACAAAATTCCTCGCTGCTTTTACCTGAACTGTGTAACCTGATTGTTTTCCTTTTGTTCCGACTTACAGATCCTTAAATCTGTTTCTTTTAAACTCTCAATAAGTCATTTATTTGAGGTGTCTAGTACATATGTCTCTTTATTCTTGCTGATGTTTTAGAGATATTTTCTATTTGCAAAACTAATGCATGTTTATTGTAGAAAAGTTGGTTTAAAAGAACATAAGGAAGAAAATATAAATCTACAATTTTCACACTGAGATGATCACTGTTAAAATATTGTTATGTTTATTTCCAATCTTGTTCCTATAGTACGCATATATTTTGTTTGTTTAAGAAATTAGAAATAAATTTTATATAAACTTATAGGTTGCTTTTTCCACTGACCATCAATATTGACTATTTCCCTCATGACAACTAAATATATCTGCAAAATATGATCTCCACTAGCTGCATAAGTCTATAATATGAATATACCTTCACTGATTTACTTGTTACTCAGTTTTTTCGCTTTTAACTATTATAAATTTTAATATAATAGGAATAATTTTTGGAGAGAGAGAGAGAGACAGCATGTGTGTATGCGACGCCGGGGGGGGGGGGTGGGGGGGGCAAAGGGAGAGGGAGAGAGAATCTTAAGCAGGCTCCATGCCCAGCGCAGGGCTAGATCTCACAACCCTGTGATCATGAACTGAGCAGAAATCAAGAATTGGATGCTTAACCAACTGAACCACCCAGGCGCCACTAGGTATAAATTTTTTAAAAGGCATTATCAAATTGTTTTCCAGAAATTTTTGCCCATCTACACTTCTACCAGCAATGGATGAGAATACCTATCTCATCACACCCTCACCAGTATTGAATAATACAGGTTTTTGTTTTATTTTAACTTCACCAATTTAGTAGGTAAAAAACAGCATCTCATTTTAATTTGCATACACTTGCTAGTTATATAATGTTTCTTTGTTTGTTAATATCTAATATGTATTTCTTCTCTGCTCATTGTCTTTCTCCTATATGAATCATTTCATTGATTTAAAAGAGTTATTTAGATAATGATAATTTTAATACGTTCTCTTTCAATATTGTGCATATATTTTCATTTGTTTGATATTAGAAATTTGTAAATTTTTATCGACAAATCTATTGATGTTTCCTTTTGTGGTTTCTTCAATTGCTTATACCATCCTTCCCTATCCCAAGATTAGCTGTATTTCCTGTGTTTTTGTTTCTTTTGTTTGTATGTGGTATGAGGAAGGAATCTAATTTAATTTTTATGTATATCAATTCTCTACCAATTTGTAATACCTCTGCTATCTTACATGTATCTGTTTTCTATTCCATTGATCTATTTTTGATCTCTTCTATTTTCATTTGTCTTTTTTGATTCAGTACCACTGTGTTGTAGGTACTATAGCTTCATGATAATTTCTTACACCCAATAGTTCAAGTCCTTTTTCTTAATTTCTTTTTTCACTAATCCTTTAGCTATTCTTGGATCATTTATTCTTTCACATGAATTTTAAGAATAGTTTGTGACATTCTTGGAATTTTTATTCTAAGATTTTCTTGGAATTTTTATTCGAATTGCATTGGATATAGAAATCAGTTTATGGGACGCCTGGGTGGCTCAGTTGGTTAAGTGGCTGCCTTCAGCCCGGGTCATGATCCCAGGGTCCTGGGATCGAGTCCCACATCGGGCTCCTTGCTCAGTGGGGAGCCTGCTTCTCTCTCTCTCTCCCTCTGCTTGTGCTCTCTCTGTCAAATAAATAAAACCTTTAAAAAAAAAAAAGAAATCAGTTTATGTAGAATTTGCATCTCTTTGGTACTGATCTCTACATTCATGAAACTTGGTCTATTTCTCTATTTTTGGATCTTCCATGTCTTTCAATATTTTTTTTCTTTAGAGAGGGAGAGAGATGGGGGAGGGGCAGAGGGAGAGGGAGAAAAAAATCTTTTTTTTTTAATATTTTATTTATTTATTTGACACAGAGAGAGAGAGACAAGCAGGGGGAGGAGCAGGCAGAGGGAGAGGGAGAAGCAGCCTCCTCACTGAGCAAGGAGCCTCATGTGGGACTTGATCCCAGGACCCTGGGATCATGACCCGAGCTAAAGGCAGATGTTTAACAAGCTGAGCCACCCAGGCACCCCATGAGGCAGCATGAGAATCTTAAGCAGCCTCCACACCCAGTGTGGAGCCTGACTCAGGGCTCGGTCTCACAACCCTGAGATCATAACCTGAGCCAAAATCAAGAATCCGACACCCAGCTGACTGAGCCACCCATATGTCCCCCATGTCTTTTAATTATTTATAAGTGATTCCATAAAGTTCTTGCACACTTTTGTTCATTTTAATTTGAAGTATCCTGTAGTTTGTTGCTATCATCTTTTTCTATTACATTTTCTAGTTGGTTGTTGCATAAAAATGTTATTAATTTTTTAAAAACAATTTCATTAAAGTATAACATAAAATAAAATGCACACACTTTAAGTGTACAGTTAGATGAGTTTTGAGAAACACATACCGTCATGTAACCAACACCTCAGTCATGATACAGAATGTTTCCATTACCCCACATGGTTCCCATTCTCTACCCATGGCGACCCCAAGCACCATGGACTCACTGATAGCTTTGTAGCACTATGGATCAGATTTGTATTTCCTAGAATTTTGTATAAATGGAATAAAACAGCATATATTCTTTTGTGTCTGGCTTCCTTTTCTCAGCATTATGTTTTTAAAAGCCATCCAGATTGTGTGTATCAGTAATTAATTTCTTTACATTGCTTCCACTGTATAGATGTACTATATATTTTATATGCGTTCACCCCCAGACATTTGGGTTGTTTTCAGTTTGGGGCTATTTTGAATAAAGCTGCCATGAACAAGTCTTCTGTGAACATGCATTTTCATTTCTCTTGACTAAATAATGCCAAACTGTTTTCCAAAACAGTAGTGCTATTTTATATCTCCATCTGTAATGCATTCAGTTGCCCTATCTCTGCTAGCGGTTGGTGATTTGAATCTTTAGTAATTTGGTAATTTGAATCTTTCAGCAAACTCATCTATTGCATTTAAGTTTTCAAAATTATTGAATTTTAATATCTATTATCCTTTAATGTCTCTAGGATCATATTGATATCCTCTTTTTTATTTTTCTTTCTTGACCAGTCTAGCTAGATTTATTCACTTTACTGATTAAAAAAACAAAACAAAACTTTTATGTTGTATTTTTTGTAGTGCTTAACTGTTTTGTATTTCACTGATTTCTATTCTTGGCTTGATTATTCCATTCCTAATTTGTGTTTAACTTATTCTTTTAGCACCTTAAGTTGGCAGCATGTTGATTTTAGACCTGTTCTTCCTAATATAAACATTAAAAGCTACAGATTTCTCTCTCAGTGCTACTTTCATGCTGCATCTCACAAATAATATGTTGTGTTTTTATTTTCATTTTTATTCAGCTCAAAATATTTCCTAATTTCCTTTGTGACTTCTTTTACCCATGGGTTATTTAAAAATATTGTTGCTAAACATCCCTAACTGGTTCAGTCAGTAGAGTATCTGACACTTGATCCCAGGGTTATGAGTTCAAGCCCCACATTGGGCATGGGGCCTGCTTAGAAAGAAAGAAAGAAGGAAAGAAAGAAAGAAGAAAGAAAGAAAGAAAGAAAGAAAGAAAGAAAGAAAGAAAGAAAGAAAGAAAGAAAGAAAGAAGGAAGGAAGGAAAGAAAGAAAGAAAGAAAGAAAGAAAGAAAGAAAGAAAGAAAGAAAGAAATATTGTTGCTTAATTTCAAAATATTTGAGGATTTTCCAAATATCTTTCTGTTACTGAATTTATAAATGATTTATACATAAGTTGTTCAGCTCACTTATCAGTAGTTTATAGCTCATAGCCAGATTTTCTTGGCTTTTCCCTATAGGCAAATATTTCATATGACAGTACAAATTTTACAGCGGCTAGGACATCCAGTGTATTATTAAATTGTGAGGCAATAACAGGGATATTGCAAGTCTCATTTTAATGAGACTCTTCTAGCATTTCACTCTTTAATATGATATTTGCTATAGATTTTGAGGCAATATACTTTAACAAATTAAAGAGTATTTATATGAGCAAAAATTGGACATTTTCTACATCTGCTGATGTAACGATAGTATGATTTTTTTCTCTTTTAATTTTGTCAAAGTGATGAATTACATTGAAGATTTGCCTAATATTGTATCATCTTTGCAATCCTGAGATAAAACTTATTGCTCATTTTTTAAAATACAATTTTGGACTCATTTTTGCTTGCTTTGTTGTATTTTGATAGTGATTTTAATATATCTGAAATTTGTTTGGGGATATGATATGAGGTGAGAACCAAAATATATTCTGTAGGTAACTTTTCCTCTATCATTAGTTGAAAAATATATGTATTTCTTATTGGTGAGTAAGCTAAATAATTTTTGGTCTTTCTTTTTAAATATTTTAATTGTTCTGTGGTTTTAATTAATGTTTTTTTTTGAGATTTATTTATTTATTTATTTGTCCGCGAGCAAGCAAGAGCACAAACGGGGAGCGGCAGAGGGAGAGGAAGAAGCAAACTCCCCGCTGAGCAGGGAGCCCGAAGTGGGCTCCATCCCAGGACTCTGGGATCACGACCTGAGCCGAAGGTAGTCGCCCAACCAACTGAGCCACCCAGGCACCTTTAATTATTTTTTTTTTAAAGATTTTATTGATTTATCTGACAGAGACAGAATAGTGAGAGCAGGAACACAAGCAGGAGGAGTGGGAGAGGGAGAAGCAGGCTTCCTGCCGAGCAGGAAGCCCCATGCGGGACTCGATCCCAGGACCCCGGCATCATGACCCGAGCCAAAGGCAGACACCCAACGACTGAGCCACCCAGGCGCCCCTAATTAATGTATTTTAATGTTATTGTACATTTCAGATTTTTCTTGAAAGTAGTCTGGGTATAAACAGTTGTTTTGTTTTGTTTTGTTTTACTCCAATAAAGGATTTTCTCATTTAAGAAAACTAAAAATATCACTCTCAAAAGGATGTCTATGTCTTGACCAGAAATATTTTTACTCAGTGAAAAATAATTTTTGATGAAAGAGAGCTCTGCTTATCTTTGCAAGGGGATTTACTACCTTCTATTGCCACAAATGCATTTCAATTGATGGGAAAGCAAGCCAGTCCACCTAGATGATAACCAAGGTTGGAATCCAGTTTGAGCTGCGCTTGGGGAAAGAAGCAGGCTTAGGTGACAGAAATAATCTGGTTCGGCTCCATTCTCCTCAAAAGCTCTCCAAGGCCTTGACCTTGGAGAGCAGGTAAGATTGTGGCCAGTCCCAAGCCCTTTGCCCAGATGTAGCTACTGCTACCAGTTTGTGTGTGTCCTTCCTTCCTAGGATGCATTCAAATACGTCTGTGTGTGTCTATATGTGTGTGCCTTCAGGACTATAGAGTTTACAGGTATGGATGTGTGTTGCTTTACACAAGTGGTATCACATGTCCTTGATGTTTTTACTCAACAGTGCCTTGGAGCTCTTTCCATGTGAATAACGGCCGAATGGTATACCATAGATGGGCAGCATCGTAACTTACTTATCTATCCTCTCATTGATGGGCATCAAGGTGGTTGGCAATTTTTCACCATTACATTGTAACAGCACCTTTTCAAGATAAAGTTTAAGGGTGTTCAATGGCATTGAGGTTCTCTACAGTGTGTCCTCCGTCTATCTCTGAAGTCTCACCTCTACTTATGTACCCTCCCCAAATAGTACACTCAGTCAAACTAGACTAACAGGATTTTCTGGCCTTTTCTTTTGAGATTAATTTATTTATTTATGAGGGGGGCACAGGGGAGTGAGGAGCAGAGGGAGAGAGAGAAACTCAAGTAGACGCCACATTGAGCGCAAAGCCCAATGTGGGTCTCGATCTTATGATCCACAAGATCATGACCTGAGCCAAAACCAGGTCAGATGCTTAACCAGCTGTGCCACCTAGGTGCCCCAGGATTTTCTGAACTTAAAACCTTTGTGCACATCAGTCCTTCCACCAGAAGGCCCTCTCCTCCCATCTTTCTAAATCTGACGTATGTTAGAAGGCCATCTCATATGCCCATTCTTCTGTGAAGACTTTCTTCTTCCCTGGTCTTCCAGCCTATCATAATCTCTTTTTTCCAAATATTTATTTTATTCTGCACTACATTTAATATTTGTATAATCTTTGGTATAATATTTCATGAGATTAGTAATCCTGATGTCTCCAGCCAGAAGCTAAGTACTTAAAGTCAGAGAAATTCTCTTGCCTTTCAGTTGAACTTCCCAGCTCTATTTTCTTTCCTCTCCAGGAATCCCTTCCTCCAAATCCAAACATAGTTGTCCATGTTACTCCACTTTTCACAAACGGATGGTGATGATGACATCATCCTTAACAGTTCCCTCATGATTGACACCACCAGTTTCCTCATTAAGTAGTCAGAACAAGGAGTGTCTTACAAGGTGATTCCTGACTGAGGCCTACAAACCCCTCCTTTTCCATTCCTCCACTCCCAATAACTCACCCTCTCTGCTGCCTGTGAGCCTGTATTAGTCAGGACAAGCTAGGCTAGTGGGAACAAGTAAATCCCCAAATCTTAGTGGTATAATACAACAGAGGATTTTCTCATCACATCACATTTGGCCATGGGTCAGAGTGGTCTCCTTGGCTCCTCCTTTAGCACCTCTGCCATCCTGTTGTCTTCACGTGTAACCACTCAGGTGAAAGAGTGTGTGTTGAAGACACACTGGCCTACCCAGAAGTGACCTACAACTCTTCCACTCATAGCCCAGTAGACACTGTTTGTGTCACAGGGCCCAACACAACTGGAAAAGAGACTAGGAAGTGTAGGGGCCCACAAAGAATATTTGGAGAGTACGACTGTCTCTGTTGTAATAAATTTAGAGCTTTAAGAAATGGAGGCAGCAAGACACCATAAAAGGCAAAAACAGAAATTTGAACTCTTCAGGGGAAGGGTTTCCACAGAAGCCTGGATGGAGTCTCTGACCAAAAGTATCTACCAAAAATATCTGACAATCTTGACTAGGTCACTCTGCCTAAAATTCTACCAATGAGAGAGGCATTTGGCTTAACAAATTTTCTTCTTGAAAACTGCAGATACGCAGAGAAATCTAAGTGGGTGTATTACCAACCACTTATAATTCAGATGGAGAACATTGATAGGACATTCAATTTGAATGTTGAATTATTCTATTTGACTTAATTCAGATAATTAATTATCTGATAAGGTATTATCTGATTATTATCAAATAAGGTTTTCCCCACAATCCCTAAGTGAGGTCAGTGAGAGAAGAGGGGAAAATAAAGAGGTGATTTTGGGGCAGGGATTAGTTTAGAAAGTGGGCATGCCTGGGGAATTTCCCAGTACCATGCCTGTGGAAGAAGCCAGCTACCATGCTTGGGGAAGGTGCCAGCTACCATGCCTGGGGAAGGAGCCAACTACCATGCCCGGGGAAGGTGCCAGCTACCATGCCTGGGGAAGGAGCCAGCTACCATGCCTGGGGAAGGTGCCAGCTACCATGCCTGGGGAAAGAGCTTAAGGTAACGGGAGAGAGGAAGAGTAGCAAAATGGAGGGATAGAGGAAGCCCCTATTTCCACATTTTTACTTCATTCACCTCTGGAAAGGGGGCAGATACTCCTCCTAGTTCTCTTTCTTATCACTTCCTCAGTCCTACCTTACCTTGCAGATTTCAGGCTGGCTTCATAGTGAGACGTAAATCTCTTTGAGAAGCATGGCAGAGTTAATAACTAATTAGATTAGCCTTATATTTTCAACTACTTTGTGGGTTATATAGGATTTTATAATCTCATCTGGGGATCAAAACAGCCATTTTAACTGTTTGTATAGAAAAAAAATTATAATGTTCTAAGTTCCAAACCCCAGGATTACATTTTTTACAATAAGATATACTATTTTTTTTCTGATTATAAAAGTAATGCGTGTAATAATAAACTTGGAAAAATATAGGAAAATATAAAGAAGCTAATTTAAGTCATCCATAGTTTCACATTAGAAACACAGCCCATTTTTTAGCTGGGGCAGGACACAGTGCCAGCTCCTAGCCAGAATTTACGTTTTTGCCACCCTGGGTACAGACCTGGAGCTCATTTCCTCTGCTGCTGTCAGATGTAGCCATGTAACCAAATCCTAGCCAATGAATGTAAGTAGAAGTTATACTTCTGGGCCTGGCCCATAAAAAGCTCCCACACCTGCACTTCCATACTCCCTTCCTTTCCAGCTAGCTAGAATGAAAATGGTCTCCAAGGCAACCTCGGAGGCCATGCATTCAGGATAGAAGTATCCCTATCAGCCTCCGTCCTGCAGTAGTTTTACAGAGGAGGGGCCTATGTCAATCTGTACATCCACCCAGTAGTGCTAAGGAAAGAAAAACAATCTTCTCTTGTATTAGTCTTCATACTTTTGTGTCTACCCCTTCCTACATTTAACCTGCCCTATTAATATAGCTAGGGATTGGGTAGATTTCCCTAGTAATCTGTAAACTATCTACCATGGGCCTCTCATACAGCATAGGCCCTCCACAAATATTTCTTGTTTGATTATAGATCAATTGGTTGACTGAACATATACATTTTCAATGCAATGATTCCTACAGGATCCCTTCCTTTTCACTACTAGAGTTGAGGCCTTGCTATCCAAGAGCCCCATTGCCAGCATCACTGGGATACTTTTGGTGGGCTATAGAATTTTCCATTTTTTCCTCTCCTCCACTGGGAAACAAGACCATAAATCTCTCAAAGCACAGTGAGATCTAATAAAGAAAGAGTTTAATATCTATTTTACAAATCCAGACTGTCCAGAGGAATGTCCTATCATCACATCTAAATTCTAACTAGTTGGCACCTGGGTGGCTCAGTTGTTAAGCATCTGCTTTCGGCTCAGGTCATGATCTCAGGGTCCTGGGATCGAGCCCTGCATCCCGCTCCCTGCTCTGCGGGAAGCCTGCTTCTCCCTCTCCCACTCCCCCGGTTTGTGTTCCCTCTCTTACTGTCTCTCTCTCAAAAAATAAATAAAATCTTTAAAAAATAAATAAATAAATAAATTCTAACTAGTATCTTTGGCAGGAGTTTCAGCACAATAAGCGTGCATTAATAAATCAATCTAAATACAATTTTCCCTGCCTAAAGCACATGTTGGTTCCAAGCAAGGAGACAGGCGACTTTTAAAACATCCATAATAAGCAAATATCCCCCACAAGTAAAGAAAAAGAACAAGGGGAAAGTGAAATTAGAGGACTGAAAATGAAGAGCAAGAAAATAAAAGAAAGGAAATGCTTAAACTGAAAAGATTTAGAAACGGACAAATGTATGTTAAAGAAAAATGAAAAGATGAGACAAAAAAGGTGAAAAGAAAGCTAGAGATCCAGGTAAGAGCCCTGAGACTTTTCAGCTTCTCTGTTGCCACTGGCTTGGTGACCTGGATGGAGTCTGATTCAGATTTGCAAAGGGTGGCCTTCCCACAGTTGCTAGATTTAATGGGTGTCCCCAAGACCTTTCATTCACTTCCCCCTCAATTAACATATCTCAGTGTGGAATTATGCTAATTATTCTGGAATTGCCTCTTCAAACCAGATTAACAGTTTCCTTGTGCCAGAGTGATGTAGTGCTGAGATTAATGGAAACCAGAAATGGTGTCAGATTATCACTCTTATGTGTTACACCTCTGCCACTGAACAGACATAAAGGGCATCTTGCAAGGGGACTTGTTGCCCAAAACCCACCCCTCTACCCTGCAAGTCAGACCCTGACAAAGGCCACTGTTGGGCCAGGTGGGACACTAATGACTATGTCAATGAAAAGCTGGTGGTATTGAGCTGGTCTTAGCAGTCACCATCAAACACTAACTTCTTGAAACACTAGAAGGACATATGTCAGTATCTAAGTAAACTGTCATACCAGATAGCAATCTTGAGAAAGAAGAACAAAGTTGAAGGTATCATAATCCCAGATTTCAAGATATACTACAAAGCTATAGTAAACAAAACAGTATGGTACTGACACAAAAATAGACACAGAGATTAATGGAACAGGACAGAGAGCCCAGAAATAAACCCACAACTATACAGTCAATTAACCTATGACAAAGGAGGAAAGAATATACAATAGCAGAAAGACAGTCTTTTCAATAAATGGTGCTGGGAAACCTGGACAGCTACATGCAAAAGAATGAAACTAGACCACTTTCTTACACCAACACAAAAATAAACTCAAAATGAATTAAAGAACTAAATGTGATACCTGAAACCATAAAACCCCCTAAAAAAAAACATAGGCAGTGATCTCTTGGACACAGCCCTTAACAGCATATTCATAGACCTGTCTGTTCAGGCAAGGGAAGCAACACAAAAATAAACTGTGGGGCTACATCAAAATTAAAAGCTTTTGCACAGCAAAGAAAACCATGAGCAAAACCAAAAGGCAACCTACTGAATGAGAAAAGGCATTTGCCAACAGCATATCCAATAAGGGGTTAGTCTCCAAAATACATAAAGAACATATACAACTCAACACCAAAAACATCAAACAATCCAAGTTAAAAATGGGCAAAGGATCTGAAGAGACATTTTTTTCCAAAGAAGACATACAGATGACCAATGGACACATGCAAATATGCTCAATATCACTCATCAGCAGGGAAATGCAAATAAAAACTACAATGAGATGAACCTCATGCCAGTCAGAATGGCTAGTATCAAAAAGATAACAAGATAACAGGTGTTGGGGAGGATGTAGAGAAGACAACCCTCATACCCTATTGGTGGGAATATAAATTACGTACGAAAGTAAATTGGTACATTGATGGGAATGCAAATTGGAGATTCCTCAAAAAATTAAAAGTATGACCCAGTAATTCCACTACAAGATATGATCCAACAGTTCCACTACTGAGTATTTACCCAAAGAAAACAAAAACACTAGATTTAGGGGCGCCTGGGTGGCTCAGTCAGTTAAGCATCTGCCTTCGGCTCTGGTGTGATCCCAGGCTCCTGGGATCAAGGCCCGCATGGGACTCCCTGTTCAGCGGGGAGTCTGCTTGTCCCCCTGCCTCTGCTTCTCCCTGCCAGCTCATGCTCGATCTCTCTCTCTCTGTCTCAAATAAATAAAATCTTTTTAAAAAACACTAGACTTATATTCAAATAGATATATTCACCATTATGTTTATTGCAGCTTTATTTACAATAGTAAAGATATGGAAGCAACCCAAGTGCCCATCCATAGATGAATGGATAAAGAAGATGTTTCACTCATATGTGGAATCTAAAAAACAAAACAAATAACAAACAAACAAACAAAACACCAGACTCTTAAAAACAGAGAACAGACTCATGGTTGCCAGAGGGAAGGTGGGTGGGTAGATGGATGAAAGAGAAGAAGGGTAAAATTAAGAGGTACAAACTTCCAGTTATAAAATAAATAAGTCACTGAAATGAAAAGAGTAGCGTACGGAATATAATAACAATATTGTAATAATGTTCTATGGTGACAGATTGTGACTACACTTAACATGGTGAGCACTGAGTAATATATAGTAATGTATTACTGAATCAATATGTTGTATACCTGAAACTAATATAAGATTGTATGTTAATTATACTTCAATATTTTAAAAAGGCAAAAAAAAAAAAAACCCTGATATGCCACAAACCATGATAACTAATCATAATTTATTAAAATTAGAAATCAATAATAAATATGGTTTTTTTTGGTTTTTTGTTTTTAAAAACACATATATCTAGAAATTTAAAAGTATACGTCTAAATATCATTGGCCCAATAGAAAAGCATAATGAAAGCTTTGAAATATTTCTAACTTAACAGAAAGAACTGTATTTTTAAAAACTTGTGGAAAACCCTTAATGCAGGATGTAAAGGGAATTTATACCTTATATGCATTTATGTAAAAACATGAAAGATTAAAAATAAGCACAATAAACTGTGGAAAGGACAAGAGAACAAATGCAAAGAAAGCATTAGGAAGAGCGCCTGGGTGGCTCAGTTGGTTAAGCAACTGCCTTCGTCTCAGGTCATGTTCCTGAAGTCCGGGGATCCAGTCCCACGTCTGGCTCCCTGCTCGGCAGGGAGTCTGCTTCTCCCTCTGACCTTCCCCCCTCTCGTGCTCTCTCTCTCTCTCTCTCTCTCTCTCACATTTTCTCTCTCTCTCTCAAATAAATAAAATCTTTAAAAAAAAAGTAGTAGGAAGAAAGTAATATAGATAAGGGTAAAAGTAATGAAATAAAGAATGTAAAAACCATAGACAATCAACCCAATAAAAGCTGGTTCTTCACAAGGACTATAAAATAGACAAACTCCTTGCAAAATTGATAAGAAAAGAAAAACAAGTTACAAATAGGCAAATTTAGAATGAAAAGCATGACATACCTACATATTCAGTAAAGTTGTTTAAATCCTAGGAGAATACTACAATTTTTATATCATTAAATCTGGAAACTTCAGTGGAATAGAATAATTCTTAGGTATAACTTACCAAAATTGACCAACGAATGAATAGAAAGAATGGAAGAAAAACAGAAGAAATTGACTCAGTACTTGTAAATATTCCACCTAATAATGATATCAGGGAATAAATGAATAAATGGGGAAAATAGATAAATCTCCCATACAGAAGCCTTTCAAATAATTTATGTAGCTACTCCATCCTCAGGAAAATGAAGCATAACTCCTCACTCCTTAAGTGCAGGCTGTACATAGTGATTTTCTTTCAAAGAGTACAAAATGGGGTGCCTGGGTGGCTCAGTTGGTTAAGCGACTGCCTTCGGCTCAGGTCATGATCCTGGAGTCCCGGGATCGAGTCCCACATCGGGCTCCCTGCTCGGCAGGGAGTCTGCTTCTCCCTCTGACCCTCCCCGCTCTCATGTGCTCTCTCTCATTCTCTCTCTCTCAAATAAACAAATAAAATCTTAAAAAAAAAAAAAAAGAGTACAAAATGGATTGCACGGGTGTGAGTGGGGAGAGTAGCCTTCCCATGGACAAATCTAGCAAGCACTCCCTCAGCCAAGTGAGAAAGGTCAGTATCAACAATGATAAATCATACTGAATGTATATACATTTGATTTGATATGATGAGAACAGCAATTCACCTTTATGGTCTTCTTCCCCAAAACCCATAACCCAATATAATAATAAGAAAAACAGGGGCACCTGGGTGGCTCAGTCGTTAAGCATCTGCCTTCGGCTCAGGTCATGATCCCAGGTACTGGGATCGAGCCCCGCATCAGGCTCCCTGCTCTGCAGCAGGCCTGCTTCTCCCTCCCCCACTCCCCCTGCTTGTGTTCCCTCTCTCGCTGCGTCTCTCTCTGTCAAATAAATAAATAAAGATCTTTTAAAAAAGAAAAACATCAAAGGGAACCCTCATGCACTGTTGGTGGGAATGCAAGCTGGTGCAGCCACTGTGGAAAACAGTATGGAGGTTTCTCAAAAAGTTAAAAATAGAGCTACCCTACGATCCAGCAATTCCACTTCTGGGTGTTTATTCAAAATGATGAAAACACTAACTCAAAATGACCGCACTTATATGTGGAATCAAAAAACAAAAACAAAGCAAAACAAAAAACCAAACTCATAGATACAAAGAATAGATTGGTAGTTGCCAGAAGCAGGTTGGGAGGTGAGTAAAATGAGTGAAAGGGGTCAAAAGTACAAACTTTCAGTTAAAAAATAAGTAAGTCCTGAGGATATATTGTACAGGATGGTGACTACAGCTATTAAGACTGCATTATAGGGCGCCTGGGGTGGCTCAGTCGGTTAAGCGTCTGCCTTCGGCTCAGGTCACGATCCCAGAGTCCTGGGATCAAGTCCGCATCGGGCTCCCTGCTCTGTGGGGAGCCTGCCTCTCCCTCTCCTCCCCACTTGTGCTCTCTCTCTCACTCTCTGTCTGTCTCTCTCAAACAAATAAAATCAAAAAAAAAAAAAAAAAAGACTGCGTTATATATTTGAAAATTGCTGAGAGTAGATCGTAAAAGTGCTCATCAGAAGAAAAAAAAAATTTTAACTGTGAGCGGTGATGGATATTAACTACTCATGGTGGTGATCATTTCAAAATATATACACATAAAAACCACTCTGTTGTACACCTGAAATTAATATAATGCTATATGTCAATTTTATCTCAATTTTTAAAATAAATAAATAAGTAAATATTTTTTAAGAAGAAAAGCATCGGATGGATTCCAACCGAGGGACATTTTGCAAAATACCTCGCCAGTGTGCCTCCGAACTGCCAAGTCCATTAAAAACAAGAAAAGCCTGAGAAACTGTCATAGCAAAGAGGAGCCAAAAGAGACCGGATAAGTCCGTGCAATCTGGTTTCCTGGGAAGGGATCCTGGAACAGTGAAAGGACATTAGGGAAAAACTAAGGAGATTCAAGTAAAGTATGGCTGTTAGTCAATAATAATGTATCAATATTGGTTCATTAATTCCAGCAAATGTACCACACTAATGTAGATATTAATAATAGGGCAAAGTGCATGTGGGGGGTGCTGGGTTATATGGGAACTCTCTGGACTATATCATCTGCTCAATTTTTAAAAATAGGTTTATTTATTTATTTGGGGGAGAGAGAGAGTACGGGGATGGGGGGAGTGCAGGCAGAGGGAGAGGGAGAAAAATCCTCAGGCAGTCTCCCTACTGAGCAGGGATCCCAGCATGGGGCTCGATCCCAGGACACCAAGAGCATGACCTGATCTGAAACCAGGAGTTGGTGCTTAACCGACTGAGCCACCTGGCACCTCTGATCTGCTCAATTTTTCTGTAAACCTTGAGGCTTCTAAAAAATTGTCTACTAACAAAAAAGCAGAAAAATAATTAAAAGTCAACAATTGTTCATTATTTGTTAGTTTCTGCTTATTGGAATATTATTGAATACATAAATAAATAATTTTTTAAAAAGCTCTTGGCAAATGTGGAATAAACAAGAATTTCCTTAACCTGATAAAGGGCATCTACTAAAAACATCAAACTTTACTGTGCAGCATCAGAAGTAGTCCATTTAAAGTCGGAGGCAAGGCAAAGGTGCCTACTCTCACCAACCTATTCAACGTTATCCCGGAGGCTAAGTCAGTGCAGTAAGAAAAGAAGCAAAAGATGTTAGGATTGGAAATAAGTGGGGGAAAATCATTATTTGCGAATGATAAATTTTACCAAATATATGGAAGTGAATCCACAGAGCAGCTCTTAGAGCCCCACTCTGTCACCTGCCTCTGACTGAGCTGCGTCTCTGAGGAGGGGCCTCAAGGAAAATGGAGGCTGTGGGTCAGGTCCTTCTCTCCAGTTTATACATTTTCAAACCGTCTCCGTCTCCTGTTCTTCCTAACAGGAACCTCTGTGCAGCTGTCCACTGTGAGACGAGAAGAGAATTGAACAGATCCGTTGCACAGCTTCCCCGAAGCTGGCTTGGCCCAGTTGGAGGCAAGTCAAATGTCACAGTATGTAGTACCATGGAAGCTGGGAGTGCAGCCTCCCCACCAAGCTCCTAATGCTTAACGTTTCACAGTTTGAGTTTGCTGTCTCCCACATCAGACCAACAGCAGTTTTGTCCCTCTAGGAGATAGAAAACTCCAGGGACAGAAGGGTCTCTCGCCAAACACCTTGAACTACATAAGCCCTCTGTACCACACAGACCCAACCCTCGGGACAGCTGGGGTGACCTCCATCACAGCAAAGCTGACTTTATACCACCTGGCAAATCGAATTTGAAATAGAAATTAAACTTAAGTTATAGAAAAACAAAATTCTATTTCTCACACTCTCAAGTTTGTTATCTGAGTCTCATTCCCTCTACGTGAACATTACTGATGCTCAAAAATGTTTAGGGGTCATGACTCAACCTAAGTCACATGTGCTGCAGCTTGGGTGATCTCGATAAGTGACAGAAACTATCTTCCCCAGCAAGCTGTTAAGATAATGACTTCTGAGAACAAAGATGGAGGGAAGGCAGCAGAGACGCCTTCATGCTTACATTATGCCGTGCTACATTACTTTTGTAATTAAAAAAATAGTTTAAAAAAGAACTGATCAATTATATCTCAATTTTAAGAAAAGAAAAAATAAAATACATTTATAGTATACCTAGCACATAGTAAGCTCTCAGTAAATGATAGCTACCAATGAGAAGATCAATGTAAAACAATTCTTGGAAGGCAACTGTCCACAAGCCATGAAATTATGTCCTTTCCCATGAGGATTTGTCCTTATTACTATTGTTTATTCTGCCCAATCTTTATTTTTTTAAGATTTTTATTTATTTATTTGAGAGAGTGAGAGTGAGCACAAGCAAGCAGAGGGTCAGAGGAAGAAGGAGAAACAGACTCACTGCTGAGCAGGGAGCCCAGCGTGAGGCTCGATCCCAGGACCCTGAAATCATGACCTGAACCTAGGAGAGACGCTTAACCAACTGAGCCACCCAGGCACCCCACTGCCCAATCTTTAAATAGAATATTTTGACTCACTGATCAAGCATTTAACCAAATGAATTACTGCAAATATAAAAAAATTCTAAACAACAGAACATAGTACATAAATTCAAATAAAATTTGATATTTAAACAAGTATTCCCCAAAATTACGCATGTATGTCTTACTTTATGGAAAAATTAATTTTTAATAACATGATCTCTAAAATTATTCCCTTACTAATTTCCCACTGTTTTCTATTTTATAGAGGAAGGAGTAGATGAAAGAATATACCAGTCTGAAATTTTTTGTCTAAGGCCATTAGAATGCTCATAGTCATTGAAATCAAACAATTGAACACTAACTGATGATTCTGGTCACCTGTTAGTTCACATTTCCCATATAGCAGCAACCTGAGCCTCTTTTGACTGCTATCAGCTACCCACTTCCTTCCGAACCACAGAATTTACCATAATCCCTAGCTTTATACCCACTGCTTCTATTGTCATGATTTTGCCTTCCCTTGTTGCCTCGTAAGGCTGGACATTACTTTCACTGCTCCAGTCTAACACACGGCATTTTAGTTTTGAGGATGGAGAATGCATAAAATGAGTTATTTCCCTGTTTTATTAGGCTTAGCACATTGTATGCTGTGTTTACTTAAAGAGAGGATTACTCACACTATATATAACATCCGAAGATGTCATATAAAGGCCATTATTGGATTCATAAAGCTTTCCTTATATAGCCAGGATCATCGTAAGGTGTATTTGTGGAGTGTAAATGGAAGAACATTTCCTATATCTAGTCAGTGCTGTTCCCAATCTCTGCCAGGCTTAAAAAAAAAAAAAAAATCTGCATTAAACACATACACACATACACACACATATCAGTATTCCTCATTAGCAAATAATTCTTTGTTCATCAGTGATTGATACTACCAAAAGGATTACTTAAGAGCCACGGATTTTTTTCAGCTTTTACATTTTAGTGAATCATCAGATAGCTTAACTTAAAAGTTATCTCACTAACTACCTGAGTCCCCAAAAGCTATGAAAATAGTGTAGATTCAATCACCTTCATATACTTGCCGAGACAGAGAAAGAGCCATGCTCACCATAAAACTAAATTCTTTTTTTAAAGAAAGATGATGCTCATCACCAAATTATAAGACTAACTAAAGTATTTTGAAATTATCTAAACAAGTCCTCCGAGACCATTTAGAAAAGGAACACTACTTAAACAGTTGCTCAGTTGTGTGTTATTTAAAAGTTACATCATGGGTTCTATATATTGGCTTGCACAGGATTCCTTTCTATTTTCAATAAAACAAAAGCAACTCAGCTTCTGCTGCTGCTATAATTGGTACTTCAAAAAATAAAGAAAAGAATATCTACCCTTCCATCCTTCCTGGTCTCTTGCTCCCCAAATGAGGGGATTACTTGAGGAAACTGAATCCTTTGCTCCAATCACACATCGACCTTGAAGATGTAATCTCCAACATACATTAGGATCTACATTTACACAGACTTTATGAGAACACGGATGAGAATTTTATTTTTAGAAACAAGGAAACTACAAAGTTTATTCCAAGTAAATATATCTGGGGAGTGCTCTCTCTCTACTTAAGCACAGGAGATTTTTCTAGTTTGGGAGGGAGCTATCCTCTGCCCTGAAGGATAAATTTTGTTCCTCATTACATACAAACTCACTTTTCCTGGAAGGAATTTTTTAAGACTTCCTTGTGTATCTCCCTGTCTCCTGAGAAAATGAATTTTTCAGGTTTCTAAGAAAAAAATGCTACATATTGTGGGAGAAAGTATTCTACACTCCTTCCTCCCCTTGTCCTCGGGTCTGTGGCTGCCATCTTCAATCCAGTGAAGTATATAGACTGTGGGCACCAAAATTCCTGTGTGCCCATGAGATGGGAAGTGAGTTCACTCAGCTGCAATGGTTGGGTCACCTTAGAATCCCTTTTTGCCACCCCTTCTTGAAACACTGCCTGTCAAGTCCCCATGACCCCTCAGGGGGCTACCTGTGCCTGCCTTCAGCACTTTGAAGGGGAGAAGCAGAAAAATGGATCCATATCCCAGGAAGTTCTAGAAGAGCCTGTGCTATTCTTAGAGTCTAAAGAAGGGAAACACCTAGCCAAATAGTTTCTCGCATTTCAAAGAAAGGCTTCCTGCTTCTCTCAATTCTCATACAACTTTCTGTGGAACTTTACAGAGAATGTTCAATAAATTCTCCCTTCCTTTTTGCCCAGAGTCAGAAAAATGAAGAGGTTACATAGCAGAAATGACTCCAGGCTGCAGTCCTGGATCTGATCCTTGCACTGTCACTCACTTGCTCTGTGATATTGTGAAAGCCACTTACCCAAAGGAATTTCCACCTGCCCACCTGCAAAGTGCTTGTGGCAACTGTATCAATCTGAGTTCCACCAGAGAAACAAAACCTGGAGGAGATAGATAGTGAGAAACTGATTACAAAGAATTGACTTACACAATTCTCAGGGCTGGTGAGGCAGGTCTGAAGGCTATCAGGAAGTGGGGCTGGACCTCTGGATGAGAGCTGAGCCTTCTGGAATTTCATGTTCAGGGGACCTTCAGTTCTGCTCTTAAGGCCTTCACCTTTTTGGATTGTGCCCACGCAGATTCTAGCACAGTCTCCCTTGCTTAAAGACAACTGATTGGAGACTTGAGTCCCATCTTCAAAATACCCCACAATACCTAAATGAGCATTTGATTGAATAACTGGGGACTGTAGCCTCACCAAGTGGACACATCAAACTGACCTTCACATGAATGTTTGTCCTTGCCGAGCCCCAGGCCTGTGAAATGATGAGCCACACTTCCCATACCTGGGAGGTTTGAAACTTGCTCTCTCTCTCTCTTTTTAAATTTAATTTAGTTGTATTTAAATTCAATTAACAGATAGTGTATTATTAGTTACAGAGGTAGAGTTCAGGGATTCATCAGTTGCATATAACACCCAGTGCTCATCACATTACATGCCATCCTTAATACACAAACCCCCCACCCACCTCCCCTCCAGCAACCCTCAGTTTGTTTCCTAGAATTATAGTTCCCCTTTCTCCACATCCTCGCCAACATCTGTCATTTGCTGACTTGTTAATTTTAGTCATTCTGACTGGTGTGAGGTGGTATCTCATTGTGGTTTTGATTTGGATTTCACTGATGATGAGTGATGTTGAAATTTTTTCATGTGTCTGTTGGCCATTTGTATGTTTTCTTTGGAGAAATGTCTGTTCATGTCTTCTGCCCATGTCTTGACTGGATTTTTTTTTCTTGGGTGTTGAATTTGATAAGTTCTTTCTAGATCTTGGATACTAGTCCTTTATCTGATAAGATATTTGCAAATATCTTCTGCCATTCCATAGGTTGCTTTTTAGTTTAGTTGACCGTTTCCTTTGCTGTGTAAAAGCTTTTCATCTTGATGAAGTCCCAATAGTTCATTTTTGCTTTAGTTCTCTTGTATTTGGAGACGTGTCTAGCAAGAAGTTGCTGTGGCCGAGGTCAAAGAGGTGGCTGCCTATGTTCTCCTCTAGGATTCTGATGGATTCCTTCCTCACATTTAGGTCTGTTATGAATTTTGAGTTTATTTTTGTGTGTGGTGTAAGAAAATGGCCTAGTTTCATTCTTCTGCATGTGGTTGTCCAATTTTCCCAGCACCATTTGTTGAAAAGACTGTCTTTTTTCCATTGGATATTCTTTCCTGCTTTGTTGAAGATTAGTTGACCATAGAGTTGAGGGTCATTTCTGGGTTTTCTATTCTGTTCCATTGATCTATGTGTCTGTTTTTGTGCCAGTACCATACTGTCTTGATGATTCCAGCTTTGTAATATAGCTTGAAGTCTGGCATTGTGTGCCACCAGGCTTTATTTTTCTTTTTCCAACATTCCTCTGGCTATTCAGGGTCTTTTCTGGTTCCATACAAATTTTAGGATTATTTGTTTTAGCTCTGTGAAAAATGTTGATGGTATTTTGATAGGGATTGCATTGAATGTGTAGATTACTCTGGGTAGCATAGACACTTTAACAATATTTGTTCTTCCAATCCATGAGCATGGAATGTTTTTCCATTTCTTTGTGTCTCCTTAATTTCTTTCATAAGTGTTCGGTAGTTTTTAGAGTACAGATTCTTTACTCTTTGGTTAGGTTTATTCCTAGGTATCTTATGGTTTTTTGGTGCAATTGTAAATGGGATCAATTCCATTAATTTCTCTTTCTTCAGGGGCGCCTGTGTGGCTCAGTCGTTATGCGTCTGCCTTCGGCTCAGGTCATGATCCCAGGGTCCTGGGATCAAGCCCCACATCAGGCTCCCTCCTCGGCGGGAAGCCTGCTCCTCTCTCCCCCTGCTTGTGTTCCTGCTCTCGCTGCCTCTCTCTCTCTGTCAAATAAATAAATAAAATCTTTAAAAAAAAAAATTTCTCTTTCTTCAGTCACTTTGTTAGTGTACAGAAATGCAACTGATTTCTGCACATTGATTTTATATCCTACCACTTTGCTGAATTCCTGTATGAGACCTAGCAATTTTGGGGTAGAGTCTTTTGGGTTTTCCACTTACAGTATCATGTCATCTGCAAAGAGTGAGAGTGACTTCTTCTTTGCCAATTTGGATGATTTTATTGATTTTTATTCTCTGATTACTGAGGCTAGGACTTCTAGTACTATGTTGAACAATAGCAGTGAGAGTGGACATCCCTGCCATGTTACTGACTGTAGGGGGGAAAGCTCTCAGTTTTTTTCTGATGGGGATGATATTTGCTGTGGTCTTTCATGATATTGAGGTATTTTCTTCTTTCCGTACATGGCGGATTGTTTTTATCAAGAAAGGATGCTGTATTTTGTTGAATGCTTTTTCTGCGTCTATTCACAGGATCATATGGTACTTGTCCTTTCTTTTAATTAATGTAGTGTATCACATTGATTGATTTGCAGATGTTGAACCACCCTTGCAGCCCAGGAATAAATCCCACTTAGTCGTGGTGAATAATCCTTTTAATGTACTGTTGGATCCTATTGGCTAGTATCTTGGTGAGAATTTTGGCATCCATGTTCATCGGGGATATTGGTCTGTAATCTCCTTTTTGATGGGGTCTTTGTCTGGTATTGGGATCAAGGTAATACTGACCTCATAGAATGAGTTTGGAAGTTTTCCTTCCATTTCAATTTTTTGAAACAGCTTCAGAAGAATAGGTAGTAATTTTTCTTTAAATGTTTGGTAGGATTCCCCTGGAAAGCCATCTAGATTTGGACTCTTATTTGTTGGGTGATTTTTTATTACTGCTTCAATTTCCTTGCTGGTTATGGGTCTGTTCAGGTTTTCTCTTTCTTCCTGTTTCAGTTTTGGGAGTTTATATGTTTCTCTGAATGCATCCATTTCTTCCAGATTGCCTAATTTGTTGGCATATAGTTTCTCATAATATATTCTTATAATTGTTTGTATTTCTTTCGTGTTGGTTGTAATCTCTCCTCTTTCATTCATGATTTAATGTATTTGGGTCCTTTCTCTTTTCTTTTTGATAAGTCTGTGTAGGGGTTTATTGATCTGATAAATTCTTTCAAGGAACCAGCTTCTAGTTTTGTTGATGGGTTCTACTGTTCTTTTGGTTTCTATTTCATTGATTTCTGCTCTAATCTTTATTATTTCTCTTCTCCTGCTTGTTTTAGTCTTTATCTGCTGTTCTTTCTCCAGGTTGTATATTTGAGACTTTTCTTGTTTCTTGAGAAAGACCTGTATTGCTATATACTTCCCTCTTAGGATTGCCTTTGCTGCATCCCAAAGGTTTTAAACAGTTGTGTCTTCATGTTCATTTGTTTCCGTGAATTTTTAAAATTCTTCTTTAATTTCCTGGTTGATCCATTCATTCTTTAGCAGGATGTTCTTTAGCCTCCATGTATTTGAGTTCCTTTCAAATTTCTTCTTGTGATTGAGCTCAAGTTTTAAAGCTTTGTGGTCTGGGAATATGCAGGGAATAATCCCAATCTTTTGGTATAGGTTGAGACCGATTTGTGACCCAGTATGTGATCTATTCTGGAGAATATTCCATGTGCACTTGAGAAGAATGTGTATTCTGTTGCTTTAGGATGAAATGCTCTGAATACACCTGTGAAGTCCATATGGTCCAGTATGTCATTCAAAGTCCTTGTTTCCTTGTTGATCTTCTGCTTAGATGATCTGTCCATTGCAGTGAGTGGGTGTTAAAGTCCCCTACTATTATTGTATTATTATCCATGTGTTTCTTTAATTTTGTTATTAATTGGTTTATATAATTGGCTGTTCCCCAGTTAGAAGCATAAATATTTATAATTGTTAGTTCTTCTTGTGGGATAGGCCCTTTAAATATGATACAGTGTCCCTCTTCACCTCTTATCACAGTCTTTGGTTTAAAATCTAATTTGTCTGATATAAGGATTGATACACCTGCTTTCTTTTGATGTCTATTAGAATGATAAATGGTTCTCCGCCCCCTTACTTTCAATCTGGGGGTGTCTTTGGGTCTAAAATGAGTCTTTTGTAGACAGCATATCAATGGGTCTTGTTTTTTTAATCCAATCTGATACCCTATGTCTTTTGATTGGAGGATTCAGCCCACTTACTTTCAGAGTAACTAGTGAAAGATATGAATTTAGTGCCATTGTATTACCTGTAAAGTCAGTGTTTCTGTATATTGACTCTGTTCCTTTCTGGTCTATGTTACTTTGGGGCTCTCTCTTCACTTAAAGGATCCCCTTTAATATTTCTTGCAGGGCTGGTTTAGTGATCACAGATTCTTTTAGTTTCTGTTTCTCCTGAAGCTTTATCTCTCCTTCTATTCTGAATGATAGCCTTGCTGGATAAAGTATTCTGGGCTGCATATTTTTCTCATTTAGCACCCTGAACATATCATACCAGCCCTTTCTAGCCTGCCACATCTCTGTGGATAGGTCTGCTGCCAGTCTTATGTTTCTACCCTTGTAGGGTAAGGACCTCTTGTCCCAAGCTGCTTTCAGGATTTTCTCTTTGTCTCTGAAATTTGCAAGCTTCACTATTCTATGTTAAGGTGTTGACCTATTTTTATTTATTTTGAGGGGGGTTGTCTGTGCCTCCTGGACTTGGATGCCTGTTTCCTTCCCCAGATTAGGGAAGTTCTTAGCTATAATTTGCTCAAATAAACTTTCTGCCCCTGTCTCTCTCTTTCCTCTTCCTCTGGGACCCCAACTATTCTAATATTGTTTTGCTTTATGGTATCACTGATCTCTTGAATCCTCTCCTCATAATCCAGTAATTGTTTATGTCTCTTTTTCTCAGTTTCTTTATTCTCCATCATTTTGTCTTCTATTCTTCTATATCACTGCCTCTCTCTTCTGTGTTGTTTATCCTAGCAGTTAGAACCTCCATTTTTTATTGTATCTCAGTAATAGCCTTTTTGATTTTCACCTGATTAGATTTCAGTTCTTTCATTTCTCCAATAAAGGATTCTCTAGTGTCTTCTATGCTTTTTTCAAGCCCAGCTACTATGTTTATTTCACTTAGCATAGTACCTTCTAGGTCCATCTGTGTTGTCACAAATGGCAAAATATCATCCTTTTTTTATGCCACATAACATTCCATTGTGTATATATACTACCTCTTTCTTATCCATTTACCAGTCAAAGGACATTTGGGTTGCTTCCATATCTTGGCTCTTGTAAATAATGCATATATCTTTTTAAAATTAGTGTTATCATTTTCTTTGGGCAAATACCCAGCAGTGGAATTATTGGATCATAGGGTAGTTTTATTTTTACTTTTTTGAGTAACCTCCATACTGTTTCCACAGTGGCTGCACCAGTTTGCATTCCCAGCAGCAGTGCACAAGTGTTCCTTTTTCTCCACATCCTCGCCAGCACTTGTTATTTCTTGTCTTTTTTATTTTAGCCATTCTGACAGGTGTGAGGTGATATCTCATTGTGGTTTTGATTTGCATTTCCCTTTAAGATGAGTGAAGTTGAGCATCTTTCCATGTGTCTGTTGGCCATCTGTATGTCTTCTTTGGAAAAATGTCTATTCAGTTCCTCTGCCCATTTTTTTTTTAATTTAATTTAATTTAATTATGTTATATTAGTCACCATACAATACATCATTAGTTTTTGATGTAGTGACCCACGATTCATTGTTTTTGCATAACACCCAGTGCTCCATGCTGTACGTGCCCACCTTAATACCCATCACCGGGCTAATCCAAACCGCCATGCCCGTCCCCTCTAAACCCTCAGTTTGTTTCTCAGAGTCCATAGTCTCTCATGGTTTGTCTCTCCCTCTGATTCCCCCCCTTCATTTTTTCCTTCCTTCTCCTAATGTCCTCCATGCTATTCCTTATGTTCCACAAATAAGTGAAACCATATGATAATTGACTTTCTCTCCTTGACTTATTTCACTTAGCATAATCTCCTCCAGTCCCATCCATGTTGATGTAAAAGTTGGGTATTCATCCTTTCTGATGGCTGAATAATATTCCATTGTATATATGGACCACATCTTCTTTATCCATTCATCTGTTGAAGGGCATCTTGGCTCCTTCCACAGTTTGGCTATTGCGGACATTGCTGCTATGAACAATGGGGTGCATATGGCCCTTCTTTTCACTACATCTGTGTCTTTGGGGCAAATACCCGGTAGTGCAATTGCTGGTCATAGGGTAGCTCTATTTTTAAATTTTTGAGGAACCTGCACACTGTTTTCCAAAGTGGCTGTACCAACTTGCATTCCCACCAACAGTGTCAGAGGGTTCCCCTTTCTCCACAACCTCTCCAACATTTGTTGTTTCTTTCCCTGCCCATTTTTGCAATTTTAACTGGTGTAAGGTGGTATCTCAATGTGGTTTTGATTTGGATTTCCCTGATGGCTAATGATGATGAACATTTTTTCATGTGTCTGTTAGCTATATGTATGTCTTCTTCAGAGAAGTGTCTTTTCATATCTTCTGCCCACTTTTTGACTTGATTATTTGTTTTTGGGGTGTTGAGTTTGAGAAGTTCTTTATAGATCGTGGATACCAGCCCTTTATCTGTAGTGTCATTTGCAAACATCTTCTCCCATTCTGTGGGTTGCCTCTTTGTTTTGTTGACTGTTTCCTTTGCTATGCAGAAGCTTTTTATCTTGATGAAGTCCCAAAAGTTCATTTTTGCTTTGTTTCACTAGCCTTTGGAGATGTATCTTGAAAGAAGTTGCTGTGGGCGATGCCAAAGAGGTTACTGCCTATGTTCTCCTCTAGGATTTTGATGGATTCCTGTCTCACATTGAGGTCTTTCAGCCACTTTGAGTTTATCTTTGTGAATGGTGTTAGAGAATGGTCGAGTTTCATTCTTCTGCATGTGGCTGTTCAATTTTCCCAGCACCATTTATTGAAGAGACTGTCTTTTTTCCATTGCAAGTTTTTTCCTGCTTTGTCAAAGATTATTTGACCATAGAGTTGAGGGTCCATATCGGGGTTCTCTATTCTGTTCCATTGGTCTATATGTCTGTTTTTGTGCCAGTACCATGCTGTCTTGGTGATCACAGCTTTGTAATATAGATTGAAATCGGGCAACGTGATGCCCCCAGCTTTGTTTTTCTTTTTCAACATTTCCTTGGCGATTTGGGGTCTTTTCTGATTCCATACAAATTTTAGGATTGTTTGTTCCAGCACTTTGAAAAATGTCATTGGAATTTTGATCGGGATGGCATTGAAGGTATAGATTGCTCTGGACAGCAGAGACATTTTAACAATGTTTATTCTTCCGATCCATGAGCATGGAATATTTTTCCATCTTTTTATGTCTTCTTCAATTTCTTTCATGAGTATTTTGTAGTTCCTAGAGTATAGATCCTTTACCTCTTTGGTTAGGTTTATTCCGAGGTATCTTACGGTTTTTGGTGCTATTGTAAATGGAATCGTTTCTCTAATTTCTCTTTCTACAGTGTATAAGAAGGCAACCGATTACTGTGCATTGATTTTTGTATCCTGCCACATTACTGAATTGCTGTATGAGTTTTAGTAATTTGGGGGTGGAGTCTTTTGGGTTTTCCACATAAAGTATCATGTCGTCTGTGAAAAGAGAGAGTTTGACTTCTTTGCCAATTTGAATACCTTTTATTTCTTTTTGCTGTCTGATTGCTGTTGCTAGGACTTCTAGTACTATGTTGAACAATAGTGGCGAGAGTGGGCATCTTTGACGTGTTCCTGATCTTAAGGGAAAGGCTCTCAGCTTTTCCCCATTGAGGATGATATTCGCTGTGGGTTTTTCATAGATGGAATTTATCAACTTGAGGAATGTTCCCTCTACTCGCTTATTAATGTGTTCTATCACATTGATCGATTTGCAAATGTTGAACGACCCTTGCATCCCGGGGATAAATCCCACTTGGTCGTGGTGGATGATCCTTTTAATGTATTGTTGGATCCTATTAGCTAGGATTTTGTTGAGGATTTTGGAATCCATATTCATCAGGGATATCGGTCTGAAATTCTCCTTTTTGATGGGGTCTTTGCCTAGTTTGGGGATTAAGATGCTGGCCTCATAGAATGAGTTTGGAAGTTTTCCTTCTGTTTCTATTTTTTGAAACAGCTTCAGTAGAATAGGTATTATTTCCTCTTTGAATGTTTGGTAGAATTCCCCAGGGAATCCATCAGGCCCTGGACTCTTGTTTTTTGGGAGGTTTTTGATCACGACTTCAATCTCGTTACTGGTTATTAGCCTATTCAGGTTGTCAATTTCTTCCTGTTTCAGTCTTGGCAGCTTATAGGTTTCCAGGAAGGCCTCCATTTCATCCAGATTGCTCAGTTTATTGGCATATAGTTGTTGATAATAATTTCTAATAACTGTTACTATTTCCTTGGTGTTAGTCATGATCTCTCCCCTATAATTCATAATTTTATTAATTTGGGTCCTTTCTCTTTTCTTTTGGATAAGTCTGGCCAGTGGTTTATTGATCTTATTAATTTTTTCAAAGAACAAACTTCTAGTTTTGTTGATCTGATGTACTGTGTTTCTGGTTTCTAATTCATTGAGTTCTGCTCTAATTTTAATTATTTCTCTTCTAATGCGTGGCTTAGGTGTCATTTGTTGCTTTTTCTCTAGTTCTTTAAGGTGTAGAGTTAGTTGGTGAATTCGGGATTTTTCTATTTTTTTGAGTGAGGCTTGGATGGTTATGTATTTCCCCCTTAGGACCGCCTTTGCAGTATCCCATAGGTTTTGGACTGATGTGTTTTCGTTCTCATTGATTTCCATGAATTGTTTAAGTTCTTTTTTGATTTCCTGGTTGACCCAAACATTCTTGAGCAGAGTGGTCTTTAGCTTCCAAGTGTTTGAATTTCTGCCAAATTTTTTCTTGTGATTGAGTTCCAGTTTTAGAGCATTGTGGTCTGAGAATATGCAGGGAATAATCTCAATCTTTTGGTATCAGTTGAGACCTGATTTGTGACCCAGTATATGGTCTATTCTGGAGAAAGTTCCATGTGCACTCGAGAAGAATGAATATTCTGTTGTTTTAGGGTGGAATGTTCTGTAAATATCTATGAGGTCCATCTGGTCCAGTGTATCTTTCAAAGCTCTTGTTTCCTTGTTGATTTTCTGCTTAGATGATCTGTCCATTGCTGGGAGTGGGGTATTGAAGTCTCCTACAATTAACATATTGTTATCAATATGACTCTTTATTTTGGTTAAAAGTTGGCTTACGTAGATGGCTGCTCCCATGTTGGGGGCATAGATATTTACAATTGTTAGATCTTCTTGTTGGATAAACCCTTTAAAAATGATATAGCGTCCTTCTATGTCTCTTATTACAGACTTTAGTTTAAAATCTAATTTGTCTGATATAAGAATTGCTACCCCAGCTTTCTTTTGAGGTCCGCTGGCATGGAAGATGGATCTCCATCCCTTCACTTTCAGTCTGGATGTATCTTTAGGTTCAAAATGATTCTCTTGTAGACAGCGTATGGATGGGTCCTGTCTTTTTATCCAATCTGCAACCCTGTGCTGTTTTATGGGAGTGTTTAGGCCATTCACGTTGAGAGTGATTATTGAAAGATATGAATTAATTGTCATCATGTTGCCTGTGAAGACGTTGTTTTTATAGATTGTCCCTGTAAACTGCTGTTGTATATCACTCTTGGGGTCTTTCTCCTTTTATAGAACCCCCCTTAATATTTCTTGCAGGGCCAGCTTAGTGGTCACAGATTCTTTCAGTTTCTGCTGGTCATGGAAGCTCTGCATCTCTCCATCCATTCTAAATGAAAGTCTTGCCGGATAAAGTATTCTTGGCTGCATGTTCTTCTCATTTAGTACCCTGAATATGTCTTGCCAGGCCCTTCTGGCTTGCCAGGTCTCTGTGGATAGGTCTGACGTTATTCTGATGTTCCTCCCTCTGTAAGTAAGGAATTTCTTCCCCCTAACTGCCCTTAAGATGGTTTCCTTGGTTCTAAGATTTGCAAGTTTTACTATTACATGCCTGCGTGTTGGCCTGTTTTCCTTGATCTTAGGAGGGGTCCTCTCTGCCTCTAGACTCGAATGTTTGTTTCATTCCCCAGATTAGGGAAGTTCTCAGGTACGATTTGCTCAAATCCATCTTCTAGTCCTCTCTCTCTCTCCACTCCCTCCAGGATTCCAATTATTCTGACATTGGAATGCCTCATTGTGTCACTTACTTTTCTGATTCTATATTCATGGATTCTGAGTTGTTTTTCCCTGGCCTCCTCTTTTCCCTTTTTATCTATTATATTGTCTTCCAGGTCGCTTATTCTCTCTTCTGCCTCAGTTACCCTAGCTGTTAGATTATCTAGATTGGATTGGATCTCATTGATAGCATTTTTACGTTCTGCCAATTCACCTTTTATTTCTGCCCTTAGAGACTCTATGTTGCCATTAATTGATTTCTCCATTCTAGCCATTGTCTTCACAGTTGCTAGCCTGAATTCCATCTCTGACATCTTGGTTATATCTGCATCCATTTGTAAATCTGCAGCATAAGTCATAATCTCTGAGTCTTTTCTGTTTTGGGGGCTCCTCCTCCTAGTCATTCTGTTGATGGGTGTTTGAGGGAATGTATAGAGTCCAAATTATTGACAGGAACCCAAGCAAGATGCACCTGTTTTCTTGGGACCTTAGGGTTGCTGGCCTCTTGTTTTCCCAGCCTGTCTACTGGGAGAGGGGCCTGCCATGCTGTTACTTGGGCAACACTGTTGGGGCGGAGTTGCCCTGCACCCCTGTGGTGGTGGATGGGCTCAGCAGGAATCAGTTTTGAGGGCTTTTGTTCTCTGGCGGCTTTCCCTGGCGGCTTTCCGTGTCTCTTCCGTGAGTCAGAGCAAAAGAGACCATTTCCAGTCCTCTGCCTTGGAGCAGAGAGACCGCAATCTGTTCTTCAGTGAGCTCTCCAGGCCACACTTTCTCCATTTCTGTCCGTGCTGTTATAAGCTGCTGCGTCCTGGGTTGTGCTCCCAGTCCTGCCTCCAGGTCGGGGCACGTCTCTGCCTTTTGTGCTTCTAAAACCGCCAGCCGCTCCCAGTTTGTTCACGTGCGACCCACCCCCTGTTTCCTTCGGGGGGCTGCAGTTCCCAGGCATGACCCTGCCACTCCGGGTTTCCACCCTGGGGGCTGCCCTAAAGTCCTTTCCCCGCTGCTACCGGTCTGCGAGTCTGTGCCCGTCCTCATTGCGCAAGGCTGTCACTCACCGGTGGTGTAGGATCCCCATGGCCAGGCTCCCTCCCGCTGCCATTTATCCTCCAATATCTGCCCGCAGAATCACAGCTCCCCGCTTCGTACCTCAAAACCAACCGCCTGCGATATTCTGTTTGTAGAGATCCAGATCTTCTTACATCTCAGGCTGGTTTCATGGGTGCTCAGAGTGGTCTGGTAGATATCCAGCTCAATTCTGGGGACCAGTGGGAATAGGGTCCCCTACTCCTCCACCATCTTTCCCCTTCTCTCACTTGTAAACAATTTAATTTGCTGCTTTTGTATTCCATTTTTTCTTTCTACCCACCCTGCTACTTATAGGTTATATGGAAGATGGAACCTCCATTCAATGTCATGTTCCTTTGCCCACTCTTGCATGTCATGACTTTTGAAATGTGACCCCTAATGATCATCTAGTCAAGGAGGATATCCATATGTGGTAATTAGCTTCTCTAATTCTAACGGTGGCAGCCTGGTTTGCATAGAAACAGTGGAAAGCTTTGGGTCAGGCCAGACGTAGTGTCCACACAAACCAAGGCATATTTAGAACCTCGTTCAGAGGGAGGGAGCCAACATAAGCAATTTGCCAATCCCTCATTGGTTGGGAACTTCAGTGAATGGTCCCAGATTCTTTTGACATCTTCCTTGGGCATTGTTTAAAATACATAGGACAAGCTGTTATTGTATTAACCAAGTCATTATACCTCAAAGGCAATCCAGCATCCTTGGCAATATGCCATCCTACTCAGGCATTGTGATGACCACTCTTTCTACACACCCAACCTGCTGTATCTACTGAAGAGTTGGTAATAGGGCTTGTACCTGAGCTAGGACATCAGCTTCCTGATTGCCAAGGGGTATAAGTGTCTTATGAGCTGGAGGATGAAAAACAGTGAAGGCTACCTTAGGCTCTTGCAGGTGTACCCAAATGTCTTGCCACATATTTTGCTCCCACAAAGGGTATTTATGATCATCTACCACTTAGCTTTCCATTGTCCAAGCCGTAAGGTTAATCCTTTTAGAACAAACTGTCAGTGCAAAAGATTAATGGCCAGAGTTCATGAGTAATCACCAGCCAGACCACTCTGCATCCATCCCACTGGCTGCTGCACTGGCTGCTATGTGGGAGGTTGACCTGGAGGAGCACGATGTACACTGCCAGGAGCGGGTGCTCTGTGAGGGTATATGGCTCTCTGCCCCCTAGGGGCACTCTCCCATTTTGTTGTCTCTGTCACAGTGTTTGACACATACCTTCCAGGGTAGTATTTTTGCCTTCTCAAAGGCAGCTTGCTGCTTTGATCACAGGTCCCACACATGCCTTTCTTTACCAGGTGGCATAAGGGATGGAGGCACTGTGCCAGGTAAGGAATTAAAGTCCTCCAAACTCCCAAAACCCCTCGTAGGGCTTGCACCTTATTAATCACAGCTTATCAGGCCAAACAACTCCCAAAACAACCTTACAGCAGTGTCTGGGCATTGAGCTTTCTGTGGGTTCATTGCCCATCCTCTCCCTCATAGGTGTTCCAGCAAAGACTGTAGGGTGTCCTGCAGCAAAGGCAAATCTTTACAGGTTAACATGATATCATCAGTGTAAAGGGCCCGTTATACGGATGTAGGGAAGAACAGGGACAGGTCTCAGGCTACCATCCCATGACATATTGTGGGGCTATGAAGGTAGCCTTGGGGAAGCACTTGAAAGGTTGATTATTATCTCTCCCACAAGAAGGCAAATCGATGTTAGCTATCAGAAACCTGTACTTGTCAAAGATCTTTTTCATGAATTTCCTTGAAGTGAAGCACTTTTGTAGGAACACTTTTTGCCAAAGCATCAGAGCAAAATAACCGTCTGTGAATGACAAAAGGCTTAAAAATGGCCATGGTTAAAGATCTGATGAGACATTATTATTTATGACAGTATTATTTATGATAGTTATTATTTATGACTACAGCAGTCTGTATTTTGAAAAGGCTTCCTCCTATCCTTTTTTTCCTTCAGTGTCCCTGGGCAATGTTTTGGCTATCCTCTAGGGTGCTTACATTTCAAAGACATGATAAGATTTTCAACTTTCACAGGACAGAGAAAGAATGCAAGTTTTCTCCTAGGAGTTTTGGGGTAACTGACATTTAAAATTTTCCTCAACATAGGGGCCAGAAGACATGGGGCATTTTATCTGTCTTTTCATCAATTACCATAACATCCTCCTCTTCATTTTCATCACTTTGTCAGAGATCCTACCTCTTAGCATCCTAACCTTGTCACAGATACCCAGGTCTTCATCTGATGAATCCTAGGCCCTCCTAGGTTTGGAGAACACATGTCAAGGCCTCTCACTCCTTATCCTGCTCTCCCACTGTCTGCCAGCCGTGAAGCCGATACCAGAGTATCGGACATTCACACATCCTTCTCTAATCTCAGCTGTTCTAATTTTCTTTTATTTATTTTTATCTTTATTTATTTATTTAGAGAGAGGGCACGCAAGCGGGGGTGAGGGGAGGGGCAGAGGGAGAGAGAAAATGTTAAGCAGGCTCCACGCTCAGCATGGAGCCCATCCTGGGCTTGATCTCACAACCCTGAGATCATGATCTGAGCCAAAATCAAGAGTTAGATGCTTAACCAACTGAGCCATGCAGGCACCCCTCAGCTGTTCTAATTTTCTACTTCAAGCTTCAGTCTCTAGTTGGGCACAGTGACCACCAAACTGCCTACAGTAGAAACCAGCCCACTGTAGCAACTATGAGCTTCCTTTCTCTTCTGCATTTTCCAGGTGTCCCCATACTTACACAGTGGTCCACAAGCATCTGACATACAGGCCACCCCTCCCCACATAGAGACCTATGTCCAACTTGGGATTTTCCCAAGGATGCCTCACTCTCAAAGCTCATTTCCTCCACCTTCTGGCTGGTTAACTAATTGTTGGGTCACAACCAGCTCAGAGCTTCCTGTGTATAATATGAAATTCTCCCCCCATATGTAGACCAAAGAAAGAGGAGGCCACTCCAGGTTGGTAGGTGGCTGTTTTAATAAGTAAAGGGAACTTACATATAAGGCTTATCTTGGGCAACATCAAGATGAGTGGATCCCTACCTCATTTTAAAAGGTTATTAAGAGGCCCTAACTAAAGAACCTGTATGTCCATCAACAGATGAATGGATAAAGATGATGTGAGACACACACACACACACACACACACACAGGAATATCACTCAGCCATCAAAAAGAATGAAATCTTGCCATTTGCAATGACATGGATGGAACTCTATAGAGGGTATTATGCTAAGCGAAATAAGTCAGTCAGAAAAGGACAAATACCATATGATTTCACTCATATGTAGAATTTAAGAAACAAAACAGATGAACATAGGGGAAGAGAAGGAAAAATAAGATAAAAACAGAGAGGGAGGCAAAATATAGGAGACTCAACTCTAAGAAACAAACTGAAGGTTGCTGGAGGGGTGGGGGGTAGGAGGATGGGGTAACTGAGTGATGGGCATTAAGGAGGGCACTTGATGTAATGAGCACTTGGGTGTTATATGCAACTGATGAATCATGAAATTCTACCCCTGAAACTAATAGTACAGTATATATATATTTTATTTTTTTTATTAACATAATGTATTATTTGTTTCAGAGGTACAGGTCTGTGATTCAACAGTCTTATACAATTCACAGCGCTCACCATAGCACATACCCTCCCCAGTGTCCATCACCCAGCCACCCCATCCCTCCCACCCCCCACCACTCCAGCAACCCCCAGTTTGTTTCCTGAGATTAAGAGTCTCTTATGGTTTGTCTCCCCCTCCAGTTTTGTCTTGTTTCATTTTTCCCTCCCTTCCCCTGTGATCCTCTGTCTTGTTTCTCAAGTTCCTCTTAACAGTGAGATCATATGATAATTGTCTTTCTCTGATTGACTTATTTCGCTTAGCATAATACCCTCGGGTCCATCCACATCATTGCAAAAGTACAGTATATTTTAACTAAATTGAATTTAAATAAATTAAAAAAAAAAAAAGAGGCCCTAACTGGTTTCAGTCATGTATGCAGTGCAGGTATTCTCAGCGCCACATTACATCTCAATCCTATGTTCTTGGAACGGCCTCTGGGATCAGGAAAGGCAAGTGAAACCCACATTCCAGGACAGCCAAGGGGATGAGGAGTCTCTGAGGGCCCAGGTTCAGCTCACAGGTGAAGCAGCAGCCATTTCTTTTGAATGATTTTCCCTACCACCCTCTGAAGGAGGTTAATGGGGTCTTAGTACCTTCTGAATGCTAATAACATGGCAACTCTCCTAAGGATGAGAAGATTCCAAACATTGTTGAATGTATTTGTCCGTATGATCATGTTGCAGAACTAAGAGTCCATGGCACACATTTGGGGAACTACGAATAAGATAAATAGAATCTTCAAGAAATCACCTTTCTGTGTTTCCCCTTCTCATACATTAATAATCAGAGCTGAATAATTGATTCACTAAGACCAAAGAAGCCAAGAACACAAGAGTATTTAGGCAACTGTTTGGATCTTTCCAGTTCCCAAACCTCCAAATCTAGGTGATCCTGTGAGCTGCAGACTTGATGTCTAATGCTGTTTAAATCCACCAGAAAGTTACTGGGTGCCCTTTTTCCTTTTATTTTGTAGAAATAGTTTACATGCTGCATTTTAAAACAGAGCTTATAACCAGCATGAGATTTAGCAGAAATAGCTTGATTTCTCTGAGTTCCTAGGAAAACTAAGAATTCAAATCACTTCATCACAGCCTCTCAAATATTTCACAACCAGAGCCTCTACTCCATGCTTCTCTTACTTGAAGGTGATTGTTCATTGTCTGCCTCCCGACTGCTACCCAGACACCCCAAGATTAGTTAAGTGGCTTTAGAACAAATCACAAGGAAATCTGTTCTAAATAGTGCCTTTGAAAATGGTGCAGTTGATGGTAATATCTAGTTATGAGAACATTAATAGATTTTTTATAAAAACCCCATCCTAAAAGGTGGTCAATCCTACAGGTCTCCTTTAGGTTGTAGATGAATGACAGAAAACTGCCTTTGGCATCTGATTTCTTTTCTATATGCTAAAAGTTCTCTGTGTGGTTTACTGGGCTGAGCTTAAAGAACTCTCGTTAGCTTGTATTAGTTCAGGATTCTCCAGAGACACAGAACCCATAGGATGTTTAAATATAAAGAGATATATTTTAAAGAATTAGCTCACAAAGTTGTCAGGGCTGGCAAGTCCAAAATCTAGAAAGCAGGCCAGCAGGCTGGTGACCCAGGGAAGACTTAAGATTACAGCTTGAGTCCAAAGCGGTCTGGAGGCAGAATTCGCTCTTCCTTGGAGAACCTTAGTCTGTTTTCTCTTAAGTCCTTCAACTGATTGGATGAGGCTCATCTGCATTATGGAAGATAATCTACTTTACTCAAAGTCTATTGATTTAACTGTTAATCACATTGGAAAAAAAAAAAAAGCTTTCACAGCAACATCTAGACTGGTGTTTGACCAAAAACTGGGTAGCATGGCCTAGCCAAGTTGACATATAAAGTCAACCATCACAGACCTTTAGTCAGAATTTTCTAAGAGCTGAAAGGTTGCATCAGAAGTAAGATGGAGTGATTGAACTGAGACCAGCTTTTTTTGCTTCTGTGTAGCATGTCTTTCATTGTTTGCTGAAGTGGAGCTGAGGGATGCCCCTGGCAGAGGATCTGGCTCACAATCCGTGTCAGGACCAACTCCTTGGGAAAGCAGAGGCTCCAGGACACAGCCCGGGGTCTGGCTACTCTATTCTAAGCCCCACCCCGCTCATCCTTCCTGGCCACACAGGGAGGGAAAGAAGTAGAAGAGAGGTGCCTCCAAGTTGCCGCCGAGGTGCTGATAAGCTTCCACAGGCGTTCTGAGAAGAGGGAGTCAGTGTTAGAGATTCAAATGGCCTGTAATCACCTAGACTAGTAGGATTTCCAGTCACTTGCTCACCACAGAAACAATGCTATTCTTACTGCAGATAAGCCATCTCTTACACACTCTTGACATCAAGACTGAGTAACTCATCACAGGAGTGGAGAACAACTGACAAAGCCTAGCATTTGCTGAACTGAACTAGAAAATCTCCCAAAGAGATCACAGGTGCTTGAGTCCTAGACTGGGTCTCTGGGAGTTAGAAACTGGCAGTATGATGTAAAGTGTGTTCTGTCGGCCCTCATTCCATTCTGCTAATGCAGAACCCCGACATCTACAGAGGCCTGGGATGCTGGGAGAGGTCAAGTCTCCCTCCTATCCTCCCTCTACTCTAGCCCTGTCACACTCCACTGCTAACTCCCTGTCCACCAGGCACCAAGGATCATCACCACTTCCTGCAAGTTCCTGCTGAACCTGAGTTTTTATGAAGCATGGCCACTGTGAACACACAGAACTTATAGGTGCCAAACCCCAGAGTTTCACAGGTGTGGGGAACAGACTTCTGAGCTTTTACTCTAGTCCTCTCTCTTCCTTGGGCCAGAAGTGCATCATAAGCTGGGTCAAGAGGCAAATTAAAATGACAACACGTTGTACTGTCCTTCCAATGACTAAGGTTTTTGTACTGGACCAACCTTTGCACACCTTGCTCTTTCTTCCCTGCAAGGAGATGCCTCCACCCAACCTCCTTTTTTTGGCCTGCCCCACCAGTTAACCAGACCTGCCCAGGCAGGTCCTACTTTTGGACACAATTTAGGCTCAAGGTGGAAGCCCTGTCATGCTCCCAATGTGTTCATCAGTTACATTTAAAAATATAGAAGATATTAGAAATGTGGTTACCTTGAGGTCATCACAATTCAATACATTGATTGTAGAATGAGTCTATATCCCTGTTCATGAAAAGCTCTACTTGGATATCAATACTCACACATTACTGGAAGCCAGCACATGGCTGGGACACTCAACTTACTGTTGGTGAATGTGCACTTCAGGTGTCTGCCTTATAGTATAACTGGCCTGTGCTTACTCACCCACACTCCCACATCCCCTTCTTCCTGGGAACAAGAGTGACCCTTTGTAGAGGGGTGGCTATGAGACCTTTGCCCTTTAATCTACAGATCTAAGCCACAATAGGAAGGCACCCATTTTAATTAAATGCAATAAAACTACCGCATAAGTACTTATAAAGGCAAGGTAAATGTTCTCGGACCATACAGTGTTAGAGTCAGAAGGGATCTTATTGAACATCTAGTCCAGGGCCCTTGACCTTGATTGCACGTTAGACCCACCTGGGGACACAGCTCACACTAGACCACCGAAGTCACTCTCTGGAGGTCCAGGCATGGACATATGCAGGAGGGCCAGTGATCTGGTCCAATGGTTCTCAAGCCCATTTGTTCATAAGAATCACTTAGGGAACTTTATAAAAATAAACTTCTAGGACTTACCCCAGACTTACTTGGGTGTGGGGTTTTTAAAGCTCCCAGGATATTTGGTGATCAGTCAGGTTTGGGAACCATTGATCTACCCAGCTCTAACACTGTCCTGAAGCCACAGACATGTTAAATGTCTTGCCCCAGCAAATGCAGTCAGCAGACAAGAAAGCCAGGACTAGAATTCAGTTGTACAGGTTCTCAATTCAGCACTATTTATGAAGAAATTATGAAGTCTTTCTCTCTTTCAAGCTGGAAAGAAATATCTACTTTCATATTTAGTCTCACAAAAATTTTAAACCATGTTTTGTTTTGGTTTTTTTTCTATTTCATCAACAGCTCCTTACATCTAGAAAATCCAGCTTCAACATGAGCTTTTTTCAGTAGTTATAAGGAAGGTGCTTTCCTAATTCCAAGAGTCAATCACAAAATCAAGGGTGATGAAGGAAGATTGTGGACTCTCCTTTAAAAATATTCTTTTGGGGCACCTGGGTAGTTCAGTTAGTTAAGTGCCTACTCTTGAGCTCAGCTCAGGTTTTGATCTCAGGGTTGTGAGTTCAAGCCCCACATTGGGCTCTACACTGGGCGTGGAGTCTACTTAAAAAAAAATTTTTTTTAATATGCTTTCATTTTCCAAGATAATTGAGATATAGAGGCACCTACTACGTGCCAATCACCATGGCCATATTTTTGAGAGACGTAAAGTATAAGACATGCCGCAAAGAGCCTATTTCTTTGATGGGGAGACAAGCAAATGAAAGGAAGCAGTGGGGCTATAGGGCCAAGACTATGATAATGTGTTAGTCCTTTGGAGCAGGTAGAGTGTGAAATGGGATCTTACTCAGAGAATACCTCACAGAAGAAGCAAGTCTTGAGAAGTTGAACATGATGTTTCCAAATCCCATCCAGCCCTAGGCATAGGGAAACATTCACCGTTTTTTCATATAATCTTTTTTTTTTTAAGATTTTATTTATATATTTGACAAAGACAGCACAAGTGGGGGGTGGGGGGGGGAGCCGCAGAGGGAGAGGGAGAAGCAGGCTTCCTGCTGAGCAGGGAGCCCGATGTGGGGCTCCATCCCACGACCCTGGGATCATGACCTGAGCCAAAGGCAGACGCTTAACCAACTGACCCACCCAGGCGCCCTTGTTTTTTCATATAATCGTGTGGTTTGTTGTTTCTTTGCGCTAATTACCACTGGAGTTTTTTGTTGTTATTGTTACTTCTTTTCTTTTACTGGTGGTTTTTTTCCTGGTTTGTTTGTTTGGGGTTTGTCTTTTACCCAAGTTGTCCTTTGCTCGGTCAGATATGAAATATTTGGCACATAGTTGCAAAGCCTGCGGGGGTTCTATAAATTCCTGGTGCCTGAGTGATGCCAGGTGGCCCCAACAGTAAGGATCTCATCCAGGTAGCCTGAGCCTAGTGTGTTGTTTTGGAATGTGCTCCCCCTGCTGGTCACCTCTAAAAGTGAACATTAGTTTTAAGAAAGGCACTGAATTCCTGTAGCGCTCCTCTCAGAAGAATGTGACCTCTGCAGAGTGGTAAAATTTTCTGGCTGAAAAGATATCTGATTTAAAAAGAAAAAGAAAAAAAAACTTACTCCCACATGCATTCAAATTGACTGGCTTAAAGCAAATCTGGTTCAGATGGGCTCTTGGGAGGGACGGGCAAAAAGAGAAAATGCGAATCTGTTTTACTTTCATGTTTGCCCTCTCAATAAGAAGACCAGTAGAGCTTAGGCCAATGTCCCAAAATGTGCCTGCTGACAAGCAACAAAGGATTGACCCCCAAGGCCTCTACAGGGAATAGGGTTGCCAGAGTTAGGAAATAACAATATCCAGTTAAATTTGCATTTGAGCTAAACAACGAGTATGTCCTTTTTTTTTTTTTTTTTAGCAAGCATGTCCTATGCAATATTTAAGACATACAAAAAAATTATTCGTTGCTTACCTGAAATGCAACACTAATGGGAGCCCTGTGTTTTATCTGGCAACTCTAAGCAGGAAGAAAAAGTGAGATGAGGAGAAACGTCAGTCCGGAGTCAAAGAAATCTCTTAGATGAATACTGCCCAAATGTAGTGGTGGCTGAAGCTGGGGACAGTTGAACCGTTAGACCAGACCTGCCAAGACCCTTTTTAATTCAATTTTCTCTCCCTAGAGCTGGAGACAGGCCCTGCACTATTGCATCTGTCAATTAACTAATGCAGTTTGTCCTGTTTTTCTGACTCCGCCTGTTTTCCAGGCTATCATCATGCTGGTCTCATGTTAATTAACACATATGGCACTTCAGCAGCCCAGCCAGTGGCTTTATTTCCTAAGGGGATACGTTGGCAGCCACAGTAAGATGGCCTATAAAGGTACTAAGTGTTTTCTCTTGTCCTTCTCACTTCTGGCCTCCCCCAGCACCCAGATGCACTTTACAGAGCAGATCTGACCCTTTGCTGTCTCCTCTGAGTGATGGCAGGCAAAACTTCAGAACCTCCACGACCAGCTCACCTCTTAGGGGAACTTCCCAGGAGAATTTGCAAGCAAGCATCTGCCAGTTTTCTCCTCATTGTCCCTTGAAAGCAGTTTCTCATTCCTTTACTCATTTTTTATTTCCCTTCATTTACATGCAAAATGCCTAAAGTCTCAAGCCATGCTTTGGACTCTTTACTGGTTTGTGGCATGGTCCATTCTTGTGCACCTTTCTGGGTCAGCAAGAGCTAAGTTGGCCTTGCTGTGAATGAGACCAGGAATTCAGGCTGTGTTCCTTTTCTTTTTTCCCCTTTATTTCTTCATGAATTTTTGTTATTTTGAAGTGCTGATCCCAGAACAGATGTGAGCATAGAGCTAGACATGCTGACTTAAGATGTGGGGTTATCACAGACAATTATATAAAGTACATCAGAGAGAAAGAGAGAGACGATCAAGTAAGAAAGTGATTGTTATTTGTGCCTGACTTATATAGAACACTGACTCCATAAGGACAAGGGCATTCTCATGTAACCCAACACCAAACCTGTCATCTCACAAGGGACATATCAGACCCGAAAGCTGAGGGAGATGAACATAGCTGTATTGACTTCACTGAAAAAAGGTCAAACTTAGATCATCATAAAGAATGAAGCACCTCATCATTATTACTAAATTGAAGCTGATCTTTGTGGATGAAACAGACTGTGTCTCCTGTGATGTCCTTTAATTCTATAGCTTCTCTTCCCCAGCTCTTAGAACAGCTCAGTTCACCCTGGAAACACAGGATAAATATAAATTTATTGGGGCATGGAGAGGGGAAAGTCCTCTAAGCTTCTCTAACGTAGATTGTGTGACGACCATTTGCTCCCTCCCTGGTTTCATTCCAAAGACTCTTGATAGAACAAATAAATTTTGCCTAAAATAACAGTTGCTTAGAGACTAGACATGCTTAGGGTGTCAGGGTGCTAAAGTACACTGGACAAAAGCAGCAAGACCCTGTTTAGAACCTGCTCACTGACAGGAACCTACAATAAAGAGAATAGGGTTCAAGACTCATGTTGGGACAGTTGTCAACCCAGTAACTTCAGAGTCAGAAGGGCTCTCAGTTTTTGCCCTAGAACTGCTCATCTTTCCCAAAATGTTGTTTCCATTAGACTACTCTCATCCTCAAGGGCTCCCTAAGGCACAGTGATAAAGTCCAGCCCCTGCACAGTCCCACCTTGAGAGCTGGACCACCTGCTACTCCGAGAGAACCTGTCCGCTCCGGCTACCAGGCTCCTTTCTCTCCCTGGAATGCTGTCATTTTCATTCCCATAAACTCATAAACTTCTTCTTTCTTCCTCTCCTACAGCATGCATGGCCCTACTCCTCCCTAGTTGTCTCAGGTTACACAGCCTTCAAAATCCACTTGCACTTGCCCCCCTTCGAGAATCACCCATTATTCCGCTGTCTAGAGCTCACTTCTTCCTTGGCTCCTCTGGAATTCTGGTGTCTGTCCACTGACTCAGGGGTGGACCAGATGTAGCCTTTTTTTTTTTTTTTTTAAAGATCTTATTTATTTTTCGGGGTGGAGCACAAGCAGGAGGAGTGGCAGGCAGAGGGAGAAGCAGGCTCCCCACTGAGCAGGGAGCCTAACACGGATCTCTATCCCAGGACCTGGGATCATGACCTGAGCGGAAGGCAGATGCTTAACCCACTGAGCCAGCCAGGTATTGTCCCTCAGGTATAGCCTTTGATGTGTCTTTATATTAATATTCTAACCCAGGGTGATGTATCTTACCTCCTTAATCAAGTTGAAAGCTCTTTCAGAGGAAGGACCTAGTATGGTCCTACACATGTATCCCAGGCCTCCAGTAAATATTTCAGAATAAATAAATATTGGAGTATCTGCTTTTGTCTCCCTACCTCTGAAGAATGTGGAAGCTGGTGACCAAGAGAGTATCACCTGACTCATGAGAGGCAAATGCCTACAAAGTTGACTGAGCTGATTTGTATGAATAATATCCTTCATGTCATATGTGTTATATGTCATATATGTTACACATATATATGGTATAACTTCCATGATAAAGGTGAAAATGATTCAAATGGGAAGAATCTGTTTCGCCCTCAGATTCAAAAACAAATTTAAAACCTTCAGGATGCAGTCAATTTTTTTCAATCACCTAATAAAAGGAAAATGATAATTTTTTGAAAAAGGATCTTAGTACCCAAAATAAGTCACAGAGAATTAAACGTTGTAGTAACCTAAAATTTGGGGGAGCTACATTCACAAGGGGAGAAAGCATGCCCTGTGGCATGACCCCACCTAAGCCCCATGCGGGCCTTTTATCTACTTCTGGAATCACCCCTGTCCACTCTGGTCATGGTCTTTAACAGCCTCAGGCGGGGCCATTATCGTGGTATTGGTGCTTATTTCTGAAAGCAGGTTTCCTTCCTGCACGTTGTTCATCTGCCAATCTCAGGGTTTCTTATACGTGAAGAAACGAGGAAACAGCGTAGCGGTGTGCTTGGCTGCAGTTTTGTTTTGTTTTGTTTTTGCATCTTCACTCCAGGCGCCCTTGTCGGTGGAGAAATGCAGCCTAGTCAGAGCCTGGCACGATGAGTGAGCACAGGTGTGTGGGGCCTGCCCGTGTGCGTGGGACAGGAATCCAGGAGAGGAAGAAGATAGTGGGTAACAGTGGCACTGGCTGATCCAGATGTGAGGCAGGAAGCGAAACTTCCTCTTCCCATTAGCGCCTGGATCCCCTTCTCTGGGGTACTGAATCTTCACACTCACACTCTTGAGCCGGCTGCTGGATGTCCCTTCACCCAGGACTCTGCAGCAGGACAGGGGCCTTCAGGGCAGCAAGAGTGGTCCATAAACAGAAGGCCCTAACTCTGCCACTCTCTCTGCCTCTCTCCCACCTTTCATGGAAAAATCGGAATAATTAATTCTAAGAAAGAAAAATCTCGCCATCTCCCTCGTCTTGCCCTTAAACTTTTAAAGCACTCAGGGCCTATACCATTTAAGCGCTAAATTCTTTTCTGGCTCGGGGCATTCACTATCGTCTCTTCGTTCATTTTGCCTCTCCAATTCATCGCTTCTCGGCCTTTTGGCTAAGACCAAGTGTTGCCTCTCCAATTCGTTCGTTAATTTTGCCTCTCCAACTCAGCGTAGCTTTCTTGAGGGCAGAGAATGACACAATTTGAGCACCATTTCTCCCCAACAGCCCCTATGTCTGGTACAGTTTCACAGACATTGTGTGCATTAATTGATTAAAATAAGCTAGGGGTAGTTACAGATATCATGACAGCCTATCCCAAATATGTAATATTCACCAATGGGAACAGTCCCAGAAGAGATTCGTGGCATGGATAGGCTTTTTTTGAAAGACAGGAAAACCCAGCTTTAAGCAGAAGCTGCTACTAGAGTATTTGGGCTGAGAAGGTGTCCCAAGTTGTACCCTGGCCTTTCCGGCCAGTTCAAGAGAGGTCATAGAATTGGGTGGAATTCAGGGTACACTGCCCAGAAAAGGATGGGGGATAGTTCCTGGGGCCACAAAGAGGTGAGTCTGTGTTTCTGAGGGGAAATTCAGTCCATAGTTCTATCAGGTGAGGACCAGTGCAGGTACCTGCCTCACAGATACCTGGAGGACCTTCTCCTCAAGAAATATTGGGATGTCTGGACTCTGGGGCAAGAGGACCAGCAACAGCAAAGCAGTAACTGGAGTTAGGGTGTGTGTGTGTGGAGTGGCCCCATTTGTCCTCTTTGGTAGAAGTCGCTGTCCAGGATACCTGATGGCATCAGAAGCTGCCATGTGGGCCACAGCAGTAGTTGCCAAGGCTGACCCCTGGCAGGAACCAGAAACTCTGCAGGACCAGAGAGGTGCTAGAGTATCTGACAGCGTTCTCTTTTGTCCAATTTGGCAGTAACTAACACTTTCCCAAACTTGACACCAACAAGAATAAACAGCAATCTTCTCTAGCAGGAGTTGTTACAATTTGCTGACTTTAAAATCTGCTATCACCTCTCCATTAGCCCATTCCTCTCCCTACATCACTCTCTCCTATTCCCCTAATTAAGTAAGTGTGACTCTGACTTTGCTTTTGAAGCTTGAACTAGACTTGAGTTCAGGGGCATTTCTCTAGCCATCCTGCTTCTCTAGTCTCTCTGACCAAAAAGGTAGAGCAGGAGCTCGAAGAGTGGAAGGTGAGCAAGCAGCCACTTGTAACTGCAAAATCCCTTCTCTTGGATTCCCAGCAAACAGTGGGAGCATGAGTTGCATGCAAATTTTTTCTCCTTAGCCCTGTCTTCAAATTTTCCTTTGAAGAGCATTCTCCAGGGGAGAAGGAGAGGGAAGAACACAACACAGACTTAGCCAGGGGTCCGCTGTTGCTTAAGTCTGGACTAGAATTTAATGTCCCCTCCAACTCCAAAGAACCTGTGATCTGTATCTGCAAACCAAATGTCACCCGGAATTTTCCTGTCCCTTACCGTTTAGTTAAGGAGTAATCACTGGTTTTGCCCAGCCCCACAGTGGGGAGGGGGGGGCGGGGGGGGCGGTCTGACTTCAAATTCTGCCATTTTGGAAAGAAAAGAAGAAAGGAAGGGCGGACGACGGAAGGCAAGAGGAAAGGAAGGAAGGGATTTATAGCATTGGCGGGAGAAGGAGATGTCCATCCCAATTAGGGGATGAGGGTGTTTATCCGACCCCAGCCTACAGCTTCGGTTCTGCCCACGAGGCAGCCTCATTCCTGAGTCCTCTGACTGCACAGCTTCCTCCCATCTCTCCTCTCCACTCCCCCCTCCACAATTATTTTAGAACTCCAATTTTTTTTTTAAGATTTTATTTATTTATTTGAGAGAGAGAGAATGAGAGAGAGCACATGAGAGCGGGGAGGGTCAGAGGGAGAAGCAGACTCCCTGCCGAGCAGGGAGCCCGATGTGGGACTCGATCCCGGGACTCCAGGATCATGACCTGAGCCGAAGGCAGTCGCTTAACCAACTGAGCCACCCAGGCGCCCTAGAACTCCAATTTTTATCCGGATCCCGCAAGGTAATTCAGCTACTCCTCAGATCTCTCTGGTAATTCCCAAATTCACTCCGACACCACATTGGCCTGTGGAAATCCAACCTCCGATAATAAGGTTGCCTTTTATGGCCAGGACACCCTAGAGAGCAGTTGCCGGTAGGAGCCGCAATTCTCCCGCTCTGCTTAGTACTTTTACGAATTCCTTTATTAGCAAAGCAAATTTTAAAAGCAAAGCGGGTGAGGATCCCACCAAAGCTGGGATGAGGGCGTGCGATCGTCGGGGGCTCGCCCCGAGGCAGGCTGCGGCGGTTCGCGGGCGCTGCCCTTGGGGACCCCCAAGTCCCCGGCCGGGGCCCGCGCCGCGCCCCGCTCCCTGGCTGGAGGCCCCGCCGCGGGCTTCCGCGCCCGGGTCCGCGCCTGCGGGCTTCCCGCCTCCCGGGGCGTCGTGAGGCCCGGCAACCTGCTCGCGGGTAGGTACGTGGGCGGGGCAGGCGGCATTTAAGGCGGGCACCGCCTCGGCGGGCCAGCGGCTGGAGCTCGGCCGCGGGAGGTGCGCCTAGGGCTCGCGCCGCCGCCGCCGCCCGATCGGACCCCCGCCCCGCGCGCGCTGCCACCCAGAGGCCGGACCCCGAGCCCGCCTGCCGGCGGCACCACCACCCGCGCCATGACCGAGGTGCGTGCGGGCCCCCCGCGCCGACCCGGACCCGCGCAGAGCGGGTGGAAGACGAGGCGAAGGAGGAACGACTGGCCGTCTGGATTCTGCGCTCCTGACCAATGCACGGCTCCTCTCCCTTCCCGGAGCTGGCTGGGGTGAAGACCCGAATCCAGACGCTGTGGGAAGGGGCCCCAGGGGTCCTAGGCCGGCTCCGATGTGGCGCGTGGCGCCGGCCTGGGGGTTACACGGCCGCCCTGCCCGGGATTGGGATTCAGTGGGCACGTTCCACCCAAGAAGCGGGACACACGCCGTGTGTCCTGGAGGGAGCAAGATACTAGGGAGACCCTGGGGCTTGGAGGGGTCTTGTCTCGAGTTGGAGGAGGTAACTTCCCCCACCTTCCCCAACCCCAGGGTGGGGTCACCCTGAGGAGATGCCGGCAGGGCTGTGCTACCCAGCCTTCCCTCTACACTGGAGGGGAAGAAAGGAGAGAAAGGCCTGGGAGTTGCTGTTTGAAGGTGGGGAAGAGAGAGCCTCTCCACATCGTGCGACTTGCTCTCTCTAGAGGAGAGAATGAAGGGGGGGGGGGGCTCCCTTCCCTGTAGGTCCCTGACCCACAGAGAGAAGCGCTCGACACCTCTTCAGAAAACCCATCTTGGACCAATATTGTACCTCTGCTTTCCTTTCAGAAAACACTAGAAATTTACTCTGTGGAGCTCAGTGGAATGAAAGACATCGAACAAACAGACAAGGGGAACGGCAAGGAGAAGTACAGAGGCCTGAAGAACTGCTTCCAACCCAAAAAGAATCACCGTAAGGAGGAGCTTACGAAAGAACTGGATCTGGTCAGTTGATTTGGTCCTTAAGCCAAATGGGTCCACTGCCCTTCCCCCTGGAGAACTTGCCCCTATAACCTACCTCTTAACAAAAGAAAGATCAGTCTTAAGGATTTGAAAATCCCATGAGATTTGTTTCCTAGTTTAAAATGAATGGTGTGATAATATCTGCCCAGGGGTCAGAGGCCTTCTGCAGGATTCCTGCATTCTAGTTGTAGGCACTCCCAGGTAGAACTCTGAGGGAAGCGCCTCAGATTCCAGTCCCCACAGGCACAGCCCAGACCTCTCTCCTTCCTAGCTGTTTCACTGAGATATCCCTAACCAACTGCCAGTTTTTAGCTGATAAGGGAAAACTACTGGAGCTGGAACCATGCAGGAGGAAAACAAAACCACTAAACCTTGCTAGGTTTCTGGCTATGTATGCCCCATGAGAAAGAATAATTTCACTGTTAAGAATATTGGGCTTGGATTCAGAGGACCTTAGGCTCAATTAAGTTCCACTTCAGTGATTGGTAACTGGGAGCAAACTACCTAGCTTCAGTGAAGCTCCATTTTCTTTATGTAAAGTGGGAAATAAACAATTTGCATGGGTGAGGGAGGGGGAAAAGTGAGACAAGAGTAAGACTATTTTGTAATTTATGCAATTTATAATTAAATTATAATTTATAATTAGTAATTTTGTAATTTATGGAAGCACAATATTATTCCTGTTAAGGAAGAACTTTAGAGTTATTAAAGCTGGCCACCATGGGCAAGATCTGCCTCAGAACTGAAACGTGACAGGTTATGTTTCAGGAATGTCAAGGGGGGAACTTCTACACCAAGCTTGAAGTTTTATAGATCGTCCCTGCAGTTCACTGCAGACTTGAAAACTGTCACTGTTGGAGCAGACAGCAGTGGTGTGAGTTCACGTGGGCTACAGAGCCCATTGTTAAATATTCAGGAATTTGGCAAGTTGATTGACACTGAGTTAGCAGCTTGGAACTTGGTTATGGTGAAAAATCGGTAAATGCTACAAATCAGAGTTTTGTATTTATTTTTCCTGGAGAGCTTGTTAGACATTTAGCAGCACAACACTAGGCATTTGCCTATGTATGTTCTGACAGACAGTTAAGAACACAGCCCTGAAATAGGACTGACCTGAATTCAGATCCCAGTTTCATTGACATTCAGTTCCTACTTCAAAAAATAAGAATTAAAGACAGTGCCTACCTGTTGGAGTTGTTAAAAAGGTTAAATGAAATAAAACTGGAGAAAGACTTAGCACAGAGCCAGGTAATAGTCGTTCTTATTTCCTACGAATCTCTGGCATTTAGGATTGAAGACATATCTAGTCTTCCTTGAAATTGCTACTTATAACATGAATATATATCCATTCTATCATAAGCCTGTTTATTATGAAGAGAATCTCCCTTCTTTGAGCATTCTGTGAAGATATATAATATAGAAAGATAGTTTTCATAGTGTTAGCTAGTGTTCCCCTGCTTCCCGGCTGAGAGAGAACCATCTGTCCTTCTTCTTTCCCAACATTCTCACAAGAATCCTATAATTTGATTTGTGAACGCCTACTGGGATGCCCTCTGGCACATTAGAACCTTGACAAGAATGAAAGGATCCCTGGCTGCTGAATGAACAGGCTGATAATGTCGGAAGCCTGAGCCACAGGATGCCGCCCCGAGCTATTCTAGTGCTGGCCAGCAGAGGGCGCCACAGGCACCCACCATGCCTCCTGCCCCAGGCTCTCCTCACCAAAGCCAGGGCTGAAGAAGGAAAGAGTCTGCCTCCTTCTGCCTCACGTACAGGCCCCTTAAAGTCTGAGGTCCAGCCATGCAAACAATGGCTCTAATCACCTGTTACTTGTATCTGCCCAGAATTTAGCACACTGCACAAAACTGTGTCTTAATCCTTTGAATCCCCAGCAATATCTTTCAATCAATATTGGTACAATGACTAAATGAATAAAGCAGAATCCGGCTGAGGAGAAGACAAAATAATTTTTTAATTGGAAAATCTAATCTCTTAACACAACAGGTAACCTTTTTTGCATATACTTAAGAAAAGAGTTGGTTCTAGTACCCAAAGATTCACAGTATAAATCTTTGTTTCAGATGATCAGAGCTTGAAGAATCCTGAGTGCTAGGTTTTCTAGGTGGGGTAAAGAAGGCTTACTTACCCCTGGGTTTTCAGAGACAGGAAGAGGCTTCTAATCCTGTAGCCCAATGGCTCTCAAGGGACAAGATAGGAAGAATTTGGCCCCCATGGGACATTTAGCGAGGTCTGGAGACATTTCTGCTTATCACTACTCCAAGGAGGGTGCTAGTAGGTGGCCTATAGTGGGTGGAAGCCGCCTCCCCCCCAACAAGGAGTTATTGGCCCAAATGTCAATAATGCCAAGGTTGAGAAACTCTGCTTTAGTCTAATGATTCTATAACAAAATTAGCAAGTGTGGGCCATACTGGTATTTATTTGGCAGTTTTAAACCTGCAGGGCTTCTCTAACTAGTGAACTCCTTGAGTCTCAAGTACTTGATTAAGGAAAGGCTTGCTTCTCTCTACCAGACACTACCTGCCCAATGGAGGGCTCCCTGGGTAAGGAGCTGTCAGATGGGTCTGGTCTGGTTTGGTATTGCTCATCACCATCAACTAATCCCAGAACTCAGGTCTGAACTAAGTATCCAGATCACTAGCACCCGGACAGCAGGCAGGTATGCTAGAACTTGCATGTGCTGGAGATCAGATTGAGATGAAATGCATTGCTTTTTGTTCGTAAAAACTAAAGACAGCTAATATGTAGTAAATGACAAATTCAGTCTGAACTCAAGGGATGGCCAGAAAATCCCCTGGCCGGTGAATCAGAAGAGTTTCTCCTGTAGCAAGACTCTCTCTTCCCTCAATGCAATAACCACCTGGCACAGAGGCTTTTCTCGTTCTCTCCCTCACTCTCTGGCCCCCTCCTATCATCAGTGCTTCTCTCAGTTTTCCTGGGCTGGGCCAAGCTTAGGGTTTGAGTATTTTGGAATTATTAATGCACTCTCTTCTTCCTTTCATGGACTTTAGGATGACCACAAACTCAGCATTAAGGAACTGGAAAAGAAATATGGTACAAACATCATTACAGTAAGTCATCAAGGGATTGGGGACTGGGAAGAGAAGCCCTGGGACTATGCAAAGGACTGTACAAAGCTGTGTGCTTAGGGTGTATGGAAAATTCAATGGCATCTTTAGGATGAAGCAGCAACCTTGAGAATGCCAGTCACCCACACGCCCAGCACGTGAGAGAGGGCTGGTTGACCTCAAGAGCTGGCGTGTCTGAACTAAAGCCCAGAGTCAAGCCCCTCTGCTGAGCTGGACGCCTGGCTATCAACATTTCTTTTGATTGTAACTGCAGGAAAGCCGTGGTATCCCCAGAAATGCTCAGACACTTCCTTATGGTCATGGTCAGAGGTTGCTTTAGATCCCAATGTCCAGGAAGTATAATGGTCTTATCAAAGAATGGGGAAAACCAATGTTAAAAAGCAACCATCCACTACATCTAAAACCAATGATGTAATGTATGGGGATTAACATAAGAATAAAACAAAATTAAAAAAAGCGCAACCATCCAGAGTGACAGTCTTATAACCCTGCTCGTCCATCTCTTCCTGTGAAAAGGCGCGATGACTCCAGGACATCCTGGTGTGCTCTCAGGTGTCTGGCAAATTCCCCCACCACAGAAGGACTGCTTTCTTGTGTGAATTCAAACTCAAATTAAATCTCAAAAGTTTTGGTGTCTTGACATCAGGAGATTTGGATACATCTGTCCAAGTCAACAAAAAGACTTACTGTGAGCAACGCACAAGACTGGCAGTGAGAGGGCCAAAGAGAGGCAGGTGATCCCTGGTCTTAAGGAGGAAGCATTTCAGCAGCGGAGGCAGGGATGTACGAGAGTAGCATAACATCCAGTCTGTTTGACTTAGACGGCCAAGAGAGGTCTAAATGGTGTCCTGAGTGAGTGACAGAGTCTGACCAGAGGAGCCAGAATGGGCTCCCTGGATCATGCAGTGTTCGAATCAGGACATAAGAGGAGGATTTGGGTTTAAGCTAGCAGAGTACCCAGGAGACCGGAGAGGACAGTCTGGGGTTTCTGGGAGCTAATGTGTGTGGAAAGGGGAAGGAGTGGATAGAAAATGAGACCAAGGAGAGGTAATTTGGGTGAAACCATCAAGTACTTCCATATTAAACTAAGGAATAAGGACTATATTAGTTACACACAATTTCTAAACAGGGAAGTGATTTAAATAAGATTGGCTTTCAAAAGGTATTTCTGGTAGAAGATATATACAGATACAGGTAGTAGGTAGGTGGATAGATTTTTTTTTAAGTGGGAGATGGAAGGGTCTAGAAGAATGAGACAATAACCCAGGAATATAAAATGAGGAACTGAAACAAGGCAGCAGCAGTAAGATGGGAAGGGAAGGGGACAAGATTCCAGAGATGTTTCAGAGAAATAACTGGTAGGACTTTGTTTCACTGGGGTATTTGAACAAATTCCTGATCCCAGTTACCAAGGTAGAGAAGCAAGAGGAGGAGATTTGGTCAGGTGGTCAACAGGGCCATGGCGGGACATGGGGCTGAGAGATTAGAGAAAACAGCAGGAAGGAGATGGTGATGAATTTTATTTTGACTACAAGTTAGTGACTTCAAATCCAGTTATTCAGCAAATATTTGAGCCTGTATTACAGAACAAGCAGGACACCTTATAAAGGACACGAAAATCAACAAGGATAGACTCTTTTTTAAAAAAAAATATTTTATTTATTCATTTGTCAGAGAGAGGGAGAGAGAGCACGAGCAAAGGGAGTGGCAGGCAGAGGGAGAAGTAGGCTCCCCGCGGAGCAAGGAGCCGGATGCGGGACTCGACCCCAGGACCCTGGGATCATGACCTGAGCCAAAAGCAGCCACTTAACCAACTGAGACACCCAGGCGTCCCAGAGTCTTTTTTTTTTTTAATTAAAGATTTATTTTACTTACTTTAGAGAGCACACATGAGTGGGGGGTGGGGCAGAGAGAAAGGATCTCAAGCTGACTCCTCACTGAACGTGGAGCCCAACACGGGGGTTGATCTCACGATCTCAAACAACCATAAAGTAAGGCCTGAGATCATGACCTGAGCTGAAATCAAGAGTAGGAAGCTTAACCAACTGAGCCACCCAGGCGCCCCAAGGATATAGTCTTTAAGCTGTCCTTTAAGTAGCTTACAACATGATTAGGAAGAAAAAATAATGACAAGACTTTCTCCATATAGGATAGTTTGTGGGGGAAAAAACCTTATGAGTCACAATACAGGATTTCAAGGGCGGTGGAGGGGCCTCTGTACCCCGTGGAGGGCACGCTTACCAGGGAGGGCTTCTGGCAAGAAGTGACCACACGTGGGCTTCAGAGTTGGGTAGAATTTATAACTCTTCAGATGAACAAGAACTTAGAACTTGGAGTGGATATAGAGAAAAGCAGAAAGACACCAGACTTAAGGATGAAAAATTAGCCGGTGCAATATGTAGAAGTTCCAGAACAGAATATTTTCTGGATAGTTACCACATTGCCCTTAACCTTGGCGATTAGCTTTTGTATTTCGAATCCTCCTTAGCCAAGTTACTCCTACCTCTAGATGAATCTCCAAGAAACTAAAATGCCTTAGTAGAGTCTAATACAGTGGCTCTGGAGCCAGGTTGCCTGGTCCCATTTACTAGCTGGATGATTTAACCTCCATCTGCCTCAAATTTCGTATCTGTAAGATGAGGATAATAATTGCACCTTCTTCAGAAGGTTATTTTGAAGAGGAAATAAGCAAATGTACAGAGTACATTGCCTGGCTGATACGAAGCATTAATATTAAATGCTCTTTTTAAAAAAGTGCGAGTTGGGAGAGGTGAGGCATCATCCACTTTTCCCAGGCCCTTCTTGGGCATGGTAACTCCTACCCACAACCTGCAGAAAAATGACATCCAATCTGAGGGAAGAGAAATGTCTAATCCCTGTTTGTTTTTGTCTGGCTTTCTCAGGGTCTCTCCAGTGCCCAAGCTGCTGAGCTCCTGGCTCGGAATGGGCCCAATGCCCTCACTCTTCCCAAGGAAACACCGGAGATCATCAAGTTCTTCAAGCAGATGGTGGGGGGGTTCTCCATCCTTCTGTGGATAGGAGCCATCCTGTGCTGGATTGCATATGGGATCCAGTACTCCATGAATACATCCTCATCCCTAAACAATGTAAGGGGGACTCCTTCCAGGGTTTGCTAAACTAGTAATGGGAAAACAACCATAAAGTAAGGCCATTAGTGGGCAGAGCAGTGGGCTGCAATCAGGAGTCTACACTGATCAATCACTGTGCAGGTTTGGGAAAATCGCCAGCTGTAAAATACAAACCATAGCTGACTTTCTGATGTCTCAGAGGCAGTATGAGCATGAATTTTAAAGGGAGAGAGAGACGCACTGTAAGTTCCTAAGGGGACAAAAAACATCTAGATCCATGTGAAACATTTTGGGTTTCTCTCTCCTCAAAGCTAATTGTGTCCCTTTGACATGGGGAGCATCTCTGCCTGCTGCTAACAGTACCAAAACCAAAAAACTGACCTGGCCAGCATGGGACTAAGAGAAAGAAGCCAGATGCAAAAGGCCACATACTCTTTGATTCCATTGATAAGAAATGTCCAGAACAGTCACACCCTAGAGACAGAAAGCAGATCAGAGGTGGTTAGGGCTGGGGGCAGGAGTGGGAAATGACAGCCACTGGGCAGTAGCGGTCTTATTGGGATGATGGAAATGTCCTAAAACTAGCTTGTGATGATTGTTGCGAAATTGTGTAAATTCATCAAAAATCACTGAATTATACACTTTAAATGGGTAAATTTTGTGACCTGTAAATGACACCAGAATACCACTGCCATGTCTCTCACCTTCCCATGGAGAGCTCCAGCCCTAGGACCTGGCTCATTCCTGATGCCTGTTCTTCTGATTGATGCTTCTTCTCCTTACCCAGGTATACTTGGGCTGCGTGCTTGCCTCGGTCATTATTTTAACAGGGATCTTCGCTTACTACCAAGAGGCAAAAAGCACCAACATCATGGCCACCTTCAATAAGATGATCCTGCAGGTGAGTGGCAGCCATCCCTCTCTGGTCTCCACATGACTTCAGATGAGGAAGCATCAGATAAGGAGGAGAATGGGGCCTCTGAGGCAGCGGGTCAGTGCTCCACCCATTGCTGTCTGAGAAGTCTTAGGCAATCTTTCTGAAGCCCCCTTTCCTCACAGAGTTTTGAGATAATCAGGGAAGTAAGATACAGGAAAATGCTTAGTCAAGAGCAAAACAGGACAGAAACATCAGTCATCGCACAACATCTTCTATTACTGCTCTTGAGCTTTGGTGAACTGTTCAAACAAAAGTAATTCAGGTGCTTCCAAAAGTGAGTTGTAGAAGTTCGGGAGTATTCCCTGGTAGCCAAGGAGGTCAACCTACAATTCTTTATCTGTGACCATTTTTGCACCCATTTTGGAGTCTCTCTGCATGTTGCCCCAAACTGCTGTCAGTGAGGGACGCCCACTGCTCCTGTCTTCCCACAGGACCCCACGTTAGGAGTCCTCTAGGGAGATCACACACCACTATCAGCACAGTGGGAACACCACGCTGCCCCTGGCCCACAGAGCTGCCAGCTGGAGAAGGTTCTGGATGGAATCGTCCATGCTAAGAAGTGGGAGATCTGCCTTCTACTCTGTTAAAGTCTTCCTGACCCGAGCAAGAGTATTAAACCCTTTGGCTCAGCCATCGGCGTTCTTCCTGGACATCCCAGCCAAGATCATTCATCCTTAATTGTCCCTCTCTCTGTCATGCTTGGGGCTGTCAATTTGCTATATCTGCCCACAGCAGCGTTTTCTGGTTCCAAGAATATCTCTAAGAGTTCCTCCTCAAGAAAAGATAGTTCTTAGTGTCTTCAGGCCCCAAGTAAAAGTCTTTTGTTGCATTTTTGCCATTCTGACAGCTGTGCCTTCCAGTGCCTCCATTCCGGAGATGTGGGGAGATGAGGATGGAGGAGAGTTGGCATCACTCCAGGATCTGAGGCATCTGTCACTGTTTTCTTTCACAGCAAGCTCTTGTCATTCGAGATTCAGAGAAGAAGACAATCCCTGCAGAGCAACTGGTGGTGGGAGACATAGTGGAGATTAGAGGAGGAGACCAGATCCCTGCAGACATCAGGTTGTTGTCTGTTCAGGGCTGTAAGGGAAGCGCCACAGGGCACCCCAAAGATCACGCCGATAACTAGCTGCCATTCTGTTGTCTTTCTAGATCTCAGTGTGACTGGGACAGGGAACAAGATGCCCAGTCTTGAACTTTTTCCAAAATTTCTTCTAGGTAGATAACTCATCTCTCACTGGAGAATCTGAACCCCAGCCCCGCTCCTCTGAGTTTACCCACGATAGTCCCCTGGAAACAAAGAACATTGGCTTCTATTCTACAACCTGTCTGGAAGGTAAGTCTGCCTGGTTCCCATGACTCCATGCACCACCCATATCACCTCTCCCCTGCAGGCTTTATGCTCTTGTCTCTTTACCATCTCTTGCTACAAAGCTTTTCAAGGACAAAACATGGAACTGAAGAGCCCAGAGAACTTTGTAATGTTGTGTGCTAATTGATCATGTAAACCAGCAAAGAGAAGACTATAAGCAGGCTATGGTCCCCTCGTAGCTGAGGATCCCCGGAATAAAATGTCTACTTCACCTGTAGGCACAGCGACTGGCATGGTCATCAACACGGGCGACCGCACCATCATTGGTCAGATCGCCTCACTGGCTTCAGGAGTCGGAAATGAGAAGACACCCATTGCCATTGAGATCCAGCACTTTGTTCATATCGTGGCCGGAGTGGCCGTCTCCATCGGCATCCTTTTCTTCATCACCGCAGTATCCCTGAAGTATCAGGTCCTGGACTCCATCATCTTCCTCATTGGCACATTGTGGCCAATGTGCCTGAGGGTCTCCTGGCCACTGTCACTGTGAGTCCGTGCTGCTAGGTGGCCTGTCCCCTGACCCTGTTAACACATGGCATTCTGCTGTGCTGGGTGTGCGCCCACCGTAAACTGCAAGTCTCCTTCATCTTCAGAACAACACTCCCTCCCTGTCAGGGGACACCATGGGACATTCTGAGGAGACTGTTTCTTAGAGAGACAAACAGAATTGTGATATTGTTAACATTTTTAACACTGTCCTAGAAAACTTTATATTTTCATTTTTAGGAGCTCTATCTGCAAATTGCATATTATCTTTCTCCTTAAAAGCTCGGTAAGATAAAAAAAAAAAAGTAAGATCTAGATAAGACAGACACAAACCACCACTTACAGATTTTCAGGAAGCCTGACACCTTCTCTACATTTTCACATTTCTTAAAAAGAAAAAAGAATCCTTGGCAGTTTCTACAACTGAGGAACTTAGGCACATTGTTTACCTCCTACATTTAATAAAAGGATTATGGCATAAAAATAGGGCTTTATGTGGTTTATCAGCCACTGGGTCAGCTTTGCCGCATCTGTAACTATACCTCTGTCCTGAAATCAGTTCGGCTCCAGCTGCTTCTACGTTATGGAGCCTGAGTTCAAAATGATGATTTTTCTCAAAGCTTCTTCCCCTCTCTCTCTCTCTCTCTCTCTCCTGTCTAGGTGACTCTGTCGCTGACAGCTAAACGGATGGCCAAGAAGAACTGCTTGGTGAAGAACCTGGAAGCAGTGGAGACCCTCGGCTCCACCTCTATCATTTGCTCAGACAAGACTGGGACTCTGACCCAGAACAGGATGACTGTGGCCCATCTGTGGTTCGACAATCAGATCTTCATAGCTGACACCAGTGAAGACAATTCAAGTAAGTCTTCTGGAACATTCAGTGTGGCCCGAAGCTATGGACTCTAGCAGAGGGGGCCGCGCAGAACATGGCAGCATTGGTGTGCAGTCTCAGAGAATTGGTTGAATAGTATGGATATTAGGTCCAGGACCCACAGCATCACTGTTCTGTTTTCCAGACCAAGTCTTTGATCAAAGCTCTGGAACCTGGGCCTCCTTATCAAAGATAATAACATTGTGTAACAGAGCTGAGTTCAGACCAGGACAAGAAAGCGTCCCCATCATGAAGGTAAAGCTTCAGTATATATTCGGTCTTAAATCATAGCCAGTTTGAAGTCACTTCCTCTGTTCTGATTTGGTACTTGATTTAAATCTCTTCCACTGAGTGAAGTTTGTACTAGTAAGAGGAAGTCTGACTCACAAGACCTGCAGAAAATTTTCTTCACCCTAACTTGCTTCGAGAAATCACCGAGATGTCTAAAAGTCCTCAGAACAGTGGTTTAGGTCTATTGAAAAATCTGTCTCATTCCTGAAAATGAATGTACCTTTAAGTTACTTTCCTTTACAAGCAAGTAGATATAATCAAAGTTCCTTTATTACATAAGTGCCATTCACTGACGTTTAAAATATAATTGGAAGGAAATAGAAGCCTTGACCCTAGAACGTATTCCTCTTGGCAGCAGAAGCGGTGCTAAGGGGCCCTGAAATGTTAGCATATACAAAAACAAACTTTTCTTTCTCCCCCTTCCTCTTCCCCTTCCTCTCTCTTCTCCCCCTGTCCTCTCCTTCTGAGTGAGTCAATCAATCTGTCTTCTCCTGGCTTTTCTATTTGCCATCTGTTTCCTTCATTGACTCTTTCTTTCTTGTACTTTTTGTTTGGTTGCTTTTCTTTGTCAGACAGCTCATCAATTCTCTTCTTGGCCCATCACTTCTCTGTCCGTATCTTTCAAATCCTTATCTCCAGTTCTGATTTTTCACCCAAACTCCATGGATCTCCAATTAGCTGTGTGTTCCCACTTGAAAGTTTTGCCATGTTAGACTCTGAACAAATTACACTTGCCACCTTCCACCTGTACCCAACCTGGCTCTAAATCACTATCTTGTCCCTTTTCTATTTTTCTAGGACATAACCATTTTAATTTATCATCCAGTCCAAAATTTTTGGAAGTCATCTTTAACTTTCTTCTTTCCTAATATCTAGTGAATCACCAAGTCCTATTATTCTTGCTTCAAATAAATATATAATTTTACTTTTCTTTTATCACCAGTACCTTACATCTAATTAATTATACCAACCTCTTGATTGGCCTCCATGATTCCAGTTTATCCCTTCCCCCAGTCTTTCTTGCATACCAGTAATCTTCCTTAAATACTTCTTTAGATGAACTGCTTCACCTAACTTGGCTCAAAAACTTTCCATGCATCTGTTTTCTGCTGCTCGAGTTTTGGACCTTGCCTGCCTTTCAGGGCCCTCTGAATCTCTCTGCATCCTCCATATCCACCTGTACACTCAGCACTTACAGTGGAACTCTTCCACTTCATGCCTTCATTCATGGCATTCTGATTTCCAGAAGGCTTTCTTTTGTTCCTTTGTCTGCCAGTTATCCACCCGTCTTTCAAGACTAGTTCATAGCTGGTTTTTTCATGGAACCCTCCAGGTCTCACAGAGCTCAAACTGTTTCGAATTTCCTTAATGCCAGTAAGCAGCACCATTCAGTTTAACACCTCCACCATGGTTCGGTCAGTGGCTCATTGTGGTGTAATCGTTTGTTAGATACTGAGCTTAGTCAGGCCGTCTGCTGGCTCATTGAAAATAATCACAAAAGAATCAGATTATGTGCTACAAATATTTGTTTTCTCTTGATTCTCAGAGAGTTGTGGCTGGAGATGCCTCAGAAACTGCTCTTTTGAAGTTCTCAGAGGTCATTTTGGGTGATGTGATGGAAATTAGAAAAAGAAACCACAAAGTAGCTGAAATTCCTTTTAACTCAACCAACAAATTTCAGGTGAGTTTTTCCTCACAACTGAATCTTTGTTATCATAAGAATGGCATTTCTACCTGTAAGTGTCCTTTGGTTAGTATGTATTTTGAATGATATTTGGCTTCAAAAATTGCCTTCAGGGATGGAGGGCCTGGGCATCTGGTAAGCCCAGAACAGGTTTTCCTTGCTGGCCTCTTTCCTTTGCCAGAAATAGGTAGAGAAAAAAGAAAAGTGAAGATCTTGTCAGGGCCTGGCTGTCCCTATGAATGATTGATCTATATTATACCCCCCCCACCCCCCCACCCCCACACACACGCCACCTCCACCCCCACCAGGTAACTTGCACAGGTGAGGGGCAAAAGCCATATCCTAAAGGATAAATGAAAAGTGGGGGATTGGGGAGAACTAACATTTACTGCTCCCTTAATCTGTATCTGGTTCTCTCACTTAATCCTCACGATAAACCTGAGGTAGGATTACTTAATCTCAATTTCTAGGTGAGGAACCAGGTCCTTAGGAAATGTTGATGTGACCAGAGTTCCCAAGCACCTAAGTGGCACAACAAATTTTCACATATATTTTCAACTCCCAAGGCCATGCTTTTTCTACCACCACACAGAACAGTTTAGCTTGGGCCTTGTGAGTAAACCTTGCCCTTACCAGCCCCATATGCAGTTGACAGGGACCTCCTTTCTACCCATTGCTCAGGAAGAAAATGGCCATCATTGCCTATCTGTCTTCCCTCATTCCAGGCTGGCCAACGGTCAACTAGCTCCATCCTCCGCAGGGTGGGACAAATGACAGTTTGTAGCCCAGTTTACTGCTGCAGGTGGGACTTCCCATAGACTCCAAAGCCCTGAGAGCAGGGCCTTGTGACTTGGTCTTGGCGTAACAGGAAAGTATATAAATAAGATAACCATGTTTGTGTAAAAGTTTCTGGTGTTTACCCACACATTTCGTTTGGATGGCATTTAGGATTGGGAAATAACTGTTGCAAACATCTCTGTGGATAACAAGCCAATGAAGAATTGCAGTTAGCCAAATAGACAACTAAAAAATGTATGAAGTAAAATATTAAAGCCAGTAAATCAGGTCTCTTGTTCAAAACAGACGTGAAAATAGAATGAGTAATGATCCTAAAATAACAACAGTAATGATAGTTATTATATGCTAATTTCTACATGTATGGAACCACTCAATTCTCTCAACTCTACAAGGTAGGGAATGAGGAAACTGAGGTACAGGGCATTATCACACAGCTAGTAAGGACCAGAGCCAGGATTCAAGCAGACCCAGGGAGTCTGTGCTCTTAAGGAGTAGATCGAATTGTCTTCTAATCAGGAACAAGACTCAGAATCCTGCTGGGGCCCCATCTACTCTAGTAAAGACTTCCCTCATCATGTGAGAAATGAGAAAAAGCAGGCTCCATGAGGCTTCATATACTAAATGTTGAAGTGGAGAATAGGCTACCCAGAGTTGGGACTAGATAGGAGGACCTCTGCGGGTTCCTACAGAAGAGGTCAAAGAGCCTCTCTGGAGGCTGTTAGTGCCATTTTATATCTACACATGAGCAACACTCAAAAAAGAGTCTTTGATGTTGTGACCTTGGAAGGTCTCTGGGGTATCATTAACCAAAGGCAACAAAGTGGAAAGTCTGTGTCTTATTGATTTTAGAATAGCAATTCCCCAAACTGAGACCAGCCCATAAAAATATTTCCAATAGTTTGTGGCAAACTGGAAAATTAGGACAGTATTTTATAAAGTTCTGTATAAGGATGAGTGTATTTAATTCAAAAGATTATCCTTTATATGGTACCTGACTAAGGCAGGGACTCTGGAGCCTACTAGCCTGAATTCAAATCCCAGTTCAGCCACCTCTTAGGGCGTGACCTTGTTCATGCCAGTTAACCCCTCTGTGCCTCAGTTTCCTTCCTTGTAAAAGGTGATAATAATAGTACCCATAGCCGTAGGGTAGTTTCGAGAATTAAATGAGTCAATGTGTGAAGCACTTAGAAGAGTACACACTATGAAAGTGTTTATTGTTTCTACTTTTTAAATGTTAAAATATCCTATCTTCGAGAAGATGATAGTGATAATAGATGGGAGGTTTTGCTTTGGTTTTGGTCAGTTAGTTGGGGTTTTTTTAATGTGTTTACTTGGCCATTAAAAACAACAGCAATAAGAACAACAACAAGAACAAAAAAACTATGTTTGCCCTCTACTTTTTTATTTTTTATTGTGCTCCTCTCTGGTATCCAGAAGGCTAAGAACTACTGATTTAGAATCAACTGATAGACCCAAAATGGTAGGGTTTTTTGTTTTGTTACGTTTTTTTGTAACTTACTCATTCTCTTTCAAACACTCCAGCTTCCTGAAATTCCTTTTGAAGGCTTACCTGGTATATAACAGCTTCCATAAGACTTAGCCATTTTATATAACTTTTTTTTAGATTTTTCCTGATTACCTTATTAGGATGAATCTGGAAATAGAATCAGTAGATGAGAGGATATTGATATGAAAATTGTGTTACTTAACTGTCCTGAAAGCCTGTACGTGAGAGTGTCTACTTCCTCCACCCCCACCATTTTCCTTCACCTCCAGGCAGTAAAACTGGGTTAATTTGGAGCTGAAGAGGCATAGGAACTCCTGCTGCCCTCATGCCTGCCTGAGCTCAGAATAGCTTGGGACCCAAAGGCTGCTACCCATGATAGGGAGGTAGAGACAAGAAGCAAGAAGAGGTGGCTCACAGTCCTCGGACCCCTACGGGCACCACAGGAGATCTGGTTCAATACACAAGACTTCACAGGGCAACAACCACATCTGGCCTCCCTAAAGCAACTAGTTTCTGTTTGAAAGATGAGATCTACTTACTTTCAATTCAAATTCAGGGTGCCGCTCTGAGCAGGACCAAGTCTAGATCTCTGCATATTACTTGACCACAAAATAAAAAGGATAGAACATGCCTGTAGTGAACACTCCATTTCATGCCAAGGATAAGTAGCCTAAGGAGAGAAAGGGATGTCTTTAATTTTCTTGTCATGTTGCTACTTAAGAGATCTGTCCAGTTCAGGCCCTTATGAGTAAAGATGGTGTCATTATTTAATGGCAGGGAATACGTAACACACTCAATTCCTTCCCTCCCAGCTCTCCATACACAAAACGGATGACCCCAATGACAAGCGCTTCCTCATGGTGATGAAAGGGGCCCCTGAGAGGATCTTAGAGAAGTGCAGCACCATCATGGTCAACGGCCAGGAGCAGCCCCTGGACAAGAACACAGCCGAGGCCTTCCACACAGCATACATGGAGTTGGGAGGCCAGGGGGAGCGTGTGCTGGGTGAGCTCTTGGTGGCAGAACCCTTACCTGTCACCTGTTGGGTGTGAGGCTCTATGCCAGGTCAGGGCACAAGAGGAGACAGGCTTATTGTTTAGCTGAGTAGCTATGCATCCACATGAATCATAGAAAGAAGAATATGATAAACATACGAGAATATTATGTGGTAGTACTGAGGAGGGTGGGGTGGCTTCCAGATAAAGAAAATCTGGGAAGATTTTATGGAAGGAGTTACATTTTAAACTGGACCTTGCACAGCAATTCTTGAAGGGAGGTGAGGAAAAATATTTGAAGTAGAGGGAACAACATAGGCCAAAGCACAGAGATAGAAATGGATGGGGTGTGTGCTCACATTATGAGTGAGCCAGTCTGTGTGGAGTGTTGCAGATAGATGAGACGGCATAATCCTAGGGAATGGGCAGGAAAGATAGATTGGAGGGCATAATATAGAGTGCCTTATGTGGGTGAGGAACTGGGATTTCATTCCACAATCAGAGAGAGTCACAGAAGGCTTTGGGGTGAGTGAACCAATCAGAATTAGAGTTTAATTCTTGGCAGGAGCAGGGAGAGGAGAGGCATGGGTGTCAGGAGGAGGTGGCTGCCCTTGTTCAGGTAAAAGAGGGTGGGAATTTGATCCAAGGCACTAGGAAGGTGACGGAGGGGGCAGATGCAAGAGACTTCATGGAGGCAGAACTGGTAAGACTTAGCAACTAGTTAGAGGAGAAAAATAAGTTTAAAATAATGTTGAAGTTTCTCACTTGCCTATTAGGGAGAAAACACTGCCAGTAATAGAGACAGGGGTTGTCAGAGGTGGAAGGAACCATAGAAATACAGCCACTGGTAGGAACCTAATTGTGGTAACTTAAGTGGTATCACAGGGTATGTTCTGTCCTGAGAATCTGGGTTGACAGAATGGCACCTGTGAACTACAGAATATGAATTCAAGGTAACAGAAGTTCACAGTTGATGATAAAGCTCATTAAACATCATAAAAGTTCTTGCCAATAGAGATGGAGTCTGTGGAATGTGTGTTTCTAAAGGATATTTGAGCTTGTAAAGCAAATGAAATAATTAAATGAGGTGATAATGCTTTAAGCATGTCTTAAATAGCCCACAGCACCAGGTAGTGTTTTCAATGCAGGATTGATACCCATCTGACAAGAATCGCTCTAGGAACCTTGTGTTTGACCTCTCAGACTCTGTGCTTTACTGAAATGTGTGAGGCAGTGGGGCATGCTGAGAATAAATTTGATATAAAAGCTGATGAGAAAGTCACATGATCTTAGGAGTCCCACCAGACACAGGAATCCCTTCTACCTTAACTCAGATGCCTTCTGAGTAACAAAAGGTTCTCCATTCCTAATGGCCTTTCTCTCACACTTACCTTGATTAAAGAAAGACCAAGCTTCATACCATTCTCCTGGTGGTCCAGATTCTTTCCCCAGTTTATGCAGCAGCATGTGCTGTTTTCTCGCCTCAAATGGCCATCCCATCCCTAACCCTCCCTTCTCCCTGGAAAACTTCTAACTCCTCTCTCAAGAGTCAACTCACATGTGACCTCCTTGGGCGAGTCTTTCCTAATTCCCCAGGTGGCTGTTCTCTATAACACTCACTATGGTGGGATTTTTGTTGTTGTTGTTTTTTGTTTTTTAAAGATTTTATTTATTTATTTGACAGAGACACAGTGAGAGAGGGAACACAAGCAGGGGGAGTGGGAGACGGAGACGCAGGCTCCCTGCTGAGCAGGGAGCCTGATGTGGGGCTTGATTCCAGGATCCTGGAATCATGACCTGAGCCGAAGGCAGACGCTTAACAACTGAGTCACCCAGGCGCCCTCACTATGCTTTTTTATGCTTTACCTCTTTATGTCTCTGTCCCCACACTAAACTGAGACATCTTCAGAAGCAAAGGCCACCCCCTCTTGGTTTCTGTATCCCTAGAACATACCAGAAAATCCAGTGGGCACACAGTAAATTACTTTTGGATGAAATATGTCCTTCCTAATTACAGCGTGCATTTCGGAATTGAAAGAATAAAACGATTCTGGTATACTCTCAAATATTAGTAAAATAGTAAAGGAGTGTGTGAAAATGTTCCTCCTTTTCTTTTATTTCTTATCCTAATTTCATTGACTCCCAAATTCATGTGCATTCCTGGTTTCTGTCATCTCTACCTGCCAGCAGACGAGTTTCCAGAAACTTACACATTTGATATAGACACCATGAACTTTCCCACATCTAACTTCTGTTTTGTGGGGCTCTTATCTATGATTGATCCCCCTCGCTCCACTGTACCTGACGCAGTCACCAAATGTCAGAGTGCGGGGATCAAGGTGGGAGTTATTTTCTTGACTTAAGAAGTCCTCCATTTATGTTGTCTAAGAATGTTTGCCATCAGAGATAGTATTTAAGTCTCAAATATCATAATCCCCCACTCCCTTTTTATCTCAACTTTCACTATACTAAGATTCTAGTAACTGTCCCAGTCAAGGCAAAATACTGTGTCAATGTGGAACAAACCACAATAGTGACTGCAGTGAGAAGGCCATGAATTGACTTCATCTTGCCCTAGATTATGATAGACAATAAAAGGTTTTATTACTTAATCTTAAGGTTCAGCCTCCAAAATCCATTTGCCTTCATATTATCAAAGCCAAATATTAATTCCATTACCATGTTAATATCAAGACTGTTGGAGCAACATGAGGCTGTCTCAAGTACACATCCCCTAGCCCTTTCACAAGTAAGGTAACATCCAAGGGAAAGGGCCTCCTCTAATGTCAGAGTAGGACATGTAAGAAGCTTAGAAGCAAGGATAGATCCAATGAGATCAGTGTGTTCTTCAGAGACAGTTTTGTCTTTGATCTAAAGATCAAGAACTGCCCATAAGGGCAAATCACTATAATCCCTAGTTACATTCTACCAGGTCATGGTAGAGTAGGTGATACTGTCTGGCCAGCCGAGTTTCTCATTGTCCACATGCCTTTCTCATTGTTTGTGTTCTAGGTTATTATGGTTACAGGTGATCTTCCAATCACAGCCAAAGCTATTGCCAAGAGTGTGGGTATCATTTCGGCCAACAGTGAGACGGTGGAAGACATTGCAAAACGCCTCCACATTGCTGTGGAGCAAGTTAACAAGCGGTAAGCACAGAACCAATGTAGCTGAAACTCAAGTTCTTATCCAAGTCCTTATCCTTGTTAGTTCTAAAGAGCTGTGCTATCTGGAGCAAATCCCCTTTTTGCCAGACACTCTCTCAGAGTAATGCTAGGCTGTATTGGTACCATGAAAATTACCCGTGATGTCTTCCTTATATGAAATTGAAAAACCCAGTGGAGTAGATCTGAAAACTTCAGTGCCACATCTAGAGTGAGAAAAACTGAAACAAAATTTATATGAAATTACTTGCCATTGATCCAGTTGTATAATCAGGAATATTAAGAACCCTCTGTGTTTGGTGCACTCCCTTAGTGCTTATTTTGAGTATTTATTCAGATGCTTCATAATGTGTAGCTATGTGAACATACGGTAGCAAATAGAATGAAAGCTTCCTAATGAAAGACTTAGTTTTTCCTTCTGTCTCCTAATTCTTGTAATCATGTCTGTCCTTTAGTCCATTCACCCATTCATTCGCTCATGTATTAATTCTTTCAACAATTGTTTTTTTTTCTTGTTGTTTTAAAGATTTTATTTATTCATTTATTTATTTGAGAGAGAGAAAGAGAGAGTGAGCACAAGCAGAGGGACAGGAAGAAGCAGACTCCCCACTGAGCAGGGAGCCCGATGCGGGGCTCGATCCCAGGACCCTGGGATCATGACCTGAGCTGAAGGCAGACGCTTAACCAACTGAGTCACACCAGTGTCCCTCAACAATTAATTGTTGAGTGCCAACAATATACCAGGCACTGTCCTGGACACTGGAACTGTAGTAGCAAACAGACTAGACACTATCCCTGCCCTTGGGGAGCTTTCCATCTAGGCAGAGGGACAGAAAAATAAAAGCTACTTGTGATGTGGTAAGTACAGTGGTGTGATAAGTACAGTGAAGGACACACAGAGGACAGGGTTCAAACAGTGGGAGGAGTCCAGAGTCACCTGGACTGTTGACAATTTAAACGATCAAAGACTCCAAAGTCTCAGTGTAAAAGTAAATGCCACTGGCTTTATTATAATATCGTATTATAATAAAGGGGAAGGGAGAGACCAGTGAACCTCTTCTAGTTTACCCAAGCATTTATACCTTTTAGAATACAGAGCTGTCGGACGCCTGGGTGGCTCAGTCGTTAAGCATCTGCCTTCGGCTCAGGTCATGATCCCAGGGTCCTGGGATCGAGCCCCACATCGGGCTCCCTGCTCAGCGGGGAGTCTGGTTCTCCCTCTCCCTCTGCTGCTCCCCCTGCTTGTGCGCTCTCTCTCTGACAAATAAATAAATAAATAAATAAATAAATAAATAAATAAATAAAAATCTTAAAAAAAAAAAAAAAAAAGAATACAGAGCTGTCAGTTAATAAATTATTACCTGGGCAACAGTTACCAGTTAAGACTACCACACAGAATCGTAGCCTCTGGGCACAATAACAGTATCTGAAGTCTAAGAGTATTCCAACATTCCTTTGTGTAAACAGCATTCATCGACAAAAGCTTTTTGGAACTTTTCTTAATTTGTTTTATTTATTTATTTATTTAAATCCAATTGGCCAACATATAGTACATCATCAGTTTTTGATATAATGTTCAGTGATTCATTAGTTGTGTATAACAGCCAGTGCTCATCACATCACACGCCCTCCTTAATGCCAAAAATAATAGGATTATACATATCCATGCAACTCACCTCACTGAACAGGAGATGGGATAGATAAATTTGTTAATGTTTTTAGCTATCCACTTTATCAGCTGTACTTTTATGATCATACACTAACTGTACTTTTGCAGTTGTGGGGAGAAAGGACAAACCCTTTTCTTTTTATCTTACTTTTATATATATATATTTTTTACCAGAACATAAGAACACCTATAGTTTGAGTCAAGTGCTAGGATTCCGGTATTTAGCACCAACAGGAAAACACAAACCTAAAAAAGCTCAAAACAAACATGTATAGAAAAAGGCATGCAGTGTTTTGTGAGTAGGGGTATAACATAAGATTTGAAAGCTAAAATGTGGAGTGTTAGCTAAGGGAAGGTGAGGTGAGAGATGCCCCTTTCCTGGCAAAGGGGAAAGACGGGTGAAGGCCCAAGGGCACTGGAGGGGGTTGGAGGCTCAGGGCTGGGAGTCCCACGGGCTGCAGGGGGAGAGCCAAAGGGGAGGTGAAGCTGCAGCTGGCCTTGCAGACCAAGTGAGGGGCTCTGGGGTCTGCTTTAAGTGCAGTGGAAAGCCTCTGAAATGTTTTAGCAGGGAACAACACAATCAGATCTGCATCATTAATAGTTTCTAGAACCTTACTTTCATCAGCAGCAGACAATAGTTTTCCTCAAAGAGGACCTCAATAAATTGTTCTCCCTACGCGGCTCATTGCACAGTAGACACTATAAATCTGAAATAAGCAACAACACAGAATTGTTACCCATGTGTGTTGGCATAAGCTGAATTCAAGGACCCAAAACATTTGAACAGGAAGTTTTTTACCCTCTTTTTATTCCTTAAGTAAAACATTGCCCCACAGGTGTTCCCACCCATTCCCACAAGCAAAAGGCTTATTCCTATTGTATGATATCAGAAAAGGGGCCTTAACTGTTTCGCCTCAGTTTACTGTCTTGAAATGGAGAACAAAGTGTCCCCAGAACTCATAGCCCCTGTCATCCCACTAGAGTATTAGTGTCAAGGACATTGGGCTCCCGGTAAAGTCAAAGAGGCGTCAGCCCACTTCCTGCCCAGAGCAGTGTTTCAGCCTAAGATCCAACCTTTGGCCTCACTCAGTTCCTTCTGGCCCTTCTAGGGACGCGAAAGCTGCGGTGGTGACTGGCATGGAGCTGAAGGACATGAGCCCGGAACAGCTGGATGAGCTTTTAACCAACTACCCAGAGATCGTCTTTGCCTGGACATCCCCCCAGCAGAAGCTGATCATCGTGGAGGGCTGTCAAATGCAGGTGGGTGGACAGCAGCACCCAGAGAAACTGTCACTGTCCTGGGGAAATGCAGGGCTGAGATCTGGATCCCAGATCAGGCCTATGACACTTTCTAAACCTCTTCAGAGACAATTCTTTGCCCGTCTTCATCACTTTACATTTCTACCCTCTCAGGGGGCTGACCCCCCACCCTCCTTTGAGATCATCCTGCATGCAGGGCTTTCTGACAATGAAACATTTGGTCCTGTGGTAGGTGTGCATATAGAAAGTTTTGAAAATGTAAGATATAGAAGAAAAAATGTAAAGACACAAGATATAAAAGATCCACTTTAGCCTGCCACACACAATGGTTTTAATTACGGAACGCATCTTGTTTGGAGTTTGCTGTTCTTGCTTCTGGGATTTCCCGGCTTTATCTTTTCCCCAAAACAGACCGTTCATTTCAGCTCCAGTTGGCCCACATCCTCCAGGGGAAAGGGAGACTATGTTGATTTTGTCCTACCTGTGACCCCTTAGATCTGCTGACTCCCATTTTCTCATGTGTCCCCATAGAATGCAGTTGTCGCCGTGACAGGGGATGGCGTTAACGACTCTCCAGCTCTAAAGAAGGCAGATATTGGGATTGCCATGGGGATAACAGGTTCTGATGCAGCCAAAAATGCAGCTGACATGATCTTGCTGGATGACACCTTTGCATCTATAGTCACAGGGGTGGAGGAAGGTGAGTGAGGTCTCAAGTGGCCTTATCAAGACAGCGGTCACCTGGGGGATCAAAAGCAAGTCCTATGAGAGCAACATCTTTGCCTAGGTCGCCTGATCTTCGACAACCTAAAGAAGACTATTGCTTACACCCTGACCAAGAACATTGCTGAGCTGTGCCCCTTTCTGATCTACACCACTGTTGGGCTTCCCCTGCCCATTGGCACCATTACTATCTTGTTCATCGACTTGGGCACAGACATAGTAAGTAGCACTAAAGGGAACAGGATCTGATAACTGCCCCAAGTGATGGCAACTTCAGGGACATTACCTGCAAGGGCAAGGAGATGGACTAAATCAGTGCTCCTTAAACTTCGATGTGATGGGGCCGGAAGGTCTACATTTCTAACATGCTCTTAAGTGATGCCAATTCTGCTGGTCCACCAGCCGCACTTCAAAGCAAAGGACTAAAGAGATCTGTCAAATGTTTGGAAGTTAAAACCACTTCACTTCCTAGAAGAGCTTTTCAAGACATGAGCTCTTTACCCTCCCCCCAAAATAGGCCATTGGTCAGTTTCAGCTCACATGCCTCCCTTCCCTCTTGAGAAGATAGAGCTATCACTAAATAGCCCGTGTAACACCGGGGCCCAGTGGCCAATGTGATAACCCACAACTGCTCCTTGTCAAGTAAAAGAATCTGTGATCTAGAAGCCCCTCACCTGCACTCAGTTAGAAGTAGCAGGTATTAACACACGATCAGGCCTCATATTGACCTACAATAATGTCACTAAACCCTCCCCTCTTCTGGTATGTGTCCATTTAAGAAATTATCATGACAGTTACCCATATGGCTCCAGCTTACACAGGCAAAGGGGGAAAGAGGCGGGCGCCTGGGTGGCTCAGTCGTTAAGCGTCTGCCTTCGGCTCAGGTCATGATCCCAGGGTCCTGGGATCGAGTCCCACATCGGGCTCCCTGCTCGGCGGGAAGCCTGCTTCTCCCTCTCCCACTCCCCCTGCTTGTGTTCCTGCTCTCGCTATCTCTCTCTGTCAAATAAATAAATAAAAATCTTTAAAAAAAAAAAAGTAATCCTTAAAAAAAAAAGGGGGGGGGAAGGCAATGGAGCGAGCTGAATTCACAATGAGAATGCAGCAAATGGCGCCTCCTACCCTCTTGTTTGGTAAAATACCCAGGCAGTCAACACATTGCAGAGAGACTAAAGATATCTTTGCCTTAGAGGGGAACCGGGGTCCTCATGCTTTACAGTCAGATCATTTTCCAGGCTCTTTCAATTCACTTCTTTTTCTCCACTGCAGTGCTTCTTGCATCACCTGGGAACTTGTTAGAAACGCAGATGCTCTGGCCCCAGCTCAGACCTTGGGAGAGACTGGAGGTGGGAGGTGGGGCCCAGCGATCTGACCTTTAACAGGTCTTCCAGGTGGGAGGACCTGTGAGAGAACCGCTGTGATCCAGTGGCATGCCTAAGGAGGAGAGGATGGTAGGGAAAATCTGCCCCAGAGGAGAAAAGTTTTTAGAGCTAGTTTAGAACTGCCAGCACATGGTGATAAAAAAGCAGACTGATTTTTAAAGCCAGCCGTTTTTAAATTCTCTAGAAACCATGAACCCCCATTGCCTACACCCTGGACAGACCGGTTCCATAACCGTACCACCCCCGCAGTCTGCCAGCCCCCCGCCCACCCTGAGGCCCCCGGCTATGCCACTGCCATTATCACTCTCTTGGTACAGCAGTTTTGGGGGGCTAGGCCTCACGGACTGTCTCCCCCTCTAGATCCCCTCCATCGCCTTGGCTTATGAGAAAGCTGAAAGTGACATCATGAACAGGAAGCCTCGCCACAAGAAGAAGGACAGACTGGTGAACGAGCAACTTGCCATGTACTCTTACCTGCACATTGGTATGACGGAGGCATCGCTGACCTGTCAGACAGGGACCACCCGAGAATTCATTCCAGTCAGAAACTGGTTTTCCTTGTGGGGCAGGCTTGCAATGGGAGGAGGAACCGAAAGGAAAGTGAGCACAGGCGCAATTCCGAAGTCATTTATAGAACCTCTGCCCTTATTTCTTTTGTGCTTTTAGGCCTCATGCAAGCCGTGGGAGCTTTCGTGGTGTATTTCACTGTGTATGCGCAGGAGGGCTTCAAACCCAGCGCGCTCATTAACGTCCGGGTGGAATGGGAAAATAGCGATGTGGATGGCTTGGAAGACAGCTATGGACAACAGTGGGTAAGGGCAGGAGGCTCTGCCTTCAAAGTCCTGCAACGTCCTGCTTCTCCCCTCCTCTCACTGTCTTGCCCAGACTGATGCAGAACTTCCATTTCCCTGGACAGCCTTAATGAGACAGAGAAGGTGAAAGTTTTCTCAGTTAATAGGGCCTGTGGGCCCCTCTGTTACATTGGTTTGGCCTTTGCCAGGACTCGGCCTCCTCTCTCGAATTAGATACCTTGAGCTCGCTTTCTTACATTGGCTTTGCAATTGATATGGAAGAGTAGCCAGTCCCACAATACCCATGGTGGGGCCAAATCAATTAAGTTAGCATCTTTCCCTACTCAACCGAGTAAAGAAAAAAAAGGTTCTTTCCAAACACAAGGAGGTGATCCTCCGTCAATCTTGGTGAGGTGGGGAGAGAGTAAAACTTTACAGAACTACGTTGATATCGTCCTGAACTTTTCCCTCTGGGGTTTCATGGTCTCCTTTTTGTCTGTTGACAGACATGGTACCAGAGGAAATACTTAGAATGGATGGGCTATACGGCTTTCTTTGTTGGCATCATGGTCCAGCAAACAGCAGATCTAATCATCAGGAAAACCAGGAGGAACTCCATCTTCCAGCAGGGTCTCTTCAGGTACTGCCCACATCCAACCTCATAGTTCAACCCTGGGCCTTTGATGCAGGAATGCTGAGGGTTAGGCCTATAATACATGAGGCCTTGACTCCACTGGGTGTGTGGGCCTGTCGCCATGTGAATTCAGAATCTGTTTGCTTTTATGTGTCTTGCAGAAGTAAAAGTCATCTGGGTGGGGATTGCCTCACAGATTATCATTGCATTAATCCTCTCCTATGGGCTTGGAAGTGTCACAGCCCTGAGTTTCACAATGCTCCGGTGAGTTCCTCTTCAACAGTGGACAGGAAAGAGCCAGCCGTGTTCTGAGCTGTCACAGGCTAAGTAAACATTTAGAATTCCAGTGGGTTATTTCCCCTCCAGGCTTTCAAATGAGACAAAACCAAATCAATTCTATCTTAGTCTATCTTAGATTTTGACCTGCTAGTTTTCCCAGAAGAGGAAATGGGTTTTCTAAACTTCACCATCCCATCTCCACCTTCAGCCAATAGGCCACATCAAAGGCAGATATTGCTTCTACCAGTCGCAGTCCAGTTTAAATAAGAAGCTTTCCAGTTTTATGTTGTATGACCCAATGGATGTGTTGTTCTTTCCAGTAGGGCAGAGAAAATGACCAAGAAGCTCTCTGTCCATTGGCAGGGGGCTTGGCCCTTTCTTTGGATGCATTCCGACTTACCTTCCTCCCTTCTGCTTCCAGGCCTCAGTATTGGTTTGTGGCTGTGCCATTTGCCATTCTGATTTGGGTGTATGATGAGGTGCGGAAACTTTTCATTAGACTCTACCCTGGAAGTAAGTAGTAATGTGATTTTTGAGACTCTGTTTATCTACTTCAACACACTACTGATTTCTCAGTAACTTTTTTCTACCTCCACAGGCTGGTGGGATAAGAACATGTATTATTAAGCCCACCTGACTTCCCAAGCCTCCCAGTTGCACACTGGGGATGTTCTTCATCTTCTGGCTGCATCTGGGAGACTGCTGCAGTAGGGACTTACCAAAATGCAGAAAGAGAAGGCAGAAAAGAGTATGAAAGATACCCACTGAGGTTTTGTACTTTCAAGCAGATATTCAACTGTTTATATACGATTTGCTTCTCTATATCCATCTCCTTGTTCAAAAATATGTGAATTTCAAGGGAAGAATGACATGTTTATATGTATATAAAGTTCACTCACGTTAAGTAGTCTTGGGTAATCCGGCCACCTGCTCAGATCTTCCTGCTAGATAAGATTGCTCAAACCTCCATTCCATACCCTATTAAAAGTCCAGTGACCTTCCTAGATTCTGTGAATTCCCAGAGAGCTTATAATTTCATAGTCACCTTGCTTAAAAAGGGTTAATTCAGCTGAAGGTTTGCAAGAGGTAGAAGTGATGGCAGGTTTACATCACAGCAACATGGACAACCTCAGTTTTGACTCTCAGACATCCTTCTTTACGGTCCCCAGTCACCTAGCCGCATCCCTGCTCATCCCATCCCTCACCACCTCACCAGTCCTTTGGCGCCCTCCCTCCTCCCAGCTGGACTCCTCCCTCCCTCCCACGTTGCTCTCCACCCCACCACCAACTCCAAAACTGAGCTCCACGTCCATTTTGCACATCCCAGCTCCAGATGCTCTCCCATCCCAAAGAGGTTTTCATTTACCAGGATTCAGCCTCAATAGAGAAGCACTGGGGTTTAAAACAATAATACTTATTTCATGTAAAACGGTTGCAAAGCACTCTCCGGCACTAATTTTATGCCAGTTATGTTTCAGGCTTTAACTTCGCTTTATTCACATGTGACACATACATCCATGTTGACAGCCCCTAGGAGGCCTCATTTTTAAGTAAAAGATGTTTTATAAAACCCAGTCTAATTGTTGTATTTTAATTAATTTGAGTTTTTCAACATTTTAAAAAATTTTTTTTTAAGATTTTATTTATTTATTTGACAGAGAGAGAGAGAGACACAGCGAGAGAGGGAACACAAGCAGGGGGAGCAGGAGAGGGAGAAGCAGGCCTCCCGCGGAGCAGGGAGCCCGATGTAGGGCTCGATCCCAGGACCCCGGGATCATGACCTGAGCCGAAGGCAGACGCTTAACAACTGAGCCACCAAGGCGCCCCTAATTTGAGTTTTTCTAGAATGCATAGCATAGGGCACAAAAAAATGAGATGTGATTTCAATTTTTTGTTTGTTTGTTTTTTTGCTTCTTTCAGTCATTTTGCTTTTCTATGGAAGGTCTAAAGATATAAGATATAAGATTTACCTTCTGAACTCCCCTCACCAACACCCCTGCTCTGTATCCTGAATCTGATGTGCCTTCATTTTTAAGTCAGTATTTCTGGGGGAGGATACACCTTTCATCAGCAGCTCTGGGGAAAGCAGTTTCACAGCAGTTGACCTGACAGAACCTAAAAATTGCATTTGGTTAAACTTTCCCATTCCCTGGCCTACCCTATCACCTCTCCTCCATTGTGCCTTTAGACAAGGACATTCTGCTGCTGATGGCTCTAGGCTGGTGTCTCTGGAACAGGAAGAGGGAGCCACAGAACCTCAGTTCTGTGGCATTTTCTCAGGGGTCACATTGAGAAGCATGAAAGAGGTCAGGGGCCACCATTGTAACTTTATGTGAATAGATTATGATGTACAATGTGTACTGTATGTGTATATTTAAGTGAACCGTATTGGGTCCTCAAGGTCTTGCATCTTTGTTTTCAACCACAGTTATCACTGGGCTAATCTCACATCAGTAGTAGCAATGAACTGGAAACCCTTTCCAGGCAGCAACATCATGGCCTTCTCATTCCAGTCTTGACAAGGCAGCTAATGCTTTCTAAACTTCAACTAAGAATAATTTGTCCTCACTCTGTTTCCTGCCAGGCTGTCTGAGCACTCCTGGCTGTAATGGTTGGTAGCTCTTGGTCCTGCCAGAGCCAGCCAGGAAAGGCTATAAATCTAACACAAACCTCTAAGGGACTTAACTTGAGGTTGAAAGGAGTAACATTTGAAATAGAAGTCTCCTCACAGAAGGAGTCCTGTCTGGAATAACTCTCATATTGTACATACCTACTCTTATAAAAGTTGACACTCAAATATTGTAAAATGAACATATAACTAATTTAAGAAATCCCAGAAATGAGACTCACATATCAAGTAGCTTTATGAAATTGTAGACAGAATAAGGCAATAAAGTGCCATATCAGAGAAATGTTTTTTTGGAGGGACTACTTCATTGACCTGCTAAGGAAGGTCTAGATACGTTTTAGAAACAATAATAAAGTTGACTTTAATTGGTGTGGCACAGTAACCCAGGGATATGAGGATGAGGCTGGATTTACTGAGTCTTTATTTTTGTATTTCTGGGTTTTTTTAAAGATTTATTTACTTGAGAGAGAGAGAGAGAGCATGAGCAGCGGGAGAGGGAGAAGTAGGCTCCCCCATGAGCAGGGAGCCCAGTGCGGGGCTCGATCCCAGGATCCCGGGATCATGACCAGGGCCGAAGCCAGATGCTTAACCAACTGAGCCACCCAGGTGCCCCAAGTCTTTATTTTTTTAAATAATCTATGTTTGGAGCATTTTTAAGCCTCTTGATACACATTACCAAGTTTATTTTCAGATAAGCTGTATCAATTTACATTCCTGCTAGCAATAATAAAGTGAGTACTTATTTTGCCTGTCATAAAAGATATGAAGGATCGGTCAACTATAAGAGATTTTTATTCATTCAGCGAAGATGTATGGAGTATCTGTCACGCAGTCTGATCATACAGCAGAGAACGAGACAGAAATATGGAGCTGATACTCCAATGGAGGGGCAGGAAAAAATATAAATGGCAAAAAGGCTTTAAAAGACATAATGAGGCTTAGATAGTAAGCTGTAGGTTGGGGAGGTATGGTGAGCCTACTTTAAATAGGTGGTCAGGAAAATCCTTTCTGAGGAGGTGAGTGAGAAGAAGCAGTCATTGTCACCAGCAGAGAGAAGAAAATTCCAGAAGAGGGGGCACAGTGAGGTGTGAAGGGACAGGGACAGCAACAGGAAGACTGGTTCATCAGGCAGTTGGAGAAGTAGGCAAGAATCATATTGGGTCTCATAGTCCCTGTGAAAGAGGTTGAATTTCATTACAAATACAGAGTCGCACTATTGGAGATTATTAATAAAGGCAGTGACTTGCTCCAGTTTACATGTTATGATCACTTTGACTTCTGCATAGAGGACAGGAAGAGGGGGGCCAGGGAAGAATGGATGCAAGAAGATGAGTTAGGCAAGGAAAGCTATGATTTAGACTAGGCAGGTAGTGACCGGTACGAGAACACCTGAATGTGAAGCACCTGGCCCCTGTGAGTGTGTGTGTACCTTTAAGTAGATAAACAGACTTCCATGGAAGAATTTTGTAAGGGACGTTACCTGTAGATGCTCCAAATCAGGCCACTAGAAAGGCCACCAATTTCCCTGGCTGACTCCATGATTATCAAGATGGGGGAAAGGAGAGATTGAGGCAAGGATCGCCCTCCCAGGAGACTGAAGCAGAACAAGATACACATTTAAATGCACATACGCTAGTTGCTCCTGACTCTACCTTTATAAAGAGTATAAGGTCTCCACATTCACTCATTCTGCCATCACCACTCTACTTGTGGAGTTTAATGTCACTTAACAGGACAGTAACAACCGCTGAAATTTATTAAATACCTATTACGTCTGGGCACTGTGATATCTTCCTAAAGGCATTATCTTATTAATGGTCACGACGACCAGACCAGTGAATAGTGCCAACTTCACATTACAAATAAGGCAACGGAGACTCAGGTTAAGTGACTTGCCCAGCACTGTGGATTTCTTCTGTTCTGCTAAGTAGCTCAATTTTAGAATCTGTGAAGTGATGGAGGGAGAATTTGTGCTTCCATGGAAAACACCCTTCAGGTGTTATCCAAAGTTATCAAGAACTGACAGCAATTCAAAATATTCCTTGTCTATAGATACGTAAATGAATCCCATCCCATGAGGGACAGTCCTGCTTCCTCTGGAAAAGCCAGGTTTACTCCTTTTGCATAATCTTCTGACATTCTTTGACTACAAATAAACATGTGTTTTTTTGTCCTTTGAAACAGTTCTAAAAACCAGTCCTAAGTCCCCTCATCTAAATAATGGGCCAATAAAATCTTTAACCCTTGTTCATTCTATAGTTGTGGAAGAGCCATGATTTTACCTTTTCTTTGAAAAATACTCTTTCACAATGAAAAGAGAGGAAGAAAGCCGTCATTCACTCCTCTCAGGGGCTTGTAGCCTTGGTGCAGTTCACATCTACCAACTGCAGGTGGGCTAATCTCACTCAGCCAGCTACCCAAACAAGCTCCAGGGCCTGTCTTCCATTTTCCACTTCGCTTCATTGATGCTGTTTTTTCTGCTTCAGACCAGATCTCTGGGCAGGCTCCTTCCTCCAGTCTGACATACCAGAACCAACTCAGGATTTTATCTTCTTGGTCTAGAGGCTCTAAGATAAAGTTCAATGGAAATTTAAGACAAAAGCCTGATTCATTTTAAAGGGATAGAAGCTCCCCTCTACAGAGTTGTTATAGAGAGAAGTTGAGATACTGTGGAGAAAAGCACTCTGTAAGCCTGAAAGTATGAGAAGTTATTAGAGGGTCTTGTTTTTCCTTTTTTGCATTTCATAGTTATAACATGGAATTTCTCCCTCTTGCTTTCATTTTTCAACAAAATCAAGCACCTGCTAGGTAGAGAGCGGCAGGCTAAACAAGGTGAGGAAACTAGGATTGATCAGTGTGGTGCTAGCCTCAGAGGAGCGAATAATACACCAGGAAGGGCATGTTCGTATATAAGCTGTGGCTCGAGGGCAGGGTTTGGCGCGGGCAGCAGAAGCACAGTGTTGTAAGTATTCAGGAGACCGCCCTCAGCAGGCCCACTGAGTCAGGAGGTGGGATTTCAATGGCAGAGATGAGGGAAAGCACCACAGCAAGGGAAAGGAAGGGGCAGGGGCAAGTGATGTGTCCCAGTGGGTCACAATGTGTCCCGGAAGCCAGCTCCCTTGAAGGTAGGTACATCCCGGCACCAGAATGCCCACACCTTGCCCAGGACATGCCTACTGCCCAACTGGTAAGCCCAGGAGCCCTCAAGTCCCCATGCCTCCCGGGCCCTCATCTTTCTCCCCAACATCCCCATCTTTCATTCGTTTGTTCATTCATTCATTCATTCTTTCATCCATCATTCATTCATCATTCAAACTCCTTAGAGAGCCTACTGCATGCCAGGCACTATATTCACCCTAAGAATGCCAATGACAAAGACCACCTGCAGAGATTCCATCCTTCTCTCATCCCTACCCCAAGCCCATCCCACCCCACTCTGTTGCTTTTCTTTTCTTCAGCTGTTGACTCATGCGTGATCAATGTCCTGCCCCTTCCTTACACTCAGCCTGGGGGTCCAGGGTGAGCACCTGGACCAGGATGATGGCAAACAGGTGTCATCCCCTGTGCCAGTCTTGGTCAACAATCTGGGAACAGCTTCCTGAACACCACATGGAGAAGGGCTCCGCAGTGGTGGTGGGGCGCTGGAAGTGGAACCCAAAGATCAGAATGCGGTGCCCCAGCGACCACAAGTTTGCTCTCCTCGAGTCTGAGTCCAGTCGTCCTGAACACACCGTGCATGAGCCCAGCCTCACACCAACTCGTGTGTGCACGTGTGAATACACACACACATGCACAGGTGTACTCACAGTACACACACACAAACTCACTCGTGTGCACTCACGTCCAGATGCACAAACATGCACACACACAAATGCTCGCACATACATGCCTGTGCGGTCCCCAGGCAGCCAGGCAAACAAATAGGAATCCACAAAAGTTCAGAGTCCCTTACATGGCTTACATCAATTTGGGCAAATCTTCTGCCAATTTGAGGAGCTGTAACTATTTATACTTTGCAAGTGTTTGATTCACAGGTGATGCCTACATTTGTTCTTCCTGTGACTATGGTGTGAAAGGTATAGATGCCCCTTTAAAATGAGTGACCTCTTACCCCCGAATATTTACATTTCGAGTCCAAAGAACTTTGCCTGTGGTCCCCGTGATTACATGTTGTATTAGTCACACACACACACACACACACACACACACAAGACAGCTGGTCTCTGGAGAAGCACTGTTCTGCCTTCCCAGCCCCACCCCCCGGGCCCCCAGCCCACTCTCGCCGAAGCGCTGACTCTTAGGTTAACCTGCCCTAACTGAATTCACACCTTTCAGCTTCGCACTCCCCCTCCTGGTCAGAAAGTTTTTTTCAGTAGACCCAGCTGCTCCCTTTAAATTTTCTCGCTGTCGGGGGACTTCTCTTATTTCCCGCCCCAGATGTGCACACTGGGGTGCGCCTGGCACATACAGCACAGCCCGTGTGCACAAGAAAATGTTGAGGTGGCAAAGCCAGAGGATGGCCCCCAGGACAAGGGCCACTGATGCAATGGGGCTGTGGGGTGACCTGAGTTGGAGAGGAGGGGACCACACAGGCACACCCCACCCAACCAGGCCGGGCATCAGGACACTGTGGAAGGGGTGGCTGGGAGGAGAAGGCAGCTCCGAAGAGAGATGTGCTTAGTGTGGACGGCCTGGTTCCAGCTCAGTCCCAGAGAACCCAGCGTCTGACGCACAGAGCGCAAACCCCCCGAGCCTATGGGTTAGATTAAAGGCCCTGGCCCCCAAATAGCTTCACTGCTACCTGGAAATCCTTCCCTAGGGAGTTACCCTTTTGTAAGGGGACAAGAATCCTCGGGAGGGAGACTAAAGTCTTGGCCATTTCAGCACTTTGAAGGCTCTGAGAAAGCAGAAAGGAAAAACTCAGTGCCATGAGGGCAGCAGGATGCTGATGGGTGGGGGGCCTGGTCACTAATTAGTCCAAGCATGGAGGAGGTGGGTCCACAGGCACGGATAAGACCTGAGCCCTCAGCTGCCCATCTTCACTGGCTAACCCCCCTCTCCAGGAACGTGGTCCCCTCCTCTGTGTCCTCCAGGGACCTTCACTCCCCAAGGTGTGTCAGGCCTCCGGGAAGACGGTGACTGCTCCGTCTGTCACCCGGGCAGCTACTGCAGGTCAGGAATAGCCCAGAGTCATGCACCTCCCGCACTGCCATCAAAGTGCTCCCTCCGGGCCAAGAGGCCCAACAGGCTATGGGCCTGCCCGGAGGCCCCCACGCTGCTCGTGGGGCAGCTAAGGTGTGAGCGGTCGGGGCCAGCTGTAAGAAGAGCCCCACCTAGCCACACAGGCCTGAACAGGGAAACCTGACAATTAGGGGGAGAGCGGGGACAATGGGCGTAGACTGAGATTTTTTTAAAAAATAATAATAAGTACATTCAAATTGAGGGAGGGCCGATATGAAATACAAATCGCTCTGCTCAGGCCCTGCCTAAAAACACGGGAAAGGTCCTTACAGGCAAAATTTTTTGTGCCTCCAATGAATACCAGAGTTCTGCACATACACTCAGTACTTCTGAATCTTCTACAATGTGAACAGCTTTTGTAATTGTTGGAGCTAGAAAGACAATAAATACGGTGCCTATTAACAGAATAATCAGAGAGCAGGGCTCAGGACACCCAAATTGTACCTGAATGTCCTACACCTACTTGGTATGAGTAAGACCTGTATTCTCACTGTAGCAGTAGAAGCCACTGGAAGACCGCTGTACTTGGGATTCAGGACTCAGACGCTCTAGGGCTGCATGGGACGGTGGGGGTTCCCCAGCCTCCCCTAAGACCTGGGGACAGGCCCAGCCCTCAAAGTAGCCCTCAGCCCAACTGCCCCAGAGTAGCCAGACCAAAGGAAAGCACACTGGGGGTCTCTGGTCCAGAGAAAGCTCCCAACATTTGCTGAAAACACACACCTCCGACTTCCTGGGACTGGGAAGATGAATCGTCAAAAGAAGTGCTCTGTTTCATGCAGAGGTGAGCCTGCTTCAAAGCAGATTATTTTCTACTTGAAAGGTGATAGTGGAGAGTTCCTCAGATGCTCTTTCTGGAGGATTGTCTCCCCATACTCAGGAAGTTCTTCCTTAGGTCTAGCCTGCTTTCTGCTGCAGAGCTGGAGATCAGACTGGCAGCTCTAGCGCTCAGGTCCAGGGACCCGGCAGGTTGCCAGCACTCCCTGGGGGCAACGCAGGGAGCAGGTAGACCAGCTGCCTGTCCTCTTCCTCCTGAGCTTCACAGTGAGTGCAGCAGGGCCACCAAGTTCCTCCAGGAGGGGCTTGTCCTGCTCTTCGCAGCCTGGAGACCGGCCCTTTAGCCACCGAGCTCCACAAAGTCGGTGGAGGAGATACCCAGGAATCCATCCTTTCCTGAAGGATGCGCAGGGGTGGAGCTTCCAACCCTGCACTATGCCCAGCACCCCTGGGTCTGAGCCTCACGCCCTGTTTTATTGCTGGGTGAAGTATCACATCTTGTTTCTCTCGTATACGTGGCTCTATCCATGTGTTCCCCTGGGAGAGAGGTCAAAAGCCTTTCACGCTGTGGGTCACAATGAAACTGTCTGAAACAAGGGCCTGGATCCCCTCTGGCGCTGGGGCACTGGGCTCGGATCAGCCCCTCCGCCCTGATCTCACTCTTCTCCCCTCTCTGTGTGTTAGAGGTGGACAGGTGTGGGGGAAGTGTCCTGCTGGCTATTTCTGTCCTCTTGGGACCTCCGAACTGACGACACGAGGTCCCAGGGAGTCTCAGCCCTCATGCCCCCGGGGACAGCTGTGCGCCAAGCAGTGCCCACCAGGTAACCACCCCTGTTTCTTGCCCTTGGAGTGTGAAAGAGGCAGAGAGCAAGGTTGCTCAGCTGCTCCCACAGCACCCACCTGGGGGAAAGGATGTCTTGTTTTGGTCAGAAACAGACCCTAAGAATAGTTGACGCTCACACCTGACTGGCTCAGTCAGTAGAGCCTGTGACTCTTGATTGCAGGGTTGTGAGTTCAAACCGCATGTTGGTCATAGAACTTACTTAAACAAAATCATAAAAAAGAGTTGAGCCCCAGCGCTGTGCATCTAATATGTATGTGCATATGCACGTGTATATAGTTACATACATCAGACGTATGTAATATGAATATACACCTAATGCAATTCAGAAGGTTACTGATTTGACAAACATAAAAGCAAGTGGAGCCGGGACTGGCATCCAGACCTCTCAACTCCTGGGCTAGTAGAATCCCCCAGGCCACCCCTGGATACGTGCTGTTCCCGACCTGCCATGGCAGAGCAGCCTACCTGGCTTCCACGAGATCCAATGTGAACCCTATGCTTCAGGTTTTTACTGCCCAGAGGGCAGTGGAGAACCCACCTCATACTGTGGCGGCTGCCCCCGGAGCCAAGCAGCAAGAAGAATGTGGGCCCTGCCCTGCTGGCCGCTGGTGTAAAGCCGGTAAGCTACCTGCCCTGCAGCCAGGAGGGCACTGGTCCCGAGAAGGGCAGAGGGAGGCCCTCTAGGCGGGAAGAGAGGATGGGAAGTGAGCACAACCTTTGCTCTCCAGGGGACCCGAGCACCCGCCCCTGCCCTGCTGGCCACTACTGCCCTGGAGGGAATGAGACTAGCCCAGGAAGCCCCCAGGCCTGCCCTGAGCACACCTATCTGGCGGCAGAAGGAGGCCAGAGGCTGGCAGAGTGTCTCCCTTGCCCTCCCGGGTACCACTGCCGGTCCCCAGGTGAGAGGTTAACCCTAGGCTGGATGCTGAGACCTCTGTGGAGGAGAGCTGAGGTTTTCCAGGGTCCCATGGCCATGCCTGCTGTTTTTGCCCCCAGGTCTCTCTTCCTTCAGAAGCCACCCGTGTCCTCCAGGCTACTGGTGTCCAGGTGATCAGGGTGCCTTTCTCTGCCCACCTGGCACCTTTCGGACAAAGCCAGGGGCATCATCACAAGCAGACTGTGAGCTCCGTCCGCCTGGCCACTACTGCCCCCAGGCTGAGCTGAGGGCTCATGCAGATGTGTTTGCGATCCCCTGCAGAGCTGGATCGGAATGCCCTGCAGGTGAGACTGCCTGCCCTATCTGTCCCTCCCCAGCCCCAGTTACCTGGTGGGCACTGCTTGCCGCACAGCTGTCCCCGGGGGCGTGAGGGCTGAGACTCCCTGCCCCCATCCGTCCCTTGTGCCCTCACCCCTGAGGCTTAAGCCAGGTGCTCAGGCAGGCCGTGTCAGCACAGGGCACTTCATGCAGGCATGGTATGGCCACCTGCTTGCCCAGTGCCCCAGGGCCCACTCGGTCTCGGTTGGTCCACACCACCTGGATTCCCCCCAAGACCAAGGTGCCTTGGTCTGCTCTGTCTCTCTCAGGGGCTGTGGCTGAGGTCACATGCAGGGCTGGCTCCTACTGCGGGCCCCAGACGGGGGGTCCCCCCACTCTGCCCCGGGGGCTATGCCTGCCCTGCCGGTTCCTCCTCCTACACTGGCCCAGGGCAGCTGTGAGTACCCTCCCCTGTCTGTGTATCGGGGGCTCCCCCTGTGTCTCAGCCTCTGGGCCCTCCGGGGAGGAGTCAAGCCGCTGAGTCCCAAACGACGCAGGCCAAAACAGCAGGGCCCAGAGGCGAGTAGTGGAAGCCCTTTGCTTGGGCTTCCCATCTAGGGTGTTCGAGGGCTCCAGTCCCTGACTCTGTCCCAGGAAAGGGAGGGTGAGAAAGCAAACCCCACCGAGATGCCCTTCCTTAGTTTCCAAGGCCATTCCGTGTGGGGTGGCCAGATTTAGCAACTAAAAACCCAGTGAAGTATGAATTTCAGGTAAACAACAAATAAAGTTTTAGTATAAGTACGGCCCATGCACTATGTGGTAGTACTTCTTGTTTATTCAGTGTTAATTGCTCCTTGTTTATCTAAAATTCAAATTTGACTGGACGCAGTGTACTTCGCCTGGCAACCTCAATCCTGTGTCCAGGACTGACACTCCCCTAACCCCCGAGTGTGTCCCCACACCGGAGCCGATCAGATGTGTCCCACATGTTCCGTTGCCCAGGGTGAGGTGGGCAGAGAGCACAGGCCTGGACACTGCCCACTGGCCCGGCCACCTAGACATGGCTCAGCCTCCTCCAGGAAGACACCTTGACCTACGTAGGCCTCATCAGACATAAGTCCAGGCCATAGCCCCCTGTCGGGGACGCTATCAGAGCTGCCCCTCCCCCAGCCAGCTTAAGGCCCAAGCGTGGGGCATGTGGAGGGGGGCGGGGGACCCTGCTAGTGAGCTGAGAGCATTATCAAAGCGCACCCAGACCCTATCACCATGAACCTAGAGTCTGGGGCTCTGTGTCTCTGTGCAGCTGTGTGTTTCCCTATTACTGCCCCCCGGGCAGCGCCCATCCACGTGCATGCCCTGGGGACTCCGAGGCCATGAATGGGACTGGCCTTAGGGTCTCCAAGGAGACTCGCTGCCGCCTCTGTGAAGCAGGCACCTACCGCAGCCAGGCCCTGGATGCCCAGGCCTGCCAGCCCTGCCCCTCTGGATTCAGCTGCCACCACGGTGAGTTTGGGAAGCCTGGGTGTGAGCAGGAGATGGGGGCTGAGGCCTTGAAATTGGGCAGAGCCCAGTGAGGAGGTTGGAGGTAGCAGGTGGGGAGGACCCACAGAGCCCCTAGGAGCGTGCCGGGGAAAAGGCCTGTAATTTTTCCCAGCTAGGCCAGCCACCTGATTGAGAAAGACCCAACGGGGGGGGGGGGGGGGGACACAGGTGAAAGAAGATTCAGAGAAAGTAGGGGCCACACCTGTCTTGATGTTAGGTTTAAAAGACCTAAAAATTATCGGCTGTGCATCACATCATACAATGAGCACGTTGGAGCCTGTCCTGGAAAACAGGACAGCCTACTACCCGATGTGTTAGCAACGCTGGGTATGCCAGGAAGTGGGTTGTGCAGTGCCCAGAAGGCCAAGGGGACTGTCGCTGGGGGGGTGGGGGGGAGGGTAAATACCCTAAAGCACAGAGACTCCACTGTCCTACTTACAATCTAGATTCTTCCCTGAACAGTATTTGCTTTGCTATCTCCCCTCCCACTCCCTACCCCACCTGAATCCTACCGGCAAGCTCATTCTTCCCTCGGACTCTGCCATTTCTCAGTCTGCGCCTCCGCTAGAGTTATGGCTCCGAATTTCCCCTCTGTTTCCCTCCAGGAACAGAGAGTTACCCCAGCCAGCCCTGCCCTGTGGGGCACTACTGTCCAGCCGGGACCCCCAGCCCCAGGCCCTGCCCATCGGGAACATTTAGAAAGAGCAGCCAGGCGGGGGCAGCCAGAGAGTGCTCGCCATGCCCCGCAGGCACCTTCGGTGCGCAGCCTGGCCAGGCTGGCTGCCTCCCCTGGGGGAGCTCTGCTTTCTCTCCCCCTGGTGAGTCTCCACTTGTGCCCCCCCCCCCCCCCCCCCCCGCCCCGCTGGCTAATCGTCCTTGTCTCCAGCTCTGGGCTCCAAATACACCATTTCTCCTGTCCCCTAAGTTTTGAGGATCAACAGTGTAAGGTTTCAGAAAACCACATGACCACCAATTGTAGGTGTTTCATGAAAGCTGCAGTATGTGAGAAAATGAGCGACCCCGGGACTCCCACCATATGGGCGTGGTGTGTGTGCACGGATCAAATGCGTTTGCGCCTTGACTTCAACAAGCAGATGAGTGAATGTGAGGACACAAGCTCAGAGAGGCCCAGCGACTTGCCCCGGATGACTCGCCTAATGCAGGAGGCTGCACCTGGCACGGAGACCGGTGGAGGGCTCTGATGGCCCCGCTTGCTCCCGAAGACTGCGGCAGCCGCACCCCGTTTTCTCAGGCCCGCCCGCGTCTTAGAATCTGTGCCGCGGGACTCAGGCACGGACGCATAAAGCCAGGACTCGGCTGTGGCCCCCGGCTCCTTGCTGATCCCCTTGCCCTCTCCTCATTTCAGAGGTGGGCTCCTCGGGGTTTTTGCTCTGCGAACTACTCGTGCGTGGTCCACAGTGCAAGCAGGAAACCAAGTGGATAATCCAACAGCAGGAAATTTAAGTTGTTCGAATCATACATATTTAGCCTCAGTGGGGGCTCCCTCCAGCCCTGCTCCCTAATGAGGGCTGACCCCAGATCTCCACTGAAAAGAGCACCCACCGTATGCCAGCTGCCGTTGCAAGTGCCACCCTCATATCAATCCTCGTGATCCTTATACCAACTCTCTGAAATAGGCACAGTTACTATCATCCCTGTTTTATAAACACACCAACTGACTGCAGAGAGTTCAATAACTTGTCCACGGTCTGAGAGTTAGTGGCAGAACCAGGATTTTAACCCAGTGTGGCTGACTCCCACATTCCTGTTCTTAACCACCATGCCACCTTCAAATGGTGTGATGTGAGGTTTACAGGGATTCTACCATCATTTCTTATCTCTGGTTAAGGCATTCTCTCTCTTAGGTGACCAAGCCCTGGATCCAGTGACCAGCCCTCGCCCCAGAACTTACAGATCAGGAGCTGAGTGAAGCAGGTCCCAATGGTTGTGTTGTCTAAATTGCATTTCACTGGCTTGTACATAACCACCTAGTACAGCCAGTTGCTTTAGTTACTGAGAAATATATTTTAACTGCTTTATCTTGGAATGATCATGAGGGAATTAGAGTTACACCTTTTATGGGCATGTGATTATAATTTTTGTGGTGAGATGACCTTTAGGTCACACTACTTTAATTTTTTTCAGGCTGCAGTTATTGCAAGCATTCTCTGTCCATAGAACCCTGGGGCTATGGGACAGAATCTCCTCTGGGACTTCCTTTACAATCAGGCAATTGCTTCCGGATGATTTATTCTAAAGTCTTTGGGATCTACTGACAACTCCGTACAAGTAACAACCTAAGGTCCTACAGTGACTAAATCGTGTCCCTTCTTACATGTGCAGATACAGGAAATTATAAATGAATGAATGAAGGTGGACCTTCACCTCACGTGAGACAGAAAATGAACCCCAAATGGATCACAGACCTGAATTTAAGAGCTGAAGCTATAGACCTCTGAGAAGAAAGCATTAGAAGAACTCCCCCTCACCTTAGATTTGGTATCTGTTTCTCATGGATGACCCCAGAATCAACAAGTGGAAGAACAGAGACATGGGTAAGTTGGTCCCAACAGGACTGTCTGTCCTCTTGGCTCCCCATGTGCTCCAGGCTCCAGGCAGGACCTGTACCAGTCATTTCTTTCTACAACCCATGTAGCAATAGCCGTTACGTTCTCCGTTTTAGGGATGGGGTCTGTAGCTTCAGAGCCCCGCCTGGCATCACCCAGCTACCAAGAGGCTGAGCAGGGGCTAGAACTGCTGACTCTCTGCCATTGGACTCTGTGCTCCATCGAAACAGCTCCTCCCTGGAACTCAGGTGTGCAAACTCCACATCCAAACCCCGAGGCCTGGGGACCTCACTGAACTCAGGGGGCAGTGGTGCCCGCTCTGACTGGGGCTGGGCCTGGGCCTGTTGTCTGACGACGGCAGGCCTTGGCCCTGAGGCTCTCCCAGTACCAGCCAGCCTTCATCTGGGCAGGAGGAGGGTTCTCCCTGGCACCAGGCACAAAGGTTCATGTAACCTCAGACCTGGAAGTCCCTTCTGAAGCATCTGGATGCAGCCTTCTTGTCAGGTGGGGCCCCCAGGGGTGGCAGGAACCTGGAGTCAAATCCCGCCTCAGCCTCACTGTGGAGCTCGGAAGTCGGAAGTTCCTTAAAGCCTGGATTCCCTTATTAGTCAAAAGGGGACAGCATTTCTACCTTCCTCGTGGAATTGTAATTGGGATTGACTGACATGATTCACGTTCTCAAAAGACACTCAGTAATCCTTAGCTGTACCTGTTTAAGTTAGCCCACTGTGAGCCCACTGGGGCCATGGGCTCTGGGCCTCTGCCTCAGTCTGTCCCCTCTGCCCGGCAAGCCCGGCTCCCCCTGATTCAATTGTCCTTCCAGAAAGCCTTCGTCACCTCCCATATGGGTGACACGTCCCTCAGCTGGGATCCCACAACACTGGTGTGCCCCCATCAGACACAGGCGAGCCCTGGGACTGGACATCATTGTGTCCTGGGCATGGACAATCCCCAGTGTGGACACTGGCAGCCTGGAGCTCCCTGAACTGTCACCTGGTTTGGGAACAAATGTTGGGGTGCCTTGAGATGGGGCTCTATCCCTCCATAGCAGACAAAAGGAGCTGCCCTCAGCTCCATCATGCCTGTCCCCCGTCTGCCCCCACCGTGTAATCATTGGTACATGGCAACTCGGGCCTCCTTGGCTGCCAGGATCCCAGAGGCTTTTGGTGGTTGGTGTTGAAAGTATTTTCTGGAGGTGAATTTGGTTTTGATGGAAACCTCGGGAGGATGAAGCCTGGCCACCCCATACAAGCCCACACAGAGCCTGAGCCCCTGACCAATAGGGCAGCGCCCCAGCCTGTGGCAGCCCTGCCCCTCGTGCTCAGAGCTCTCCTCTCTCCCCTGCTCCCCAGCCAATGGTGTTTCTCTCTCTTCCTGCAGGGAGAGCCCCCAGTGTTCTCTCTCTGAGGATCTGTCTTCTGTGCCTGGGGAGCTCCCTCTTGGGGCAGAGAGGACAGGGGTGACTGGCCATGGCCTCCCACACAGGTTCAGGTAAAGTGGACTCCCCCTCACCTGCCGCTGGGGGAGGACAGGGGTCTCCCCCTTCTCCTCACATGGTGTCTTGAGCGGGAAGTGCAGCCCCCTCTCTCGCACCAGCTGAACTTGAGGGACACCACGGTTGGGGCAGACAGGGGCAGGGGGTCACTGCTGGAGGAGCCTGAGGGCTGTGGAGGGGCTATGCCCAGTGCCAACGCCTCTCGCTGAGGCTCAGTCCATCCTGTAGCTCCCATGGGCACCCAGTGTGCTTTCTAAAGGTCTCTCGTACTCACAGAGGTGCCAGTGGTTCTCGCTGTCGCCACTAAACCTACATCCGGATGAACGCACGTCTGTAACTCACTGACCCGTGCTGCCATCCGAGGTTCCTCCCTGAGACGATGGGCTCCAGCCAGGATGGCCAGGGCGCAAGCAGACAGGAGGGGCCCGACATGCAGCCCTCTGCTGCCTGGAGCACGGCCTGGTTGCTTGAGTTAGAAGCTGAGTTATGGCGCACGAGGGGCTGGAGTGCTGGGGCGCATCCCGGGACAGGCCTGCAGGAGGTGTGTCCCAGGACTCGGGGCAGGGATGCTTGTGGGGGAGGACCCATGAGGGGGCTGTGGACAGGCTCTTCCCTGCTCTGTGGGTCACTGCCGGGGACCCTGACGGCCTCACTGCCGGCTTGTCCTCCTCATGATTTCAGGGCTCATCTCGAGTCTCCGGGGTCCCTCCTTTCCCAAACAAGGCTCCACCTTAATAAAGAGAGCATAGATAGAGGAGTCTGTGGCCAGTACTCCAGAAATGTGGCTCAAGGGGGTTCCATCTGTTCCTCTAGGAATCGGGCCTAAAGAAACAGAGATTTATGGCACGGATGTACTTTTCAGTGTAATTCTGAGAGGCAAATCCGTATAAATGGCTCAACTGCACTCAGAGGGAAAGGACTAGAAGATGGACTCATGTGTTAAGGGTGATTATTTCTTGGGAGAAGGAATGTGTCTTCTTTTCTTCATATTCAAATGATTATTTAACTAAATAAACATAGTCTGGCTAATACCTAAAGAACTGTTTACTTTAGTACCAAATATATTAGTAGTAAATGGGAAGATTTCATGTGAGATTTTCACAGTTTTATAATATGCACATTACAATAAGATAAACGTGGTCTATTCAGGAAAATGAAAGAATTTAAAGGTGTCTCAAGGACCCAGACATTTCTCTTGTGGTTTCTGCCTTTCGAGGCATCCTTATAAATGGGAACCTATCCCACATAATGAAAAGACTTCATTTTGCGGCTTCCCAGGATCTTTGCATTGTCAGGAACATTCCTTTGTAATAAAAATGTTATTTTTATAAAAAAGTGAAAAACATTATGAATCACTCTTCTGTTCTGTAACCAGACACAAAAGGCCATATTGTAGGATTCCAGGCACAGGAAAATCCCAGAACAGGTAAACATCAGAGACAGGGAGAAGAGCAGTGGTCTCTGTGATGGGAATGTTCTAGAAATGAATGGTTGAGCAACACTCTGAGTGTACCTCATGGCACCTGGATATACAATTGAAAAGGATCAGAGGGGCGCCTGGGTGGCTCCAGTCCTTAAGCTTCTGCCTTCTGCTCAGGTCATGATCCCAGGATCCTGGGATCCAGCCCCACATCAGGCTGCCTGCTCAGCGGGAAGCCTGCTTCTCCTCTCCCACTCCCCCTGCTTGTGTTCCTGCTGTCGCACGCTCTCTCTCTCTGTCAAATCAGTAAATAAAATCTCTATTAATGGATTTAGAATCCATTCTAAAATGGATTTAGAAAGCATTGCTTTCATGTGTAGTTGTAATAAACCAGGATGGCGGGTTCTCTTTTTGGTGAATTATCCTGGCTGAGCAGCCCCCTGTGCCTCCTATAACCCCCACCAAGTCCCTGCTTTCTTACTGCCCACCCAACTCCCCAGATCCTAACCTTCCATCTGGGAGCTGGATTTTTGCCTCAAATGTTTTTTGGACAGATGCAAGTCATTGAGAAGAGGGATTTTAAGGGCGCTGGCCCAGGTTCAGTGGCCTTCACCAAAGCTGCAGCTCAGTGCTGCCCTCCCTCCCCCTTAAGATGTTCCCAAGGAATAAAGAGCATCCTCTGAGAACATGGGTGGAGAGAGTCTTCCCTGTGAGCTCGCCTTGCACCCCACCTCCGCACAAGGTGCTGTCTCCAGCCCCCATGAGGGATGAGGTTCACACTCAGCTCACCGCTCGATGCCCCACAGGGCACCCTTCTGGAACCTGCTGGCTGGTCTCTGGAAGCCCCCAGGTTCCCCTGCTCACATCCCTGAAAATCTATGACGTTTCCATCTTTGGGTCAGTGGGGCTCTGATTTAGGAGGTTGGGTTGGGCTGAGGTGGGCTTGGAGACACAGATGTGACAAGAGCCCAATGACCACAGTCCAGAGGCAGTGAGCCAACTGTGGGATATGCTGCTGCAGGCACAAGGACAGGAGGCCAACAGGTCCAGGAATAGCGGTCAGACCTCGAAACACTCTGGCTGAGGATCATTTCCAGGCCCCGCTTGCTCCATACCCTTCCCCTCTGCCCTCAAACTGCCCCATGACCAGTCACCTCCCATAATCAGAGGGCCCATCTACCTCTGGGCGTCGGGCCAGTGCAGGGCCCACACCTGTCCTGAGAGAACCTGTACCTGCTGGGGTGGGGGAGGAGACTCCTTCCAGACAGAAGTACCCAGGGGAACAGGGTCCAGAGGGAGCAGTGAGGCCAGATGCACCACAGAAATGGCCAAAGGGGCAGTACAGGCACTCTGAGGCCATGGAGAGAAACATCCTAGGGAGACAGAGAGAACCCTAGGCATCAGTGGGACCAGGAGGCTTTAAGGGTGGTGCAGTCACATCCTGCCAAGGGCCATGCATTTCTGGGGCTGCCTTTTCATCTCCTCTTTTAGGTTCCCTGGGATTCTTCCTGCTTGCAAGGCATCCACGGCATCATTCTGACAGATGCCTGAAGGAGAGTGTGACAGGTCTCTCTCTTTCTCCCCCTGCCACTCCCCAACATAAGCACCTGGGTATAGTTGTCCTTTTCCATCCCTTTTTTTTTTTTTTTTTTTTAAGATTTTATTTATTTGAGAGAGAGAGAGCAAGCCAGATAGAAAGAGCACAAGCCGGGGGAGGGGCAGAGGGAGAGAGAGAAGGAGACTCCCTGCTGAGAAGGGAGCTCAAGGGGCTCCATTCAGGGATCCCAGGATCATTACCAGAGCCGAAGGCAGATGCTTAACCGACTGAGCCACCCAGGCGCCCCTGTCCTTTTCCATCTTAATCCCAATTCAAACTCAGGCTGTGCAGGGCCACAGACCCATTGGTCTGGCAGCAATAAGCAAAACATCCAACAGCCCTTCAGCCACTGGTTCCACAGCTGTCCCCTTGCTCTGGGTACCTTCTCTTGGGGGCTGGGAGGTTCCGAAAGGTGGGAGGTGGGACTCTACTCTCAAATGAGACTCAAGCAGATGCACAGGATTCTTAATGGCTTTTCTTTCTTGGGCATGAATGTTCTCAAGCTCCCAGCAGCCCATGTCACCTGCTCTCGTTTGGGCCAGCAACCTCTCTCTCCCTCCTCTGCTGGTCCCAGGCCAGGGGGACGTCCTGCTCTGTAAGGCCTTCTGTACCTCTGCGGTGGACGGGTGCTGCTAGGGAGATGGTCGGTGTAGAAGGAAGACCAGGAGGAAGACAGGTCTGGGCTCACCCCCATGGGCCTGGACGCAGTGGTACTCACCGATCTGAGAAGGTGCCCACAGAGCAGGGCAGGGCAGGGGCACCCCTGTGCCCACTGGACAGAAATGGCCTGGAGGGCAGGGACCCCCTGCCATGGCATGGATGCATCTCTCCAGGTGGGTGACTTCAGCTCCTGCCCAAAGCAGCCGCTCTCCAACCCAAAGCCAATTGCTCAGCAATCCCCACCTTGCCCACCCTCTGAAGAGGACATTTCCTGAAATAAAGCAGCAGAGATTAAAAGATGGAGTGACATCACCCTCGATTGCCCAGGCAGCTCACGTCCAGGGTTCTGCCCAGTCCTGGCTCCCTGCCGGGACCATGGGTGGAGTCCCAGGTGGGGGATTGGAGTCCTGAGATGTGACCCCTACCAAATTAATCAGAAGTTATCTAGGCAGACCCCAAAGTTGGGGAGAAAGTACAGGGGTGCCAGCATTTGGCCTATCCTGGAAAAAGGTGGGCACAGGACAGATGGGAAAACTGGGGGCTTCATACCCAGCTTGAGAAGGAGAGCCTGGGCCATTGAACGCAGGCCTCTGTGACATTTGTTTGGGAAACCTGTTCCCATCTTGGCCAAGTTTGTTATTTCTATTTGCAGCATTATGTCCCCTTACGGTTAGCTCATGGAGCCCATCAAATGCTGATGATAAACTCTAAGAAGAAGAGGCCCCTGTATAGTTAGGAGAAGAGAAAAGAAATTCGTTTTTGATGCCATTTGTGTAACTGCCCACAAGCTGGCGGATTTGCCTGTGGAAGCATGTGTGCGCGCGTATGTACGCGTGTGCGCTTATGTATGTACGCGTGCGCGTGTGTACATGTGTGCACGCGTAGGAAACGTGGAGTGCCGCACAGAGGCGTGTCCTACTTCCGAAACAGGGAGCCTCCGGTGGGGCGGAAGGCAGAGGAACAGAGTTTTAAACATCTGTGTTCTTACAGCTGTGTGAGCGTGGTCTCCACAACCCTGAAGACACTGATGTAGCAAGGGGAGGATGAACAGTGGAGGCACTTTGATGGGCCTTCTTGGGACAAGGGAGGCCTGGGGCTGGGGGATGGTCCTGTCAGCCTCTGGACCCCGTGATCTCATCCCCGGTGCACCCCTGGGCCCACAGGTGAGGTCGAGGTGCCACCCAGCAGGGACTGCTGGGCTGGTGCTCGCCCACAGCACAGTCCTGGAGTGACGCCCTGGCCGTAGAGACCCCGCATGGGTAACACCGAGGTCACGATGGCAGGGCCTTGGGAGACACCAGCCCTCAGCAGGCCTTGGTTGGGTCACTCCACCGGCCAGGCCCAATCTCGTCATTGGAAGAAGGACATGGAGGGCAGTCCTGTTCCCTGAGGCTCCTCCAGCCCAAAGGTTCCACGACTTGTGATCTTATGGTTGTCCTTACTTAGCTCCCCATGTAACTTAGCCCCCAGAAGGTCTCCTTATGCTGCCCTAGGGAGTCAAGCACGACCACTATCGGACCTCCAATACTCCCACCCTTTGAAGAGGGGTGCCAAATGGAGTCCCTGCTCAGCCTGCCCTGTAGGAAGCCCAGTCCCATCCTGTCATTTCTATGCCAATGACATGAGTGTTACCGAGTGTACGTCCTCGCCTGCCCAGGTCCATGCCAAGCCCCTTGTCTCCTCCACAGAATCTGCTCTTCTGTGTTACGGCCACTTCTTAGCCTCAGTCAAGGTAAGCATTTATTTACTGTCCTTCCCATGCTCTGTCTTATTTACTTTTTACCTCAATATTACAAATTCCTATACTCCGTATTCCTATTGGGCACATGAAGAAACTGAGTTAAGTGATTTCCCACAGCAAGGAGGGTGCCACTGGGTTTCTGCCCAGCCCAAAGGCCCTGTCCTTGACCACTGTTCACAGGGCCTGCTGTATTGTAGGCCACCAGGAAGAGGTTTCCAGTGACCTGTTGCTCCTCGGGCCCCCAAACACAGCTTTTACCTGTCTCCCCAGGAGAGACCCCAACTGCCCCCTTCTGTCTCCTCACCTGCCAAACATGGCCAGCAGCCCTGGGCTGGCTTTGACCCTGCCATGGACTGGGCATGTCCTGGGGGCAGGGCAAGGGGAAGTGGCCAATGCCCTGGGAGCAGTAATGACCGGGGGAGCAGGTCCTCTCCTGGTGGCTCTCTTGGCCGAGAAAGTAAAGCAGTTGTGTCATCTTGTGGCCCTGCCCACCCTGTGCTGTGGTCTGCTGTCTGAGCCAGCCCAAGTACCTGATCCATTGCTGTGCTGCCCATCTGGCTGGGCTGTGGTCCCCAGTGAGCCTTCTGGGCAGATGCGGCCCACAGGGCCAAGGTCTCCCCATGGGCCACTGAGAGGTCTCGGGGTCCACGCCCCTCCTGGGCAATAATATCCTGGAAGCAGAAAAAGCATGCAGCCTGGTCTGTTTTTTGGTGCTGGAGCCCAGCTTCTTGCCCTCCCATCCATGACGGTCCTGCCGCACTAATAACGGCTTTGAAGGGAACAGGCTCTGTGGATGTCCCTGATGAGCTATTCATTTAGGTCCCTTTGAATGCACATCTTCAAATCCATGTCCACCATTTAGTCAAAGGGAGGCTGACGGAGGTGGCAAGATGGCAGAGCCGAGTGCTTGCATCTCATCTATCTGGGCCTAAACTTTACTCCCCAGTGAGCCCATGGATATTCTGTTGTACATGGAACCCCCCAACCCGGAGGCCCTTGGGGCGAGGTCAAAGTTTTGTCTCAATCACAGATGAGCTGATGGGCCTTCCTAAAGACTGTCTCCGGGCCTTCCCTGGCTAAGCAGACGGGAGTCTCTTCCTCAGCCTCTGGACTACTGCTGCCCTCCCCTGGACAATACCCTTTTTTCCTTCTCCTTCCCTCTCATGTAAGCCTTAGGGGCTGGAACAATCCAAAAGACTTGTGCATTCCCACGCATTTAGAAGCTCCCCACCCCCCCCGCCCCAGTAGCTTCCAGCCTGCCTCCCTCCTATTTTGGCCAAGCCCAGCCTCACTGACCTGGGCACACTTCCCCTAGGCTCTCTCTAACATGTCTCTGCCTCAGGAGCTGAGGGTCCCAGGGCCAGAGCCCAGGTGGCAGGCCTGACCACCCTCCGCTTGGTGCTCTTCCTGCCAGGCCATCAGGGGAGATGTGGGCACCCTCACCTGGTGCACATGGGCCCCTGGGGGCAGCCTGGCCCGCTGCAGCACAGAAAAGCCCAGGCGGGCAGGGCAGACACCAGCTCATGTCCCGTGCCCCTCTCTCTGCATTCCAGGTGCCAACTGGGCAGGGTCTCTGCCTGGCGTCCTTGGTGCCAGCAGGGCAGAGATGGCCAGCAGGGCAGAGGTTGCCAAAGGGGAGTCCCTCCTGGAGGAACAGGGTCCTGTTGAGGCTTAAAAGTTGAGAACGAGGGGGTTCTCTCCACTGGGCTCCCTCCTAGTCATTTTGAACCCCTCTCTGAGGAAGCCGGCCACTCTGGCTCATCTATGCACAGCTACCTGAACTTACAGCTCCCTCCGGGAAGTGCTTTCAGAGAAATGAAACGAATTTTAATGTTCAATAGCCTAAATAATCCCGCTTCTCTGCCTATTTCCTCAAAGTGCTGCTACATAGCTTTACTTGTCTGTCTTCTCTCACTATCCTCTCTCAGTCGTCTGTATATCAACAGTATACTATCCTTGTCATTATTAATAGTTACCTAGTATCCCACTGGGCTGATATGTCACGTCTGTGCCTAGATCTTTCCTTTGGGCTGTATTGTGTTTTCTTTTTGCTATTAAAATGTGTGGTGTTTTACACATGTTTAGCATCTTTAAATACATGACATTTTTTCCTTTCATGTTCTTTGCCATGTGGAAGCTATTGGATCAAAGGTTATGAACCGCCTTGAGGCTCTTGTTACTTATTGCATGATTGTTGTCCAGCAGCCCGGGCCCAGGTGCAGCCCCCTGGGAATGGACTCTATCCCTTAGCAGGGCCTTCTTAGGGCTTTGCAGTTGTGTTTCCTTCTGATGACGAAGAGATGCATATTGTATAGAAATGGCTTTGCTTCATGTGTCTTAATTATCAGTCCTGCTCTGTGCCTTTTCCTAGCTGATGACTTATTTGTATCTGGTGCCTTTTTAGGAGGAAGCCGGAAACTGACATAAATACTTGGGCCCTTTCTCATCTTTATCGGCCAGATTTAATGGTTGTGGTTTCTCCGAGCTCTGTTTCTAGAGTGGTTTCCTCCCATCTTCCTGGGCGTATTCTGTCACCCCACTAGGCAGTGGGTCCTAAAGGTAGATGCTGGTGTCCTCCGACCCTGGCCCAGGCCTCTGAGCTTAGGCCAGTCTTGCCTCTGTGAGGCGCAGGAGGGTCTGCACTCACCGGAGAGGAGGTGTTGGAACCAGGCCCACAGTGATGTCCAGGACTGCACAGCCCCTGGGGCTTGGCCAGGCCTGTTCTGCCACAGAAGGTCCCAGGGAGGCATGGCTGGCAATGTGGCACACGGGATACCCCCGGGGCCTCTCGGAAAGTGCCCTGGGCCGAGAGGAGGATGCTACTGAGGTCCTGGAGGCCAGAATGGGGCTCCTGGGCCAGACACGCTAGCCGCTCTGCCAGGGAGGGAGCAGAGCAGGGCCCCCTCCACCCTCACCCTGGACAGACAGGGCTGGGAAGGAGGAGATGGCCTGCTTAAAGGACCAAGCCTCCGAGACACTCATAAGAATGAGTGGGAATTACTTTTTGATAGACCAAAATGTTTGATGGCAAGACACCCACCCAGTGAAGAATGTTGTAAATTCACAGCAGATTTCGATAGCAGGCAGGAAGAGAAAATAGAGGACACCAGGTCATCTGAAGAGGGGTGTGTATCTTGGGGAGAAGAAGCCATGGCTGCAGTAGCGGGTGGGGTAATTGGAGGGTGGAGGCTGGAGAAAGAAGGCTGGCTCCACCCAGCCCCACCCCTGCTGGGAGCTCCACCTGAGCCTCAGTCTCCCAGCTCCCCAGCCCCTCCCTCCTTCTCCCTGTGTCTGCCCCCCACCCCCACCCCCCACCCCCCACCAAGCCTGGATTGCTTTGTCCCTTGTGACCTCTGGTCTAGCACCACTGTCAGAAACCAGCTTCAAGAAAGGGAGTGGTCCAGTGCTCCTCATCCGAGTGGGGCAGGAAGCAGAGGGCTGGCATGGGGCCATGTCCCAGTGAAGGAGTGTCCTCCATCCCAACCGCCAGTACAGGGCTGATGGCTCCAGAGCCTTTGCAGGCAAAAGTGAAGGGATGCCAGGAGGGCTGAGGGGAGCTTCTCGCCATGGGACAGGGGACGGACAGCAGGCCCCGGGCTGGGCAGTAGAGCCCAGGAGGACATGCTATGGGGCCAGCCAGCTTTGTCTCGTTGCAGAGCTTTCCTTCTGGGCATTCCTGGCACCAGAGATGGCCTGGACCCTGGAAGGGGGATTGGCAATAAGGTTGGTTTCTTTCCACCCCTCTAACATTTGGGCCAGGCCTGGCAACAGAGCAGGGACTCAGAAGACATGTTGAATTGAGTTGGGAAGGCTGCTGCCTAGGACCCCAGGCTCTGCGTGTGCGCCTCCTGTCCTGGGGAGGTCAGGGCATGGGAGGGGTTCAGAGCAGGGCAGATGCCAGGACAGCTGAGGTGCTCTCTGAGCAACTGCCTTGGTCCACAGGTTGTCAAGGCCTGGAGGAAGGAGGCCTTGCCCGGAGGCTGCACTGGCCATTTTCCCTAGCCACCTTCCCACCTCCCTGACTTTAGGATCCTCCCACTTCTGGGCCCTCGAAGGGATGGAGTCAGTTCTGGGAACACTTACAGAGAAGCTGCCAGTACCACATGGCAGTGGAGTGGCAGTGCCTGGCTCAGGGCAGTGGTGACCTCCGGAGCATAGCACACAGGCCACGGCCAGCCTCGCACCTGGCCTCTGGCGGGAGGTTCCCCCGGAGGAGAAGCAGAGAGTGGGGAGTGGGGGTGCCCACAGCCTTCCTGGGGTCACCATTGGTGGAGGGCAGGAGGCCTCCGCTGCCCCCAGGCTTACCCTCAGGATTTAAGGGCCAAGTCCCTTCCTGGCTGTAAGCCCCTGGATCATGCCAAAGATGGGGTGGGTGTGGCCCTCAGTGTGGCCTAGGCGGGGCAGTGCATCGAGAGAGATTTTAAAACCAGGCCTATGGGCTAATTGTGCTTCTATTAAAAGTTTGCAAATGACACATCTGATAAAGGGATAGTATCCAAAATATATAAGGGACTTATAAAACTCAACACCCCAAAATCCACACAATCCAATTAAAAAATGGGCAGAAGACAGGAATAGACATTTTTCTAAAGAAGACGTACAGATGCCAACAGACACATGAAAAGATGCTCAACATCACTGATCATCAGGGAAATACAAATCAGAACTACAATGAGATACCACCCCACACCTGTCAGAATGGCTAAAGTCCACACAAGAAACAGCAGGTGTTGGCGAGGATGTGGAGAGAAAGGAACCCTCTTACACTGTTGGTGGGAATGCGAGCTGGTGTAGCCACTCTGGAAAACAGCATGGAGGTTCCTCAAAAAGTTAAAAATAAAGCTACCCTACGACCCAGCAATTGCACTACTAGGTATTTAACCTAAAGGATACAAAGTCAGTGGTCCAAAGGGATACATGCACCCCGATGTTATAAACATTATCTATGATAGCCAAATTATAAAGTGTCCATTGATTGATAAAGAAGATGTGATATATATATATATGGAATATCTCTATCTCTATATATGTATGGAATATATATATCCCATATATTATGGTGGAATATTAATATTACTCAGCCATAAAAAAATGAAATCTGCCATTTGCAATGACATGAATAGAGCTAGAGAGTATTATGTTAAGCAAAATAAGTCAGTCAGAGAAAGACAAATACCATATGATATCACTCACATGTGGAATTTAAGAAACAAAATAAATGAGCAAAGGAGAAAACAGAAGAGAGAGATGCAAACCAAGAAAGAGACTCTTAACTGTAGAGAAGACAATGATGGGTACCAGAGGGGAGGTGGGTGAGGGGATGGATTAAACAGGTGACAGGGATTAAGTAGGGCACTTGTGATGAGCATAGGGTGTTGTATGGAAGTGTTGAATCACAATATTGTACACCTGAAACTAATATTACACAATATGTTAACTGGATTTAATTAAAAACATAAACACAAACAAAAAAAAATTGTCTGTTCCTCTACTTTGCTTATGTTTTTCTGTTGGTGTGGTCTGTTGTCTGTCTCTTGATCTCTCTCTCTCTCTCTCTCTCTCTCTCTCTTTCTCCATCTTATTTTAACGGATTTGTAATGGCCCTTATACAAAAAGGTAATAAGTAGATGGATGTTGGGCCTAACATCCATATTGAAAATATCTCCCGGCTTTGTTGTTTACCTTTTAACTTTATCCACGATGCTGATGAAGAACAGAAGCTTTAAATAACTGCCTTCAGATCCTGTGGTCTTTTCCTCAATTATTTCTGCCTTTCATGTCATGCTTAGCTTTTCCATTCTCTCAGATTTTATAAACATCCACTTATATTTTGTTTCTTAATTTTACAATTTTGTTTTTTACACTGAAATCTGTATTTGATCTGAAATTTATTTTGATTACTGTTGTTTTCACTTTCTACACAAAGAACATGTGTTACTTTTTTTAAAGAAGAAAAACTCTTTGACGTTTTACTTTTTGACCAGAGAAATTAAGGAAGGGCACATCTTCATAAAGCAGTCAAATCAACAGAGAACCCCAGAGCTTGGGCCAAATGACACCTGCTAAGACTTCAGCTGGAACTAGCTTCCAGGATGTTTGGCCTTTGGGGTGCACTGTTCTGAAGCAGCTTCTCTACTGGGGTGTGGGTCCTTCCTCACCGACTCCAGCCCAGAGTGAATTGTCTCCCTCTCAGTATCTAGGCCATGGGGAGTGGGAGTGGGTCCCATTCCAAGTCTCCACCCTGCATCCCTGAGCCCTGGCCCTTGCCTATTCTGTGCCTATGTCCTGTCTCAACAAAGCTGCCAAGTCCAGAGGCAGGCTGGGCCTTCATCTCTCTTAATAAATCCCTGGGTGCCTGGGAGAGCGCTGGGCTCCGGCCTGTACTTAATAAACAGGTGGTAACTTCAAGAACAGCCATAGCCCTCAGCCTCCCTTACCGTGGGCAGAGCATGGGCTTGGGGGTGCCACTGGGGCAGAAGGCCCCTGGGGGACAGAGCAGACAGTCTTCCACTTGGCCATTGCCTGCTTGAGAGCTGTAGGTGCCCGCTGGGCAAGGGAACTGAGTGCCCCACATTGTACCTGTTTCAGAGAGAAGGAGGGGGGTCTCAGGAGGAAAGAGGGAGGTCAGAACTGTCTTATCAAGGCACAGAAGCTTCTCACCCTACTCCCTGGGGATAGTTCTCCAACAGAGGCCGCGGGGGAAGGGGTAGCGAGCAGGAAGTGCCACTCACCCAGGATCAGCCTTGTCTGGGCTGAGATACCCTGTGAATCCTCAGTCAGGATGCTCAGCAGCTGATCAGTCCTGGCCCTCCTCTCAGGAGGGGTCTCCTGAAACCTAACCTCAGTCTGGGGAGTGTGCAGGCCGGCTCATGGCTTTCTCTCCTGGCACTCACCTGTGACCTTGCCAGGGCAGACCCCGGCCCCACGCACCTCGTGGGCAGTAATGCCCAGCTTTGCACATCCCTGAGGGCAGCTGGGCCCCGCCGCTGCGGAACCAGCCCCTGGGGCAGGGCACACACTCCTCCACCGCTGTCAGTCCGGTCTGGCTACTCCAGGTGCCTGGGGGACACTGGAGCTGGGTCAGCTGTTTGGTGCCCCGAGGACAATAATGGCCAGGTGGGCAGGGGATGGGGGGGCCAGTTGGGACTCCCAGTTCCTGCCAACACAGTCCTGAACTAGACCTGGAGGGGCAGCTGCCCCTCCAGCTACATCCCTCTGGCCAGTGCCGGGGACGTGGGCTAGGGCCTGGCACTGGAGAAAGGGGCATCTAGGTTAGCAGGGGCCCAGAGGCTCCTTGAGGCAGCAGGGTGCGAACTCAGAGGGATCTTCGTGATCCCGTCCCTGGGCACCCTAAGGTGAGGTGAGCCGTGATCTTTGTGGGCAAATGAGTGGCCGAGGGTCAGGGTCTATTTTCCTGGCCTTCCTGCCTTGGACTGGAGATGGTTCTTCACCCAAAGGCAGGGTCCAAGAGGCAGCAAGGTTGCCTTTCCCCCCTTTCACTCACCCCTAGGACAAGCTAGTTCCGAAGGGCAGACCTCACACTGTGACAGGTCGGAGAGGTTGTTGCGGCTGCTGAACGTCCCAGGTGGGCAGGCATGGGTGGGAGCATGGGGGCTGGAGGAGCCAACAGGGCACACATACCTATGACAACCAAGGGATACCCACTAGACAGAGCCCAAGAGCCCAGATAGTCACAGGGAAATCCTACTGTGCCTGCTGGACTGTGGCTTTGGCACGTCATCTCCCCATGCTCCCTTCTCCCCCTGGAAAAGCCAGGACTTCCCCAGCTGCTTCCTGCTCATGCTCAGGCCCCAGAACTCCTGGGGAGGGTCCTGGAGCCCTAGGCTGGTGTGACGCTGAGCCCTGATCTGGAGGCAGGGGCCCTCCCAGGATACGGAGGGGGATGGAGGGGGATGGATGCTTGCAGAAGCCTCACCTGAACCTGAGGGTCTGCCTCTCAAATGGTGGTAGGACCCTGAGGCCATGGGCAGTCACCTCTATCATTGAGAAATCAAAGGTCCTTACCCTGGCGTGCACTTCGCATCTGGCTGAGTCAGTCCAGCCTGGGTACAGGCCCTGCCTGCTGGGCACGGAATGCAGTCTGTGGCTTCATCCTGGCCTGGACTCGGGCTAAACGTGCCTGGCTGGCACGGGATGGGGTGGGTGCCTCCGGTGGGACAGAAGTATCCTGCTGGGCACTGCAGACACTGGCTGAGAACTGGGGACAGAACAGCCCCCGTCACTCTATTTCCCTCCGAAGGACCTGGGCTGCTGGCGACAAAAGAAAAGCGATGAATGCTTGCCAGCCCCTGGTGGGCCTGATCCTCCTGTGGGCCTGGGAGTGCAGGGAGCGGGGCTGCCATCCCCATTTACTGAGTGCAGAGTGGGGGCTCCTTCCCCCTTGCTGTAGGCACTCGGGGCCCGATCTCAGTGCTGCTGGTTTCAGGGCGACCCGCTGCCTCAGCCGCACAGCCCATGGACGGCTGCGATGGGGAGTCTCCCAACTTCTCAAGCTCCCGTCTTCCTTTCTATAAAATGGGATCATAACAACGCAGATTCCCAGGCTCGCTGTGACAACACTGTACAATGTGACAGAGCCCTGCGCAGCACTGGGCACTCAGCAGGTCTTAGCGCGTCCTACTTTCCATGTCACAGCATCAGTTTCAACAGCCCTGGGAGACATGAAAGTTTCAGGCTGCTCTGGCTCACAGCAGACCTATGTTCACCATTCTTGGAGGCTGGCACTTCCCTGCCACGTCTGTTGCTCTGCCCCAGCGTGGGACAGCCGCTGCCCTCACTCCGCCCTCAAGTGGGCACCGGGGCTCCTGCTCTGGGAGTCAGCGTCTGACCACGGGCGGTGCTGCTGAAACTTCTGCCCCTCGCTCTCCAACTCCTGGGACTTGTGGAGGAAATGGGTCCTTCCTCCCCAACTGTCTCCCCCGAGTGCCCAGCTTGGCCCCGTCCTCTGGGGCTGGCCTCCAGCGGGAGCTGGCCTTGGCCTTGGCCTGCAGAGGAAGCATCGACACCGAGTAGGGAACAGGCTTTCTCCATGGCTCTGAGGAATAGCAGGAGTTGGCGGCTTCAGAACATCACGGAAAAGTAGCTGGGAGACTTGGCCACAGAGAGCTGTTTCCTTGAACCGTTTACCAGGGACTCAGCCCTGTCTCTGGCTAACAGCCTCAGAACTGGGCAAAATGGAGGCTGTGATGAGTTTGTCCCTGGTGCCTCTCTCTCTTTCTCTCAAAACTTGTCCAGCATCCATCCGTGTGGACTTCAGGGCGTTTTGGGGTGGTACAGAGTAATGAGACAAACGTGAGTTTGCACTGTGACCTCACGCTCTGGGACCCAAGCCACTTAGCTGACCTCTGAAGCTCAGAGGGGATTATGAGCCCCAGGTCCTGGGGTGTTCAGTGGTGTTACGTGAGCTACCACATGTGGGAACACTTAAAAGAATAAGCAGTGCGGAGCTTGCCGGCGAAAACATTTTGGGCTAGGGGATAGGTAAGGGGGCAGTGAGACCTACTGTGTGCAGGGAGAAGCGGCCTAGGGCCCACCCTGTGGCGGGTCTCTGGGGCATGCAGAGAACCCAACACCACACACCACTATTACCGAGGGCAGGTGCCTGCCCAGAGCCTAGCAGCTGGCTCAGTGGAGGCCCCCTACCCCATAGAGCGCCATGCCAAGGACTGAAGTCCAGGAGCTCCAACCCCTGCCCAGGCTCTTAGCGGAGGGCAACAGCCTTGTGTTGTCTTGACACCTGGTTTCTGATCCTGGCTTCACCACCAGTTAGATATGTGATCTTGGTGAGTCAGTGAGCTTCCCGAGTCTCCAGTTCTTTACATCTCCAGGATAGTCACAAGCTCTCCTCCACCACTACTGGGCTGTCACGAACACCTAGATGACAGTGCTTTGTGATCTGTGGTGATGCATCTGCTAGTGCTGGGGCAGGAGACGGGGAACATTCCCTCGGGACGCTGGGTGGTCTGACTGAACAAAGACCCCTTCTCGGCCCCCAGACTTGTTCTTCCAAAGTGGAAGGGGAAGTTGTTGATAGCGGTGACCATGAAGGCAGAAGCAACTCTTTCCTGAGGGCTCAGTATGTGCTAGGCTCAGTGCAGGGTTCTTTACATAGACATCTCTCATATCCACAAAAGCCTTATGAGACAAATATTACTACCTTTCGTTTAAAGCTGAGGCTCAGAGAGCTCAAGGAAGCTGTGGATATGACACAGCCCATCAGTGGCAGATCTGACCCCCCCCCACAACCCCCGCATGGTAGTCTCTGTGCTCTTGACCACTCCTCCCTTGCGCCTGTCAGCACTCCCATTCTTCCTTTGTTTTTCTCCATGTCCTCAGTGCTGGTGGTTCACACCCACATTACCCCTCTGTCTTTACACTTTATGTTGAACCGTCTGGGCTGCCTTTGAACTTCCTGCACAGGCCCTGATTTTCCCAGCTGAGCACAGACACCCAGACCTGGGGGCCTGATGGGGCCTCTGGGTGTGGCTTTCCTGGTGTTCACCCCCATCAGGGCCTGGACACGCTACTGGCTGTAGTCTGCATCATGAAGTCAGTGTCTGTTAGCCTTTGGACGAGCACCTAATTAGCACAGTCAGCAAATCACTCTTCCCATTGTGCAAACAACAGACAGAATTCAGAACTGACCTGCTGAGCAGAAGCTGGTGTTGGGCTGGGGTGTCTCCCTCTTGGTTTTGAAGCTCCCAGCCAGGCGTGGAATGGTGACAGCACCATCTAGGCAGAAGTGGCCAGTGAGGGGAGGCCTCAGGGGTAGGGCGAGCTGAGAGAGGGCTGGCCTCTGAGGGGGTCTGTAGCCCAGAGCCCTGGGGTAGCATCACTGCCAGGGAAAAGATCAGAGCAGCAAAGTCTCTGCTCTCTGCTTTTCCAAAAAGCTGCTTCCTTTGCTTGAAGGGTTCTCCCTGCCCTCCCTGACTGCCTGACTGCACCTCTGCTCCTTCTGGGCCTGACTCCCATGTTTACTTCCCCAAGGAGGCTCCTGGGTCCCTAGCCAAGCAGTCTGCCTATGGTGCTTCTCTCTGAGCTTCCACAGCCCTGTCCTGACTTTGATTCAGTACTCTCCCCATTACAGTTTAGGGGGTTCCCGTGTCCGTCTCTCTCCTAACAGTGAGCTCTGGGGGCCTGGGCACTGGCCAAGTGTGGGAGGCAGAACATGGGTATGTAGAGGGCTGGCAGGACCTCCATGTTGGCCTTGCTCCTCTTCCCACTGCCACGCCTTTGGCTTTCTTGTCACTGCAATGCAAACTTTGGTCCCCCTCCAAGGCAGTCGCCAAGGTCCTTGCCTGCCTCCGGTCCTGCCACGTACTTCCTCAGGGTGCTTCACTGCCCAAAACCTGTCCAACATCTATCCATGTGGACTTCAGGGCATTTTGGGGTGGTACAGAGTAATGAGATAAATCTGGTTTGCATTGTGACCGCACACTATGTGACCCAAGCCACTTAGTTGACCTCTGAAGCTCAGGGGGGATTAAGGCTGAAGGGCAAAGCCCTCTTTGCTCCCTGGGAACAGCTCTGTTGCCTAAGTCTCCCGTGCATACTATGGGCTTCCCCACAACTCTGGCCCTGTCCCACGATATACATCAAAGAGCGGGTGGAGAGGAGAGGCTGGGTGACCTCGAGGTGGGGGCAATATCCTTGCAGAAGGGAATGGATGGAGATAAGTAACCACTCTACCTCATGCAGGTGTCAGCACCCATAGCGTCAGCTCAGCTTCTGCACCGCCCTCTGGTGTGGGGGCTCTCCCTCCATTCCTCTTCCCCTGCTGCCCTTTGGCCAGTGCCCTGGCAAAGCAGACACACTTCATTTTCAACTCGAACAAAACTAAGAAGGGAAATTTTACTGCTGACAACCAGACCTTACATAGTCTTAAAGTTAATGAAAATAAAACTGACGAATTCTTTGAGATGGTCCCTTCCTGATCTTCAGAAGCCCACCTGACTTGTGGCCCCGTGCATGCTGCTCACGGGAGCAGGGGGGACCTTTGAGCCACCTCCTGGTTTCCTCTGTTCTGGCGACCCCACCCTGGGGAGGCCTGGTTGTTAGGGCCTTGGCCCTCTCTTGTGTCCCTTATTTCACATTACCTTCTCTTCTTCAGGATGCCTGGATCTCTCATGTTCTTTGTCCCTCCCAACCACCCTTGCACAGTGATGCATCATCTGTGCACACCTGAGTGGGACAGGATTCCCTGAGCATCCTCCCTGGAGAGGGTGCTCACTTCAAACCTGAGGGTCTTTGTGGACAGAAGACAGAAGGATGGCAGGACTCATAGCAGTGGGGAGGGGAGGTAGCTGGGCAAGAGGACCTCTCTATCTCTTTCCACCTGACATTTATGGGTTCTGGAATGAAGTAGGGCTCTTCCCAGGCCCCTCCCCAGCCTGTTTCTGACTGTCTTTCCTGCTCCAACTTCTAAGAACACAGGCAATGATGGGGCTTGTGGAACACTCAGAAGCTGGGGAGGAAGGAAGAACAAGGGACTGCATGTTCATGTGCCCAGCCAGAGAAGGTTCCTTCCCGATGGGCAGCAGAGCATGCTGGGAAGTGACAGAGCTCTTGTCTCTGAGATTAGGCACCTAATGGCCTGTTATTAACTCTTTAGCCACAGAGTTCCCAGCTGTCATGTGAGGAACAACTTGGTTCTGACTATAGCAGGTCCCATTTGAACTTTCTACATATGACTTTACTTAGTAGGTATATTTAGTCACTATTATTATCAACTCCATTTTAGAAATGAGGAAAGAGAGGATTAAAGAAAATTTAAATAAATGTCCCAGACGCACACAGATGACCATAAAAAAGTCTCAATAGCTTTCAAAAGATTGAACTATCAGAGAGCATATTTTCTGATCACAATGGAGTTAAAACAGAAATCAGTAAGACATTTAGAAAAGCCCCAAATATTTGGAAATTAGACAACACACTTATAAACAATCCACTGTTCAAAAAATATCAGAAGGAAATTAGAAAACTTTTTAACTTTAATGATAATAAAAACCCCACATCATAAAATTTGTGAGAAATAGCTAAAGCAATGCAGAGATGCAAATTTTTAGGTTTACATGCCTATATATTAAATGCTTATATTAGAAAACAAGAAAGGTATAAAATCTATGATCGGTTCTCATCTTAGGAAACAGGTAAAAGGAAGGATATGATAATAGCACTAATCAATGGAATAGAAAAATAAAGAAAATCAATAAAAACAAAAGCTAGCTATTTGGAAAGATAAATAAAATTGATAAAGCTCTCCCTAGAGCAATCGAGAAAAAAAGAAAGAACACAAAGTATCAATATCAGAAATGAAACAGAATCACTACAGATGATATGCTAAAAGGATAGTAAGGGGATAGCATGAACAACTCTAGGACAATAAATTTTACAACTTAAAGAGACAAATTCCTTGGAAGACTTAAATTACCAAACGGACACAAGAAGAAACAGAAATTCTGAATAGCCTTAAATTTTTGAATTTGTCATTAAAGGCCTTCTTACCAAGAAAACTCTAGGCCTGTGGCTTTCCTGAGTTCTGTACAACACTTACAAAAGAACTCATACCAAATCTACATAAACTCCTTCATAAAATAGAGGCATGGGGACTAACTTTGCAATTAATTTTATGAGATCAATATTACTTTGATATCAAAACCAGACAAAAAATCAGAAAACCATAAACTAGTATCTTTCATGAACATAGATGCAAAAATCATTACAAAATTACTAGCAAATCAAATCAATGATATGCAGAAAGGATAAAATATCACAACCATGTGGAGTTTATCTCAGGAATACAAGGTTGGTTTAATATCCAAAAAACAAGGATATTCATCATCTTATCAGAACTAAGGAGAAAACCATATGCTCATCTCAATCCATGCAGAAAAAGACAGGACAAAATTATATACCCATCCATGATAACAACTTTCAGCAAGCTAGAAATAGAAAAGCATTTCCTCAACCTAATTAAAAGCATTTATAAAAAATTAGAGAAAAAAATTAGAGCTAATATCATATGTAATAGTAAAAGTCTGAACACTTTCCCCTAAGATTTAGGAACAAAACAAGGATGTCCAATTCTATCGAAAACTGGTACTAGAATCCATAGACAGCCTAACAAGGCAAGAAAAAGTAACAAAAAGCCATATGGATGGAAAAAAATAGAAGTTAAAAAGTCTTTCTTCACAGATAACATATTGCATGAAGAGAAAATACTATGAAATCTGCACACAAAAGTTACTATAACAAATAAATGAAACAGGCAAGATTGAGGGATGCAAGGTCAATATAAAAAAGTCAATACCAGCCAGGGTCATAAACATATTGGTCTACTCATGTTCATAGCATTATTCACAGCAGATAAAATGTGGAAGCAACTCAAGTGTCAATCAACAGATGAATGAAAAATCAAAATGTGGTCTATATGCACAGTGGACTATTATTCAGCCTTTAAAAAGAAGGAAATTCTGACATATGGCATACCATGGATGAACCCTGAGAATATTATGTTAAGTGAAATAAGCCAGTCACAAAAAAACCAAATACTGTACGATTCCACTTACATGAGATACTTAAGAGTAGTCAAAATCATAGAGACAGAACGTAGAGTGGTGGTTGCCAAGGGCTAGGGATACAGGGGAATGGGGATTATTGTTTAATGAGTATAGAGCTTCAGTTTTACAAAATGAAAAGAGCTATGCAGATGGACGGTGGTGATAGTTGGACAACATTATGAATGTATTTAATACCACTAAGCTGTACACTTAAAATGGTTAAGATGCTAAATTTTATGTTATGTGTATTTCACCATGATGAGATACCCCCTCACACCTGTCAGAATGGCTAAAATTAACAACTCTGGAAACCACAGGTGTTGGTGAGGATATGGAGAAAGGGGAACCCTCTTGCACTGTCGACGGGAATGCAAATTGGTGCAGCTACTCTGGAAAGCAGTATGGAAGTTCCTCAAAAAGTTAAAAATAGAACTACCCTAGGATCCAGCAATTGCACTACTAGGTATTGAGCCAAAGGATACAAAAATACAGATTCAAAGGGGTACATGCACCCCGATATTTACAGCAGCATTATCAACAATAGCCAAACTATGGCGAGAGCCCAAATGTCCATTGACTGATGAATGGATAAAGAAGATGTCCTACACACACACACACACACACACACACACACACAAACACACACTGGGATATTACTCAGCCATCAAAAAGAATGAAATCTTGCCATTTTCAATGATGTGGTTGGAGCTAGAGTGTATTATGCTAAGTGAAATGAGTCAGTCAGAGAAGACAAATTCCATATGATCTCACTCATATGTGGAATTTAAGAAAGAAAGCAGATGAACATATGATAAGGGGGGAAAAGGGGAAAGAGGGAGATAAGCCATAACTGACTCTTAATGATAGAGAACACACTGAGGGTTGATGGAAGGATGGAGGGGGACAGGCTAGATGGGTGATGGGTATTAAAGAGGGCACTTGTGATGAGCACTGGGTGTTGTATGTAAGTGATGAATCACTGAATTCTACCCCAGAAACCAATATTGTATTGCATGTTAACTAAGTAAAATTTAAATAAAAAATGAGATGGTGCAGGCTTGTAGACCCCTTGCAGGCCAGGGTCATTTGAGGACTGCACTGAGGTTAAGGTCGGCCAGGCAGGCCTAGGCCAGGAGGAGAAAATGTTCTCTTCCCCTTACCTCCTGTTGCAAGGCTTAAATGCCTGGATCAGCAGGAAGTGGCTCTTGCCTAGCTTAAAGTGTATCTCTCTAAACAGAAGTGTTCTTTCTAAAGATAAAGAACATGTTGTCTCCAAAGGAAGGATGGCTAAGAGAATTCTTTATTCTGCAAGCATAAGCAGGATGTATTTTGTTCTTATTGCATTTCGTGTATATTTCACTTCACAGATGTTGGCTTGATACATTGTTATGTTTATCTGATCTCTGCGAGTATATAGCTATGTGAGAAATAAACGGCAGTATGCAGTTGCAAGTGCTGCCTTTGCTCTGCGTCCCCTGTGTCCTGGTGATTTCGTAGACCCTTACCCAGGGACCCCAACGCACTAGACGTTGACAAAAAAAGAAAAATTTAATTTAAAAAATCACAATAAAAAGCAAATTGGAAAGAAAAAAAAACTAGCTACCAAAACTTGGAAATCGAAATAAAAAATACAATTCCATTTATAATAGCATCCAAAACCTTGAAATACTTGGGGTAAGTTTAACAAATTGTGTAGGTCCTGTACACTAAGAACTGTAACACTTTGCCAAGATCATACATAGCAGGAAGAGAGCTGGTACTTGAACCATCCTCTGATGCTTATGCTCCTCACCACTCTGCATACTTCTTTCCTTCTGTGTTGCTTCCATTTCACTCTCCACAAGCCATGTGGGTTGTGTCTGGGGCCCAGGGGCAGGTATCCCCTCAGAGACCCTTGGGCTTCCAGGGGGTCAGGCCAATCAGAGCCCTCTCCTAGCCCACCTGGTGTCATCAGGTCCTACTCCATTCTCACCTACGTGTAGGGCAGGGTTGGCAGCTGAGGACTCTGTCTATGAAAAAGTAGCCCAGAAGGCAGAAGACACAGGCAGCGTATTTCATGCTTGGCTCTTGCCCGAGCAGGTAACACTGAGAGACAACAGGGAAACACGAGGTGAGAGGGCAGGTAGGTCCTTAATAACACCTGTACCTGGAGGCTGCTGAGAGTTGGGATCTTGGCTCAGGGGCTTACTTTGCCAAGTGTCTTTACAGATCCCTTCACCTTTCTCCCCCTCCAACTTCCTCTGTAAAGGAAAATCACCACCAACACTGCCTCCATTTGTTATGGTGAGGTGGAATTAATTCCTGTGATCCATAGGGCTTCATGGTTAAGGGGAGGTGCTCACCTACTTCTTGTCTAACTCTTGGTGGATGCCGCAGCGCCCGCACTAACCTTCTTGAGCTGTAGCTGTTGAGAGGGCACAGCTCTGAAGAATGGCAAGCTCTGAGGGGACAGAGGTCTGCCCGACCCTTGTCCTCTACCCAGTGCTGCACACAGTAGGTACCTGGTGACACCTACTAAGTGAATGACTGAGTCACGAGGTGGCTGCTGTGGGCATTTGCACCACAGCGCCATAGTTTCTATCTTAACTGCATGTCACATGGGAACGGTAACTCTGAACCTCCCAGCACTTCACAGGTATCATCTCATTTGATCCCCATAGTAGGAGTGGGTTATCCTTGCTTCTGCACTGAACTGGCTGAGCAAGTTCCCGGGCACTGGGACAGAAGTGAGCAGGGAGTATTGGCTGTCTCCCCAAGGGGAGCATCTCTACCTTACTTTTTACACACTTGCTCCTGATCTTGAGAAGTTTAACCTCTTCTGAGGACTTTTTTCTTTTTAAGATTTTATTTATTTATTTGACAGGGAGAGACAGCGAGAGAGGGAACACAAGCAGGGGGAGTGGGAGAGGGAGAAGCAGGCTTCCCACTGAGCAGGGAGCCCGATGCGGGGCTCGATCCCAGAACCCTGGGATCATGACCTGAGCCGAAGGCAGACGCTTACCGACCGAGGCACCCGGGGGCCCCATCTTCTGGGGACTTCTTGACAATCGCCATGGCCCCTCTCACAGAAACAGTTGAGGTAGGAGCTGCCCTTCCCCCAGGATCACCTGGCAGTCCTCGCTTTCTGGGAATCCTGGAGGCCCGCTGCAGATTCTAGGGGGGCACGGCTGCTGAGCTGTCATGCCGCTGAGGCAGCTGCAAAAGCCAAAGGCAGCTGAGGAACTGAGGAGAGGCCCTGCGGGCCTGGGGGCCAGATCCGTTCGAGGCTGTTACCCTCTGGCCTGAGGAGGAGCTGCAAGCAGCCAGAGCTGCCAATAGTGAGTGTGGCAAGGTCATACCATGAGATGGCCAGCCCCACTTCCCAGGTGAGGATTTGCCAGGTCACAGGACAGGGGAGAAGCAGTGCCTGTCGAGAGCCCAGATCTGGCACCCACACTCCACCTGGGCTGAGACTGAGATCAGAGGTCCAGAGACAGTGTCCTGGGCAGGCTCTGGGGGATCAACCACCAGGCTCTTGGGCTTATGCCCCTGGGAGCTCATCACACTCAGGGCCACCGTGGAAGGGACGTGTACAGGATCCCTTTCCTCTAGAGAGCAGGCAGCTCCCACCTCCCCGAAACTTTTGCCCTGCTGCATTGCCCTTCCTGCCCTTTCCCTCCTCTCTTCCTGAGGCACAAGGGTGTCTGCTCCTTACTGAAAGCCCTTGGGGCACTGCAGGCAGCTCCCAGCCATGGAGTGGTGGCCTGGCCGGCAGGCGACAAAACACAAGTAGCACTGGGCCCCATTGTGGAGACAGAGGGCAGCAGTCCCTGTGAAGAGCAAAGGAGAGGATCAGCAGGCTTGGTGTGAGGGCACTGCTCCCCTTTTGTCTCTAGAGAGCCCCTCTGCTCTGGACCTTCTGCTGTGATGATGTTACTTCAGCAAAAGCTTGCAATGACCCATAAACTGTCATAACAAATGGGTCTTCACTGAGGACATGGGGCACAATGACTGGTGCTGAGGATGATGGTTCTTTTAGATACGGCCAGCCTAAGACATGGGAACAGGAAAGCACAGGTGGAACAGGGCCACAGATTGGCTTAGAGCTCCCCCAGCCAAGGCCCCAGAAAGCTGACACTGTGAGGAAGACTCATGGCTTTGTTGTTACCGTTGCCTCCTCGAATGTCAGGTGCTTGGTGTGCCCCGCAACCAGCATCATAGAATAATAGAACTGACATTTCATCTGGTCAACCCTCTCATTTTACATGTGGGGAAGTGGGGACTCAGGTCACATGACTGTCCAGAGTGACCCCGAGGCCTTGGTGGAAGGACTGGCATGGGGGGCGGGGTATGGCAGGGCTCCTGTCTGGGCCTCCCTCGCAGTTCATGAGGCCTGATGTGGGGCCCCTCTTTGTGCTCTTATGCCCACCCCCACACCTGAAAACTGCTGCTCTGAAGACCCAAGGAAGAGCTGCCTGAGCTTTGCCTCAAAAGTGCTCAGCAAATTCTTGTGGGCAACCCTAAGAAGCTCCAGGTTCTTGAAGGGAAGCCGCAGGCTTTGTGGTCAGACAGACCTGGCTCAGATCTCAGCTCTTCCACCTACTACCAGTTAGCAACTTCTGTCCACCTCAATTTTATTATATTATACTCGGACATGAAACCTACCTCAGACGATTGTGAACAATAAATGAAAAAGATCATATATACATTTTATATGTATATATATATATATATATATATATATGACATATATTTGATATATATGACTTATATATTTAATATGTATATATTTATATATGCTATAAGATTATATAAGATGTATGTATTTTTCATTTGATAAAGCCAACTACAAGTACTTGCTTCACACGAGGCCCAGAGAGGCAGACATCTCCCAAAGAGAAATTAATACCCATTAGGGCATACAAAACCACTCAGGCTGCATGTAATTCCAGGGCTCAAGAGAAGGGGCAGAGTAGAAGGATGGGGGGACCAGAGAGGGAGTGATCCCTGAGAACCTAGGGATGAAAAGGCTGTGTACAGAAGGCAGCCTCACTTAGGTGAGGGAGAGAGTGAAAGCATGGAGATGGAGGGAGGGGACACACACACACACACACACACACACACAAGTGCAGGTTAGAGAAACCCAGAAGAGGAAGGCCAGTGGTGTGTGCCTTCCACCCTTCCTTTAGGGCACTGACCCAGCAGTGATGAAGGCCATGGGCTGGGTTCATACCTGGACCTGACACTTATCTATAGTGTGCCCTTGACCAAGTGGTTTACTCTCTCTGAACCCCAGTATCCTCATCTGAAAAGCTAGTGTTAGTCGTATAGGTCCCAACACACAGCATGAGCCCAGATGTCATGAGCATTATTTCACCGATCTTGCCATTGACTCACCTGCACTGAGGGCGCCTAGCAGAAGGGCCAGGGCCATCCAGAGCCCAGGCTGCAGCATGCTGGAGCAGTGACAGGGAAAGCCTGGGGCCAGAGAGTGTGCCGGATCCCTGGCCTGTCCAGGCTAGAGCATGTGACCTACATTGCTGTAACCTGGCCCTCTGCAGCTGCCTTGGACCAGACTCAGTACACCCCCCACTACAGTCCCCTGGGAAACGTGGCCTCCCTGAGAGCATCGGAGGAAGACAGACAGGATGTTTTCTTTGTTCAGCTCTCCTGTCCTTCCAGATGACAGCTGAGAAGAGCCAGACTGCCAGGCTCTGGTGCCCTTACCAGCTGCGGGATCCTACAAATAACTTAGTCTTCTTCTGTCTCAATTTCTCCTCTTTAAAACTGAGGCAGCCAGAGCACCTACCTCCTGGGATTGTGGGAGAGCTAAAGGAGTTTCAGGCATCCTCAGAGCAGTGCCTGCATACACATGCTCAGCATCATTCCTAATTCATGGTTTAATTTGCTGAGCACGTATTGAGAGCTCACAGTTTGTCTGGCAGCATACAAAGGGCAGAGGAGTGAAAATCCTGGCTCATGTCCTTAGGGTTTAGCTTAAAGGCTATGAGATTAGCCCACAGGGAGCAATTCTAAACCCAATCATCCATAAACCAGTTAGCACTATGTGGCCTAACGTGGGCCAGATTTCATTTGTTTTTCTCAGGAGCTCTGAGAGAGATGGAATCTTTGTGCGTGTGGTGGGAACAGTGACTTGCTTGAGGTGGTCCACTGGGTTAAGTGACAGAAGCTGGTCTGTGTGGGCCAAAGCCCATGCCAAGTCAGCCCTCTGCCCATGGTGAAGTCTGTGGTTCTCATGACCCCAGGGGACCACCTGGACATGGCCTTTATTTACCCAGAGTTGGCCCCTCCAAGGGGCTGGGACACCAGTGACTGGATGGTGGGGGCTGGAGCTCTGCCGCTTGGGTTTTGCTCTTGGAGGATGCTTCTCAGGTCTAAAGTGTTATGAGGTCAGTGATGATGGTGGGTGTGATGTGGAGTGTAATTAAAGCCATCAGATTTGAGAGGGACTCAGAGCCCTCCATGCCTTGGATATGCCCACCTGTCCCACCTCTGTTGTATGACCCTCCCTCATCCCTGTGCCCAGTCACAAGGCCATCTTTCTGTTCTTAAGGACCATTTCAGATTTCTGTTTAAGTGTTACCTCCTCCCCGTCTATCCAATCACTCTCCTGCCCTGTTTTTTTTTTAAATTTTATTTGTTTGTTTGTTTGTTTGTTTGTTTGTTTGTTTATTTATTTATTTATTTATTTATTTATTTATGCACGGAGGCTGATGTGGAGCTTGATCTCATGACCCTGAGATCATGACCTGAGCTGAAATCAAGAGTAAGATGCTTAACCAATTGAGCCACCCAGGAGCCCCTCACACTGCCCTGTTTTAATTCTCTGATTTGCACTTAGTGCCATTGGTATTTATCTTATTTGTTTGTTCACAGATTGTTGGTGTCTCCTCAGCAAACTCTAAGGCCATGAGAGCAGGGACCTGGTTGGTCTCTTCCTCTGTGGTCTTGGTGTCCAGCACAGTGCCTGGCATGTAGTGGGTACTTTGTAAGTCCTTGAGAAGGGGCGAAGGATTGAGAGGTGCCCCTGCTCAGCATCTCTGTTAACTGCAGAAGTGGTTAAGTGGTGGTGATGGGGATCCTAGGGCCCCTTTTCTCTCCAGCTTGCCCCACAGGCAGCCCCTGAGGCTCCCTGTACAAACTGAAGAGCACAAAGAGCACAGTTTAAGAACTACTAATCTGGTTCAACTTCCTCATTTTCTGAAGGGTAAAGGCACAGAGAGGTGAGAAAATGGGCCCAGTGAGATGCAGGCTTAGAAGAAAGCTGAGTCCCCTGACCTTGACCTGAGGCTCTTTCTACTGCCCTCAATCACAAACCCAGATGGGTGCTGCCCACATTCATCTTAAATCAACTATGTGGTCTGGGGCTACCTTTGGGTCAGCTGTACCCATACCTGCCCCAGTCTCCAGTTCCCAGAGAGAAGCCTGATATAAGCCCCAATCCCAGTCTTCTTCAGGAATATACTCTAAAAGGCATCCTGGGTGAAGAATAAGGCTGCAAGGCCCCCCAGAAGACCCAGTCTCTGCCCAGGTGATCAGTGTGGCCCTTTCTGCTGTATGTCCAAGTTGACTTTTCTCAAAGGAACCACAGTGCATCCATTTCCTTCTACTTTGTGAAAAATTCCTGGGAACTTGTGTAATCTTCTTTTATTAAAGAGAAGAATTACCACTTAAAACTCAGTCAGCATAGTGCAAAGAGAAGCCAAGTTACATCTGCCAAGGTGTGAACACCTGGGGGGCATGTGTGTGTGTGTGTGGGGGGGGGGTTCACCAAAGAGCAAAGCTCTAAGAGAACAAAAAACCCAACCAGCTTTCCCATCAAAACCTCAAAGATATGGAGCTTTTCAGGCTCCTCTTCTGAAACTCAGACCTGGCCTATCACTCAGGCCTCTCCCAGATTCCAGAGAAGGGCAGCTGGGGCTGTGGGCAGCCAGCCAACTGTGTCTTCAAATTCCCTTTTAATCTCTCTCAGTTGCCAGCTTCATTTAATGAAATCTGGCTCCCATTCCACACATAGGGAGAAAAGTAGAAAACTTCTGGCAGATTTTCTGGGATGGATGACTTTTTGTTCTGGTAACTGCTCTGTTGACTCCAGAACTTCTGAACTTGGTGAACCTAGGAAGCAGCAGCCCAGCTTCTTTCTGTGTTCCTGGTAGGTGGGCCCTGATGCCAGAGGGGGACAGTGAAGATAGAAGGACCTTGACTGTTTCAGGTCACAGTGCCATGATGATGACGGTGATAATACCTGATAGTAATGGTGATGGAGATAGTGATGATAGTGATGATGATGGTGGTGAGGGTGGGGATGATGATGGTGATGGTGATGATGATGGTGATGATGATGATGATGGTGGTGGTGATGATGATGGTGATGGTGATGATGATGGTGATGATGATGATGATGGTGATGATGATGATGATGGTGATGATGATGATGATGGTGGTGGTGATGATGATGGTGATGGTGATGATGATGGTGATGATGATGATGATGCTGATGATGATGATGATGGTGGTGGTGGTGATGATGGTGATGATGATGATGATGGTGATGATGATGGTGGTGGTGGTGATGATGGTGATGGTGATGATGATGGTGGTGGTGGTGGTGGTGGTGATGATGATGATGATGGTGGTGGTGGTGGTGGTGGTGATGTTGGTGATGGTGGTGGTGGTGGTGATGCTGCTGCAGGCCATGGGGACAGGGATCTGGGACTACTCACTGCTCCCGGCCCAACCACAGTCGATGAAGTCTTGCTCTGCGTGGCCCAAGCTGTTCCCTCCACAGGCCCTACCAGTCACCCCCTGGCCTCCTCACCCCAGCATCTCTCTCGTTCTACTTCCCCCTCTGCCTCTCCCCCCTACTTCTTCTCTTTCCTCTCTCATAAATAAATAAAATCCCCCCGAAAAGTAAAAGATTGAGCATGAAGGTGGACATTTTGAGCCTTTTAGACCTGGCTAGGAACACTCTCCTGTATGTATATCTTTGTCACCTTCCCCCTAGTGCTCATGGCTGCAGAGGTACATGACCTCCCAGGGAGGGAGAAGGCCCACGGTGCAGGGACTCTGGGGTCCTGAGTGACCACAGGAAGGCGTTCCATCTCCCATCTGAACAGCCACTCAGCGCTGTCATGTGGGGGAATCCATGGTGACATGCTACCGAACTTGGGGAGATACTTGGTAATTCAGCATAATGAAATATACCTGCTAAATGTTGAAATCACCAAGTTAACCTCAATAGTTATCAGCCTAGTAGCTTTAAAAATGACCAAAGGGGCACCTGGCTTCCTCAGTCAGTGGGACACGTGGCGCTGGATCTCGGGGTGGTGAGTTTGAGCCCCACATCGAACACAGAGTTTACTGAAAACACAAAACAAAAGGAAAAAAGCCCTTCCAAAGGGCCCAAATCAATTAGGCTCCAACAATTGAGCTGGTCGGTGGTGGGATGGATCCTCTGGCCTGTTCATCAGCCGCTGTGCCCTGAGCACTCAGATGAGGCAGGTGCTTCTCAGCCACCCGGGTTCTCCCTCTAGGAGCTCAGGGTCTAGAGAGAAGATGGACAAACATGAATGAAAAACGTGAATGAAAAGAGCAGTTGCTCCATAGGAAGAGAGCAGGGGCGACAGCTGGGTCCCGAGCTCCGGCAGGTGAGGGGTCTGACAAGGCCGTGCTCAGGTGACATTGAGATTTCCTGAGGCAGGCCAAGGAGACACCCCAGCACAAATCCAAGTATATGCAGCCAGCAGAGGGCACCACGCTGCAGAGGAGTGGAGGCCCAAGTTGATGTTGTCAGAGTGGAGGTTAGAAAGGAGGCCAGGGTGGCTGGAGGAAGCTGAGGAGGAGAGCAGAGAGGGAGAGGAGGAGGGGCAGGGCCTGGGGCAGGTGGACATTCTCAGCGCCCTGCTCCTAGTGCTGGGTCACACCACATCTCCCCACACTCGGTGGCTTCGCCCACAAACACTCACTGGGGCACAGTCTCCGGGGATCAGGACCGCAGCAGTGCTCAGCTGGTGGCTCCTACCAGAGCCTCTCAGGAGGTTGGGGCTGTTGACAACACCAAGGCAGGACCTGCTTCACTTAGAACCCGAGCTCACTTAGGGGTGTGGCAGGATTCAGTCCATCTCGAAGGCCTGAGTTCTTCTGTCTGTTGTTGGCCCTTGGTGCTAGGCCACGTGCACATGCCTGTGTCATGGTTCCACAGAGGGGCTTGTTCCCCAGTGTGGGGATCTGAGAGAACACGGGTCAGGGTCAGCACGGGGCCGGGCACGGAGCTTTTCTAACCGAATCTCGGAAGGGGCTTTGGGTCGTGTTGCCATGTTCTGTGGAATGGAAGTGAATCACTACGTCCAGATCACACTCCAGGGGAGGGGGTTACACAAGGATGTGTACACAGGAGTTGGGGATCGGCGGGAGCCCCTGAGGGGAGAAGGGGAAGACCCCTGCCGGGTCAGTGCCTTGCCCAGGATCAAGGACTTGTAGGAAGGCTGGACCAGGCACGAACCCAGATCTTTGAATGTCCTCAAAGTTGGGGCCCTGGATGCACCTCATCATTCAGTGGGGGCTCTGGAAAAGGTCGTGTTGAAGTAAGTGGCTACAGACATGGAGATGGTGTGGGGGTGAGGGTGAGCATTGATATCCTACAGGAGGCATTCCAGCACGTTCTTGTCTGAGGAGGAGCCAGGTCACGGCAACCCACGGAATGGCCCCCCATCCACATCACACCCATTGGAAAGGAGGTAATGGCTCGCAGCACAGGACAGGCAGACTCTAGGGGTAAGGGTGGATTCTGACCTTCAAGGGCCAAGGCTCCACCGCCTTCTTTAGGGTTTGCTCTGGAAATTAGGAAGCCTAAGATCTTGGGAAGCTATTGCCCATCCCTCTGTCGGAGGGGCTGCCCTCTTCTGGGTCTCCAGAGTGTGAGCCCTGGTGTACACACGTGCACAACATGCTGAGCGTCCACCTGCTCACACGCACACGCGCACACACACACACACACACACACCAGTAGGGACTGTGGGGTGGAATCTGACCAGTAGCGGACTCAGAGAAGGTTAGAAGAGGAAGAAAATGTGGTTGGAGGTATTTCCTACATGGGACACCACTCCTCCAGTTTCATAGATATCATCCCACATATGCCTGGGACGTCTGGAGGAAGTCCGTGCTGGAATACTGTGCACTGGACAGACCAGGCACAGACCATCCCTGACAAGCACAGTGGCTTAGGCAGGGTCAGACCAGGTAAGAGTGGAGAGTTGTGTCTGACGCCGGGTGTGTTTCCAAGCTGGGGCCCTGGCTGCACCCAGACCTTGCCTGCGGGCTGTGGTGAGGGGTGCACTGTGTCACTGGGCACAGATGTGGCCTTGCATGCAGACCGGGGATGAGCAGCCGGCAGCCCAGAGCACTGTTGGTGGGGGTGTCAATCCAGGAGTGGACCCAGGTAGGGGATCCCAGGCAGTGAAGTCACTTCCTTGACCACAGACCCCAACAGAACTTGGAAGCCCCGTGACCAGGCACCCACATTCTACTGTAGTCCCGTATCAGGGTCACTTGACTGGAGACATCCGATCGTGAAAGATGTTCTCTTGTTGCTTGCCTACTTCCCGGGGCTCTGGCTTCCAGAAACCCCAGGGTAAGGGCTTTTTCACCTGCTGCAGACATTGGCTCAAGGCTCGCCCCCGCTGCCTCAGGGCGTTTGGCACGAGGGGCCATAAGGTAATACAGAGAAGGCCGGGCCAGGCCAAGCCACCTCCCTGAGCCACCCCAGGGCAGCCCCATCCCCTCCTCTTGACTTTCCGGGAAGGAGGGATGTGTGGGGAGGTCCTGCCCCTGGGCTGGAGGACGTCACAGGGCAGCGGATGCCCTGGCGGTGCCTTCATGTTCACACCGACGTCATGGTGGATGGGGGTGGGGGGGGCGGGCGATGAGGATCCCTGAGGGCCTCTCACCTGTGCCAGAGTGAATCCAAGGCCCTGAGGCTGTGTCACGTTTCTCTCCGCGGTGGAGGGCTGTGCATCCTGTGGTGTGGTGTGTGTGTGGAGTGGAGTCCCTGGGTCCGAGGCCCAGCAAAGGTAGCCGCACAGGGCTCTGAGGCCTCGTGCCTGGCTGCCTGGCACTGTCTCGACAGAGCTCCCGACAGGAGACGGGGCAGGAGCTGGACGATGAGGGCCTCCGCGCTCCCTCCGTGAAGGACAGGAAGGTGCCCCGCACTGGCAACAGAGTCCAGCGCTGGCTCAGGGTGAGTGCAGGTGCTGGGCTGACCCACCCCCCAGGGCCCCGATGCAGCAAAAGGGCCTCAGGTCCCAGAAGCCAGCCTGCTACTGCCCTGGGCTCCCTCCCACAGTCCTGCTCCATCTGAATCTGCATCCTCATCTCCTCCCCAAACTTGCCCTCAGGGCCCTGCCCCTGCCTGGGCCAGATGCACCGTCATTGTCCACGTATTTGTAGGAATATCAGAAAAGAGACTTGAAACCATGTCTCATCCCATTCAGCTAGAATCGTCTTGCACTTTGCTATGCATTTTGCTAACTAGTCCTCCGGGTGTCCCCTTTGGCCTAACAGTCCTTCCCCATCTTCTCCAATCTTGCACATGATCATGGTGAGTTGGGAGAGTTTTCCCCAAAGGGACATGGGGCTCATGGTACTATGTCTCCTGCTTTGCCCTTTGGTTGTGAAAGTCCACATCCCTGGGGCCCCTACAGGGTCAGGATCAGGGGCCATTGTACAACATTCCAGAAGGCAACAGCCACTGAGGCCTTGACTGATGCAGGGCTTTGATGGGACTCCCCTCTGTGGCCAACTCAGAGTGCTGCACTAAACATCCTACATGCCCTACTATCCTGAGCCCTCTCACCTAAGAAAACGTGTCTGTGCTCTCATGTCAAGAATGGGGTATGTTGTCAGAGATCACGGGATCGGTGCCATTCATGCGGGGAGGTGGTGTCCATACTCAGCTAACAAGCTGACCTGACATAAAACATGTTCCGACATCATCGACTTCAATTCCTTGTATGGATGCCAAGGACCTTTTTTCTTTTTCCTGAAAGACTTAGTGATTGGTCGATTGATTGACTGATTTGAGGGAGAGGCAGTGGGAGAGTGGGGAGAAGCAGAGGAGAGACAGACTCCTCAAGCAGACTCTGCCCCTAAGTACGGAGCCCTACGAGGAGCTCGATCTCAAGACATTGAGATCGTGACTGAGCCAAAACCAAGAGTCTTAGGATTAACCCAATGAACCACCCAGGCACCTCATTGTTTTTTCTACTATGGGCCCTCTTGTCCCACCTGTTGCCATAAGTCATTGAGATCTTGGGGATTTGGTCTGTGCTCCCACCCCCAACCCTCCTGGTGGCTACAGAGCTGAGTGCATGTCTCCTCCGTTTCACCTCAGGATAAAAACGGCTCAGCCACAGAGAGGAATGAGACCCGCGTGCTCTGGACCAACCAGGCTGACCTGCTGGAGATGCCAATACCACCTGGTGCCCGCCTTCGTAGGCAGAGACCTCAGCCACATCTCCACATTCCTAGGCACGTACACAGCTTTTGCCACCACCCCGAAGTGCTGGACCTCTTCTTTACAACGTGAGCACCCTGCCCCTCCACAGCCCAGTGAGATCTGGCCACCGCCTGGTTGTGAGTCTTGGGAATGTCACCAAACTTCCTCGAGCCTCGCTTTGCTCCTCTGACTGGGGCAGACTTATTATAGGGACTCGGTGGTGTCCTTTAGGGAAAGTACACCTGGGGGCCTGGGCCTGCAGAAAGGCCTGCTAGAGGGGCTGTGGTTGTGCTCATTTATCATTGTCCTGCTCCTCACGAGGAATCCTCTGCCTCATCCCTCACTGTCACTGTGGTCTCGAGCTGGGCTGTTTTGCCATTTGAAAGGGAGATTTGAGACTCCCTCTGGGGTCCGTGTCCTGGGTGAAACCAGAGCAGGGATGCCTGGGGCTGAGCAGGGGGCCCAGGCCCACTCAGATATCTGGGATGGGGTGGTTGGGGCCCTTCCATTCATCAAGCATTCAGGAAGCCCCACTCAGTGCAGGCACTTCCCTAGATGCTGACTGACCCCTGCACAGAGCAGACAGCGCCCCAGGGCTCCAGACTAGTCGGGGGTCAGACAGTGACACTAGACATGATGAGAAGTGGCGTCCACAGGACATTTCATGTGGTGCCCCTCTGGCCTCCTCTAGATATGGGGGCATTCCCTCTACTTCGGATGAGCTCGGCGGAGGCCTGGAGCAGCGGAACATGTGAGTGAGCTTCGGCTACTGCAGGAGGGAATTCCCTCCCCAGGAGGGCAGCGAGGGGACTGTGAGATGGGGGGCTGCTGGGCCCTCATCCCACACATCTGCGACTCCTGTTTTAGGAATCTGGGAAAAGGGGGAGCTGTGGGTGGGCTGTGGGCACTGTGGGAGAGCAGAGGGGGCTGGAGGACAGCTTCAGCCCCTAAGAGAGTCAATGCCCATCCCTGCCCCCTCCCAGCCCTGTCTCTACCCCACTCCCGGGACCCACAACAAGGAGTGTGGGGCCATGACACTCAGCGATCTGGTGGAACCTGGACACTGGGTGCTCAGCAGGTGCTCAGGAGACCCAGTGAGAGCTCAGGGACAGACGTCCCCCACCCTGTGGGAGATGAGTGTGAGTGGAAAGAGACCCACTCATGGCACCTAGTGAATGAGGCAGCATTAGGCACCGGAGGTAAAGCTGGAGGTATTGGGAGGGTCCTGGGAAGGCCTGGCACGAGACAGAGTCCCTTTGCTCCCTCCTTGGCTGGATATTCACAGAGCAGTGATGTGTGCAGTGAGGGCAATGAACAGGCCCGACACCGCCCCTCCCTGGCCACATGCAGTTGAATCCAAGTGGCAAGTGGGCAAGGACACAGACTGACGAGTGTGCCCGGACTCCCCCAACAAGGACAGAAATGGCCACACCATTGATCAAGGGCTCCCCCTCACAAAGGCTTTTGGCAGCCTGTCCTCTGTGACCAGGCCTGTGTCAGGCAGTCCTTCCAGATCACAGGTGGACAAGGAGTAGGCCCGGTCTCTGACATTCAGGGGTTCCCTGGGACATCTGTGTGGGAGGGTGCTTTGTCCTCTGACTCCCTACCTACCTGTCTGTCCCCAGGGCCATCTCCTCCATCCTGGGCACATGGCTGGACCAATATCGCCAGGATTTTTTCCAGCCCCCAGACTTTCCCTGCCTGAACGTGCTGCTCAAGTACATGGGCCTCCATATGCCAGACTCAGACCTGGAACGCCGTGCCCAGCGTCTGCTGTCACAGCTGCAAAGCCTGGAGCCCCCGGAGCCAGAGGCTGGGGGTGAGGAGGGCCGGGGGTGCCTGGCGAGGGCCCGTGGAGGGGACCGGGCGGGCCACGCAGAGCAAGCCTCCATAGAGTGCGGTTGGGCCGGGAGCAGTGCGTAGTCCCAGATCCCTGTCCCCATGGCCTGCCGTCCGGGGAGACCTCCCAGGGATCGGATCCTGGCCTCAGACAGCACTGAGCGGGGGGAAAAGTTTCCTTCACTTAGGAGGGACGTGGGAAGCCCATCAGGCCGACGATACTTTCTCTTCTTGGAGCTACAGCACCAGCCCCGGAGCGAGATCCGGAAGGAGCGCAAGAACTGGGCCCAGCTCCCGCTGTGGCCCCTGCTGTCGCCTCAGAGCCCCCGCGGGCCAAGCCCGTCCCTGCTGCGGGGGCTCAGCCACTAGGGAGAGCAGGGGCGCCCCCTGCCCCGTGGGCGCCGGCGCAGGTGCTAGTCAGAGCGCTCGTTCACGCTCCTCCGCTGGAAGAGCCACCCGCACCGATGCCCGACCCGGAGGTCGAGCAGGGTCCAGGCCCTGGTCCTGGGGTCGCCGCCGGGCCCGAGCAGCCCCCTGCCCCAGTGGAGCAACCAGCCCCGGCCCCCGAGCAGCAGCTCGTGCTGGCTACAGCCCCGAAGGACGGCTTCCCCTCCCCTGTCATTGCATTCTTTGTAGTGTTTGTGGTCTGTATGCACCTGTATAATGGTTTCCTGTACTTTGTTCGTTAAATAAAGTAGAATCTGAGTTTACATAACATTTTACTCTGATCCTTTTCTTTTCCTTTTTTTTTTTTTTAATAGAGATTTTATTTACTGATTTGACAGAGAGAGAGAGCGTGCGACAGCAGGAACACAAGCAGGGGGAGTGGGAGAGGAGAAGCAGGCTTCCCGCTGAGCAGGCAGCCTGCTGTGGGGCTGGATCCCAGGATCCTGGGATCATGACCTGAGCAGAAGGCAGAAGCTTAAGGACTGGAGCCACCCAGGTGCCCCTCTGATCCTTTTCAATTGTATATCCAGGTGCCATGAAGTACACTCAGAGTGTTGCCCAACCATTCACTTCTAGAACATTCCCATCACAGAGACCACTGCTCTTCTCCCTGTCTCTGATGTTTACCTGTTCTGGGATTTTCCTGTGCCTGGAATCCTACAATATGGCCTTTTGTGTCTGGTTACAGAACAGAAGAGTGATTCATAATGTTTTTCAATTTTTTATAAAAATAACATTTTTATTACAAAGGAATGTTCCTGACAATGCAAAGATCCTGGGAAGCCGCAAAATGAAGTCTTTTCATTATGTGGGATAGGTTCCCATTTATAAGGATGCCTCGAAAGGCAGAAACCACAAGAGAAATGTCTGGGTCCTTGAGACACCTTTAAATTCTTTCAGTTTCCTGAATAGACCACGTTTATCTTATTGTAATGTGCATATTATAAAAATGTTAAAATCTCACATGAAATCTTCCCATTTACTACTAATATATTTGGTACTAAAGTAAACAGTTCTTTAGGTATTAGACAGATTATGTTTATTTAGTAAAATAATCATTTGAATATGAAGAAAAGAAGACACATTCCTTCTCCCAAGAAATAATCACCCTTAACACATGAGTCCATCTTCTAGTCCTTTCCCTCTGAGTGCAGTTGAACCATTTATACGGATTTGCCTCTCAGAATTACACTGAAAAGTACATCCGTGCCATAAATCTCTGTTTCTTTAGGCCCGATTCCTAGAGGAACAGATGGAACCCCCTTGAGCCACATTTCTGGAGTATTGGCCGCAGACTCCTCTATCTATGCTCTCTTTATTAAGGTGGAGCCTTGTTTGGGAAAGGAGGGACCCCGGAGACTCGAGATGAGCCCTGAAATCATGAGGAGGACAAGCCGGCAGTGAGGCCGTCAGTGTCCCCGGCAGTGACCCACAGAGCAGGGAAGAGCCTGCCCACAGCCCCCTCATGGGTCCTCCCCCACAAGCATCCCTGCCCCGAGTCCTGGGACACACCTCCCGCAGGCCCGTCCCGGGACGCGCCCCAGCCGCTCCAGCCCCTCGTGCGCCATAACTCAGCTTCTAACTCGAGCAACCAGGCCGTGCTCCAGGCAGCAGAGGGCTGCATGTCGGGCCCCTCCTGTCTGCTTGCGCCCTGGCCATCCTGGCTGGAGCCCATCGTCTCAGGGAGGAACCTCGGATGGCAGCGCGGGTCAGTGAGTTACAGACGTGCGTTCATCCGGATGTAGGGTTAGTGGCGACAGCGAGAACCACTGGCACCTCTGTGAGCACGAGAGACCTTTAGAAAGCACACTGGGTGCCCATGGGAGCTGCAGGATGGACTGAGCCTCAGCGAGAGGCGTTGGCACTGGGCATAGCCCCTCCACAGCCCTCAGGCTCCTCCAGCAGTGACCCCCTGCCCCTGCCTGCCCCAACCGTGGTGTCCCTCAAGTTCAGCTTGTGCGAGAGAGGGGGCTGCACTTCCCGCTCAAGACACCATGTGAGGAGAAGGGGGACACCCCTGTCCTCCCCCAGCGGCAGGTGAGGGGGAGTCCACTTCACCTGAACCTGTATGGGAGGCCATGGCCAGTCACCCCTGTCCTCTCTGCCCCAAGAGGGAGCTCCCCAGGCACAGAAGACAGATCCTCAGAGAGAGAACACTGGGGGCTCTCCCTGCAGGAAGAGAGAGAAACACCATTGGCTGGGGAGCAGGGGAGAGAGGAGAGCTCTGAGCACGAGGGGGAGGGCTGCCACAGGCTGGGGCGCTGCCCTATTGGCCAGGGGCACAGGCTGTGTGGGCTTGTACGGGGTGGCCAGGCTTCATCCTCCCGAGGTTTCCATCAAAACCAAATTCACCTCCAGAAAATACTTTCAACACCAACCACCAAAAGCCACTGGGATCCTGGCAGCCAAGGAGGCCCGAGTTGCCATGTACCAATGATTACACGGTGGGGGCAGACGGGGGACAGGCATGATGGAGCTGAGGGCAGCTCCTTTTGTCTGCTATGGAGGGATAGAGCCCCATCTCAAGGCACCCCAACATTTGTTCCCAAACCAGGTGACAGTTCAGTGTCCACACTGGGGATTGTCCATGCCCAGGACACAATGATGTCCAGTCCCAGGGCTCGCCTGGGTCTGATGGGGGTACACCAGTGTTGTGGGATCCCAGCTGAGGGCCGTGTCACCCATATGGGAGGTGACGAAGGCTTTCTGGAAGGACAATTGAATCAGGGCGAACCGGGCTTGCCGGGCAGAGGGGACAGACTGAGGCAGAGGCCCAGAGCCCATGGCCCCAGTGGGCTCACAGTGGGCTAACTTAAACAGGTACAGCTAAGGATTACTGAGTGTCTTTTGAGAACGTGAATCATGTCAGTCAATCCCAATAACAATTCCACGAGGAAGGTAGAAATGCTGTCCCTTTTTGACTAATAAGGGAATCCAGGCTTTAAGGAACTTCCGACTTCCGTGCTCCACAGTGAGGCTGAGGCGGGATTTGACTCCAGGTTCCTGCCACCCCTGGGGGCCCCACCTGACAAGAAGGCTGCATCCAGATGCTTCAGAAGGGACTTCTCAGTTCTGAGGTTACATGAACCTTTGTGCCTGGTGCCAGGGAGAACCCTCCTCCTGCCCAGATGAAGGCTGGCTGGTACTGGGAGAGCCTCAGGGCCAAGGCCTGCCGTCGTCAGACAACAGGCCCAGGCCCAGCCCCAGTCAGAGCGGGCACCACTGCCCCCTGAGTTCAGTGAGGTCCCCAGGCCTCGGGGTTTGGATGTGGAGTTTGCACACCTGAGTTCCAGGGAGGAGCTGTTTCGATGGAGCACAGAGTCCAATGGCAGAGAGTCAGCAGTTCTAGCCCCTGCTCAGCCTCTTGGTAGCTGGGTGACGCCAGGCGGGGCTCTGAAGCTACAGACCCCATCCCTAAAACGGAGAACGTAACGGCTACTGCTACGTGGGTTGTAGAAAGAAATGACTGGTACAGGTCCTGCCTGGAGCCTGGAGCACATGGGGAGCCAAGAGGACAGACAGTCCTGTTGGGGACCAACTTACCCATGTCTCTGTTCTTCCACTTGTTGATTCTGGGGTCATCCATGAGAAACAGATGCCAAATCTAAGGTGAGGGGGAGTTCTTCTAATGCTTTCTTCTCAGAGGTCTATAGCTTCAGCTCTTAAATTCAGGTCTGTGATCCATTTGGGGTTCATTTTCTGTCCCACGTGAGGTGAAGGTCCACCTTCATTCATTCATTTATAATTTCCTGTATCTGCACATGTAAGAAGGGACACGATTTAGTCACTGTAGGACCTTAGGTTGTTACTTGTACGGAGTTGTCAGTAGATCCCAAAGACTTTAGAATAAATCATCCGGAAGCAATTGCCTGATTGTAAAGGAAGTCCCAGAGGAGATTCTGTCCCATAGCCCCAGGGTTCTATGGGACAGAGAATGCTCGCAATAACTGCAGCCTGAAAAAAATTAAAGTAGTGTGACCTAAAGGTCATCTCACCACAAAAATTATAATCACATGCCCATAAAAGGTGTAACTCTAATTCCCTCATGATCATTCCAAGATAAAGCAGTTAAAATATATTTCTCAGTAACTAAAGCAACTGGCTGTACTAGGTGGTTATGTACAAGCCAGTGAAATGCAATTTAGACAACACAACCATTGGGACCTGCTTCACTCAGCTCCTGATCTGTAAGTTCTGGGGCGAGGGCTGGTCACTGGATCCAGGGCTTGGTCACCTAAGAGAGAGAATGCCTTAACCAGAGATAAGAAATGATGGTAGAATCCCTGTAAACCTCACATCACACCATTTGAAGGTGGCATGGTGGTTAAGAACAGGAATGTGGGAGTCAGCCACACTGGGTTAAAATCCTGGTTCTGCCACTAACTCTCAGACCGTGGACAAGTTATTTGAACTCTCTGCAGTCAGTTGGTGTGTTTATAAAACAGGGATGATAGTAACTGTGCCTATCAGAGAGTTGGTATAAGGATCACGAGGATTGATATGAGGGTGGCACTTGCAACGGCAGCTGGCATACGGTGGGTGCTCTTTTCAGTGGAGATCTGGGGTCAGCCCTCATTAGGGAGCAGGGCTGGAGGGAGCCCCCACTAAATATGTATGATTCGAACAACTTAAATTTCCTGCTGTTGGATTATCCGCTTGGTTTCCTGCTTGCACTGTGGACCACGCATGAGTAGTTCGCAGAGCAAAAACCCCGAGGAGCCCACCTCTGAAATGAGGAGAGGCCAAGGGGATCAGCAAGGAGCCGGGGGCCACAGCCGAGTCCTGGCTTTATGCGTCCGTGCCTGAGTCCCGCGGCACAGATTCTAAGACGCGGGCGGGCCTGAGAAAGCGGGGTGCGGCTGCCGCAGTCTTCGGGAGCAAGCAGGGCCATCAGAGCCCTCCACCGGTCTCCGTGCCAGGGGCCGGCTCCTGCATTAGGCGAGTCATCCGGGACAAGTCGCTGGACCTCTCTGAGCTTGTGTCCTCACATTCACTCATCTGCTTGTTGAAGTCAAGGCGCAAACGCATTTGATCCGTGCACACACACCACGCCCATATGGTGGGAGTCCCGGGGTCGCCCATTTTCTCACATACTGCAGCTTTCATGAAACACCTACAATTGGTGGTAATGTGGTTTTCTGAAACCTTACACTGTTGATCCTCAAAACTTAGGGGACAGGAGAAATGGTGTATTTGGAGCCCAGAGCTGGAGACAAGGACGATTAGCCAGCGGGGCGGGGGGGGGGGGGGGGGGGGCACAAGTGGAGACTCACCAGGGGGAGAGAAAGCAGAGCTCCCCCAGGGGAGGCAGCCAGCCTGGCCAGGCTGCGCACCGAAGGTGCCTGCGGGGCATGGCAAGCACTCTCCGGCTGCCCCCGCCTGGCTGCTCTTTCTAAATGTTCCCGATGGGCAGGGCCTGGGGCTGGGGGTCCCGGCTGGACAGTAGTGCCCCACAGGGCAGGGCTGGCTGGGGTAACTCTCTGTTCCTGGAGGGAAACAGAGGGGAAATTCGGAGCCATAACTCTAGCGGAGGCGCAGACTGAGAAATGGCAGAGTCCGAGGGAAGAATGAGCTTGCCGGTAGGATTCAGGTGGGGTAGGGAGTGGGAGGGGAGATAGCAAAGCAAATACTGTTCAGGGAAGAATCTAGATTGCAAGTAGGACAGTGGAGTCTCTGTGCTTTAGGGTATTTATCCTCCCCCCCACCCCCCCAGCGACAGTCCCCTTGGCCTTCTGGGCACTGCACAACCCACTTCCCGGCATACCCAGCGTTGCTAACACATCGGGCAGTAGGCTGTCCTGTTTTCCAGGACAGGCTCCAACGTGCTCATTGTATGATGTGATGCACAGCCGATAATTTTTAGGTCTTTTAAACCTAACATCAAGACAGGTGTGGCCCCTACTTTCTCTGAATCTTCTTTCACCTGTGTCCCCCCCCCCCCCCCCGTTGGGTCTTTCTCAATCAGGTGGCTGGCCTAGCTGGGAAAAATTACAGGCCTTTTCCCCGGCACGCTCCTAGGGGCTCTGTGGGTCCTCCCCACCTGCTACCTCCAACCTCCTCACTGGGCTCTGCCCAATTTCAAGGCCTCAGCCCCCATCTCCTGCTCACACCCAGGCTTCCCAAACTCACCGTGGTGGCAGCTGAATCCAGAGGGGCAGGGCTGGCAGGCCTGGGCATCCAGGGCCTGGCTGCGGTAGGTGCCTGCTTCACAGAGGCGGCAGCGAGTCTCCTTGGAGACCCTAAGGCCAGTCCCATTCATGGCCTCGGAGTCCCCAGGGCATGCACGTGGATGGGCGCTGCCCGGGGGGCAGTAATAGGGAAACACACAGCTGCACAGAGACACAGAGCCCCAGACTCTAGGTTCATGGTGATAGGGTCTGGGTGCGCTTTGATAATGCTCTCAGCTCACTAGCAGGGTCCCCCGCCCCCCTCCACATGCCCCACGCTTGGGCCTTAAGCTGGCTGGGGGAGGGGCAGCTCTGATAGCGTCCCCGACAGGGGGCTATGGCCTGGACTTATGTCTGATGAGGCCTACGTAGGTCAAGGTGTCTTCCTGGAGGAGGCTGAGCCATGTCTAGGTGGCCGGGCCAGTGGGCAGTGTCCAGGCCTGTGCTCTCTGCCCACCTCACCCTGGGCAACGGAACATGTGGGACACATCTGATCGGCTCCGGTGTGGGGACACACTCGGGGGTTAGGGGAGTGTCAGTCCTGGACACAGGATTGAGGTTGCCAGGCGAAGTACACTGCGTCCAGTCAAATTTGAATTTTAGATAAACAAGGAGCAATTAACACTGAATAAACAAGAAGTACTACCACATAGTGCATGGGCCGTACTTATACTAAAACTTTATTTGTTGTTTACCTGAAATTCATACTTCACTGGGTTTTTAGTTGCTAAATCTGGCCACCCCACACGGAATGGCCTTGGAAACTAAGGAAGGGCATCTCGGTGGGGTTTGCTTTCTCACCCTCCCTTTCCTGGGACAGAGTCAGGGACTGGAGCCCTCGAACACCCTAGATGGGAAGCCCAAGCAAAGGGCTTCCACTACTCGCCTCTGGGCCCTGCTGTTTTGGCCTGCGTCGTTTGGGACTCAGCGGCTTGACTCCTCCCCGGAGAGCCCAGAGGCTGAGACACAGGGGGAGCCCCCGATACACAGACAGGGGAGGGTACTCACAGCTGCCCTGGGCCAGTGTAGGAGGAGGAACCGGCAGGGCAGGCATAGCCCCCGGGGCAGAGTGGGGGGACCCCCCGTCTGGGGCCCGCAGTAGGAGCCAGCCCTGCATGTGACCTCAGCCACAGCCCCTGAGAGAGACAGAGCAGACCAAGGCACCTTGGTCTTTGGGGGAATCCAGGTGGTGCGGACCAACCGAGACCGAGTGGGCCCTGGGGCACTGGGCAAGCAGGTGGCCATACCATGCCTGCATGAAGTGCCCTGTGCTGACACGGCCTGCCTGAGCACCTGGCTTAAGCCTCAGGGGTGAGGGCACAAGGGACGGATGGGGGCAGGGAGTCTCAGCCCTCACGCCCCCGGGGACAGCTGTGCGGCAAGCAGTGCCCACCAGGTAACTGGGGCTGGGGAGGGACAGATAGGGCAGGCAGTCTCACCTGCAGGGCATTCCGATCCAGCTCTGCAGGGGATCGCAAACACATCTGCATGAGCCCTCAGCTCAGCCTGGGGGCAGTAGTGGCCAGGCGGACGGAGCTCACAGTCTGCTTGTGATGATGCCCCTGGCTTTGTCCGAAAGGTGCCAGGTGGGCAGAGAAAGGCACCCTGATCACCTGGACACCAGTAGCCTGGAGGACACGGGTGGCTTCTGAAGGAAGAGAGACCTGGGGGCAAAAACAGCAGGCATGGCCATGGGACCCTGGAAAACCTCAGCTCTCCTCCACAGAGGTCTCAGCATCCAGCCTAGGGTTAACCTCTCACCTGGGGACCGGCAGTGGTACCCGGGAGGGCAAGGGAGACACTCTGCCAGCCTCTGGCCTCCTTCTGCCGCCAGATAGGTGTGCTCAGGGCAGGCCTGGGGGCTTCCTGGGCTAGTCTCATTCCCTCCAGGGCAGTAGTGGCCAGCAGGGCAGGGGCGGGTGCTCGGGTCCCCTGGAGAGCAAAGGTTGTGCTCACTTCCCATCCTCTCTTCCCGCCTAGAGGGCCTCCCTCTGCCCTTCTCGGGACCAGTGCCCTCCTGGCTGCAGGGCAGGTAGCTTACCGGCTTTACACCAGCGGCCAGCAGGGCAGGGCCCACATTCTTCTTGCTGCTTGGCTCCGGGGGCAGCCGCCACAGTATGAGGTGGGTTCTCCACTGCCCTCTGGGCAGTAAAAACCTGAAGCATAGGGTTCACATTGGATCTCGTGGAAGCCAGGTAGGCTGCTCTGCCATGGCAGGTCGGGAACAGCACGTATCCAGGGGTGGCCTGGGGGATTCTACTAGCCCAGGAGTTGAGAGGTCTGGATGCCAGTCCCGGCTCCACTTGCTTTTATGTTTGTCAAATCAGTAACCTTCTGAATTGCATTAGGTGTATATTCATATTACATACGTCTGATGTATGTAACTATATACACGTGCATATGCACATACATATTAGATGCACAGCGCTGGGGCTCAACTCTTTTTTATGATTTTGTTTAAGTAAGTTCTATGACCAACATGCGGTTTGAACTCACAACCCTGCAATCAAGAGTCACAGGCTCTACTGACTGAGCCAGTCAGGTGTGAGCGTCAACTATTCTTAGGGTCTGTTTCTGACCAAAACAAGACATCCTTTCCCCCAGGTGGGTGCTGTGGGAGCAGCTGAGCAACCTTGCTCTCTGCCTCTTTCACACTCCAAGGGCAAGAAACAGGGGTGGTTACCTGGTGGGCACTGCTTGGCGCACAGCTGTCCCCGGGGGCATGAGGGCTGAGACTCCCTGGGACCTCGTGTCGTCAGTTCGGAGGTCCCAAGAGGACAGAAATAGCCAGCAGGACACTTCCCCCACACCTGTCCACCTCTAACACACAGAGAGGGGAGAAGAGTGAGATCAGGGCGGAGGGGCTGATCCGAGCCCAGTGCCCCAGCGCCAGAGGGGATCCAGGCCCTTGTTTCAGACAGTTTCATTGTGACCCACAGCGTGAAAGGCTTTTGACCTCTCTCCCAGGGGAACACATGGATAGAGCCACGTATACGAGAGAAACAAGATGTGATACTTCACCCAGCAATAAAACAGGGCGTGAGGCTCAGACCCAGGGGTGCTGGGCATAGTGCAGGGTTGGAAGCTCCACCCCTGCGCATCCTTCAGGAAAGGATGGATTCCTGGGTATCTCCTCCACCGACTTTGTGGAGCTCGGTGGCTAAAGGGCCGGTCTCCAGGCTGCGAAGAGCAGGACAAGCCCCTCCTGGAGGAACTTGGTGGCCCTGCTGCACTCACTGTGAAGCTGAGGAGGAAGAGGACAGGCAGCTGGTCTACCTGCTCCCTGCGTTGCCCCCAGGGAGTGCTGGCAACCTGCCGGGTCCCTGGACCTGAGCGCTAGAGCTGCCAGTCTGATCTCCAGCTCTGCAGCAGAAAGCAGGCTAGACCTAAGGAAGAACTTCCTGAGTATGGGGAGACAATCCTCCAGAAAGAGCATCTGAGGAACTCTCCACTATCACCTTTCAAGTAGAAAATAATCTGCTTTGAAGCAGGCTCACCTCTGCATGAAACAGAGCACTTCTTTTGACGATTCATCTTCCCAGTCCCAGGAAGTCGGAGGTGTGTGTTTTCAGCAAATGTTGGGAGCTTTCTCTGGACCAGAGACCCCCAGTGTGCTTTCCTTTGGTCTGGCTACTCTGGGGCAGTTGGGCTGAGGGCTACTTTGAGGGCTGGGCCTGTCCCCAGGTCTTAGGGGAGGCTGGGGAACCCCCACCGTCCCATGCAGCCCTAGAGCCTCTGAGTCCTGAATCCCAAGTACAGCGGTCTTCCAGTGGCTTCTACTGCTACAGTGAGAATACAGGTCTTACTCATACCAAGTAGGTGTAGGACATTCAGGTACAATTTGGGTGTCCTGAGCCCTGCTCTCTGATTATTCTGTTAATAGGCACCATATTTATTGTCTTTCTAGCTCCAACAATTACAAAAGCTGTTCACATTGTAGAAGATTCAGAAGTACTGAGTGTATGTGCAGAACTCTGGTATTCATTGGAGGCACAAAAAATTTTGCCTGTAAGGACCTTTCCCATGTTTTTAGGCAGGGCCTGAGCAAAGCGATTTGTATTTCATATGGCCCTCCCTCAATTTGAATGTATTTATTATTATTTTTTAAAAAAATCTCAGTCTACGCCCATTGTCCCCGCTCTCCCCCTAATTGTCAGGTTTCCCTGTTCAGGCCTGTGTGGCTAGGTGGGGCTCTTCTTACAGCTGGCCCCGACCCCTCACTCCTTAGCTGCCCCACGAGCAGCGTGGGGGCCTCCGGGCAGGCCCATAGCCTGTTGGGCCTCTTGGCCCGGAGGGAGCACTTTGATGGCAGTGCGGGAGCTGAATGACTCTGGGCTATTCCTGACCTGCAGTAGCTGCCGGGGTGACAGACGGAGCAGTCACCCTCTTCCCGGAGGCCTGACACACCTTGGGGAGTGAAGGTCCCTGGAGGACACAGAGGAGGGGACCACGTTCCTGGAGAGGGGGTTTAGCCAGTGAAGATGGGCAGCTGAGGGCTCAGGTGTTATCCGTGCCTGTGGACCCACCTCCTCCATGCTTGGACTAATTAGTGACCAGGCCCCCCACCCATCAGCATCCTGCTGCCCTCATGGCACTGAGTTTTTCCTTTCTGCTTTCTCAGAGCCTTCAAAGTGCTGAAATGGCCAAGACCTTAGTCTCCCTCCTGAGGATTCTTGTCCCCTTACAAAAGGGTAACTCCCTAGGGAAGGATTTCCAGGTAGCAGTGAAGCTATTTGGGGGCCAGGGGCTTTAATCTAACCCATAGGCTCGGGGGGGTTGCGCTCTGTGCGTCAGACGCTGGGTTCTCTGGGCCTGAGCTGGAACCAGGCCGTCCACACTAAGCACATCTCTCTTGGGAGCTGCCTTCTCCTCCCAGCCACCCCTTCCACAGTGTCCTGATGCCTGGCCTGGTTGGGTGGGGTGTGCCTGTGTGGTCCCCTCCTCTCCAACTCAGGTCACCCCACAGCCCCATTGCATCAGTGGCCCTTGTCCTGGGGGCCATCCTCTGGCTTTGCCACCTCAACATTTTCTTGTACACACGGGCTGTGCTGTATGTGCCAGGCGCACCCCAGTGTGCACATCTGGGGCGGGAAATAAGAGAAGTCCCCCGACAGTGAGAAAATTTAAAGGGAGCAGCTGGGTCTACTGAAAAAAACTTTCTGACCAGGAGGGGGAGTGCGAAGCTGAAAGGTGTGAATTCAGTTAATACAACATGTAATCACGGGGACCACAGGCAAAGTTCTTTGGACTCGAAATGTAAATATTCGGGGGTAAGAGGTCACTCATTTTAAAGGGGCATCTATACCTTTCACACCATAGTCACAGGAAGAACAAATGTAGGCATCACCTGTGAATCAAACACTTGCAAAGTATAAATAGTTACAGCTCCTCAAATTGGCAGAAGATTTGCCCAAATTGATGTAAGCCATGAAAGGGACTACGAACTTTTGTGGATTCCTATTTGTTTGCCTGGCTGCCTGGGGACCGCACAGGCATGTATGTGCGAGCATTTGTGTGTGTGCATGTTTGTGCATCTGGACATGAGTGCACACGAGTGAGTTTATGTGTGTGTACTGTGAGTGAGTACACCTGTGCATGTGTGTGTGTATTCACACGTGCACACACGAGTTGGTGTGAGGCTGGGCTCATGCACGGTGTGTTCAGGACGACTGGACTCAGACTCGAGGAGAGCAAACTTGTGGTCGCTGGGGCACCGCATTCTGATCTTTGGGTTCCACTTCCAGCGCCCCACCACCACTGCGGAGCCCTTCTCCATGTGGTGTTCAGGAAGCTGTTCCCAGATTGTTGACCAAGACTGGCACAGGGGATGACACCTGTTTGCCATCATCCTGGTCCAGGTGCTCACCCTGGACCCCCAGGCTGAGTGTAAGGAACGGGTAGGACATTGATCACGCGTGAGTCAACAGCTGAAGAAAAGAAAAGCAACATAGTGGGGTGGGATGGGCTTGGGGTAGGGATGAGAGAAGGATGGAATCTCTGCAGGTGGTCTTTGTCATTGGCATTCTTAGGGTGAATATAGCGCCTGGCATGCAGTAGGCTCTCTAAGGAGTTTGAATGATGAATGAATGATGGATGTAAGAATGAATGAATGATTGAACAAACGAATGAAAGATGGGGATGTTGGGGAGAAAGATGAGGGCCCGGGAGCCATGGGGACTTGAGGGCTCCTGGGCTTACCAGTTGGGCTGTAGGCATGTGCTGGACAAGGCGTGGGCATTCTGGTGCCAGGATGTGGGCAGTGAAGGCCAGGGGGACACGAGAGGCAGGTGTCTGAGCCTAGGGAGGGCTGGTACTCCCCTTGGTGGCACGGGGCAGGCCAAGCAGACCCTGGTTAGCAGAAGTGACCCTGGGCATTGGACACAAAGTGGCCTCTCTGAGAGCCAGGCTGGGTGTGGTTGAGTGCTCAGGAAGGTCAGTGCATTGTCCTTCCTTCCAGCTGGTTCAGGTCATGGTGACTGGGGTACAGGAGGCCAGGAGGCTGGGTGGGGGCACTGGAGAAAGAATTGGGACCTGGGAAATGAGAGTGTTGAGGCCTGAGGCCCACAGCTGGAGGGCGCCAGCTTGAATCCTGGGTGGGAGTCCCTGGCTTCCCCAAGCCTAGGGGACCAGGCTCCCTCCTGTAGCTCCTGGGAAGATACCTGAGGGCAGAGGAAAGCCATGGGGCTGGAGGTTCTGAGGTCCCAGGAGTATTCAGAGTCAGCCACACAGGAGCTGATAGGAGAGCTTAGGCCCAGGCCAGGGCAGAAGGAGCCAGCTGGGCAGGGTCCACAGCTTCCCTCGGAGGCGCCACCTTGGATAGGGAGGTCAAAGTTCAAGGACTCTGTATGTCCTCACGCTGGAATATCAACCTCCGAGGATGGGACCTGTTCCCTGCTTGCTAGAACGGAGCCTGGCACAGTATGTGCTGAATGAAGCAGCCCCTGGCAGAAGCCTCCCTTAGTGCATCTCTACTTTGGGCTGGCCATGGCACAGCCTGGCATTTCGAGGGCAGAGCCCTGCATTGGGCATAGATTAAGGGCTGGAGGAGTGGGCCATGTCCCGGGGGCCGGAAGCCCTAACATCCATACCCGGGCACAGACCTGTCCCCCAGACTCAAGTCCACCCCTGTGGGAACCCCAGAGACCCTGACAAACAGATGTTCCTGTTGTGCTGTGTGTCCACGGTGTTGAAGTTGGGATTTTGAAGGAGGAGGGGCCCACAGCCGGGAGGGGATGGGAAAGCACAGGGCAGACGCTCACCTGAGCTGCTCCTCGTTGTCCCCATGGGGCAGGGCACAGGGTACAGAGTCCCCTGGGGGCAGTAGTGGCCTCGGGGGCAAGGTCCATTGAGGGGAAAGACAGAGTTTCTCTGGGGAGTGGGGCTGGTAGCTCCCCCCTCACAGTAGTAACCAGCTGAGCAGGGTCCTGGATATAGAAAGACTAGCCTTTTAGGGCAGCAACAGAAGCCTTACCAGCTGCCTATGCCATACCTTGCCTCCTCCCTGGTCCCTGCCTGCTGTCTCTAACCCCAGAGAATCATGGAAATTAAAGTAGGCGGAAGGAAAAATCAGGGAAATAAGGGAGCACCTAGGGTGTCCTTGGCCCTGAGCTGGCGGCTTCCACATGGAATCCAGGGGGAGGGGTAGTTCTAAGAGATAACACTTGTGGGCACTTGGTGTGCACCAGGCACTGTTCTAAGCTCCTGTTTGTAACGACTACACTCTCCACAGCAACTGTGGGAGGTGCAGACTGCGGTCATCCCCACTTTACAGGGGAGGAGACTGAGGTCAGAGAGTTGAAGTGACTTGTCCAAGGTCACGCCTGCACTAAGTTCAGAGCTAGAACGAGAACCTCTACTTGGCCACGAGACTGAGGACTCTTAGCCGAGGGAGGGAGGAGCAGGGCTCAAGGGAGGAAGCGGCAGGAGGCCACACTGAGGTGGGCAGTCAGACCCAGACCTAGGCTGTGGCCCAGCCAAGGAAAGTGCTGGGGGAAGCCACGCAGTGGAGCCCGACATAACTCTGCTGGGTCGCCAGTACTTACCCTCAGTCTGCCCGTTGCCCTCCCCAGGGCAATACCTCCCTGCAGGACAGGGCTGGCAGGCCCTAGGGGAGAGAGCACCTTCCCGCGGGTTCAGGGTTCCCTCTGGGCAGGGAAGGGCAGAGGATGTCCCTCCTGGGCAATAGTGACCTGTGGGGAAGGCCAGTGTAAGTGAGCACCAAGCATCCCCAACCCCACAGCTGCTCCCCGGGCCCTACAAACTCCTATCATTTATGGCAAAGAAGGGAACGCAGCCCTGAGGGGATATGGAGAGCACAGCTGAAGGACGTGCAGGAGGACACTGGCCCAGGTGGTGGGAGAAGGCAGGGAGGGTTAGAATCCAGGCTAGTGGGGTGTGGGCTTCGGCAGGGGTGTGTGTGCAGGCAGCCGAGGTGGGCCTGGGTGCAAGTGTGTGTGCATGCCCCTGGGCGTGGGACGTCAGCACCGAGGTTTCTGGGGTCATTACTTAGTGAGAGTAAGTCACAGGTGTGGTCTGACTCAGTAGGTCAGGGAGACAGAGTTTCTTGTCCTGGAGAAAGTGGGGTCATGTGCACCTTACACAACCCCCAGTATTCCCCTCAAGCAATAGCTGCCCTAAGAGCACCCTAACAGCCGGCCTGGCCAACAGTTTGTCGAAGAGTCTCACACAAGACATGCTGGAGTCTTCGCTGGGGGGTGTTTACTGGGAGGGAGTCGGCTCCCCTGGGGTGGGCTTCTCATGGGGCCTCTGGTCTCACTTTGCAGACAGGCTGTTGGCTGGCCAAGCAGCACCTTAGCATCAGGGTGGGACCGACCAGAATGTCCTGCTCTCAGACCTGTGTTCCTCCCTCTGTAACATACGCACACTCACCTCCTGCGCACCCACTGGGAACTATGAACACTGTGGGTATGGGCATATGAGGCTGGTCACAGACCGTGTGAAGAAAGGTGCTGGCAGTGTCCCCAGGCGGGTGTGTCTCCCGCAGCAACCTTCTCCCTGTGTCCTCCCTCTGCAGGAGGATTAGCCCCATTTTATAGGTGGGCCACTGGCTACCAGGGAAGGCTGGGGCTTTGCCATCGAGCATTGAGTTCTGGGACAGGGCTGAGCTTTGGGAGCCGGGGGTCCCAGCTACGTTGAACCCTGAGGTGCCCTGTCCATTGCAGTCATGCTCAGTGTCCCTCTACCCATGAGAGTGAGGGCAGAGACCGGCCTGAGGGCATCCATTACCTTTGGGGCAGGTGGTGGGCCTCACGGTAGCAGCCCTTTGGCAGTAGGTGCCACCTGGACAGGGCAGGCAGGTGTCAGCCCCAGGCAATGGGCTGAAGGTGCCAGGCTCACAGGGCTCCTCGCTGTGAGCCCCTGGGGGACAGCGGAAGCCAGGGGGACATCGGTATCCATGGGTTCCGTCAGAAGGTGAGGGCACAGCACTGCCTCCCAGGCAGATATACCTGAGGAAATGGAGAACCATGGCTGAACCTCCTCTAGAATGACCATGGGGTCCTGGACAGGCAGAAGGTGAGAGAAAGGGGTGGCCTTTGGAGCCTTGGGTCATCAGAGTTGTGCTGAGGATAAGGCCAGAGTGGCCACAGCCAAGGGCCATCCCTCAGATGGAAGGACGCCCTCCGGTCCTCAACTCTAAAACATGCCTCTGCCCCTGTGATAGGAAACTATGCAGTAGGCCTCAGGAAGAGTACTGGGAAGGGTCAGACGTTTCCCAGAATAAGCATGGCTCCCCTCTCCAAAATTTCTCTGTCCTCAGGGCCCTGAACAGATGGGGCAGGCCTTCCTTCACATAGGACCCAGACGGAGCTTCCTGGTGGCTGTAGCCAGTCTCTAGCCCTTTCAACAATAAGGGGAAAATGCACCTGTCAGGAATCTCGGACACCCTTCGGCACAGGCTGTTGGCCAAGGGGATAAAGACCAAGGCCTGGCAGGGGCTCCAGAGGGTGTGGAGGCTGCCCTGGGGCTAGGGGGACCACGGGGCTGGCCCAGCACACCAGCGCTCCTTGGATCTTGGAAAGTCAGTGCTGGGAGGGTGCTGGATGGTGCGATCTGTTTGGCCTTGTGTCTATGGGATGACACATCAGAGGCCCACATCCTGGGGGACAATCACCCTGGCCCAGGATCCTCACAGGGGCTGGGGAGAGAGCACAGGATTTAGGATTAATCTGTGACTTGGGGGCCCTGTCAGGCCTGACCTAGGGATACTCCTCCCTCTTCGCACCTGAGGGGTTCAGGGTCAGGGCCCCCTCACCCTGCATCACAGAGCCCTGCCTCCAGGGCGTGGGACAGCCCAGGATGGCTGCAGTAGTGCCCCGGGGGGCACGGCAGGCACTGGTCCTTGCTGGCCAGGCCTGGGGCAGAGGAGTAAAACCCAGGCAGGCATGGCCCTGGGGAGCGCGTTCCCGTGGGGCAGAAGAAGCCAGGGGGGCAGATGTCATTCCCAGAATGTCCTGGGGCCTCCACCTGTGTAGTCAGAAAGAAGGAAGAAAGGCCTTTACGTCAGAGCTGTGGCCTCAGGTTGCACATACCACTGCTGGCCCCTGCTGGCCCCTGGAGACCGCAAATAAGAACATTCCATGCGAAATGGTCCCATTACTCTGTGCTTCCACCTGTGCCGGCCAGGGCCTGAGGAGGAGGAGCTGGAAGGGCTGGGGGGAGCTCTTACTTCCTAAATCATAGTGTTGACTCAGTGGAGTCCCTCCCCTCTTTTCCTCATTCCCTGGGCCTCTTTTCTCCGCAGTGTCAGGGCGGAATTGGTGACTTCCTGAAGGGGCAGTTTCTAAAAGGGAAGTTGCGGTCCAGAGAGGGCAAATGACAGGTATGTCCAAGGTCACATGGCAAGTCAGTAACAAAACGAGAATCAGAGACAATCAACTGTCATACCACCATCACACCATCTGTCTGTCCAACACGAGTCTGTGTGTCCATCCACCCAACTGACTTCACTACGCTGCTACAGTATAATGATCCTACATATTGATGGTCGCTTTCTCACCACATGGCCTTGAGAACATTCATTACCCCACATACTTCTCTGTTTCTTCATGTCTAAAGTAGGGTAACTGCGGGGCCTCCCAGAGGCCATTGTGAGGACCACTGAGCCGATGTGCACCCAGCACAGGAATGTGGCCCGTCACCGAGTAAAGCCTCTGTTTCTGTGACTGCGGTTATCGTCACATGCCCTCAAACCCAAGATGTCACACACTGGAAGGCGAACGATTGAAAAGAAAGAAGTCACTGCCACCGTGATCTCCAGATGCCATGGAGTATAAGAGGCTGCTGATTTTAGAGATGTTAAACGTGAAAAAGATGCACATCTTAGAATCACTGAAAAAAGCTATCATTGGGTGGGTCCCATGCCAGGCCCTGAGGGCGCAAAGGTGAGAATGGTCCTGCCCTCAGGGCATTCAACCCTGGCAGGAGAAGCAGTCAGCCTAGTAGGAACCCCGGGCCTGCTCTGTGGTCCCGGACAGCGTGGGTGTTGCCAGGCAGACTCAGACACAAGCCTGGGCGGCCATGCCCGGTGTTACATGCCTTGTCTGAGGGGGGTGGGAGACACCACCCCTCCCGTGCAGTAGTAGGCCGAGCGGCAGAGCCCTGATGGCTGGGACAGCCCTTCTGATGAGCAGAACATCCCTAGAAGAAGCAGACCCAAGGGGCGGGTGACAGAGGGACTCTTGCCACCTCCCTCTGGCTCTGGCACCAGCCCTGCCTCTCTTGGGCTGTGCCCCACCTGCTCCTCCCTCCCTAGGCTCTTAGACTAGCACAGGGTGTTGGTGTGATGGCCAGGCAGAATATAGGGAGTGAGGGGCAGAATGAGCTAGAGAGACATGGCTCTGCCTTGACCAGGCAGTAATTTCTCTCCAGCAACACCGGGTCTCTGAAGAAAACATGGGGCTGCTCTTGCCCAAGTCCTAGAGGTACATATTGGGTGGGCTGGGGCACAGGGTATGAGGAGGCCTGGAGAATCCAAAGGACGGTGGGAGCTGTGGGCCTGCAGGAGGTCAGTGGGGCCCTGGCCCATGTTTGAACCTGACTTTGCTTTCCTTGACCCAGCTGTTAGACTTGTGAGGGGCTTCCATGACAATACAGGCCCAGGGGGCCAAAGACATTCCCTCATGGACTTGTCTGCTTGCCCTCCTTCTCCTTCTCCTTCTCCTCATTCTCTTCTCAGCCCTCTAGTCTAGGCTTCCCGAGGGCCCATGACCCAGAATCCACCAACCTGCCAGGCACGGCTCACAGTCCAGCTCTGCACTGGCCCCTCGCCTGGGCCCAAATGTCCCCCGAGGGCACGGGTGGGCAGTGGCTGAGTGGGAGCCAGGGGGACAGAAGTAGCCCTGGAGGCACAGGCTGGGGCCACCGGCCGTGGGACCTAGGGGCAATGGCAGGGTCAGCCTGAGCTTGTAGTGGGAGCCCTACTTTCTGAGCATCCTGGTCAGAGCCTTGGGACCCCCAGGCTCTGAAGCTGGCCTGGCCCAGCTCCTCAGGCAAGCTGCTTTGTTCTTTGTCCAGTTTATGGGCATGTTGGCCGGGAGGGGGACCCTCAATGGGTGTCCATCTGCCATCGCAGCAGGAGGTGTATCGCTCGGGGAAACCTCTGTGGGCTCCAGAGATCTCCAGCCTTGAGGCTGACTGCTGAGCATAAAGCTCCCTTTCTCCAGAAGGTGGCACTCGCCCATGCTGGACACGCTGGTCTGCAGACCCCACTGCTTTGCTCTGGCCTCTCTGCCAGGCCAGTAGCCACCTGTGTATCTCTAAACATGACCAAGGCCATGTCATGATCTCAAGTGTGCAGAATGTACCTTGGGAAAACCGAGTCGGGTCACAGCCAACTAGATCCTAGGGTCCTAGACCTCAGACTATCCTGCCCTGCATCTAGTGCCTCCCATCCTGAGCTGGGCACTGGGTGTCCGGATGAGTCGCCGTGCAATGCCTCTTCCTGACATGTCCCTCCCTTGTACCTGGCTGGTTTCGGGGCCCCCTTCCCTCCACTCTACTGTCCGTTGTCAAGGGCTGCATGTGGATCATAACACTACGACTGTGACACCCAAGCTTCTGACACAAGAATTCCTGAGATACATTCTAAAGCCAAATCTCAATGAAGGCATACGGGAGAGACCAGCAGTCTCTTGTGGCACTGAGCCGATTCACTGTGCCACCTCGGGTTAGTCTCTCCACTCTCTCTCTAACAAGGGAGGTGACCTGCTCGTCAAGGAGGCATCACTTCTGCGGGGGCTCGAACTATCAGCACCTTGCCCTGGGACCCAGCACCATGTGGGGGCCTTGTGTTCAGCCCCAGTGAGCCCACCTGTGCCTACAGCTTCACAGTAGAATCCTGCAGGGCATGGCTCACAAGACCCCTTGGCCTCCTGGGGCTGGAATGTTCCGTTCTCGCAGGCCCTTGGCTGGGGAGATCCCTCCGGACAGTAGAAGCCACGGGGGCACCGGAAAGACGTACGGGTGGCTGAAGTCTGGCCAGGAGGACAATAATGACCTGCTGAGCATGGCCCATCTGGGAAGGGTTTTCCGGACCCTGTGGAGAGAGGCTGGAGGCAGGCTGAGTCCACGACAGTGGGCCTGGCTGCTAATGAGACGGAAAAGGAGAAAAGGGCCCTGGAAGAATATCTGGAGCTGTGCCTAAACTTGGAAGTGCAGTGTGCCCTGAGGCTCAAGGTGCCAGGCTTTGCAGCCAGATCCTGCGTCCCCTCCCAGCTCGGCTGCTCACTCCCTGTGCGGCAGTGCCGGAGGCCCCTCCCAACTCAGGGTTTTCATCTGCAAAATAACGGCCCTAATGTGAAGATGAATGAGTTAAAAGGCCTGTCTGGTCCCAGGGGGTCATGTAGAGCCAAAGTGAGAGAGTGCTGACTTAGGAACCTAGAAACATAGGCCCCGCTGTGGTTGTTGGAGATGTGCAGGGCTCTCCTGCCCCAGCTGCAGGGGAGGGGCCAATGCCTGACAGCCTCAGCCTTATTCTGGTGTGACACAGAGACACATGCTCCTATGGGGATCCCTGGGGGACCACTGGTGGGAATTCACATCTCCCTTCTTCTGCTTCCCAGCACCGTGCACCAGTCTGTTTCCTGTCCTACCGTATCGGGTTCTAGGTGATTTATACATGAACGGAGTCGACAACTACAATTGACAAATGCACACCATATTCTGTTCTCCTTCTTTTTCCAACATGGTTACTGCTATGTGTACCCTCTCATTCTTAGGCTCAGCCCTGGCAGGGTCTCCCTGAAGTCCTATTCCCTGTCATTCTGGACAGAAGGCCCTGCTTCCTGAACAAGGCCATTACCTTCAAAGCCTACAAGTGCTCCATGAAGCCTCCTCCCCTTGGGATCAATGTCCCCCCACCCCAGGACATCCAGAGCATTTTGTCTGCCAGAAATCAGTGTGCTTGGGCTGGGACATTCATGTTCTTGTCTGTCTTTTTCTATCCCCTTCCTTACTGTCCATTCTCAGGGGTCGGGGCCAGGTCACGTTTGCCTTCCCTACCCACCCCCATGTTCAGGTCTCAGGCAGTGAGGGCTGCAGGTCATATATGATGGGAGGGGACCTATGATGTCACCCACAGGCAGGCTGAATACCTCTGGGATACCTCTGAGATAAATGGATCTGTTAAGGACCCCGCAAAGTCCCAGAGAGATGGCTCTCGTCACCTGAATCTGAGCAGAATTGTCCTGCAGGACAAGGTCTACAATCCTTAGCACTGCGTGCACCAGGCCACTCTTGGAAGGTGCCCCTGGGACATGGGTGCTGCGTGGGGATCCAGGTACCCAAAGGGCAGTAGTAGCCAGCAGGACAGTCCACTGGCCAAGTAGGCCTGTCGCCTGGCTTCTGGAAGGAACAGAACCTGTGGAAACAGCCAGTAGGTAGTCAAGAATGAGAGTCAGGGCCTTCTGTATCCCTAGGTTTTCTAAGCAGTGAGGGTCCTGAGGGTCCTGCAGAGGAAGAAAGCTCCTGGGGCATAGAGGATTTGGGCAGAAGTGAAACCCCCCAGGACCATCTGAGGTCAGAGGAAATGAGCATCAAGCTGGACAATGGCCTCCTGTCTCATGAGTCTTGTACATGAAGCCTACAGCTCTTCAAGGCCCCGGCATCGGCATTATGGTTTTAATTACATTGGGCTCTGCAGGGCAAGGGTGCCTGGAGGGCCTGTGGTCACTGGTCCCTGCAACATGTCTGAATCCGTCTAGCTTCAGAGAGGGCAGGAAGGGTCAAGTGTCACCCAGATAAAGAAGGAGCCCCAGCCCCAGCAATAGCTCCTCACTTTCCAGCAGGGCATGTCTTGCAGAGACTCTGTCCAGGTTCATCCTGATACTGCCCTGGGGGGCAGAGCTGGGGTTCCAGGCTGCCTGGGGGACACGAGCACCCAATGGGGCAGAGAGTGCCTAGAAAAGCCATGGGACACAATTATTTCCTCTTGGGAGACTCCCCATCTCCTTCCAGCCAGAGCCCACAACAGTTCTTACTCCCTCCATGTGAGTGTGGTTGACGGGGTGGGGTATGTGATTCATGGTGCTTCTGAGGTATCACACTCCTGGGTCTGGTCCCTTCCACCTCAGTCCTACAGACGCCTAGAGGGGACGCTCCAGCTGAAAACAGCCCTGTGGAAGGTCCAAGGAGGAACCTCCTGGTGGTCACTTGTGGGAAGGAGCCAGATGTGGAGTGACAGGGCTGAGAGGGATGAAGGACAGTGCTCTCCACAAGCTGGGTGTTGAAACTGGGAACCTCACAAGCTACCTGAGGCAGCCCCAGGCTCCCAGGTCAGAACATCTCTCACCCACAGGGTTCCCTGGGGTCCTAGTCCTATGAAATGTTCCTCAAAACGTAGCCTTTTGGGGCATGTAAGTTTGGGAAATGCTGTGTCAACGAAGTCCCCTGGAGACCCCTGCGCTCTTCATCATATGGAACACGAGCAAGCAGTAGGAAGCCTGACCCTGCTCGTGATCTGGGTTTTCCACGGGTCTTGGCTTAATGAAGGCACGAGAGGCGGGTTGCAAGGGACCTAATTTGGAAGACAGACCACAGGAAGAGATGGAGCAGGATCAGAAACCTGTACTCTTTAGGATGAAGAGTTGAAACGGTTTTTATTCTTTTATATATCGACTTTTTAAATTTCCTGGGATATTTGATGCATTTTTTTGGAGATGTGGTCCTAAATAGGTTGTGCTCTGGGGTGGGGCTGTGTCCACACTGAGGCCAGATCTCCCAGGTGGGGACAGCGTGGGGGGATCCCTCCTGAGAGCTGCAGTATCAGAGGGAGCCTCCCTGTTTGGTGAGGAGCCCCTTCCCACTGACGGGCTATCGGGTTGTAAGCTTGGTGAGAGCAGGGCCCTTGAGCCTCTTGGTTCTCTACAGACAGCGCCTGACACACAGGTGCTTCTCAGGAACTGTCGGTTGGAAGACGGCCTTAGAACGGAGAGCACAGGCCAAGTGGTCTACAAGCTGGGTCTGACTGCAGAGGAGCTTTGCTTGGCCTGCACAGAGATCTAATCTTTTAAACTTAGTTGCCTAGATTTGCAGCTTTCCTTGAGCCCTAATATGCACTGCGGTCCCTTCATGCATTTGCATTCACAGCTGGCCTGGGCCCTGCAGGTGTGATCCCTACTCCTAGGAGGGGTTCCTTTATGCCCTGCCAATCTCTTTGATTGCTATCCCAGTGGCAATCTGTGTGGGTCTGCAAAGATCGTGTCCTGGCCAGGCCCTTTTTTTTTTCATTCACTTGCTGACCTTCCCTTGCACAGCACACTCGCTAAAGGTTCTCAGGGCCAGGCACAATTCCAAGGAATTAGCAGCGACTTCGCCCTGCTTTCCTTTGTTGCAGGAAAGAGGGTCAGAATGCAACAGAGTAATGCAGTCATAGAGCCAACTTTCAATACATTCTGATTTCAAAAAAGGAACCTGCTTTAAACTGCTAGTGTAATTTACTTATATCTCAAAACTGATTATAACCAACCTGTTCTTGGTTCTCAGCTGAGAACAGAGGCCCCAGAAGACAGAACCGTGCCCCCTCTGCTAAGCCTTGTGCTTGGGCTCTGAGCTTCTACCCCTTCTCTGCTGGACCCCAGGGAGCACATGAGGGGTGAAGGCCCTTCCTGCCCCCTCACTAGAGTGTCCTATATAGCCTTCCCCCAACGCATGGGATTCTCCATTTTGACGGATTTTTAAAAAAGTGCTTCTTGTTCCTTCCTTTTCTCTACCATTCATCCCACACATCTCCCATCTCCCTCTCTGCGCTCTTGGCACGTGAGGAGCCACATGCTAATACTCGGGGTTTTCAGCCCCTTCCATGGAAGGTTCTAGGTCTGAGACCTGTCTCACTGCAGTTGGGCCTCAGGAGCCTGAATACAGAGGGAGGGCCCACAACAATGTCTTCCTTCCAGGCCAGCCCACTGAGGGTCCCACAGCACCCTACCCCTACCCAAATGCCGAGGAGGTCCGCCCTTACCTGGACTGTGCCCAGAGACAGAGGCTCTGGGGCAGAACCAGCCTCCTTTCGCATGAGGCCTCTGGGGAGCTCAGGCCGGCCCTGGAGCAGAACCAGCCAGCTGGGCATGGCCGGCAGTCCTCCCGAGACGTGGCCCCAGGGGTGGGCAGGAGGGAGCCTGCAGGGATACACTCTGTAGCTACCTTCAGGGGGCTCCGCTCCCAGAGGGAGGCCCAAGGTGGTGCCTCTCAGCTTGCAGAGCCGTGGTCCTGCTCTGCCTGCTGCGCCTCACGGACCAGTGGCTGAAGGCCTGCCTCACTCCTATTGTCTGGGCCCTGGCACAGCTGAGATTCATCTCATCCCCCCATCTTAGCTGCAAGGCCTCACTCACTTCCTTCTGTGCCTCTGCCATACACCCCTCTGGCTTCAAGCCTCCTGCAGAGAGCCTGGGCCCAAGCTCTCTGTCACCTCATTCATCATTCCACCCCCAAGCCCCAGGCTATGTGGGTGCAGGATGGACATTGCTCTTTAAGTACAGTTTGGGGGTTTCTTCTGTGCCCTTCCCAAGATGTCTCCCCAAGGCTGGACCTCCACTCCTTTCTCTTCTCAAGGGCCCAGAGCACACCCTTGCCCTGCTGGTGCCCTGCCCCCACATCGGTAACTCGCCTGGGGGGCATGGAGTGGGCCTGGGGCTGCCCTTGGGACAAAAATGGCCTGGAGGACAGAGGTCTCCTGTGATCCCATCAGTGGGGTTTGGGACAGCTGCTGCTTGAGTGCAGTGGAAACCTGCCCTGCAAGGCCCAGACACGGCCACCAGCCCAGGCAGGAGGCAGTAGTAGGAGCCTGTAGGAGAGAGGGAAAGACAGGATCCCCAGTCATGGAGAGGGGAGAGATTGGGGCACCCCCCACCCCAGCCAGCAGATGTGCATTGCGGTCTACCGCCAAAGCATCCCCATCCCAGCCAGGCCTGAGTCCTCCCTCCTTGGTCACGGAGGGTGTGGCCTACTAGGGCTCGGGTGGGGGTATGTCCCTGTCCCCTTACCTGGCTCACAGAGCATGCAGTCTGACTGCTGGACACCCCCTCTCTGTGGCTTGTAGGTGCCTCTGGGGCAGGGGAACTGAGAAGCAAAGGATGTGGAAGCAGGGCAGTAATGGCCTGCAGGACACTCGTTCCCTACCACAGAGGAGGTGTTTGCCGGGCAGAAGAAACTACAGAAAAGACAAGCGGGGAGGAGTTAGCTCACAGGGCTCTGTGGCCCCAGCAGCATGGAGTGGGGCCGATATGGCTGCCTGGGTCTACCCTTCATCGCTGGCCTCAGGAGTTATTGGCCCACTGGGGACATAGCTCTGCTACAGCTCAAGGTCCCGGGGCAGGCACGGGGCGGGGGTGGGGTGGGGGGTGGGGACACTTAAATGGCTTAAATTAGAGCCCAAGAGACCCAGGTTTGAAATTAGGAATGACTCAGCGATACCCAATAGAGAGATCAAGAGACATAAGAAAGGTGGCTAGAAGGTGTGGCAGTTCTTCAGTGACTGTTTTTTAAAGTGAAAGGGGTCTTAGCGAGCATCTGGTCCAGCCACTTCCCATAGCAGGAATGCACACCCTGCCCAGCTGGACACGTGAGCCCCCAGGATGGCCTCTCAGCACTCACCCCTCAGGACAAGACTCACAGTGGCCCTGGGCAGCCAGGCTGTTGTAGGTGCCTGCTGGGCATGGCCTGGGGGTAACAGTGCCTGGGGGGCAAAAGGGCCCTGGAAGGGAAACAGATCCGACAGGTCAGGTCCACAGGAAACCCCACTCCCTGGCTCTCAGGGTGTTCCCATCCTAAACCCAGTTCCTATATGGCCCAGGGGACCCTTGGCCCCTGTCTGAGTGGCGGCCTTGGAGCTTGCTCCCTTCCCACCTCCCCGGGCTCCTCCTCAGACCAGCCCCCAGAAGTACCTGCAGGGCAAGGGCCACTGGCCCCATCTCCCAGGGAGCCGTTGGGAACGAGGGCCCCATGGCGGCAGAAGAAGCCTGTGCGGCAGGGCCCAGAAGGGCTGGTGAGACCCGCGGAGCCGCAGTACTGGCCAGGCGGGCCCAGGGAGCAGGCAGCCTGCAGGAGATGCCAACCCCCAGCTCTGTCCAGGGCAGGGAAGCAGGGACCACACCAGGAGGCCCGAAGGGGGCCTCCGGTCCGAGAACCTCTTGTCCTGGCTCCCCTTCCTCCGTCGACCACACCCCTGATGGGCACTGGCTGCCCTCGGCTTGCCATTCTCCAGGTGGGGCACAAAGGCTTAAGGCCCCAAACTACTCTATCTGAGGGTTGTTCTGCTTGCTTCCTTTGTTTCTCTTTACCTCCATGTCCTTTTGTAGTTTGACCAATCACACCAGGGGAAGCCTCTCCTTCTTGATCGACCTCCAGGGGAGCCCTTTCTGCTCATCTGAGTGTGGAGGACCAAGCACTCCAGAGCACTGGGGTTTCGGGGGCTTTTGACAAGCCAGGAATATTCCTCTAACCACAGGAGGGCCTCTGAAGAGTGAACCGCAAACCATGATTTGGAGGCGCTTGTGACTAGAACCAGATATTAAAGTTGCTTTTGGAAACTGGCCATTTAAATAGAATTTTGTGCATCCTCTGGTGGCCCTTTATAAGTTATGTATTGCTCTATGTTATAAAGTAATGTCTCCTGTCACTCCTCTGCTCCAACCCTACTTGGGCCTGTCTCACTCAGGCGGCAGTCCTCAAGGTGAGCATAAGGTGCTGCGTAGCTGCAGCCGCCCTCCAGCCCGCCCTCCCCGGGCACCCTCCCTGTGCTCCCTGCAGCCCCCACCATGCACCTGCCGCACGGTGGGGGCGGGTTGCTGCTCCCTCGGAGTTTCCAAAGTCATACGTGCAGCCAACAGGGACGTGCTGGGAGCCGGCCGTGTGCCAGGCACCATTCCGACTCAGAGGAGTGAGCGAAAGACAGAACTCCCTGGCTTGGTGGTGCTTATATTTTAGTGGGGAATACAGAAAATAAATAAGGCCAGCAAGTAAAATACTATGGTAGACTATGATATGCGCTACGGAGAGCCAGGGAAGACCTCCCTGGGAAAATGACTACAGTCCCCAAGGTAGGAGGAGCTAGCCAGGTGGCCCTGTTCTCCAATCCCCATTTGACCTCAAGGGCAGTATGCTTGCCTAGATCCAAACGGGGCCCTTCCCACACCCAGCCTCCTCCCGGGCTGGGGTCTCCCTACCTCTGAGCTGAGCTTGATGCGTGCGCTGAAGGTGCCAGGTGGGCAGGGTTGGGGCACGGCTGAACCCCTGGGGCAGTAGTGTCCCTGAGGACACGGGCCAGCCTCCTCTGGAACCAAGAAACAAGTTAGCCTGGCCCCTGGGAAGCGTGGGGCGAGGAGCGGGGGTGTCGTGAAGAACTCCCTCTGCGTCCCCGGTACAGGCTCTGGGCCCTGAGATGGCACTGCGGGTCTCTCCTGCGGGTCACACCCTCCGCACCTGGTTACTCCACCATAGCCCTGGGTTGCTGTTACAGAAGGGAAGAGACCGGGCAAGCTGTTCCTGACATGGGGTGGTGGCGTCTGGAAGGCGCTCTTGAAGGAGGCAGGGCACCTGATGGAGGCAGGGCCTCTCTGGAAGGCTCAAGGCCCGGGGTCTAGTGAGTGGACAGACAGGGTTTGAGACTGAGGCAGGCTTTCCATCACCATCCCAGCTCTTGCTATAGAGGCCTTTGCAGACCTTCCCATGCTGGTTGGTATTTTCATGTTTTTCCTAGTTTCTGGAGATGCCTAGCTGGGTCTTCTCTCCTCTCTCTCCCTCGACCCCCATGGGCCCTGTTCCAAGAGGCCTGCCACCAGGGCTGCTTGGTGACTGAGGATGGGAAGCAGCCAGTTCTGGGTTGTTGCTGCACAGGCAGGCAGGTCAGGAACTGGAGGGATGAGCTGTGCATCAGACAGTGTCCTCACCAGTGTCCAGGCCTCCCTGAGGATGCTATGACCCTCAGGGCCCAAGGACAGCTGCAGAATGGCAGAAAGCTGGACTGGGGTCAGTGGGCCCGGGCACTCAAATTGGCTGCTGACTGTGTGCCTTAGGCAAAGCACACTGTCTTTCTGAGCCTCGGTTTCCCTTCTGACAGAGACAGGGATTGTACTGGATCATGGGATTTTGCCCCATGGTCCCTGAATTCCAAAGAGGACTTGAGCCCCAGAAGATTAAAACCACTGGAACGATCCCTCAGCTATACAATGAGAACTACTTGGGAGGGTTCACATATTGACCATACCTGGGCTGGGCCCCACCCTCAGTACTCTGATCTGATGGCCTGGCCCTCCCACCACCCCCATATCAGTTTGTGCCAAGTGACTCAAATGCATGGCTCAGCTGAAGAGTACTTTTCAATGACCCTTAAGGTGAGTTTCCTCAGGTCTGCCTTGTGGGCCCTCAGCCTGGCTTGTGTGGGATATAGGAGTTCTTGGGGTGTCCCGCCCAGAAGGGATAGTAGGTAGTGGAGACAAATGCCAGAGCACTGTTCATGCTGGGCACCAGTGTCTTGCTCTCCCATGAATGAGAGCCCAGGAACACAGGTGGCCCAGGTCAGGTACCCCAGTTCTCTTGGACAGAATAGACTCATCAGTCTCTCTGGTTGACAGAGTGGATGGAAGGCTCTGAATCTGTCCCCTACCTCCCAGTTGGGGGGCTTAGGAAACAGAGCAGGGGATCAGTGTCCAGCAGGGAGGGCCTCGTACCTTCAGTACCGGCCTCTGGGTTGGGCCGGGTGGACCCTCTGGAGCAGAAGAGTCCTTCCCAGCACTGTCCACCGGCCTCTGTAGCATTGGCCCTGGGGCAGAACCTGCCCCTATCACAGGCTTGACATCCTGGCAGGCTACTCAGTCCCAGCACGGGGCCATAGGTGCCTGGGGGGCAGGGCTGCCAGTCAAGCCCTGTCCCTTCAGGGCAGTAGAAACCTGTGAAGGGATCAGGGCTGAGATTAGAACCGGAGGAAGCAGGGGATGGGGAGGAAGGTGGCAGAGGGCAGGCTCTGGGCGCTGGGCTAGAGTCCAACATGGAGGCCTGGCATCGCTGCCGTGGGGCTCCTGCCCAGGAAATAGAAATGCCCTGCAAATCCGGAATTACCGCCTTATTATCCGAATACCTAGCCCAGGCCTTTGAGGGAAGTGGGGGCAGATAACAGGCATGTTAACTGCTCTGCCCACCCCTCCCTTTTGCTTTGGACGCTTTGCTTAGTCAGCCAGGCCACTGGCAGGACACTGACCTCTTGGACACAGCTGCGGCCTCAGCCCTGGAACACAGTAGTGGCCACCGGGACAGACGTAACATCTTGTTGTGTGGGTGCCGGAGGTGTAAGAGCCAGGAGGGCAGGGAGCGGGGTCCGCCATTTCCAGAGGACAGAAGTGCCCAGGGGGACGGACAGGAGCTCCCAGAGAGCCCCTCCATGGCGGTGCTACATAGGGACAGTTCCTCCAGTGCAGGAAACGCTGGAAAAAGGTGGGGGAAGTCACTGAGGAGCACACAGCCATGGAGTGTGGGTGGACTTAGAGCATGGGCCTGGCACCCTTCCTAGCCGGTTCCTTCTTGAATCCTGGCATGACTTAACCTCTGCCTGTCTGCAAGTGGCCCAAGGCCCCACAGGCCAGTGGGGGTGGCACCTTGCTGACTATAGGGATTTCTTCCCCTTGTTCTCTGGCTGGTCTGGATCCTGGAGTGGAACCAAATCCTCACTCTGGGGACCCTGTTCCCTCAACTCCATGTGGGTGTGTTTGCCCACCCTGGGTAGCAGGGTGCTGGCCAGACTGGCAAGTGGCCGCCAGAGCAGAGTCTCCCTCCAGAGCAATCTTGACATCCTTCTGGGGTTCTGTTCCCTTCCTCAGACCAGGTACCGGGTGGGCATTGGGTGGGGACAGGAGCTCCTGCAGAAGTCAGAGCAACAGAAGGAAGAGGCCCCGGGGGGAGACATTGGACTGAATTAGGCTCCTATCCCTTGGAACTTCCCTCTGGACAGACCAGTATGGAAATGCCTCCCCCTCTCTGCTTCCAGAGGACAGGGACCAGTTTAGCTTTGGAGTCCTTGAGTCCACATCACTGAATGAAAGGAAGACACTTGCCATTCTGCAAGAGTACCCAGGTGGAGGAATGACCCGGCCCTGAAAGCATCCTCAGGGTAAAGGAGGAAGGTCAGTCGCTCAAGCGAGGTTTCCTGAGGCCTAGGTGGGGGGAGGGTTCCAGGGAGGGGAAGGGTGAAGACTGTTGAGCAGAGTGGGGAGGGCATGTGGGGGAGAAGAGTCCTGTGCTCGGCCCTGCACAGCTTAGCACCGCCCTCCATTTTGGGCTATGGCTCATGTGCTGGGAGAAGGGCTTAAAACCAGTAGAGACCCGCCCTCAACAGTGGAGGGCTGGAAGGGACTTGACCTCCCTGTGCCCTGTCAAGGTAGGAGTGGCCCCAGAGGCAGTGAGGTACCCTCGAGGCAGTAGTGCCCAGCGGGGCAGAGGAGGCCCCGGGCCCCATCGGTGGGGTCCTGGCTGGTGGCTCCTCCCTTGCACCAGTGCCCTGCCGCACACTCTCCTAGAGGAAAGGACACCTTGTCGGCCCTTCCCACTGCACCCCTTGCTGGAGAACCCAGCACAAGGCCCAGGGCTGCTTATGCTGCCCCATGCCCTCCCCCACTAGGGCCACAGACTGCAGGAGTTCCTGACACAAAACCAGCCTGAGCGGCTCGGGCCCTGGGATGAGCAGGATCCCGAATCTCCTCCAGGTCTAGTCGGTACCAAGTTTCCAGGTCAAAGTGGCTGTGGGGTCTGAGCCAGGCTGAGATTTGCCCTCAGAGCCTGCCAACTGCCAGGCCTGGATTTTCCTTAGGGGTCAAAACATTTCCAGCCATTTCACAGGGAAGCCAGCCAACACCCAAGAAAGTGCCACCCTCCTTCTTCCCCCTACCCAAATCAGCTAACGGGGCGGGCTAGGGGCAGAGATGCTAAAGACCCTCTACAAGAACCCCTGGACACGGTGCTGGTGGGGCCTCCGTGCTGACTTTGGGCAGCAGGGGTGTGGTTCTACTTTGAGACGAGCATACCGTGATGAAGGGACTCCCGATTCGTGGTGATAGCCGATCACCTGGAAAGCTTTTTAAAACTAGACACCGAGGCCCAACCCTACACCTCTTGACTTTCTGGGGTGGGGTGGGGTGGGGTGGGGTGGGGTGGGGTGGGAGAGGCAGGGGAACCTTTGCCCAACAAACCCTGCTGCTCTGCCCCCATTTTTACCAGAGATCCAGGTCCATGTAGTTTCTCCCCAACACATCTCCTCCTCAGCCTGCTCTGGGACCCACCAATCAGGCCCACCCCCTGCCTGAGTCCCTTCCTGTCCTCCAGGACGTACCTGTTGGTGCCGTGAGCCCTGCCAGTGCACAGAACCTCCCAGCGGGACACAGCTGACATTCTGTGATGCTCCTCAGTCCCCTCCGAGGGCCGTAAGTACCCACTGGGCACCTGTGGAGTGTGGCCACGGCTGTGCCCAGGGGGCAGTAATAGCCTTGAGGACAAGGATACAGGCTGAAGTCCTGGATGGGCCCAGCGCTAGAGTCGCAGTAATAACCTGGCCAGGAGTGAGGGACACTCAGGAGGACGATCCCCTCCCTGAAGGCATTGAGTCCTAGCAGGTCTCCTGCCACGGGGGCCCTCAAGGACCATGCCGTGGAGCCCGGGACCCAGACAGCTGCCCTTGTGGAGCTCCCCCTCCTGGCCTTGTCCCCTTTGCCTGCACCTGAAGATCTTGCTGCCTCTCACCTGCTGGCCACTGCCCGCTGGGGGCCTGGAGACCAGCCTCCTTGCAGTAGAAGCTTCGTGGGCAGACCTGGCACGCCGAGGGCGTGGTCTCCTCCGGGAGATGGGAGAAGGTGCCAGCAGGACATGGTGTTGGCCTGGGTGATGCTGCAGCTGAGGACACGGGGAGGCAGCATGGCCTGGCTGAGGGGAGGCCAGAGGTCCAGGGGGGAGGATCCTCAAGGGCGGCAAGCATGGGCCCAGCCCCAGAGATGGGGCAGAGCCCATCATGGATGGTGTGGACTGTAAGATCCACCTCTGCCAACATCCCTGAAGCCCGGCTCCCTCGCCCCTCCGCACCACACAGAGACCCCCAGCCCTTCACCTGTAGCCTGAAGAGCATCATCAGGGCTCCTACCATGACAGCTATTGAGACTCCTGGTGTGACAAGGTCACTGCCATCAGTTCTCAGCTGCCCATACCACACAACTCAAACCACGGCAAACACCCCAAGTGTATTTTAACCATGCCCCTCTGCGACACTCCTTGGCCTTGGGCTGAACCGTCTATGGCACCCCTTTTCCCTCTGGCCTCTTCCCAAGTGCCCCAGGGTCCAGACGATAACTGAGGAATAGGATCTGTTAGCAGCCCCCTGGACGGGAGGGCGCATCAGGCTGAGAGGGGGGCCCCTGGAGACACTCAGGGCAGAGGGTTCCTGGAGGGCAGGGGGCCCCTGTCAGCCCGTCCTCTGGAGCTGGGGACACTGCTCCTTCAGCACAGAAGTAGCCAGCCTGGCAGGGCCCACTGGGAGTGGACAGTCCTGGAAGTGAGAGGGGGGTGCCAGGCTGGGGCTGAGTGGACTCGTTATGCAGACAGACGGGGGGTCCTCCTGCAGGGTCAGGCCCCAGAGGACTGAGAGTCACACCAATGGCTGAGCCTATGTGGGGTGCTCCATCTCTTTCTCTCCTCTGCCCAACCTTGTGATGCAGGTACAACTCTCATCTCACGCAAGGCCCGAGGCATTACCAGTCATAGCGGAGCTGAGATCTGAGCATAGGCTGGGGTCTTGGCCTCACTGTGCTCTACCATCTGAGGGTGGTTGGGAGCTGGGGCAGGAAGAGTCTAGTTCACCTCTGCGTCCCCAGTGACTGATAGCATTTGGTCATCGTAGGTGCTCAGGAAGTCACTCTGACATGGGGAACGGTGAGAGGGCTTGAGCGAGGGGCCACCAAGCCCCTCCCTCTGCAGAGAGGCCCGCCCTCCCGATGCTATTGTGTGATGACCCACCTGTGCGCCCTCAACCAGGACGGCAGCAAGTTTATGGTAGCCCAGACTAGCCTGTAAGCATGCCAAAGCACGCCATCCCACGAGGCAGGTGCAGACAGGGGGAAATAGTGGTTCATGCCTGCACTCACATGGCCGGTGAGAAGGCTGGGGTTCCCACCAGTTCTCTCACCTTCTGCCTGCCTGGGTCACAGCACAGAGGCCAGAGAGGGCTCCTGGGTCCTTACCAGAGGTGGCACAGAAAGAACCTGGTGGGCAGGGTATGGGCTCTGGGCTGCCCTCGGGGCAGAAGGATCCAGCTGGGCACATCCCCCCTGTGGCCGTGGCTGGGCACAGGCAATTGGTGCTGGTACAGTTGTCTGGGTCAAAGGGGCGGGCGGTCCAGGCTGCCAACACGCAGAACCAGCCTGGGGTGGAGACCAGCACAGAAAGGTAGGCAGTGGGGCAGGAGGGTTGGTAGTGACTGGGCAGTGGTGGGGGGTGGGGAGGGATGGGGGGATGGATTCAAAGGCCGAGTTCACCCAGACTGTAGGCCTACCCCTCCCAGTAGCTGTTCCAGGAGACAGTCCGGGTCACCCCAGGTCCAGGGACAGAAGTAGGAAGCACAGGGATAGGTGGGAGCTTCTTAGGGTGCTTTGGGAAACGCACCTGCATCACAGGGCCCAGAGGCCTGGGTCAGATTCTCCTGCCCACAGTAGTGGCCTGGGGGAAAAGGCAGGCAGCTGTCCAGGCTCTGGGCCAGTGGGTCTGGGTTGTAGTAGCCCCGAGGGCAGGGGACCTGGGTGGCGTCTTTGGTGCCTAAAAAGCAAAGTTCAGAGGAGGGAGTCCAGCTGGGCCCAAGGCTGGGGAGGGAGGCCCTGCTACTTGCTACCCCTGGAGGTCTTTGGCAGGGCCTGTTGTGGCAACTTCTGGCCTGAGCCACAGGAGCCCCTCCCTCACCAGTTGCTTACATTGGGCTTCCCAGGCTGTGTGTTCCCAGGCCCAGGGTCCACAAAGCCATAGAATATGCAGGACTCTTCTTCCTGATGGTCAACTCTATTGAAAAGCATGTGGCCCAAACTTTGTAACGTTGGTAAAGTAATTTTAAATCTGTATTTTTTAGCCAATGGATTATGTTATGGAACAGAAAGTAAAACTCTCATAATTTTAAAGGTTAAGCTAAAGACATGAAATTGGCCCCTCAAGGTCAGCTGCTTTGGGCTCAGCCTCTGTGAAGGATCCAGTCCTTCGCTGGCCTTTGGGACAGGTGGTAGGAATGTCTCAGAAGCAGAGAACATCTGCGTGATCCTTAGTTGCTGCTGCAGCGAGACCCCCGTCCCAGCCACCTGTACCAGCCCCCTGCTACTCAGCCTTGCCTCTGGCAGCTGGTGGCCCAGGCACTCACCTCTGGGGCAGGAGAAGCCGGCGGGGCAGGGGCGCTCGCTGTAGGTGCTGATGTTCTCAGGGCAGGAGTAGCCGGCGGGGCAGGGGAAGCAGGAGGCTTGGCCAGTCAGGTTGTTGTAGGAGCCAGCAGGGCAAGGCTGGGGGTGGCTGGTTCCACTGGGGCAGAAGTGGCCCCGGGGACAGGGCCCCCCGTGCTCTGAATGGCCTGCGGAAAGGAAGGAAGCTGGGTGAAGCGTGCAGGCCCACTCACCACTGAGCATACTGGAGCCTGGGGCGACTGGTGCAGTGCCAGCCACTGGGACTAAATGTGGACTTGGGTTTGGGGCAGAGGCTCGAGGGTTTTGGAAAGAAAGAATGCCGATAATAACATTTGTATAGCACCTTCCAAATCAAAGAGCATGTGCTTAATACATGTGTTATATTGTTTGAGCCTCAGAAAATCCCTCTTTCGTAGGTGGGCAGGACTAATAACCCAGTTTTACCAGGGATGGCGTCCTGGGATGGTGATTGATGTGTGTGACCAGCGTCTCTCTGTGCTTTGCCCAGACTCAAAGGCCACTTTTTGGCATTCCCCCTTGTGTCCTTTTGAGGATACACAATGTGATTGTTTATTTTTTAAAATGGATTTAGAAAGCATTGCTTTCATGTGTAGTTGTAATAAACCAGGATGGCGGGTTCTCTTTTTGGTGAATTATCCTGGCTGAGCAGCCCCCTGTGCCTCCTATAACCCCCACCAAGTCCCTGCTTTCTTACTGCCCACCCAACTCCCCAGATCCTAACCTTCCATCTGGGAGCTGGATTTTTGCCTCAAATGTTTTTTGGACAGATGCAAGTGCTTGAGAAGAGGGATTTTAAGGGCGCTGGCCCAGGTTCAGTGGCCTTCACCAAAGCTGCAGCTCAGTGCTGCCCTCCCTCCCCCTTCAGATGTTCCCAAGGAATAAAGAGCATCCTCTGAGAACATGGGTGGAGAGAGTCTTCCCTGTGAGCTCGCCTTGCACCCCACCTCCGCACAAGGTGCTGTCTCCAGCCCCCATGAGGGATGAGGTTCACACTCAGCTCACCGCTCGATGCCCCACAGGGCACCCTTCTGGAACCTGCTGGCTGGTCTCTGGAAGCCCCCAGGTTCCCCTGCTCACATCCCTGAAAATCTATGACGTTTCCATCTTTGGGTCAGTGGGGCTCTGATTTAGGAGGTTGGGTTGGGCTGAGGTGGGCTTGGAGACACAGATGTGACAAGAGCCCAATGACCACAGTCCAGAGGCAGTGAGCCAACTGTGGGATATGCTGCTGCAGGCACAAGGACAGGAGGCCAACAGGTCCAGGAATAGCGGTCAGACCTCGAAACACTCTGGCTGAGGATCATTTCCAGGCCCCGCTTGCTCCATACCCTTCCCCTCTGCCCTCAAACTGCCCCATGACCAGTCACCTCCCATAATCAGAGGGCCCATCTACCTCTGGGCGTCGGGCCAGTGCAGGGCCCACACCTGTCCTGAGAGAACCTGTACCTGCTGGGGTGGGGGAGGAGACTCCTTCCAGACAGAAGTACCCAGGGGAACAGGGTCCAGAGGGAGCAGTGAGGCCAGATGCACCACAGAAATGGCCAAAGGGGCAGTACAGGCACTCTGAGGCCATGGAGAGAAACATCCTAGGGAGACAGAGAGAACCCTAGGCATCAGTGGGACCAGGAGGCTTTAAGGGTGGTGCAGTCACATCCTGCCAAGGGCCATGCATTTCTGGGGCTGCCTTTTCATCTCCTCTTTTAGGTTCCCTGGGATTCTTCCTGCTTGCAAGGCATCCACGGCATCATTCTGACAGATGCCTGAAGGAGAGTGTGACAGGTCTCTCTCTTTCTCCCCCTGCCACTCCCCAACATAAGCACCTGGGTATAGTTGTCCTTTTCCATCCCTTTTTTTTTTTTTTTTTTTTAAGATTTTATTTATTTGAGAGAGAGAGAGCAAGCCAGATAGAAAGAGCACAAGCCGGGGGAGGGGCAGAGGGAGAGAGAGAAGGAGACTCCCTGCTGAGAAGGGAGCTCAAGGGGCTCCATTCAGGGATCCCAGGATCATTACCAGAGCCGAAGGCAGATGCTTAACCGACTGAGCCACCCAGGCGCCCCTGTCCTTTTCCATCTTAATCCCAATTCAAACTCAGGCTGTGCAGGGCCACAGACCCATTGGTCTGGCAGCAATAAGCAAAACATCCAACAGCCCTTCAGCCACTGGTTCCACAGCTGTCCCCTTGCTCTGGGTACCTTCTCTTGGGGGCTGGGAGGTTCCGAAAGGTGGGAGGTGGGACTCTACTCTCAAATGAGACTCAAGCAGATGCACAGGATTCTTAATGGCTTTTCTTTCTTGGGCATGAATGTTCTCAAGCTCCCAGCAGCCCATGTCACCTGCTCTCGTTTGGGCCAGCAACCTCTCTCTCCCTCCTCTGCTGGTCCCAGGCCAGGGGGACGTCCTGCTCTGTAAGGCCTTCTGTACCTCTGCGGTGGACGGGTGCTGCTAGGGAGATGGTCGGTGTAGAAGGAAGACCAGGAGGAAGACAGGTCTGGGCTCACCCCCATGGGCCTGGACGCAGTGGTACTCACCGATCTGAGAAGGTGCCCACAGAGCAGGGCAGGGCAGGGGCACCCCTGTGCCCACTGGACAGAAATGGCCTGGAGGGCAGGGACCCCCTGCCATGGCATGGATGCATCTCTCCAGGTGGGTGACTTCAGCTCCTGCCCAAAGCAGCCGCTCTCCAACCCAAAGCCAATTGCTCAGCAATCCCCACCTTGCCCACCCTCTGAAGAGGACATTTCCTGAAATAAAGCAGCAGAGATTAAAAGATGGAGTGACATCACCCTCGATTGCCCAGGCAGCTCACGTCCAGGGTTCTGCCCAGTCCTGGCTCCCTGCCGGGACCATGGGTGGAGTCCCAGGTGGGGGATTGGAGTCCTGAGATGTGACCCCTACCAAATTAATCAGAAGTTATCTAGGCAGACCCCAAAGTTGGGGAGAAAGTACAGGGGTGCCAGCATTTGGCCTATCCTGGAAAAAGGTGGGCACAGGACAGATGGGAAAACTGGGGGCTTCATACCCAGCTTGAGAAGGAGAGCCTGGGCCATTGAACGCAGGCCTCTGTGACATTTGTTTGGGAAACCTGTTCCCATCTTGGCCAAGTTTGTTATTTCTATTTGCAGCATTATGTCCCCTTACGGTTAGCTCATGGAGCCCATCAAATGCTGATGATAAACTCTAAGAAGAAGAGGCCCCTGTATAGTTAGGAGAAGAGAAAAGAAATTCGTTTTTGATGCCATTTGTGTAACTGCCCACAAGCTGGCGGATTTGCCTGTGGAAGCATGTGTGCGCGCGTATGTATGTGTGTGCGCGCGTATGTACGCGTGTGCTCGTATGTATGTACGCGTGCGCGCACGTGTGTACATGTGTGCACGCGTAGGAAACGTGGAGTGCCGCACAGAGGCGTGTCCTACTTCCGAAACAGGGAGCCTCCGGTGGGGCGGAAGGCAGAGGAACAGAGTTTTAAATATCTGTGTTCTTACAGCTGTGTGAGCGTGGTCTCCACAACCCTGAGGACACTGATGTAGCAAGAGGAGGATGAACAGTGGAGGCACTTTGATGGGCCTTCTTGGGACAAGGGAGGCCTGGGGCTGGGGGATGGCCCTGTCAGCCTCTGGACCCCGTGATCTCATCCCCGGTGCACCCCTGGGCCCACAGGTGAGGTCGAGGTGCCACCCAGCAGGGACTGCTGGGCTGGTGCTCGCCCACAGCACAGTCCTGGAGTGACGCCCTGGCCGTAGAGACCCCGCATGGGTAACACCGAGGTCACGATGGCAGGGCCTTTGGAGACACCAGCCCTCAGCAGGCCTTGGTTGGGTACCTCCACCAGCCAGGCCCAATCTCGTCATTGGAAGAAGGACATGGAGGGCAGTCCTGTTCCCTGAGGCTCCTCCAGCCCAAAGGTTCCACGACTTGTGATCTTATGGTTGTCTTACTTAGCTCCCCATGTAACTTAGCCCCCAGAAGGTCTCCTTATGCTGCCCTAGGGAGTCAAGCACGACCACTATCGGACCTCCAATACTCCCACCCTTTGAAGAGGGGTGCCAAATGGAGTCCCTGCTCAGCCTGCCCTGTAGGAAGCCCAGTCCCATCCTGTCATTTCTATGCCAATGACATGAGTGTTACCGAGTGTACGTCCTCGCCTGCCCAGGTCCATGCCAAGCCCCTTGTCTCCTCCACAGAATCTGCTCTTCTGTGTTACGGCCACTTCTTAGCCTCAGTCAAGGTAAGCATTTATTTACTGTCCTTCCCATGCTCTGTCTTATTTACTTTTTACCTCAATATTACAAATTCCTATACTCCGTATTCCTATTGGGCACATGAAGAAACTGAGTTAAGTGATTTCCCACAGCAAGGAGGGTGCCACTGGGTTTCTGCCCAGCCCAAAGGCCCTGTCCTTGACCACTGTTCACAGGGCCTGCTGTATTGTAGGCCACCAGGAAGAGGTTTCCAGTGACCTGTTGCTCCTCGGGCCCCCAAACACAGCTTTTACCTGTCTCCCCAGGAGAGACCCCAACTGCCCCCTTCTGTCTCCTCACCTGCCAAACATGGCCAGCAGCCCTGGGCTGGCTTTGACCCTGCCATGGACTGGGCATGTCCTGGGGGCAGGGCAAGGGGAAGTGGCCAATGCCCTGGGAGCAGTAATGACCGGGGGAGCAGGTCCTCTCCTGGTGGCTCTCTTGGCCGAGAAAGTAAAGCAGTTGTGTCATCTTGTGGCCCTGCCCACCCTGTGCTGTGGTCTGCTGTCTGAGCCAGCCCAAGTACCTGATCCATTGCTGTGCTGCCCATCTGGCTGGGCTGTGGTCCCCAGTGAGCCTTCTGGGCAGATGCGGCCCACAGGGCCAAGGTCTCCCCATGGGCCACTGAGAGGTCTCGGGGTCCACGCCCCTCCTGGGCAATAATATCCTGGAAGCAGAAAAAGCATGCAGCCTGGTCTGTTTTTTGGTGCTGGAGCCCAGCTTCTTGCCCTCCCATCCATGACGGTCCTGCCGCACTAATAACGGCTTTGAAGGGAACAGGCTCTGTGGATGTCCCTGATGAGCTATTCATTTAGGTCCCTTTGAATGCACATCTTCAAATCCATGTCCACCATTTAGTCAAAGGGAGGCTGACGGAGGTGGCAAGATGGCAGAGCCGAGTGCTTGCATCTCATCTATCTCGGCCTAAACTTTACTCCCCAGTGAGCCCATGGATATTCTGTTGTACATGGAACCCCCCAACCCGGAGGCCCTTGGGGCGAGGTCAAAGTTTTGTCTCAATCACAGATGAGCTGATGGGCCTTCCTAAAGACTGTCTCCGGGCCTTCCCTGGCTAAGCAGACGGGAGTCTCTTCCTCAGCCTCTGGACTACTGCTGCCCTCCCCTGGACAATACCCTTTTTTCCTTCTCCTTCCCTCTCATCTAAGCCTTAGGGGCTGGAACAATCCAAAAGACTTGTGCATTCCCACGCATTTAGAAGCTCCCCACCCCCCCCGCCCCAGTAGCTTCCAGCCTGCCTCCCTCCTATTTTGGCCAAGCCCAGCCTCACTGACCTGGGCACACTTCCCCTAGGCTCTCTCTAACATGTCTCTGCCTCAGGAGCTGAGGGTCCCAGGGCCAGAGCCCAGGTGGCAGGCCTGACCACCCTCCGCTTGGTGCTCTTCCTGCCAGGCCATCAGGGGAGATGTGGGCACCCTCACCTGGTGCACCTGGGCCCCTGGGGGCAGCCTGGCCCGCTGCAGCACAGAAAAGCCCAGGCGGGCAGGGCAGACACCAGCTCATGTCCCGTGCCCCTCTCTCTGCATTCCAGGTGCCAACTGGGCAGGGTCTCTGCCTGGCGTCCTTGGTGCCAGCAGGGCAGAGATGGCCAGCAGGGCAGAGGTTGCCAAAGGGGAGTCCCTCCTGGAGGAACAGGGTCCTGTTGAGGCTTAAAAGGTGAGAACGAGGGGGTTCTCTCCACCGGGCTCCCTCCTAGTCATTTTGAACCCCTCTCTGAGGAAGCCGGCCACTCTGGCTCATCTATGCACAGCTACCTGAACTTACAGCTCCCTCCGGGAAGTGCTTTCAGAGAAATGAAACGAATTTTAATGTTCAATAGCCTAAATAATCCCGCTTCTCTGCCTATTTCCTCAAAGTGCTGCTACATAGCTTTACTTGTCTGTCTTCTCTCACTATCCTCTCTCAGTCGTCTGTATATCAACAGTATACTATCCTTGTCATTATTAATAGTTACCTAGTATCCCACTGGGCTGATATGTCACGTCTGTGCCTAGATCTTTCCTTTGGGCTGTATTGTGTTTTCTTTTTGCTATTAAAATGTGTGGTGTTTTACACACGTTTAGCATCTTTAAATACATGACATTTTTTCCTTTCATGTTCTTTGCCATGTGGAAGCTATTGGATCAAAGGTTATGAACCGCCTTGAGGCTCTTGTTACTTATTGCATGATTGTTGTCCAGCAGCCCGGGCCCAGGTGCAGCCCCCTGGGAATGGACTCTATCCCTTAGCAGGGCCTTCTTAGGGCTTTGCAGTTGTGTTTCCTTCTGATGACGAAGAGATGCATATTGTATAGAAATGGCTTTGCTTCATGTGTCTTAATTATCAGTCCTGCTCTGTGCCTTTTCCTAGCTGATGACTTATTTGTATCTGGTGCCTTTTTAGGAGGAAGCCGGAAACTGACATAAATACTTGGGCCCTTTCTCATCTTTATCGGCCAGATTTAATGGTTGCGGTTTCTCCCAGCTCTGTTTCTAGAGTGGTTTCCTCCCATCTTCCTGGGGGTATTCTGTCACCCCACTAGGCAGTGGGTCCAGAGGTAGATGCTGGTGTCCTCCGAACCTGGCCCAGGCCTCTGAGCTTAGGCCAGTCTTGCCTCTGTGAGGCGCAGGAGGGTCTGCACTCACCGGAGAGGAGGTGTTGGAACCAGGCCCACAGTGATGTCCAGGACTGCACAGCCCCTGGGGCTTGGCCAGGCCTGTTCTGCCACAGAAGGTCCCAGGGAGGCATGGCTGGCAATGTGGCAGACGGGATACCCCCGGGGCCTCTCAGAAAGTGCCCTGGGCAGAGAGGAGGATGCTACTGAGGTCCTGGAGGCCAGAATGGGGCTCCTGGGCCAGACAGGCTAGCCGCTCTGCCAGGGAGGGAGCAGAGCAGGGCCCCCTCCACCCTCACCCTGGACAGACAGGGCTGGGAAGGAGGAGATGGCCTGCTTAAAGGACCAAGCCTCCGAGACACTCATAAGAATGAGTGGGAATTACTTTTTGATAGACCAAAATGTTTGATGGCAAGACACCCACCCAGTGAAGAATGTTGTAAATTCACAGCAGATTTCGATAGCAGGCAGGAAGAGAAAATAGAGGACACCAGGTCATCTGAAGAGGGGTGTGTATCTTGGGGAGAAGAAGCCATGGCTGCAGTAGCGGGTGGGGTAATTGGAGGGTGGAGGCTGGAGAAAGAAGGCTGGCTCCACCCAGCCCCACCCCTGCTGGGAGCTCCACCTGAGCCTCAGTCTCCCAGCTCCCCAGCCCCTCCCTCCTTCTCCCTGTGTCTGCCCCCCACCCCCACCCCCCACCCCCCACCAAGCCTGGATTGCTTTGTCCCTTGTGACCTCTGGTCTAGCACCACTGTCAGAAACCAGCTTCAAGAAAGGGAGTGGTCCAGTGCTCCTCATCCGAGTGGGGCAGGAAGCAGAGGGCTGGCATGGGGCCATGTCCCAGTGAAGGAGTGTCCTCCATCCCAACCGCCAGTACAGGGCTGATGGCTCCAGAGCCTTTGCAGGCAAAAGTGAAGGGATGCCAGGAGGGCTGAGGGGAGCTTCTCGCCATGGGACGGGGGACGGACAGCAGGCCCCGGGCTGGGCAGTAGAGCCCAGGAGGACATGCTATGGGGCCAGCCAGCTTTGTCTCGTTGCAGAGCTTTCCTTCTGGGCATTCCTGGCACCAGAGATGGCCTGGACCCTGGAAGGGGGATTGGCAATAAGGTTGGTTTCTTTCCACCCCTCTAACATTTGGGCCAGGCCTGGCAACAGAGCAGGGACTCAGAAGACATGTTGAATTGAGTTGGGAAGGCTGCTGCCTAGGACCCCAGGCTCTGCGTGTGCGCCTCCTGTCCTGGGGAGGTCCGGGCATGGGAGGGGTTCAGAGTAGGGCAGATGCCAGGACAGCTGAGGTGCTCTCTGAGCAACTGCCTTGGTCCACAGGTTGTCAAGGCCTGGAGGAAGGGGGCCTGGGCCGGAGGCTGCACTGGCCATTTTCCCTAGCCACCTTCCCACCTCCCTGACTTTAGGATCCTCCCACTTCTGGGCCCTCGAAGGGATGGAGTCAGTTCTGGGAACACTTACAGAGAAGCTGCCAGTACCACATGGCAGTGGAGTGGCAGTGCCTGGCTCAGGGCAGTGGTGACCTCTGGAGCATAGCACACAGGCCACGGCCAGCCTCGCACCTGGCCTCTGGCGGGAGGTTCCCCCGGAGGAGAAGCAGAGAGTGGGGAGTGGGGGTGCCCACAGCCTTCCTGGGGTCACCATTGGTGGAGGGCAGGAGGCCTCCGCTGCCCCCAGGCTTACCCTCAGGATTTAAGGGCCAAGTCCCTTCCTGGCTGTAAGCCCCTGGATCATGCCAAAGATGGGGTGGGTGTGGCCCTCAGTGTGGCCTAGGCGGGGCAGTGCATCGAGAGAGATTTTAAAACCAGGCCTATGGGATAATTGTGCTTCTATTAAAAGTTTGCAAATGACACATCTGATAAAGGGATAGTATCCAAAATATATAAGGGACTTATAAAACTCAACACCCCAAAATCCACACAATCCAATTAAAAAATGGGCAGAAGACAGGAATAGACATTTTTCTAAAGAAGACGTACAGATGCCAACAGACACATGAAAAGATGCTCAACATCACTGATCATCAGGGAAATAGAAATCAAAACTACAATGAGATACCACCTCACACCTGTCAGAATGGCTAAAGTCCACACAAGAAACAGCAGGTGTTGGCGAGGATGTGGAGAGAAAGGAACCCTCTTACACTGTTGGTGGGAATGCGAGCTGGTGCAGCCACTCTGGAAAACAGCATGGAGGTTCCTCAAAAAGTTAAAAATAAAGCTACCCTACGACCCAGCAATTGCACTACTAGGTATTTAACCTAAAGGATACAAACTCAGTGGTCCAAAGGGATACATGCACCCCGATGTTATAAACATTATCTATGATAGCCAAATTATAAAGTGTCCATTGATTGATAAAGAAGATGTGATATATATATATATATGGAATATCTCTATCTCTATCTCTATATATGTATGGAATATATATATCCCACATATTATGGTGGAATATTAATATTACTCAGCCATAAAAAAATGAAATCTGCCATTTGCAATGACATGAATAGAGCTAGAGAGTATTATGTTAAGCAAAATAAGTCAGTCAGAGAAAGACAAATACCATATGATATCACTCACATGTGGAATTTAAGAAACAAAACAAATGAGCAAAGGAGAAAACAGAAGAGAGAGATGCAAACCAAGAAAGAGACTCTTAACTGTAGAGAAGACAATGATGGGTACCAGAGGGGAGGTGGGTGAGGGGATGGATTAAACAGGTGACAGGGATTAAGTAGGGCACTTGTGATGAGCATAGGGTGTTGTATGGAAGTGTTGAATCACAATATTGTACACCTGAAACTAATATTACACAATATGTTAACTGGATTTAATTAAAAAAGTAAACACAAACAAAAAAAAATTGTCTGTTCCTCTACTTTGCTTATGTTTTTCTGTTGGTGTGGTCTGTTGTCTGTCTCTTGATCTCTCTCTCTCTCTCTCTCTCTCTCTCTTTCTCTGTCTTATTTTAATGGATTTGTAATGGCCCTTATACAAAAAGGTAATAAGTAGATGGATGTTGGGCCTAACATCCATATTGAAAATATCTCCCGGCTTTGTTGTTTACCTTTTAACTTTATCCACGATGCTGATGAAGAACAGAAGCTTTAAATAACTGCCTTCAGATCCTGTGGTCTTTTCCTCAATTATTTCTGCCTTTCATGTCATGCTTAGCTTTTCCATTCTCTCAGATTTTATAAACATCCACTTATATTTTGTTTCTTAATTTTACAATTTTGTTTTTTACACTGAAATCTGTATTTGATCTGAAATTTATTTTGATTACTGTTGTTTTCACTTTCTACACAAAGAACATGTGTTACTTTTTTTAAAGAAGAAAAACTCTTTGACGTTTTACTTTTTGACCAGAGAAATTAAGGAAGGGCACATCTTCATAAAGCAGTCAAATCAACAGAGGACCCCAGAGCTTGGGCCAAATGACACCTGCTAAGACTTCAGCTGGAACTAGCTTCCAGGATGTTTGGCCTTTGGGGTGCACTGTTCTGAAGCAGCTTCTCTACTGGGGTGTGGGTCCTTCCTCACCGACTCCAGCCCAGAGTGAATTGTCTCCCTCTCAGTATCTAGGCCATGGGGAGTGGGAGTGGGTCCCATTCCAAGTCTCCGCCCTGCATCCCTGAGCCCTGGCCCTTGCCTATTCTGTGCCTATGTCCTGTCTCAACAAAGCTGCCAAGTCCAGAGGCAGGCTGGGCCTTCATCTCTCTTAATAAATCCCTGGGTGCCTGGGAGAGCGCTGGGCTCCGGCCTGTACTTAATAAACAGGTGGTAACTTCAAGAACAGCCATAGCCCTCAGCCTCCCTTACCGTGGGCAGAGCATGGGCTTGGGGGTGCCACTGGGGCAGAAGGCCCCTGGGGGACAGAGCAGACAGTCTTCCACTTGGCCATTGCCTGCTTGAGAGCTGTAGGTACCCGCTGGGCAAGGGAACTGAGTGCCCCACATTGTACCTGTTTCAGAGAGAAGGAGGGGGGTCTCAGGAGGAAAGAGGGAGGTCAGAACTGTCTTATCAAGGCACAGAAGCTTCTCACCCTACTCCCTGGGGATAGTTCTCCAACAGAGGCCGCGGGGGAAGGGGTAGCGAGCAGGAAGTGCCACTCACCCAGGATCAGCCTTGTCTGGGCTGAGATACCCTGTGAATCCTCAGTCAGGATGCTCAGCAGCTGACCAGTCCTGGCCCTCCTCTCAGGAGGGGTCTCCTGAAACCTAACCTCAGTCTGGGGAGTGTGCAGGCCGGCTCATGGCTTTCTCTCCTGGCACTCACCTGTGACCTTGCCAGGGCAGACCCCGGCCCCACGCACCTCGTGGGCAGTAATGCGCAGCTTTGCACGTCCCTGAGGGCAGCTGGGCCCCGCCGCTGCGGAACCAGCCCCTGGGGCAGGGCGCACACTCCTCCACCGCTGTCAGTCCGGTCTGGCTACTCCAGGTGCCTGGGGGACACTGGAGCTGGGTCGGCTGTTTGGTGCCCCGAGGACAATAATGGCCAGGTGGGCAGGGGATGGGGGGGCCAGTTTGGACTCCCAGTTCCTGAAAACACAGTCCTGAACTAGACCTGGAGGGGCAGCTGCCCCTCCAGCTACATCCCTCTGGCCAGTGCCGGGGACGTGGGCTAGGGCCTGGCACTGGAGAAAGGGGCATCTAGGTTAGCAGGGGCCCAGAGGCTCCTTGAGGCAGCAGGGTGCGAACTCAGAGGGATCTTCGTGGTCCCGTCCCTGGGCACCCTAAGGTGAGGTGAGCCGTGATCTTTGTGGGCAAATGAGTGGCCGAGGGTCAGGGTCTATTTTCCTGGCCTTCCTGCCTTGGACTGGAGATGGTTCTTCACCCAAAGGCAGGGTCCAAGAGGCAGCAAGGTTGCCTTTCCCCCCTTTCACTCACCCATAGGACAAGCTAGTCCCGAAGGGCAGACCTCACACTGTGACAGGTCGGAGAGGTTGTTACGGCTGCTGAACGTCCCAGGTGGGCAGGCATGGGTGGGAGCATGGGGGCTCGAGGAGCCCACAGGGCACACATACCTATGACAACCAAGGGATACCCACTAGACAGAGCCCAAGAGCCCAGATAGTCACAGGGAAATCCTACTGTGCCTGCTGGACTGTGGCTTTGGCACGTCATCTCCCCATGCTCCCTTCTCCCCCTGGAAAAGCCAGGACTTCCCCAGCTGCTTCCTGCTCATGCTCAGGCCCCAGAACTCCTGGGGAGGGTCCTGGAGCCCTAGGCTGGTGTGACGCTGAGCCCTGATCTGGAGGCAGGGGCCCCCCCAGGATACGGAGGGGGATGGAGGGGGATGGATGCTTGCAGAAGCCTCACCTGAACCTGAGGGTCTGCCTCTCAAATGGTGGTAGGACCCTGAGGCCATGGGCAGTCACCTCTATCATTGAGAGATCAAAGGTCCTTGCCCTGGCGTGCACTTCGCATCTGGCTGAGTCAGTCCAGCCTGGGTACAGGCCCTGCCTGCTGGGCACGGAATGCAGTCTGTGGCTTCATCCTGGCCTGGACTCGGGCTAAACGTGCCTGGCTGGCACGGGATGGGGTGGGTGCCTCCGGTGGGACAGAAGTATCCTGCTGGGCACTGCAGACACTGGCTGAGAACTGGGGACAGAACAGCCCTCGTCACTCTAGTTCCCTCCGAAGGACCTGGGCTGCTGGCGTCAAAAGAAAAGCGATGAACGCTTGCCAGCCCCTGGTGGGCCTGATCCTCCTGTGGGCCTGGGAGTGCAGGGAGCGGGGCTGCCATCCCCATTTACTGAGTGCAGAGTGGGGGCTCCTTCCCCCTTGCTGTAGGCACTCGGGGCCCCGCTCTCAGTGCTGCTGGTTTCAGGGCGACCCGCTGCCTCAGCCGCACAGCCCATGGACGGCTGCGATGGGGAGTCTCCCAACTTCTCAAGCTCCCGTCTTCCTTTCTATAAAATGGGATCATAACAACGCAGATTCCCAGGCTCGCTGTGACAACACTGTACAATGTGACAGAGCCCTGCGCAGCACTGGGCACTCAGCAGGTCTTAGCGCGTCCTACTTTCCATGTCACAGCATCAGTTTCAACAGCCCTGGGAGACATGAAAGTTTCAGGCTGCTCTGGCTCACAGCAGACCTATGTTCACCATTCTTGGAGGCTGGCACTTCCCTGCCACGTCTGTTGCTCTGCCCCAGCGTGGGACAGCCGCTGCCCTCACTCCGCCCTCAAGTGGGCACCGGGGCTCCTGCTCTGGGAGTCAGCGTCTGACCACGGGCGGTGCTGCTGAAACTTCTGCCCCTCGCTCTCCAACTCCTGGGACTGGTGGAGGAAATGGGTCCTTCCTCCCCAACTGTCTCCCCCGAGTGCCCAGCTTGGCCCCGTCCTCCGGGGCTGGCCTCCAGCGGGAGCTGGCCTTGGCCTTGGCCTGCAGAGGAAGCATCGGCACCGAGTAGGGAACAGGCTTTCTCCATGGCTCTGAGGAATAGCAGGAGTTGGCGGCTTCAGAACATCACGGAAAAGTAGCTGGGAGACTCGGCCACAGAGAGCTGTTTCCTTGAACCGTTTACCAGGGACTCAGCCCTGTCTCTGGCTAACAGCCTCAGAACTGGGCAAAATGGAGGCTGTGATGAGTTTGTCCCTGGTGCCTCTCTCTCTTCCTCTCAAAACTTGTCCAGCATCCATCCGTGTGGGCTTCAGGGCATTTTGGGGTGGTACAGAGTAATGAGACAAACGTGAGTTTGCACTGTGACCTCACGCTGTGGGACCCAAGCCACTTAGCTGACCTCTGAAGCTCAGAGGGCATTATGAGCCCCAGGTCCTGGGGTGCTCAGTGGTGTTACGTGAACTACCACATGAGGGAACACTTAAAAGAATAAGCAGTGCAGAGCTTGCCGGCGAAAACATTTTGGGTTAGGGGATAGGTAAGGGGGCAGTGAGACCTACTGTGTGCAGGGAGAAGCGGCCTAGGACCCACCCTGTGGCGGGTCTCTGGGGCATGCAGAGACCCCAACACCATACACCACTATTACCGAGGGCAGGTGCCTGCCCAGAGCCTAGCAGCTGGCTCAGTGGGGGCCCCCTACCCCATAGAGCGCCATGCCAAGGACTGAAGTCCAGGAGCTCCAACCCCTGCCCAGGCTCTTAGGGGAGGGCAACAGCCTTGTGTTGTCTTGACACCTGGTTTCTGATCCTGGCTTCACCACCAGTTAGATATGTGATCTTGGTGAGTCAGTGAGCTTCCCGAGTCTCCAGTTCTTTACATCTCCAGGACAGTCACAAGCTCTCCTCCACCACTACTGGGCTGTCACGAACACTTAGATGACAGTGCTTTGTGATCTGTGGTGATGCATCTGCTAGTGCTGGGGCAGGAGACGGGGAACATTCCCTCGGGACGCTGGGTGGTCTGACTGAACAAAGACCCCTTCTCGGCCCCCAGACTTGTTCTTCCAAAGTGGAAGGGGAAGTTGTTGATAGCGGTGACCATGAAGGCAGAAGCAACTCTTTCCTGAGGGCTCAGTATGTGCTAGGCTCAGTGCAGGGTTCTTTACATAGACATCTCTCATATCCACAAAAGCCTTATGAGACAAATATTACTACCTTTCGTTTAAAGCTGAGGCTCAGAGAGCTCAAGGAAGCTGTGGATATGACAGAGCCCATCAGTGGCAGATCTGACACCCCCCCCACAACCCCCGCATGGTAGTCTCTGTGCTCTTGACCACTCCTCCCTTGCGCCTGTCAGCACTCCCATTCTTCCTTTGTTTTTCTCCATGTCCTCAGTGCTGGTGGTTCACAGCCACATTACCCCTCTGTCTTTACACTTTATGTTGAACCATCTGGGCTGCCTTTGAACTTCCTGCACAGGCCCTGATTTTCCCAGCTGAGCACAGACACCCAGACCTGGGGGCCTGATGGGGCCTCTGGGTGTGGCTTTCCTGGTGTTCACCCCCATCAGGGCCTGGACACGCTACTGGCTGTAGTCTGCATCATGAAGTCAGTGTCTGTTAGCCTTTGGACGAGCACCTAATTAGCACAGTCAGCAAATCACTCTTCCCATTGTGCAAACAACAGACAGAATTCAGAACTGACCTGCTGAGCAGAAGCTGGTGTTGGGCTGGGGTGTCTCCCTCTTGCTTTTGAAGCTCCCAGCCAGGCGTGGAATGGCGACAGCACCATCTAGGCAGAAGTGGCCAGTGAGGGGAGGCCTCAGGGGTAGGACGAGCTGAGAGAGGGCTGGCCTCTGAGGGGGTCTGTAGCCCAGAGCCCTGGGGTAGCATCACTGCCAGGGAAATGATCGGAGCAGCAAAGTCTCTGCTCTCTGCTTTTCCAAAAAGCTGCTTCCTTTGCTTGAAGGGTTCTCCCTGCCCTCCCTGACTGCCTGACTGCACCTCTGCTCCTTCTGGGCCCGACTCCCATGTTTACTTCCCCAAGGAGGCTCCTGGGTCCCTTGCCAAGCAGTCTGCCTATGGTGCTTCTCTCTGAGCTTCCACAGCCCTGTCCTGACTTTGATTCAGTACTCTCCCCATTACAGTTTAGGGGGTTCCCGTGTCCGTCTCTCTCCTAACAGTGAGCTCTGGGGGCCTGGGCACTGGCCAAGTGTGGGAGGCAGAACATGGGTATGTAGAGGGCTGGCAGGACCTCCATGTTGGCCTTGCTCCTCTTCCCACTGCCACGCCTTTGGCTTTCTTGTCACTGCAATGCAAACTTTGGTCCCCCTCCAAGGCAGTCGCCAAGGTCCTTGCCTGCCTCCGGTCCTGCCATGTACTTCCTCAGGGTGCTTCACTGCCCAAAACCTGTCCAACATCTATCCATGTGGACTTCAGGGCATTTTGGGGTGGTACAGAGTAATGAGATAAATCTGAGTTTGCACTGTGACTGCACACTATGTGACCCAAGCCACTTAGTTGACCTCTGAAGCTCAGGGGGGATTAAGGCTGAAGGGCAAAGCCCTCTTTGCTCCCTGGGAACAGCTCTGTTGCCTAAGTCTCCCGTGCATACTATGGGCTTCCCCACAGCTCTGGCCCTGCCCCACGATATACATCAAAGAGCGGGTGGAGAGGAGGGGCTGGGTGACCTCGAGGTGGGGGCAATATCCTTGCAGAAGGGAAGGGATGGAGATAAGAAACCACTCTTGCTCATGCAGGTGTCAGCACCCATAGCGTCAGCTCAGCTTCTGCACCGCCCTCTGGTGTGGGGGCTCTCCCTCCATTCCTCTTCCCCTGCTGCCCTTTGGCCAGTGCCCTGGCAAAGCAGACACACTTCATTTTCAACTCGAACAAAACTAAGAAGGGAAATTTTACTGCTGACAACCAGACCTTACATAGTCTTAAAGTTAATGAAAATAAAACTGGCGAATTCTTTGAGATGCTCCCTTCCTGATCTTCAGAAGCCCACCTGACTTGTGGCCCCGTGCATGCTGCTCACGGGAGCAGGGGGGACCTTTGAGCCACCTCCTGGTTTCCTCTGTTCTGGCGACCCCACCCTGGGGAGGCCTGGTTGTTAGGGCCTTGGCCCTCTCTTGTGTCCCTTATTTCACATTACCTTCTCTTCTTCAGGATGCCTGGATCTCTCATGTTCTTTGTCCCTCCCAACCACCCTTGCACAGTGATGCATCATCTGTGCACACCTGAGTGGGACAGGATTCCCTGAGCATCCTCCCTGGAGAGGGTGCTCACTTCAAACCTGAGGGTCTTTGTGGACAGAAGACAGAAGGATGGCAGGACTCATAGCAGTGGGGAGGGGAGGTAGCTGGGCAAGAGGACCTCTCTATCTCTTTCCACCTGACATTTATGGGTTCTGGAATGAAGTAGGGCTCTTCCCAGGCCCCTCCCCAGCCTGTTTCTGACTGTCTTTCCTGCTCCAACTTCTAAGAACACAGGCAATGATGGGGCTTGTGGAACACTCAGAAGCTGGGGAGGAAGGAAGAACAAGGGACTGCATGTTCATGTGCCCAGCCAGAGAAGGTTCCTTCCCGATGGGCAGCAGAGCATGCTGGGAAGTGACAGAGCTCTTGTCTCTGAGATTAGGCACCTAATGGCCTGTTATTAACTCTTTAGCCACAGAGTTCCCAGCTGTCATGTGAGGAACAACTTGGTTCTGACTATAGCAGGTCCCATTTGAACTTTCTACATATGACTTTACTTAGTAGGTATATTTAGTCACTATTATTATCAACAGCATTTTAGAAATGAGGAAAGAGAGGATTAAAGAAAATTTCAATAAATGTCCCAGATGCACACAGATGACCATAAAAAAGTCTCAATAGCTTTCAAAAGATTGAACTATCAGAGAGCATATTTTCTGATCACAATGGAGTTAAAACAGAAATCAGTAAGACATTTAGAAAAGCCCCAAATATTTGGAAATTAGACAACACACTTATAAACAATCCACTGTTCAAAAAATATCAGAAGGAAATTAGAAAACTTTTTAACTTTAATGATAATAAAAACCCCACATCATAAAATTTGTGAGAAATAGCTAAAGCAATGCAGAGATGCAAATTTTTAGGTTTACATGCCTATATATTAAATGCTTATATTAGAAAACAAGAAAGGTATAAAATCAATGATCGGTTCTCATCTTAGGAAACAGGTAAAAGGAAGGATATGATAATAGCACTAATCAATGAAATAGAAAAATAAAGAAAATCAATAAAAACAAAAGCTAGCTATTTGGAAAGATAAATAAAATTGATAAAGCTCTCCCTAGAGCAATCGAGAGAAAAAAAGAAAGAACACAAAGTATCAATATCAGAAATGAAACAGAATCACTACAGATGATATGCTAAAAGGATAGTAAGGGGATAGCATGAACAACTCTAGGACAATAAATTTTACAACTTAAAGAGACAAATTCCTTGGAAGACTTAAATTACCAAACGGACACAAGAAGAAACAGAAATTCTGAATAGCCTTAAATTTTTGAATTTGTAATTAAAGGCCTTCTTACCAAGAAAACTCTAGGCCTGTGGCTTTCCTGAGTTCTGTACAACACTTACAAAAGAACTCATACCACATCTACATAAACTCCTTCATAAAATAGAGGCATGGGGACTAACTTTGCAATTAATTTTATGAGATCAATATTACTTTGATATCAAAACCAGACAAAAAATCAGAAAACCATAAACTAGTATCTTTCATGAACATAGATGCAAAAATCATTACAAAATTACTAGCAAATCAAATCAATGATATGCAGAAAGGATAAAATATCACAACCATGTGGAGTTTATCTCAGGAATACAAGGTTGGTTTAATATCCAAAAAACAAGGATATTCATCATCTTATCAGAACTAAGGAGAAAACCATATGCTCATCTCAATCCATGCAGAAAAAGACAGGACAAAATTATATACCCATCCATGATAACAACTTTCAGCAAGCTAGAAATAGAAAAGCATTTCCTCAACCTAATTAAAAGCATTTATAAAAAATTAGAGAAAAAAATTAGAGCTAATATCATATGTAATAGCAAAAGTCTGAACACTTTCCCCTAAGATTTAGGAACAAAACAAGGATGTCCAATTCTATCGAAAACTGGTACTAGAATCCATAGACAGCCTAACAAGGCAAGAAAAAGTAACAAAAAGGCATATGGATGGAAAAAAATAGAAGTTAAAAAGTCTTTCTTCACAGATAACATATTGCATGAAGAGAAAATACTATGAAATCTGCACACAAAAGTTACTATAACAAATAAATGAAACAGGCAAGATTGAGGGATGCAAGGTCAATATAAAAAAGTCAATACCAGCCAGGGTCATAGACATATTGGTGTACTCATGTTCATAGCATTATTCACAGCAGATAAAATGTGGAAGCAACTCAAGTGTCAATCAACAGATGAATGAAAAATCAAAATGTGGTCTATATGCACAGTGGACTATTATTCAGCCTTTAAAAAGAAGGAAATTCTGACATATGGCATACCATGGATGAACCCTGAGAATATTATGTTAAGTGAAATAAGCCAGTCACAAAAAACCCAAATACTGTACGATTCCACTTACATGAGATACCTAAGAGTAGTCAAAATCATAGAGACAGAAAGTAGAATGGTGGTTGCCAAGGGCTAGGGATACAGGGGAATGGGGATTATTGTTTAATGAGTATAGAGCTTCAGTTTTACAAAATGAAAAGAGCTATGCAGATGGAAGGTGGTGATAGCTGGACAACATTATGAATGTATTTAATACCACTAAGCTGTACACTTAAAATGGTTAAGATGCTAAATTTTATGTTATGTGTATTTCACCATGATGAGATACCCCCTCACACCTGTCAGAATGGCTAAAATTCACAACTCTGGAAACCACAGGTGTTGGTGAGGATATGGAGAAAGGGGAACCCTCTTGCACTGTCGACGGGAATGCAAATTGGTGCAGCTACTCTGGAAAGCAGTATGGAAGTTCCTCAAAAAGTTAAAAATAGAACTACCCTAGGATCCAGCAATTGCACTACTAGGTATTGAGCCAAAGGATACAAAAATACAGATTCAAAGGGGTACATGCACCCCGATATTTACAGCAGCATTATCAACAATAGCCAAACTATGGCGAGAGCCCAAATGTCCATTGACTGATGAATGGATAAAGAAGATGTCCTACACACACACACACACACACACACACACTGGAATATTACTCAGCCATCAAAAAGAATGAAATCTTGCCATTTGCAATGATGTGGTTGGAGCTAGAGTGTATTATGCTAAGTGAAATGAGTCAGTCAGAGAAGACAAATTCCATATGATCTCACTCATATGTGGAATTTAAGAAAGAAAGCAGATGAACATATGATAAGGGGGGAAAAGGGGAAAGAGGGAGATAAGCCATAACTGACTCTTAATGATAGAGAACACACTGAGGGTTGATGGAAGGATGGAGGGGGACAGGCTAGATGGGTGATGGGTATTAAAGAGGGCACTTGTGATGAGCACTGGGTGTTGTATGTAAGTGATGAATCACTGAATTCTACCCCAGAAACCAATATTGTATTGCATGTTAACTAAGTAAAATTTAAATAAAAAATGAGATGGTGCAGGCTTGTAGACCCCTTGCAGGCCAGGGTCATTTGAGGACTGCACTGAGGTTAAGGTCGGCCAGGCAGGCCTAGGCCAGGAGGAGAAAATGTTCTCTTCCCCTTACCTCCTGTTGCAAGGCCTAAATGCCTGGATCAGCAGGAAGTGGCTCTTGCCTAGCTTAAAGTGTATCTCTCTAAACAGAAGTGTTCTTTCTAAAGACAAAGAACATGTTGTCTCCAAAGGAAGGATGGCTAAGAGAATTCTTTATTCTGCAAGCATAAGCAGGATGTATTTTGTTCTTATTGCATTTCGTGTATATTTCACTTCACAGATGTTGGCTTGATACATTGTTATGTTTATCTGATCTCTGCGAGTATATAGCTATGTGAGAAATAAACGGCAGTATGCAGTTGCAAGTGCTGCCTTTGCTCTGCATCCCCTGTGTCCTGGTGATTTCGTAGACCCTTACCCAGGGACCCCAACGCACTAGACGTTGACAAAAAAAGAAAAATTTAACTTAAAAACTCACAATAAAAAGCAAATTGGAAAAAAAAAAAAAAAACTAGCTACCAAAACTTGGAAATCGAAATAAAAAATACAATTCCATTTATAATAGCATCCAAAACCATGAAACACTTGGGGTAAGTTTAACAAATTGTGTAGGTCCTGTACACTAAGAACTGTAACACTTTGCCAAGATCATACATAGCAGGAAGAGAGCTGGTACTTGAACCATCTTCTGATGCTTATGCTCCTCACCACTCTGCATACTTCTTTCCTTCTGTGTTGCTTCCATTTCACTCTCCACAAGCCATGTGGGTTGTGTCTGGGGCCCAGGGGCAGGTATCCCCTCAGAGACCCTTGGGCTTCCAGGGGGTCAGGCCAATCAGAGCCCTCTCCTAGCCCACCTGGTGTCATCAGGTCCTACTCCATTCTCACCTACGTGTAGGGCAGGGTTGGCAGCTGAGGACTCTGTCTATGAAAAAGTAGCCCAGAAGGCAGAAGACACAGGCAGCGTATTTCATGCTTGGCTCTTGCCCAAGCAGGTAACACTGAGAGACAACAGGGAAACACGAGGTGAGAGGGCAGGTAGGTCCTTAATAACACCTGTACCTGGAGGCTGCTGAGAGTTGGGATCTTGGCTCAGGGGCTTACTTTGCCAAGTGTCTTTACAGATCCCTTCGCCTTTCTCCCCCTCCAACTTCCTCTGTAAAGGAAAATCACCACCAACACTGCCTCCATTTGTTATGGTGAGGTGGAATTAATTCCTGTGATCCATAGGGCTTCATGGTTAAGGGAAGGTGCTCACCTACTTCTTGTCTAACTCTTGGTGGATGCCGCAGCGTCCGCACTAACCTTCTTGAGTTGTAGCTGTTGAGAGGGCACAGCTCTGAAGAATGGCAAGCTCTGAGGGGACAGAGGTCTGCCCGACCCTTGTCCTCTACCCAGTGCTGCACACAGTAGGTACCTGGTGACACCTACTAAGTGAATGACTGAGTCACGAGGTGGCTGCTGTGGGCATTTGCACCACAGCGCCATAGTTTCTATCTTAACTGCATGTCACATGGGAACGGTAACTCTGTACCTCCCAGCACTTCACAGGTATCATCTCATTTGATCCCCACAGTAGGAGTGGGTTATCCTTGCTTCTGCACTGAACTGGCTGAGCAAGTTCCCGGGCACTGGGACAGAAGTGAGCACGGAGTATTGGCTGTCTCCCCAAGGGGAGCATCTCTACCTTACTTTTTACACACTTGCTCCTGATCTTGAGAAGTTTAACCTCTTCTGAGGACTTTTTTCTTTTTAAGATTGTATTTATTTATTTGACAGGGAGAGACAGCGAGAGAGGGAACACAAGCAGGGGGAGTGGGAGAGGGAGAAGCAGGCTTCCCACTGAGCAGGGAGCCCGATGCGGGGCTCGATCCCAGAACCCTGGGATCATGACCTGAGCCGAAGGCAGACGCTTACCGACCGAGGCACCCGGGGGCCCCATCTTCTGGGGACTTCTTGACAATCGCCATGGCCCCTCTCACAGAAACAGTTGAGGTAGGAGCTGCCCTTCCCCCAGGATCACCTGGCAGTCCTCGCTTTCTGGGAATCCTGGAGGCCCGCTGCAGATTCTAGGGGGGCACGGCTGCTGAGCTGTCATGCCGCTGAGGCAGCTGCAAAAGCCAAAGGCAGCTGAGGAACTGAGGAGAGGCCCTGCGGGCCTGGGGGCCAGATCCGTTCGAGGCTGTTACCCTCTGGCCTGAGGAGGAGCTGCAAGCAGCCAGAGCTGCCAATAGTGAGTGTGGCAAGGTCATACCATGAGATGGCCAGCCCCACTTCCCAGGTGAGGATTTGCCAGGTCACAGGACAGGGGAGAAGCAGTGCCTGTCGAGAGCCCAGATCTGGCACCCACACTCCACCTGGGCTGAGACTGAGATCAGAGGTCCAGAGACAGTGTCCTGGGCAGGCTCTGGGGGATCAACCACCAGGCTCTTGGGCTTATGCCCCTGGGAGCTCATCACACTCAGGGCCACCGTGGAAGGGACGTGTACAGGATCCCTTTCCTCTAGAGAGCAGGCAGCTCCCACCTCCCCGAAACTTTTGCCCTGCTGCATTGCCCTTCCTGCCCTTTCCCTCCTCTCTTCCTGAGGCACAAGGGTGTCTGCTCCTTACTGAAAGCCCTTGGGGCACTGCAGGCAGCTCCCAGCCATGGAGTGGTGGCCTGGCCGGCAGGCGACAAAACACAAGTAGCACTGGGCCCCATTGTGGAGACAGAGGGCAGCAGTCCCTGTGAAGAGCAAAGGAGAGGATCAGCAGGCTTGGTGTGAGGGCACTGCTCCCCTTTTGTCTCTAGAGAGCCCCTCTGCTCTGGACCTTCTGCTGTGATGATGTTACTTCAGCAAAGGCTTGCAATGACCGATAAACTGTCATAACAAATGGGTCTTCACTGAGGACATGGGGCACAATGACTGGTGCTGAGGATGATGGTTCTTTTAGATACGGCCAGCCTAAGACATGGGAACAGGAAAGCACAGGTGGAACAGGGCCACAGATTGGCTTAGAGCTCCCCCAGCCAAGGCCCCAGAAAGCTGACACTGTGAGGAAGACTCATGGCTTTGTTGTTACCGTTGCCTCCTCGAATGTCAGGTGCTTGGTGTGCCCCGCAACCAGCATCATAGAATAATAGAACTGACATTTCATCTGGTCAACCCTCTCATTTTACATGTGGGGAAGTGGGGACTCAGGTCACATGACTGTCCAGAGTGACCCCGAGGCCTTGGTGGAAGGACTGGCATGGGGGGCGGGGTATGGCAGGGCTCCTGTCTGGGCCTCCCTCGCAGTTCATGAGGCCTGATGTGGGGCCCCTCTTTGTGCTCTTATGCCCACCCCCACACCTGAAAACTGCTGCTCTGAAGACCCAAGGAAGAGCTGCCTGAGCTTTGCCTCAAAAGTGCTCAGCAAATTCTTGTGGGCAACCCTAAGAAGCTCCAGGTTCTTGAAGGGAAGCCGCAGGCTTTGTGGTCAGACAGACCTGGCTCAGATCTCAGCTCTTCCACCTACTACCAGTTAGCAACTTCTGTCCACCTCAATTTTATTATATTATACTCGGACATGAAACCTACCTCAGACGATTGTGAACAATAAATGAAAAAGATCATATATACATTTTATATGTATATATATATATATATGACATATATTTGATATATATGACTTATATATTTAATATGTATATATTTATATATGCTATAAGATTATATAAGATGTATGTATTTTTCATTTGATAAAGCCAACTACAAGTACTTGCCTCACACGAGGCCCAGAGAGGCAGACATCTCCCAAAGAGAAATTAATACCCATTAGGGCATACAAAACCACTCAGGCTGCATGTAATTCCAGGGCTCAAGAGAAGGGGCAGAGTAGAAGGATGGGGGGACCAGAGAGGGAGTGATCCCTGAGAACCTAGGGATGAAAAGGCTGTGTACAGAAGGCAGCCTCACTTAGGTGAGGGAGAGAGTGAAAGCATGGAGATGGAGGGAGGGGACACACACACACACACACACACACACACACACAAGTGCAGGTTAGAGAAACCCAGAAGAGGAAGGCCAGTGGTGTGTGCCTTCCACCCTTCCTTTAGGGCACTGACCCAGCAGTGATGAAGGCCATGGGCTGGGTTCATACCTGGACCTGACACTTATCTATAGTGTGCCCTTGACCAAGTGGTTTACTCTCTCTGAACCCCAGTATCCTCATCTGAAAAGCTAGTGTTAGTTGTATAGGTCCCAACACACAGCATGAGCCCAGATGTCATGAGCATTATTTCACCGATCTTGCCATTGACTCACCTGCACTGAGGGCGCCTAGCAGAAGGGCCAGGGCCATCCAGAGCCCAGGCTGCAGCATGCTGGAGCAGTGACAGGGAAAGCCTGGGGCCAGAGAGTGTGCCGGATCCCTGGCCTGTCCAGGCTAGAGCATGTGACCTACATTGCTGTAACCTGGCCCTCTGCAGCTGCCTTGGACCAGACCCAGTACACCCCCCACTACAGTCCCCTGGGAAACGTGGCCTCCCTGAGAGCATCGGAGGAAGACAGACAGGATGTTTTCTTTGTTCAGCTCTCCTGTCCTTCCAGATGACAGCTGAGAAGAGCCAGACTGCCAGGCTCTGGTGCCCTTACCAGCTGCGGGATCCTACAAATAACTTAGTCTTCTTCTGTCTCAATTTCTCATCTTTAAAACTGAGGCAGCCAGAGCACCTACCTCCTGGGATTGTGGGAGAGCTAAAGGAGTTTCAGGCATCCTCAGAGCAGTGCCTGCATACACATGCTCAGCATCATTCCTAATTCATGGTTTAATTTGCTGAGCACGTATTGAGAGCTCACAGTTTGTCTGGCAGCATACAAAGGGCAGAGGAGTGAAAATCCTGGCTCATGTCCTTAGGGTTTAGCTTAAAGGCTATGAGATTAGCCCACAGGGAGCAATTCTAAACCCAATCATCCATAAACCAGTTAGCACTATGTGGCCTAACGTGGGCCAGATTTCATTTGTTTTTCTCAGGAGCTCTGAGAGAGATGGAATCTTTGTGCGTGTGGTGGGAACAGTGACTTGCTTGAGGTGGTCCACTGGGTTAAGTGACAGAAGCTGGTCTGTGTGGGCCAAAGCCCATGCCAAGTCAGCCCCCTTCCCATGGTGAAGTCTGTGGTTCTCATGACCCCAGGGGACCACCTGGACATGGATGATGATGAGCCTTTATTTACCCAGAGTTGGCCCCTCCAAGGGGCTGGGACACCAGTGACTGGGTGGTGGGGGCTGGAGCTCTGCAGCTTGGGTTTTGCTCTTGGAGGATGCTTCTCAGGTCTAAAGTGTTATGAGGTCAGTGATGTTGGTGGGTGTGATGTGGACTCTAATTAAAGCCATCAGATTTGAGAGGGACTCAGAGCCCTCCACGCCCTGGATATGCCCACCTGTCCCACCTCTGTTGTATGACCCTCCCTCATCCCTGTGCCCAGTCACAAGGCCATCTTTCTGTTCTTAAGGACCATTTCAGATTTCTGTTTAAGTGTTACCTCCTCCCCGTCTATCCAATCACTCTCCTGCCCTGTTTTTTTTTTAAATTTTGTTTGTTTGTTTGTTTGTTTGTTTGTTTGTTTACTTATTTATTTATGCACGGAGGCTGATGTGGAGCTTGATCTCATGACCCTGAGATCATGACCTGAGCTGAAATCAAGAGTAAGATGCTTAACCAATTGAGCCACCCAGGAGCCCCTCACACTGCCCTGTTTTAATTCTCTGATTTGCACTTAGTACCATTGGTATTTATCTTATTTGTTTGTTCACAGATTGTTGGTATCTCCTCAGCAAACTCTAAGGCCATGAGAGCAGGGACCTGGTTGGTCTCTTCCTCTGTGGTCTTGGTGTCCAACACAGTGCCTGGCATGTAGTGGGTACTTTGTAAGTCCTTGAGAAGGGGCGAAGGATTGAGAGGTGCCCCTGCTCAGCATCTCTGTTAACTGCAGAAGTGGTTAAGTGGTTACATGGGGATCCTAGGGCCCCTTTTCTCTCCAGCTTGCCCCACAGGCAGCCCCTGAGGCTCCCTGTACAAACTGAAGAGCACAAAGAGCACAGTTTAAGAACTACTAATCTGGTTCAACTTCCTCATTTTCTGAAGGATAAAGGCACAGAGAGGTGAGAAAATGGGCCCAGTGAGATGCAGGCTTAGAAGAAAGCTGAGTCCCCTGACCTTGACCTGAGGCTCTTTCTACTGCCCTCAATCACAAACCCAGATGGGTGCTGCCCACATTCATCTTAAATCAACTATGTGGTCTGGGGCTACCTTTGGGTCAGCTGTACCCATACCTGCCCCAGTCTCCAGTTCCCAGAGAGAAGCCTGATATAAGCCCCAATCCCAGTCTTCTTCAGGAATATACTCTAAAAGGCATCCTGGGTGAAGAATAAGGCTGCAAGGCCCCCCAGAAGACCCAGTCTCTGCCCAGGTGATCAGTGTGGCCCTGTCTGCTGTATGTGCCAAGTTGACTTTTCTCAAAGGAACCGCAGTGCATCCATTTCCTTCTACTTTGTGAAAAATTCCTGGGAACTTGTGTAATCTTCTTTTATTAAAGAGAAGAATTACCACTTAAAACTCAGTCAGCATAGTGCAAAGAGAAGCCAAGTTACATCTGCCAAGGTGTGAACACCTGGGGGGCATGTGTGTGTGTTTGGGGGGGGGGGTTCACCAAAGAGCAAAGCTCTAAGAGAACAAAAAACCCAACCAGCTTTCCCATCAAAACCTCAAAGATATGGAGATTTTCAGGCTCCTCTTCTGAAACTCAGACCTGGCCTATCACTCAGGCCTCTCCCAGATTCCAGAGAAGGGCAGCTGGGGCTGTGGGCAGCCAGCCAACTGTATCTTCAAATTCCCTTTTAATCTCTCTCAGTTGCCAGCTTCATTTAATGAAATCTGGCTCCCATTCCACACATAGGGAGAAAAGTAGAAAACTTCTGGCAGATTTTCTGGGATGGATGACTTTTTGTTCTGGTAACTGCTCTGTTGACTCCAGAACTTCTGAACTTGGTGAACCTAGGAAGCAGCAGCCCAGCTTCTTTCTGTGTTCCTGGTAGGTGGGCCCTGATGCCAGAGGGGGACAGTGAAGATAGAAGGACCTTGACTCTTTCAGGTCACAGTGCCATGATGATGATGGTGATAAGTACCTGATAGTAATGGTGATGGAGATAGTGATGATAGTGATGATGATGGTAGTGAGGGTGGGGATGATGATGGTGATGGTGATGATGATGGTGATGATGATGATGATGGTGGTGGTGATGATGATGGTGATGGTGATGATGATGGTGATGATGATGGTGATGATGTTGATGATGGTGATGATGATGATGATGGTGGTGGTGGTGATGATGGTGATGATGATGATGATGGTGATGTAGATGATGATGGTGGTGGTGGTGATGATGGTGATGGTGATGATGGTGGTGGTGGTGGTGGTGGTGATGATGATGATGGTGATGATGATGATGATGGTGATGATGATGATGATGGTGGTGGTGGTGGTGGTGGTGATGTTGGTGATGGTGGTGGTGGTGGTGATGCTGCTGCAGGCCATGGGGACAGGGATCTGGGACTACTCACTGCTCCCGGCCCAACCACAGTCGATGAAGACTTGCTCTGCGTGGCCCAAGCAGTTCCCTCCACAGGCCCTCACCAGTCACCCCCTGGCCTCCTCACCCCAGCATCTCTCTCGTTCTACTTCCCCCTCTGCCTCTCCCCCCTACTTCTTCTCTTTCCTCTCTCATAAATAAATAAAATCCCCCTGAAAAGTAAAAGATTGAGCATGAAGGTGGACATTTTGAGCCTTTTAGACCTGGCTAGGAACACTCTCCTGTATGTATATCTTTGTCACCTTCCCCCTTGTGCTCATGGCTGCAGAGGTACATGGCCTCCCAGGGAGGGAGAAGGCCCACGGTGCAGGGACTCTGGGGTCCTGAGTGACCACAGGAAGGCGTTCCATCTCCCATCTGAACAGCCACTCAGCGCTGTCATGTGGGGGAATCCATGGTGACATGCTACCGAACTTGGGGAGATACTTGGTAATTCAGCATAACGAAATATACCTGCTACATGTTGAAATCACCAAGTTAACCTCAATAGTTATCAGCCTAGTAGCTTTAAAAATGACCAAATGGGCACCTGGCTTCCTCAGTCAGTGGGACACGTGGTGCTGGATCTCGGGGTAGTGAGTTTGAGCCCCACATCGAACACAGAGTTTACTTAAAACACAAAACAAAAAGAAAAAAGCACCTCCAAAGGGCCCAAATCAATTAGGCTCCAACAATTGAGCTGGTCGGTGGTGGGATGGATCCTCTGGCCTGTTCATCAGCCGCTGTGCCCTGAGCACTCAGATGAGGCAGGAGCTTCTCAGCCACCCGGGTTCTCCCTCTAGGAGCTCAGGGTCTAGAGGGAAGATGGACAAACATGAATGAAAAACGTGAATGAAAAGAGCAGTTGCTCCATAGGAAGAGAGCAGGGGCGACAGCTGGGTCCCGAGCTCCGGCAGGTGAGGGGTCTGACAAGGCCGTGCTGAGGTGACATTGAGATTTCCTGAGGCAGGCCAAGGAGACACCCCAGCACAAATCCAAGTATATGCAGCCAGCAGAGGGCACCACGCTGCAGAGGAGTGGAGGCCCAAGTTGATGTTGTCAGAGTGGAGGTTAGAAAGGAGGCCAGGGTGGCTGGAGGAAGCTGAGGAGGAGAGCAGAGAGGGAGAGGAGGAGGGGCAGGGCCTGGGGCAGGTGGACAGTCTCAGCGCCCTGCTCCTAGTGCTGGGTCACACCACATCTCCCCACAATCGGTGGCTTTGCCCACAAACACTCACTGGGGCACAGTCTCCGGGGATCAGGACCCCAGCAGTGCTCAGCTGGGGGCTCCTACCAGAGCCTCTCAGGAGGTTGGGGCTGTTGACAACACCAAGGCAGGACCTGCTTCACTTAGAACCCGAGCTCACTTAGGGGTGTTGGCAGGATTCAGTCCATCTCGAAGGCCTGAGTTCTGCTGTCTGTTGTTGGCCCTTGGTGCTAGGCCACGTGCACATGCCTGTGTCATGGTTCCACATAGGGGCTTGTTCCCCAGTGTGGGGATCTGAGAGAACACGGGTCAGGGTCAGCACGGGGCCGGGCACGGAGCTTTTCTAACCGAATCTCGGAAGGGGCTTTGGGTCGTGTTGCCATGTTCTGTGGAATGGAAGTGAATCACTACGTCCAGATCACACTCCAGGGGAGGGGGTTACACAAGGATGTGTACACAGGATTTGGGGATCGGCGGGAGCCACTGAGGGGAGAAGGGGAAGACCCCTGCCGGGTCAGTGCCTTGCCCAGAATCAAGGACTTGTAGGAAGGCTGGACCAGGCACGAACCCAGATCTTTGAATGTCCTCAAAGTTGGGGCCCTGGATGCACCTCACCATTCAGTGGGGGCTCTGGAAAAGGTCGTGTTGAAGTAAGTGGCTACAGACATGGAGATGGTGTGGGGGTGAGGGTGAGCATTGATATCCTACAGGAGGCATTCCAGCACATTCTTGTCTGAGGAGGAGCCAGGTCACGGCAACCCACGGAGTGGCCCCCCATCCACATCACACCCATTGGAAAGGAGGTAATGGCTCGCAGCACAGGACAGGCAGACTCTAGGGGTAAGGGTGGATTCTGACCTTCAAGGGCCAAGGCTCCACCGCCTTCTTTAGGGTTTGCTCTGGAAATTAGGAAGCCTAAGATCTTGGGAAGCTATTGCCCATCCCTCTGTTGGAGGGGCTGCCCTCTTCTGGGTCTCCAGAGTGTGAGCCCTGGTGTACACACGTGCACAACATGCTGAGCGTCCACATGCTCACACGCACACACACACACACACACACACACACCAGTAGGGACTGTAGGGTGGAATCTGACCAGTAGCGGACTCAGAGAAGGTGAGAAGAGGAAGAAAATGTGGTTGGAGGTATTTCCTACATGGGACACCGCTCCTCCAGTTTCATAGATATCATCCCACATATGCCTGGGACGTCTGGAGGAAGTCCGTGCTAGAATACTGTGCACTGGACAGACCAGACACAGACCGTCCCTGACAAGCACAGTGGCTTAGGCAGGGTCAGACCAGGTAAGAGTGGAGAGTTGTGTCTGACGCCGGGTGTGTTTCCAAGCTGGGGCCCTGGCTGCACCCAGACCTTGCCTGCGGGCTGTGGTGAGGGGTGCACTGTGTCACTGGGCACAGATGTGGCCTTGCATGCAGACCAGGGATGAGCAGCCGGCAGCCCAGAGCACTGTTGGTGGGGGTGTCAATCCAGGAGTGGACCCAGGTAGGGGATCCCAGGCAGTGAAGTCACTTCCTTGACCACAGACCCCAACAGAACTTGGAAGCCCCGTGACCAGGCACCCACATTCTACTGTAGTCCCGTATCAGGGTCACTTGACTGGAGACATCCGATCGTGAAAGATGTTCTCCTGTTGCTTGCCTACTTCCTGGGGCTCTGGCTTCCAGAAACCCCAGGGTAAGGGCTTTTTCACCTGCTGCAAACATTGGCTCAAGGCTCGCCCCCGCTGCCTCAGGGCGTTTGGCACGAGGGGCCATAAGGTAATACAGAGAAGGCCGGGCCAGGCCAAGCCACCTCCCTGAGCCACCCCAGGGCAGCCCCATCCCCTCCTCTTGACTTTCCGGGAAGGAGGGATGTGTGGGGAGGTCCTGCCCCTGGGCTGGAGGACGTCACAGGGCAGCGGATGACCTGGCGGTGCCTTCATGTTCACACCAACGTCATGGTGGACGGGGGTGGGGGGGCGGGCGATGAAGATCCCTGAGGGCCTCTCACCTGTGCCAGAGTGAATCCAAGGCCCTGAGGCTGTGTCACGTTTCTCTCCGCGGTGGAGGGCTATGCATCCTGTGGTGTGGTGTGTGTGTGGAGTGGAGTCCCTGGGTCCGAGGCCCAGCAAAGGTAGCCGCACAGGGCTCTGAGGCCTCGTGCCTGGCTGCCTGGCACTGTCTCTACAGAGCTCCCGACAGGAGACGGGGCAGGACCTGGACGATGAGGGCCTCCGCGCTCCCTCCGTGAAGGACAGGAAGGTGCCCCGCACTGGCAACAGAGTCCAGCGCTGGCTCAGGGTGAGTGCAGGTGCTGGGCTGACCCACCCCCCAGGGCCCCGATGCAGCAAAAGGGCCTCAGGTCCCAGAAGCCAGCCTGCTACTGCCCTGGGCTCCCTCCCACAGTCCTGCTCCATCTGAATCTGCATCCTCATCTCCTCCCCAAACTTGCCCTCAGGGCCCTGCCCCTGCCTGGGCCAGATGCACCGTCATTGTCCACATATTTGTAGGAATATCAGAAAAGAGACTTGAAACCATGTCTCATCCCATTCAGCTAGAATCGTCTTGCACTGTGCTATGCATTTTGCTAACTAGTCCTCCGGGTGTCCCCTTTGGCCTAACAGTCCTTCCCCATCTTCTCCAATCTTGCACATGATCATGGTGAGTTGGGAGAGTTTTCCCCAAAGGGACATGGGGCTCATGGTACTGTGTCTCCTGCTTTGCCCTTTGGTTGTGAAAATCCACATCCCTGGGGCCCCTACAGAGTCAGGGGCAGGGGCCTCATTGTACAACATTCCAGAAGGCCAGTCGGTTACCACAGCCACTGAGGCCTTGACTGATGCAGGGCTTTGATGGGATTCCCCTCTGTGGCCAACTCACAGTGCTGCACTAAACATCCTACATGCCCTACTATCATGAGCCCTCTCACCTAAGAAAACGTGTCTGTGCTCTCATGTCAAGAATGGGGTACGTTGTCAGAGATCACGGGATCGGTGCCGTTCATGCGGGGAGGTGGTGTCCATACTCAGCTAACAAGCTGACCTGACATAAAACATGTTCCGACATCATCGACTTCAATTCCTTGTATGGATGCCAAGGACCTTTTTTCTTTTTCCTGAAAGACTTACTGATTGGTCGATTGATTGATTGATTTGAGGGAGAGGCAGTGGGAGAGTGGGGAGAAGCAGAGGAGAGACAGAATCCTCAAGCAGACTCTGCCCCTAAGTACGGAGCCCTACGAGGAGCTCGATCTCAAGACATTGAGATCGTGACTGAGCCAAAACCAAGAGTCTTAGGATTAACCCAATGAACCACCCAGGCACCTCATTGTTTTTTCTACTATGGGCCCTCTTGTCCCACCTGTTGCCATAAGTCATTGAGATCTTGGGGATTTGGTCTGCGCTCCCACCCCCAACCCTCCTGGTGGCTACAGAGCTGAGTGCATGTCTCCTCCGTTTCACCTCAGGATAAAAACGGCTCAGCCACAGAGAGGAATGAGACCCGCGTGCTCTGGACCAACCAGGCTGACCTGCTGGAGATGCCAATACCACCTGGTGCCCGCCTTCATAGGCAGAGACCTCAGCCACATCTCCACATTCCTAGGCACGTACATAGCTTTTGCCACCACCCCGAGGTGCTGGACCTCTTCTTTACAACGTGAGCACCCTGCCCCTCCACAGCCCAGTGAGATCTGGCCACCGCCTGGTTGTGAGTCTTGGGAATGTCACCAAACTTCCTCGAGCCTCGCTTTGCTCCTCTGACTGGGGCAGACTTATTATAGGGACTCGGTGGTGTCCTTTAGGGAAAGTACACCTGGGGGCCTGGGCCTGCAGAAAGGCCTGCTAGAGGGGCTGTGGTTGTGCTCATTTATCATTGTCCTGCTCCTCACGAGGAATCCTCTGCCTCATCCCTCACTGTCACTATGGTCTCGAGCTGGGCTGTTTTGCCATTTGAAAGGGAGATTTGAGACTCCCTCTGGGGTCCGTGTCCTGGGTGAAACCAGAGCAGGGATGCCTGGGGCTGAGCAGGGGGCCCAGGCCCACTCAGATATCTGAGATGGGGTGGTTGGGGCCCTTCCATTCATCAAGCATTCAGGAAGCCCCACTCAGTGCAGGCGCTTCCCTAGGAGCTGACTGACCCCTGCACAGAGCAGACAGCACCCCAGGGCTCCAGACTAGTCGGGGGTCAGACAGTGACACTAGACATGATGAGAAGTCGCGTCCACAGGACATTTCATGTGGTGCCCCTCTGGCCTCCTGTAGATATGGGGGCATTCCCTCTACTTCGGATGAGCTCGGCGGAGGCCTGGAGCAGCGGAACATGTGAGTGAGCTTCGGCTACTGCAGGAGGGAATTCCCTCCCCAGGAGGGCAGCGAGGGGACTGTGAGATGGGGGGCTGCTGGGCCCTCATCCCACACATCTGCGACTCCTGTTTTAGGAATCTGGGAAAAAGGGGAGCTGTGGGTGGGCTGTGGGCACTGTGGGAGAGCAGAGGGGGCTGGAGGACAGCTTCAGCCCCTAAGAGAGTCATTGCCCATCCCTGCCCCCTCCCAGCCCTGTCTCTACCCCACTCCCGGGACCCACAACAAGGAGTGTGGGGCCATCACCCTCAGCGATCTGGTGGAACCTGGACACTGGGTGCTCAGCAGGTGCTCAGGAGACCCAGTGAGAGCTCAGGGACAGACGTCCCCCACCCTGTGGGAGATGAGTGTGAGTGGAAAGAGACCCACTCATGGCACCTAGTGAATGAGGCAGCATTAGGCACCGGAGGTAAAGCTGGAGGTATTGGGAGGGTCCTGGGAAGGCCTGGCACGAGACAGAGTCCCTTTGCTCCCTCCTTGGCTGGATATTCACAGAGCAGTGATGTGTGCAGTGAGGGCAATGAACAGGCCCGACACCGCCCCTCCCTGGCCACATGCAGTTGAATCCAAGTGGCAAGTGGGCAAGGACACAGACTGACGAGTGTGCCCGGACTCCCCCAACAAGGACAGAAATGGCCACACCATTGATCAAGGGCTCCCCCTCACAAAGGCTTTTGGCAGCCTGTCCTCTGTGACCAGGCCTGTGTCAGGCAGTCCTTCCAGATCACAGGTGGACAAGGAGTAGGCCCGGTCTCTGACATTCAGGGGTTCCCTGGGACATCTGTGTGGGAGGGTGCCTTGTCCTCTGACTCCCTGCCTACCTGTCTGTCCCCAGGGCCATCTCCTCCATCCTGGGCACATGGCTGGACCAATATCGCCAGGATTTTTTCCAGCCCCCAGACTTTCCCTGCCTGAACGTGCTGCTCAAGTACATGGGCCTCCATATGCCAGGCTCGGACCTGGAACGCCGTGTCCAGCGTCTGCTGTCACAGCTGCAAAGCCTGGAGCCCCCGGAGCCAGAGGCTGGGGGTGAGGAGGGCCGGGGGTGCCTGGCGAGGGCCCGTGGAGGGGACCGGTCGGGCCACGCAGAGCAAGCCTCCATAGAGTGCGGTTGGGCCAGGAGCAGTGCGTAGTCCCAGATCCCGGTCCCCATGGCCTGCCATCCGGGGAGACCTCCCAGGGATCGGATCCTGGACTCAGACAGCACTGAGCGGGGGGGAAAAGTTTCCTTCACTTAGGAGGGACGTGGGAAGCCCATCAGGCCGACGATACTTTCTCTTCCTGGAGCTACAGCACCAGCCCCGGAGCGAGATCCGGAAGGAGCGCAAGAACTGGGCCCAGCTCCCGCTGTGGCCCCTGCTGTCGCCTCAGAGCCCCCACGGGCCGAGCCTGTTCCTGCTGCGGGGGCTCAGCCACTAGGGAGAGCAGGGGCGCCCCCTGCCCCGTGGGCGCCGGCGCAGGTGCTAGTCAGAGCGCTCGTTCACGCTCCTCCGCTGGAAGAGCCACCCGCACCGATGCCCGACCCGGAGGTGGAGCAGGGTCCAGGCCCTGGTCCTGGGGTCGCCGCCGGGCCCGAGCAGCCCCCTGCCCCAGTGGAGCAACCAGCCCCGGCCCCCGAGCAGCAGCTCGTGCTGGCTACAGCCCTGAAGGACGGCTTCCCCTCCCCTGTCATTGCATTCTTTGTAGTGTTTGTGGTCTGTATGCACCTGTATAATGGCTTCCTGTACTTTGTTCGTTAAATAAAGTAGAATCTGAGTTTACATAACATTTTACTCTGATCCTTTTCTTTTCCTTTTTTTTTTAATAGAGATTTTATTTACTGATTTGACAGAGAGAGAGAGTGTGCGACAGCAGGAACACAAGCAGGGGGAGTGGGAGAGGAGAAGCAGGCTTCCCGCTGAGCAGGCAGCCTGATGTGGGGCTGGATCCCAGGACCCTGGGATCATGACCTGAGCCGAAGGCAGAAGCTTAAAACTGAGCCACCCAGGCGCCCCTACTCTGATCCTTTTCTTTTCTTTCTTTCTTTCTTTCTTTTTTTTTTTTTTTTATAAAGTTTTTATTTATTTGACAGGGAGAGACACAGCGAGAGAGGGAACACAAGCAGGGGCAGAGGGAGCAGGAGAAGCAGGCTTCCCGCTGAGCAGGGAGCCTGATGCGGGCTCAGTCCCAGGATCCTGGGATCATGACCTGAGCCTAAGGCAGAAACTTAAGGACTGGAGCCACCCAGGCGCCCCTCTGATCCTTTTCAATTGTATATCCAGGTGCCATGAGGTACACTCAGAGTGTTGCTCAACCATTCACTTCTAGAACATTCCCATCACAGAGAACACTGCTCTTCTCCCTGTCTCTGATATTTACCTGTTCTGGGATTTTCCTGTGCCTGGAATCCTACAATATGGCCTTTTGTGTCTGGTTACAGAACAGAAGAGTGATTCATAATGTTTTTCAATTTTTTATATCTTCTTATTGCCCATCACCAAATTACCCCATCTTCCCACCCACCTCCCTTTCCACAACCCTCAGTTTGTTTCCCAGAGTCAAGAGTCTCATTTGGTTTGTTTCCCTCTCTGGTTTCTTCCCATTTATTGAAGAGACTATACTTTTTTTTCCCTGTATACCATTTCTTCTTCTCTTAATAATATTTCAGATAAAATAGCTCTAATACATGCTTGGTTACTGTATTGATCAGCTATCCCCGTGTAACAAACAACTCCAAAGATTACTGACTTAAAATAGCAATCATTTATTTACTCATGATTCTGTGTGTCAGCATTTTGGGGTGGCCTTAGCTAAATAGTTCTATTGCTAATCTATTCATGTGGCCTCAAAGAACTCACAGAGATGGTATCTGGTTAGGCTGGGATGGCCTTGTGCACATGTCTGGCATTTGGTGCTGTCTGTAGGTTAGTACTAGCTGTCACCTAGGGACTGAGAGTGAGTGGGTCCCATGTTTTAGCAGACTATCTCAAGATTATTCACATGGGGGTGGTTCCAAGTTTCCCAAGAGTATCAAGCAGGTGCATTCCTCTGCACAAACACTTCTCAAGTATCTGCTTATATTATGCTTGCTGATGCCCCATTGGCCGAAACAGGTCACAAGAAGTAACATATGTTATGTCTTATTGTTTTAGCCGCTTCAACTTGGATACTCTTATTTAGAGTGCTTATTCCCATTTTCAGAGAAAATTTATCTCAGTGAGGTAGGCATTAAAACAGAGTTCTATTCTTTTTCACTGTTCTAATGAAAGCTGGAGAAAACTGTGTAGTTAAAACTTTTTGTTTTCTTGGTTAGGAATAAAGGATAACACATCAACTGAGCAACTGAGTACAAAAAGTAACAGGGTTAATGGCATCACATTTAAAGTAAAATTGCCAAAACATTGACTTCCAGTTTACTAACTTGTTGAGTTAGTTATGGCAAGCCTATTTTCTGTTAAGCATTTTGTATTAATCAGAAGAGTAGGGGAGATTTGGTGGCAGACATGTGAAAAGGTGGTGGTTGTATGTAGCTTCTATGAACTGTGTACCAACCATCTCCTCACTGAGCAGCACTTTGAAAACACCCAAACCTTGGAGTCACCCTGGACCTTTTAAAAAAGTTTTATGGTTTCAGGTCTCACATTTAGGTCTTTAATCCATTCTGAGTTTATAGTTGTATATGGTGAAAGAAAGTGGCCCAGTTTTATTCTTTTGTGTTTAGTTTTCCCAGCACCATTTATTGAAGAGACTGTCTTTTCCCTATTGTATATTCCTGTCTCTTCTGTTGTAGATTAATGAGCCATATAAGTGTGTGTTTATTTTTGGGATTTTTATTCCATTCTACTGACTTTTGTGTCTATTTTTGTGCCAGTACCATACTGTTTTGATTACTACAGCTTTGTTTTATATCTTGAAATCTGGGATTGCAATATCTCCAGCTTTGTTCTTTCTCAAGACTGTTTGGCTATTAGACATCTTTTGTGGATCCACAGAAATTTTAGAATTATTTTTTCTAGTTCTGTGAAAAATACTGTTAGTATTTTTATAGGAATTGCATTGAATCTATAGATTACTTTGGGTAGTATAGATATTTTAACAACATTAATTCTTCTAATCCATGAACATGGTATAACTTTCCATTTATTTGTGTCACCTTAAATTTCTTTTATCAATGTCATAGTTTTCAGAGTATAGGTCTTTCGCCTCCTTGGTTAAATTTATTCCTAGGTATTGTATTCTTTTTTGTGCAATTGTAAAATGGGATTGTTTACTTAATTTCTTGTGAATAGAAATAAAACAGATTCCTGTATATTAATTTTGTATCCTGCAACTTTACTTAATTTATTTATCAGCTCTAATAGTTTTTTGGTGGAGTCTTTATGGTTTTATATATGTAGCATCATGCCATCTGCAAATAGTGACTGTTTTACTTTTTCTTTAACCAATGCCTTTTATTTCTGTTTCTTCTATGATTGCAACTCTAGGATTCCCAGTACTATGTTGAATGAAAGTGGTGAGGGTGGAAATCCTTGTCTTGTTCCTGATCTTAGAGGAAAAGCTTTCAGATTCTCATCTTTGAGTATGATGTTAGCTCTTGGTTTGTCATATATGGCCTTTATTATATTGAGGCATGTTCCCTCTACACCCACTTTGTTGAAGCTTTTTTTTAAATCTTAAATGGATGTTGAATTTTGCCAAATGCTTTTTTTCTGAATCTATTGAGATGATCATATAGTTTGTGACCTTCATTCTGTTAATGTGGTATATCACATTGATTGATTTGTGGATATGGAATCATTCTTGCATCCCTGGAATAAACACATTTGATCATGGTGGAGGATCTTTTTAATGTATTGTTGAATTTGATTTGCTAATATTTTGTGGAGGATTTTTGGATCTATGTGCATGAAGAATATTGGCCTGAAATTTCTTCCTTTCTTTCTTTTCTCCTCTGTTCTTTCTTTTTTCTTTCTTTCTCTCTCTCTCCCTTTCTTCCTTTTACTCTTTTTGTCTGGTTTTTGTATCAGGGTAATGCAGGCCTTGCAGAATAAATTTGGAAGCTTTCTTTTCAGTTTTTTGAGATAGTTCGAGAAGCATAAGTAAGAATAAGTAGAATTCATCTGTGGATCCATCTGGTCCTGGACTTTTGTTTGTTGAGGTTTTTTGATTACTGATTCAGTTTCAATGCTAGTAGTCTGTTCAGATTTTATATTTCTTCCTGATTCTGTCCTAGAAGATTCTATGTTTTCTAGGAATTTCTTCTAGGTTGTCTATTTGTTGGCATATAATTTTTGTAGTAGTCTTGTATAATCCTTTGTATTTATGTTGGTTATAACTTCTCTTTCATTTTTTATTTTATTTGAGTCCACTCTCTTTTTTTCTTGATGATTCTGGCTAAAGGTTTATTAATTTTATCTCTTTGAAGAACCAATTCTTAGTTTCATTGATCTTTTCTACTGTTTTTTAAGTCTCTATTTTATTTTATTTTTATTTTTTTATTCTTTTTTTGTTTATTATATGTTAATCACCATACATTACAGCATGGATCACTACATCAAAAACTAATGATGTAATGTATGGTGATTATAACACCCAGTGTTCCATTCAGTATGTGCCCTCTTTAATACCCATCACCAGGCTAACCCATCCCCCCACCCCCTTCCCCTCTAGAACCCTCAGTTTGTTTCTCAGAGTCCACAGTCTCTCATGGTTCATCTCCCCCTCTGATTTTCCCCAACAAAAGCAGTCCTAAAAGGGAAGTTTATAGAGCTACTGGCCTGTCTCAGGAAACAAGAAAAATACAAAATAAACAATCTAACTTTGCACCTAAAGGAACTAAAAAGATAAGAATTAACAAAGCCTAAGGTATTATTTCCTCCTTCTACTAAGGAGGTACTAAGGATCCTAAGGTTGTATCCTCTTGTTGGATTGATCCCTTTATCATTACATAATGCTTTTCTTTATCTCTTGTTACAGTTTTTGTGTTAAACTCTATTTTGTCTGATATAAGTATTGCTACCCGAGCTTTCTTTTTCACTTCCATTAGCATGGAATATCTTTTTCCATCCCCTCACTTTTAGTCTGTATGTCTTTATTTCTGAAGTGAGTCTTTTGTAGGTAGCATAGAGATAGGTTTTGCTTTTTTATTCATTCAGTTACCCTACACTTTTTTTTATTGGAGCATTTAGTCCATATATATTTAAAGTAATTATTGATAGTTATGTATTTATTGCCCTTTTAATTGTTTTTTTGTTTTTTGTGTAGTTCTTCTCTGTTCTTTTTCCTTTTACTTTCTTCCCTTGTGATTTGAGGACTTTATTTTTTATTTAAATTCAGATAGCCAACATATAATACATCACTAGTTTCAAATATAGAGTTCAATAATTCATCAGTTGCATATAACACCCAGTGTTCATCACATCACGTGCCCTCCTTAATGCCCATCACTCAATTACCACATCTTCCCCCCACTTCCCCTACATCAACCCTCAGTTTGTTTCCTATAGTTAAGAGTTTCTCATGGTTTTTCTCCCTCTCTGATGACTTCCCATTCAGTTTTTTCCCCTTTCTTTATGATCCTCTGCACTGTCTTATATTCCATATATGAGTGAAACCATATGATAGTTGTCTTTCTCTGCTTGACTTATTTCACATTGCATAATACTCTCCAGTTCCACCCATGTTGATGCTAATGGTAGGTATTCATCCTTTCTGATGGCTGAGAAATATTCCATTGTATATATAAACAACATCTTCTTTATCCATTCATCCATTGAAGGACATCTTGGTTCCTTCCACAGTTTGGCTATTGTGGACATTGCTGCTATGAACATTGGGGTGCAGTTGCCCTTCTTTTCACTACATCTGTATCTTTGGGGTAAATAACCGGTAGTGCAATTGCTGGGTCATAGGGTAGCTCCATTTTTGACATCCTGAGGAATCTCCATACTATCTTCCAGAGTGGCTGTACCAGCTTGCATTCCCACCAACAGTGTAAGAGGGTTCCCCTTTGTCCACATCCTCACCAACATTTGTTGTTTCCTGTCTTGTTAATTTTAGCCATTTTGACTAGTGTAAGGTGGTATCTCTGTGGTTTTGATTTTCACTTCCCTGATGGCAAGTGATGTGGAGCGTTTTTTATGTGTCTGTTGGCCATTTGTATGTCTTGTTTGGAGAAGTGTCTGTTCATTTCTTCTGCCATCTTAACTGGATTATTTGTTTTTTGGGTGTTGAGTTTGGTAAGTTCATTATAGATCTTGGATACCAGCCTTTTATCTGTAATGTCACTTGCAAATACCTTCTCCCATTCCATGGGTTGCCTTTTAGTTTTGTTGACAGTTTCCTTTGCCATGCAGAAGCTTTTTATCTTGATGAAGTCCCTTTGGAGATGTGTCTTGCAAGAAGTCGCTGTGGCCAATGTCGAAGAGGTTACTGCCTGTGTTCTCTAGGATTTTGATGGTTTCCTGTCTCACATTTAGGTCTTTCACCCATTTTGAGTTTATCTTTGGGTAAGACCTTTCTAAAGAAACTAGAAAAGTCTCAAATATACAAGCTAACCATACACCTAAAGGAGCTGGAAAAAGAACAGCATATAAAGCCTAAACCCAGCCAGAGAAGAGAAATAATAAAGTTTAGAGAAGAAATCAATTTAATAGAAACCAAAAGAATGCTAGAACTGATCAACAAAATGGGGAGCTGTTCTTTGAAAGCATTAATAAGATTGAGAAACCCCTAGCCAGACCTATGAAAAAGAGAAAGGACCCAAATACATAAAATCACAAATGAAAGAGGAGAGATCACGACCAAAACTAAGGAAATAAAAACAATTTTAAGAACATATTATGAGCAACTATATGCCAACAAATTAGGCAATCTGGAAGGAATGGATGCCATCCTAGAAACTTGTAAACTATCAAAACTGAAACAGGAAGAAAGAGAAAACCTGAACAGACACGTAACCAGCAAGGAAATTGAAGCAGCAATTAAAAATCTCCCAAGAAACAAGAGTACAGGGCCAGATGGCTTCCCAGGGGAATTCTACCAAACATTTAAAGAAAAATTAATACCTATTCTTCTGAAACTGTTTCAAAACATAGAAATGGAAGGAAAACTTCAGACTCATTTTATGAGGCCTGCAGTACCTCGATCCCAAAACCAACAGACCACCGCCATAAAGGAGACTTACAGACCAATATCTCCAATGAACATGGATGCCAAAATTCTCACCAAGATCCTAGCAGGCTCTCAGCTCAGGGTTGCCATAAACCGTGATCCGCAGCACAGTCAGGCCACTGCTCCTCCAGCAGGGACCCAACAAGTGGCAGATCCGGGGAGACTCACCTTCCACCCCCGGGAGGAGCTTTGCACGGGAGCGCACCACAGGGATCTGCTGGGCTTGGAGACTCCACCCGGGGTCAGGTGCCAGAGATAGAAATGGTCGGTCACAGGCCAGGTGAGCACGGAGTGTGGCCAGAGACCAGGGAGATGGGAGTGACTGACTGCTTTTCTCTGGGGCTCACTGGGGAGTGGGGCCCCGAGTTCTCAGCTCCTCCAGGGCGGAGATTGGAAGGCCACCATTTTCACTCTCGTCCTCCAAAGCTGTACAGAAAGCTCACAGGGAACAAAAGCTCCCAAGAGCAAACCCGAGCAGATTACTTAGCCTGGACCAGGCAAGGGCAGGGAAATTCTGCCTCCAGCAAAGACATTTGGGAACCATGGCAACAGGCCGCTCCCCCAGAAGATCAGCAAGAACAGCCAGCCAAGACCAAGTTTACTGATCAATGAGAATGGCAGAACTCCAGCGCTAGGGGAATACTGCACATAGAATTCATGGCTTTTTTCCTATGATTCTTTAGTCTTTCAAAGTTAATTTTTTTAATTTTCTTTTTTTCTTTTTATATATTTTTTTAATTTTTCTTTTTCCCTTAACCAACATCTTATCAATCCCTTTTTTAAAAATCTTTTTTATTTTTCATTTTTAGAGTCATATTCTATCACTTCATTGTAGTTAGCCTTATTTTTGGTATATATATAAGTTGTTCTCTCTTTAAAATTTTGGGATACAGATTCTTCTAACAGACCAAAATATACCCTAAATCTCTACTGCATGGCTTTGTTCTAGTCTCTTGCCTGATCACATTCTCTCCTTTTTTTTTTTATTTCTCTTTTTTCCTTTTTCAACCAACTTCTTATCTTATCAATTTTTTTTATAAAATCTTTTATAATATTCACTTTACAGTCATATTCTATCCCTTCATTGTATTTACCCTTATTTTTGTACATATATAAGTTTTTCTTTCTTTAAAATTTTGGGAGGCACTTTCTTCTAACAGACCAAAATATGCCCAAAATCTAGTGTGTGGCACTGATCTATGCACCAGTCTGATCATATTTGATCATATTCTTTTTTTTTTTTTCTTTTTTCTTTCTTTCCCTTTCTTTTCCTCCAGTTTCAGGTCTCTTCTGATTTGCTTAGTGTATATTTTTCTGGGGTCATTGTTACCCTGTTAGCATTTTGTTCTCTCATTCATCTGTTCTCCTCTGGACAAAATGACAGGATGGAAAAGCTCACCTCAAAAAATAGAACAGGAGGCAGTACCGGCTGCCAGGGACCTAATCAATACAGACATTAGTAAGATGTTGGAACTAGAGTTCAGAATGACGATTATAAAGATATTAGCTGGGCTTGAAAAAAGCATGGAAGATACTAGAGAAACGCTCTCTGAAGAAATAAAAGAACTAAAATATAACCAAGTCGAAATCAAAAAGGCTATTAATGAGGCTCTAACTGCTAGGATAAATGAGGCAGAAGAGAGAATTAGTGATATAGAGGACCAAATGATGGAAAATAAAGAAGCTCAGAAAAAGAGAGATAAACAACTACTGGATCATGAGGGCAGAATTCGAGAGATAAGTGATACCATAAGACGAAACAATATTAGAATAATTGGGATCCCAGAAGAAGAAGAAAGAGAGAGAGGGGCAGAAGGTATATTGGAGCAAATTATAGCAGAGAACTTCCCTAATTTGGGGAAGTAAACAGGCATCAAAATCCAGGAGGCACAGAGAACCCCTCTCAAAATCAATAAAAATAGGTCAATACCCCAACATCTAATAGTAAAACTTACAAGTCTCAGAGACAAAGAGAAAATCCTGAAAGCAGCTCAGGACAAGAGGTCTGTAACCTACAATGGTAGAAACATTAGATTGGTAACAGACCTATCCACAGAGACTGGCAGGCCAGAAAGGACTGGCAGGATATATTCAGAGCACTAAACGAGAAAAATATGCAGCCAAGAATACTCTATCCAGCTAGGCTGTCATTGAAAATTGAAGGAGAGATAAAAAGCTTCCAGGACAAACAAAAACTAAAGGAATTTGCAAACACAAAACCAGCCCTACAGGAAATCTTGAAAGGGGTCCTCTAAGCAAACAGAGAGCCTAAAAACAACATAGACCAGAAAGGAACACAGACAATATGCAGTAACAGTCACCTTACAGGCAATACAATGGCACTAAATTCATATCTTTCAATAGTTATCCTGAATGTAAATGGGCTAAATGCCCCAATCAAAAGACACAGGCTATCAGACTGGATTAAAAAACAAGACCCATCGATATGTTGTCTGCAAGAGACTCATTTTAGACCCAAAGACACCCCCAGATTGAAAGTGAGGGGGTGGAAAACCATTTACCATGCTAATGGACACCAAAAGAAAGCTGGGTGGCAATCCTTATACCAGACAAATTAGATTTTAAACCAAAGACTGTAATAAGAGATGAGGAAACACTATTTCCTACTTAAAGGGTCTATCCAACAAGAAGATCTAACAATTGTAAATATCTATGCCCCTAACGTGGGAGCAGCCAATTATATAAGGCAATTCATAACAAAAGCAAAGAAACACATCGACAACAATACAATAGTAGGGGACTTCAACACACCCCCTCACGGAAATGGACAGATCGTCTAAACAAAAGATCAACAAGGAAATAAAGACTTTAAATGACACACTGGACCAAATGGACTTCACAGACATATTCAGAACATTCCATCCCAAAGCAACAGAATACACATTCTTCTCTAGTGCCCATGGAACATTCTCCAGAATAGATCACATCCTAGGTCACAAATCAAGTCTCAACTGGTACCAAAAGATTGGGATCATTCCCTGCCTATTTTCAGACCACAATGCTTTGAAACTAGAACTCAATCACAAGAGGAAAGTCAGAAAGAACTCAAATACATGGAGGCTAAAGAGCATCCTACTAAAGAATGAATGGGTCAACCAGGAAATTAAAGAAGAATTTAAAAAATTCATGGAAACAAATGAAAATGAAAACACAACTGTTCAGAATCTTTGGGATGCAGCAAAGGCAGTCCTAAGAGGAAAGTATATAGCAACACAAGCCTTTCTCAAGAAACAAGAATGGTCTCAAATACACAACCTAACCCTACACCTAAAGGAACTGGAGAAAGAACAGCAAATAAGGCCTAAACCCAGCAGGAGAAGAGAAATAATAAAGATCAGAGCAGAAATCAATGAAATAGAAACTAAAAGAACAGTAGAACAGATCAACGAAACTAGGAGCTAGTTCTTTGAAAGAATTAACAAGATTGATAAACCCCTGGCCAGACTTATCAAAAAGAAAAGAGAAATGACCCAAATCAACAAAATCATGAATGAAAGAGGAGAGATCACAACCAACACCAAAGAAATACAAACAATTATAAGAACATATTATGAACAACTCTATGCCAGCAAATTAGATAACCTGGAAGAAATGGATGCATTCCTAGAGATGTATCAACTACCAAAACTGAACCAGGAAGAAATAGAAAACCTGAACAAACCTATACCCACTAAGGAAATTGAAGCAGTAATCAAAAATCTCCCAACAAACAAGAGCCCAGGGCCAGATGGCTTCCCAGGGGAATTCTACCAAACATTTAAAGAATTAATATCTATTCTTCTGAAACTGTTCCAAAAAAATAGAAATGGAAGGAAAACTTCCAAACTCGTTTTATGAGGCCATCATTACCTTGATCCCAAAACCAAAGACTCCATCAAAAAGGAGAATTACAGACCAATATCCCTGATGAACATGGATGCAAAAATTCTCACCAAAATACTAGCCAATAGGATCCAACAGTACATTAAAAGGATTATTCACCATGACCAAGTGGGATTTATTCCTGGGCTGCAAGGTTGGTTCAACATCCACAAATCAATCAATGGATACAATACATCGATAAAAGAAAGAACAAGAACCATATGATCCTCTCAATAGATGCAGAAAAAGCATTTGACAAAGTACAGCATCCTTTCTTGATTAAAACTCTTCAGAGTATAGGGATAGAGGGTACATATCTCAATATCATAAAAGCCATCTATGAAAAACCCACAGTGAATATCATTCTCAATGGAGAAAAACTGAAAGCTTTCCCCCTAAGGTCAGGAACACAGCAGGGATGTCCACTATCACCACTGCTATTCAACATAGTATTAGAAGTCCTAGCCACAGCAATCAGACAACAAAAAGAAATAAAAGGCATCCTAATTGGCAAAGAAGAAGTCAAACTCTCACTCTTTGCAGATGACATGATACTTCATGTGGAAAACCCAAAAGACTCTACCCTAAAACTGCTAGAACTCATACAAGAATTCAGTCAAGTGGCAGGGTATAAAATCAATGCACAGAAATCAGTTGCATTCCTATACACCAACAAGACAGAAGAAAGAGAAATTAAGGAGTCAATCCCATTTATAATTGCACCCAAAACCATGAGATATCTAGGACTAAATCTAACCAAAGAGGCAAAGAATCTGTACTCAGAAAACTATAAAATACTCATGAAAGAAATTGAGGAAGACACAAAGAAGAACAAATATTGTGAAGATGTCAATGCTACCTAGAGCAATCTACACATTTAATGCAATCCCTATCAAAATACCATCAACTTTTTTCAAAGAAATGGAACAAATAATCCTAAAATTTGTATGGAACCAGAAAAGACCCCGAGTAGCCAGAGGAATGTTGAAAAAGAAAAGCAAAGCTGGTGGCATCACAATTCTGGACTTCAAGCTCTATTACAAAGCTGGAATCAACAAGACAGTATGGTACTGGCCCAAAAACAGACACATATATCAATGGAACAGAATAGAAAGACAGAAATGGACCCTCAACTCTATGGTCAATTCATCTTCAACAAAGCAGGAAAGAATGTCCAATGGAGAAAAGACAGTCTCTTCAACAAATGGTGTTGGGAAAATTGGACAGCCACATGCAGAAGAATGAAACTGGACCATTTCTTTACACCACATACAAAAATAAACTTAAAATGGACCAAAGACCTAAATGTGAGACAGGAGTCCATCAAAATCCTAGAGGAGAACACAGGCAGCAAGCTCTTCGACCTCAGCCGCAGCAACTTCTTCCTAGAAACATCGCCACAGGCAAGGGAAGCAAGGGCAAAAATGAACTATTGGGACTTCATCAAGATAAAAAGCTTTTGCACAGCAAAGGAAACAGTCAACAAAACCAAAAGACACCTGACAGAATGGGAGAAAATATTTGCAAATGACATATCAGATAAAGGGCTTGTATCCAAAATCTATAAAGAACTTACCAAACTCAACACCCAAAGAACAAATAATCCAATCAAGAAATGGGCAGAAGACATGAACAGACGTTTTTCCAAAGAAGACATCCAAATGGCCAACAGACACATGAGAAAGTGCTCAACATCGCTCAGCATCCGGGAAATCCAAATCAAAACCTCAATGAGATAAAGCTCACACCAGTCAGTATGGCTAAAATTAACAAGTCAGGAAACAACAGATGTTGGTGAGAATGCAGAAAAAGGGGAACCCTCCTCCACTGTTGGTGGGAATGCAAGCTGGTGCAGCCACTCTGGAAAACAGTATGGCGGTTCCTCCAAAAGTTGAAAATAGAGCTACCTTATGACCCAGCAATTGCATTACTGGGTATTTACCCCAAAGATACAGATGTAGTGAAAAGAAGGGGCATGTGCACCCCAATGTTTATAGCAGCGATGTCCACTATAGCCAAACTATGGAAAGAGCCAAGATGTCCACCAACAGTGAATGGATAAAGAAGAAGTGGTATATATATATAAGGGAATATTATGCAGCCATCCAAAAAACTGAAATCTTGCCATTTGCAACAACGTGGATGGAACTAGAGGGTATTATGCTAAGCGAAATAAGTCAGAGAAAGACATGTATCATATGATCTCACTGATATGAGGAATTCTTAATCTCAGGAAACAAACTGAGGGTTGCTGGAGTGGTGGGGGGGAGGCACGGGGTGGCTGGGTGATAGACATTGGGGAGGGTATGTGCTATGGTGAGCGCTGTGAATTGTGTAAGACTGATGAATCACAGACCTGTGCCTCTGAAACAAATAATACATTATATGTTAAAAAAAAAAAAAAGATAGCAGGAAGGGAAAAATGAAGGGGGGGAATCAGAAGGGCAGACGAACCATGAGAGACTATGGACTCTGAGAAACAAACTGAGGGTTCTAGAGAGGAGGGAGGTGGGGGGATGGGTTAGCCTGGTGATGGGTATTAAGGAGGGCATGTATTGAATGGAGCACTGGGTGTTATATGCAAACAATGAATCATGGAACACTACATCAAAAACTAATGATGTAATGTATGGTGATTAACATAACATAATAAAATAAAATTAAAAAAAAAAACTCTCCACAGTGTAGGGATAGAGGGAACATACCTCAGTATCATAAAAGCGATCTATGAAAGGCCCACAGCGAATATCATTCTCAATGGGGAAAAGCTCTCAGTTCCTAAGGTCAGGAACATGACAGGAATGCCCACTCTCACTACTGTTGTTCAATATAGTACTAGAAGTTCTAGCCTCAGCAATCAGACAACGAAAAGAAATAAAGGCAACCAAATTGGTAAGGAAGAAGTCAAACTCTTCCTCTTCACAGATGATATGATACTCCATGTGGAAAACCCAAAAGACTCCACCTCAAAATTGCTAGAACTCATATAGGAACTCAGCAACGTGTCAGGTTATAAAATCAATGCACAGAAACCAGTTGCATTTCTATACACTAACACTGAGACAGAAGAAAGAGAAATTAGGGAATTGATCTCATTTATAATTACAGCAAAAACCATAAGATACCTAGGAATAAACCTAACCAAAGAGGTAAATGATCTATACTCTAAAAACTACATAACACTTATGAAAGAAATTGAGGAAGACACAAAGAAATGGAAAAATAATCCATGGTCATGGATTGGAAAAACAAACATTGTTAAAATGTCTATGCTGCCTAGAGGAATCTACACATTCAGTGCAATCCCTATCAAAATACCATCAACATTTTTCACAGAACTGATACAAATAATCCTAAAATTTGTACAGAACCAGAAAAGACCTGGAATAGTCAGAGGAATGTTGAAAAAGAAAACCAAAGCTGGTGGCATCACAATGCTGGACTTCAAGTATATTACAATGCTGTAATCATCAAGACAATACAGTACTGCACAAGGACCTATACTCCAAAAACTACAGAACCCTGATGAAGTAATTGAGGAAGACACAAAGAGATGGAAAAACATTCCATGGTCATGGATTGGAAAAATAAACATTGTTAAAATGTCTATGCTGCCCAGAGGAATCTACAAATTCAATGCAATCCCTATCAAAATACCATTGACATTTTTCACAGAGCTGGAACAAACAATCCTAAAATTTGTATGGAACAAAAAAAGACCCTGAATCACCAGGGGAATGTTGAAAAAGAAAACCAAACCTGGTGGCATCACATTGCCTGGCTTCAAGCTATATCACAAAGCCATGATCATCAAGATAGCATGGTACTGGCACAAAAACTGACACTTAGGTCAATGGAACAGAATAGAGAGCCCAGAAATGGACCTTCAACTCTAAGGTCAACTAATCTTTGACAAAGCAGGAAAGAATATCCAAGGGAAAAAAGACAGTCTCTTCAGCAAATGGTGTTGGGAAAATTGGACAGCCACATGCAGAGGCATGGACCATTCTCTTACACCCTACACAAAAATAAACTTAAAATGGATTAAAGACCTAAATGTGAGAGAGGAATCCATCGAAATCCCAGAGAAGAACACAGGCAGCAACCTCTTAAACCTCAGCTGCAAGAACTTCTTGCTAGACACATCTCCAAAGACAAGGGAAACAAAAGCAAAACGAACTATTGGGACTTCATCAAGATAAAAATCTTCTGCACAGCAAAGGAAAGAAAACTAAAAGGCAGCCTACATATGGGAGAAGATATTTGCAAATGTCTTATCAGAAAAAGGGGTAGTATTCAAGATCTATAAAGAACTTCTCAAACTCAACACCCAAAAAACAAATAATCCAGTCAGGAAATGGGCAGAAGACATGAACAGATATTTCTCTAAGGACATAAAAATGACCAACAGAAACATGATGAAAAAATGCTCCACATCACTTGCCATCAGGAAAATACGAAGTGAGATACCACTTCACACCAGTCAGAATGGCTAACATTGACAAGTCAGGAACAAAAAATGTGGGCAAGGGGGCACCTGGGTGGCTTGGTCAGTTGGGCTTCTGTCTTCAGTTCCGGTCATGGTCCCAGGGTCCTGGGATCGAGTCCTGCGTCAGGCTCCCTGCTCAACCAGGAACCTGCTTCTCCCTCTGCCTGCCACTCCTCCTGCTTATACTCTCTCTCTCTGCTTCTCCCTCTCCTCCCAGCTCAGTGCTCTCTCTACTATCTTTCTCTCTCTCTCTCTCTCTCTCTCTCAAATAAATAATTTTAAAAAAATGTGGGCAAGGATGTGGAGAAAGGGGAACCTCTTAACTGCTGGTGGGAATGCAAGCTGGTATAGCCACTCTGGAAAACAGTATGGAGGTTCCTCAAAATGTTAAAACTGGATCTACACTATGACCCAGCAATTTCACTACCAGGTATTTACTCCAAAAATACAAATGTAGGGATCCAAAGGGGCACCTGCATCCCAGTGTTTATAGCAGCAATGTCCACAATAGCCAAACTGTGGAAAGGACAAGATTTCCATTGACAGATGAATGGATAAAGAAGATATGGTATATATATGCAATGGAATATTTCTCAGCCATCAGAAAGGATGAATACCTACCATTAGCATCGACATGGATGGAACTAGAGGGTAATATGCTAAGTGAAATAAGTCAATCAGAGAAACACAATTATTATATGGTTTCACTCATATGTGGAACATAAGGAATAGTGCAGAGGACAATAGGTGTGTGGGGGGGATTGAATGGGAAGAAATCAGAGAGAGAGAGACAAACCACATGAGACTCTTGACTCCGGGAAACAAACTGAGGGTTGCAGAAAGGAAAGTGGGTGGGGGGGATGGGGTAATTGGGTGACAGGAATTTAAGAGGCACGTGATACAATGAATACTTGGTGATACACTCAACTAATGAATAATTGAACATTATATCAAAAAGTAATGATGTACTATACTATCCTTTGGCTAATTGAATTTAATTTTAAAAAAGCTAAAAAAACACACAAAGAAACAAGCAAAACACAACAAAACAAAATCAACAACAACAAAAAAGAAAACAGAAGAAAATACTAGATCCTGGGTGTGTTTCGGTCTGCTTGTTAAAAGAAACTAGATCCCCAAATCAGAAATAAAATATATATATATATGAATTTTGGGGGCGCCTGGGTGGCTCAGTCGGTTAAGTGTCTGCCTTCAGCTCAGGTCATGATCCCAGGGTCCTGGGATCGAGCCCCGCATCTGGCTCCCTGCTCAGCCGTGAGTCTGCTTCTCCCTCTCCCTCTGCCCGTCCCCCCTGCTCATGCTGTCTCTCTCTCTCTCTCTCTCTCGCCCTCTTTATAAAAGAAATAAATAAAATTCTCAAAACAAAAAAAGAATTTTTAAAAATTGAGAAAATAAGAAAATAGTTGAAAGAAATAATACTGAAAGACTAAAGAATAAAAAGACAATGAATGCAATATATCGTTTTCCCCAAGAGCTGAACTCTGCTGTCCTCTATGATAAGTAAACTTGATGGTAACCAGTTGTTTGCATGGGTCTCCTGGGGGAGGGGCCTCCCTCCCCTGATTCTCAGGTGTACTTGCGCTTTTGCAAATGCGCCTCCCTTCCGCAGAGGCAGGGCTCAGTGTAAGTAGCTCCTGATTCCACTAAGTGGCACTGTTTTGCTTCCTGAAGGCTTTTAGTGGGGATGGGTGGGATGAATATGGTGGCCCTCTGCTCTCCGCAGCTGAAAGTTAGCTCCCCGCAACTCTTCAGTGAGCCCTTACAGAAAAGCAGTCAATCACTCTTGTCTCCTCGGTTTCAGAACTCTGCGTTCACCTGGACTGTGACCGAGCATTTTTATTTCAGGCGCAGAGCTGAGTTTCAAAACTCCAAATTTTATACATTCCCGAGTCTGGGACCTGGGCTGTTCCTCCCATGGGAGGGACGGTGGTCACTTATGCTTTGGCTTTTGCTGGACCCCTCCCAGGAAAGTGGTCACACAACTGAGCAGCAGTTCACAGTTTATGGCAACATAGAGCAGTTAGCTGGCACCTAGACTTACTGTTTTTTTTAAAATTTAATTTAATTTTATTTTATTATGTTATGTTAGTCACCAATACACTACATCATTAGTTTTTTTTTTTTTTTTTTAAGATTTTATTTATTTATTTGACAGAGACCTAGAGAGCGAGCACAGATAGGCAGAGCGGCAGGCAGAGGGAGAGGGAGAAGCAGGCTTCCCACGGAGCAGGGACCCCACTGCGGGGCTCGATCCCAGGACCCTGGGATCATGACCCGAGCCGAAGGCAGACACCCAACCGACTGAGCCACCCAGGCGTCCCTACATCATTAGTTTTTGATGTAGTGATCCACGATTCATTGTTTGCATATAACACCCAGTGCTCCATTCAATACGTGCCCTCCTTAATACCCATCACCAGGCTAACCCATCCCCCCACCCCCCTCCCCTCTAGAACCCTCAGTTTGTTTCTCAGAGTCCATAGTCTCTCATGGTTCATCTCTCCCTCCAATTCCCCCCCCCCATTTTTCCCTTCCTTCTCCTAATGTCCTCCATGCTGTTCCTTATGTTCCACAAATAAGTGAAAGCATATGATAATTGACTTTCTCTTCTTGACTTATTTCACTTAGCAGAATCCCCTCCAGTTCTCAGCTGATTTCCCTGCTTCACCTATGCCTGGGAATTCTGTCATACTCAGACACCATCCATTCTTCTTGCAACCCCGAGGATCTGACCATGCTGTCACTCCAGGGATTCCACCGCACTTCGCCACCGGAGCACCTTTAAGCTAGGGACATATCCCACTGTAGCAGGCTTCTAAAAGTTCTGATTTGCACTCCACCGCCTATAATATTTTGCAGTCGCCTCCTTAAGCAAGCTCCTTCCCCTGTGCTATAGCCTCAGATACGTCACCCCGGATGTGTATCTCCTATCTGGTGTGTCTGTTCCTGATGAAGTCTGCTTTGAGAACTCTTTCAAAAAGTGTCACTTTTCTACTTGTAGAATTGCATTTCTTTTCTCAGATCTCCAGTTGATTTCTCAGGTGTTCAGAATGATTTGAGAACTAGCTGGATTTGAGGGCCCAGACAAACGTAGGGTCCCCTACTCCTCTGCCATCTGCCATCTAAACTCCTCCTCCAGTAATTATTTCTTAATTTCTCTTAGGTATAAAGCAGATGTGCTCTGGATTCTGGGGCAGCTGCAACCAAGCTTGGATCTTGTGATTGTCATCAGCACTTAGACCATTTGCTAAATTATCTCAGGACTGCTGTTTTGATCCAGGAGATTAATTCCTAAGAATATTTATCTCCTACCCACTATTTCATTTTGCCTAAGTGACTTCTTAAGGGAAAAAAAAATCTTTCATTTCTGTGCCTAAGTTTTGCTAGCCTCTAGTCTCTAACCCCTGCTATTCCTGGCTAGTGTCAGTTGCTGAGAGCCCCGTGGGAGCCGGAGGGCCAGCACCTGCTCAGTGCGGCTCCTAGCCACTTGCAGCCTTGCTGACTCAGCTCTGGGATGAGCGGCAAAGCCACGAAGAGGCTGTGTCCTGGAAGTACCTCTGCTGATATGAGTGCCATCTAAACTTAGTTTATTAAACAGTATAAATGTTTCAAGCAAAGATGTAGCTCTTCTAGTCGCTTGTATTCCCTACTATGGTGTGTCTGTTCATGAGGGTGATGAGTTGATTACAGAGACACTGATGAAAAGTTTTTTATTTTAATAGTTCTATATTAATTTTAATATGCATTAAAATATAACTAGCAAAATATTACTATTATTTAAGATGCAACCAAGTAAGGAGTGCCTGGGTGGCTCAGTTGGTTAAGTGGCTGACTTGATTTCTGCTCAGGTCATGATCTCAGGATCGTGGGATTGAGCCCTGTGTCGGGCTCTGTGCTGGACATGGAGTCTGCTTGAGATTCTTTCTCTCTCTCTCCTTTTGTCCCTCCCCCCACCCATTCTCTCTCTCTCTTTCTCTAAAATAAATAAATAAATCGTTAAAGAACAGATGCAACCAAGTAAAAAGAATGATTAGATTTAAAGCCAATTCTGAGAAAATTATTAAGAAAAACAGAATAAAAAATAGCTAGCCATGACAAATATCATGAAGTTGTACACCAGTAACCGATGCTGGGAAGTGTGGCTGGGTGGAGGGAGGTCCTTTGCAACATTTGCACAGGCCAGTAGATCGGACAACACACAATGAACAGGTGCACCTCTGCTTCTACCCCTCTCTAGCTTTCTACACTTTATCTCCTGATTTGTTTAATGTTTATCATTAGAAGAGTCAGCCTGCAGTTATCTTTCTCTGACCAGGAAGAGGCTGTTTGCATGAGGTCATTTGCATGCATATTTTTCCATTTGCTTTACTTCATTCAGTATTATATCAGAAGCATTTTCCATGTTGCATATCATTTTCATTTTTAAGGGTTGGTTGTTTCCATTTTTTAAAAAATGAATACCTTTGGATACATAGATCTTGTCTTCTATTGAACTTTTAGTTATTTGAATTTATTCTCCAATAAATTCATATGAGTGGGATAAATGGGTCAAAGCATATAAATTTTCATCACTTCTTATCTGTGCACAGCCACTAAGCTTGAGGCCTTTTAGCCCATAAAAAAATAATGGTTGCCTTTTTTCTTAATATGCAAAGAACTTTTTCAGAGAAATGCATGAAAAACCCAGTGGCAAAATGACAAAGGATATGAATGTTATCTCAGAGAAAAATACACATGGCCATAAGCATGTGATAAATGTTCAACCTCAGTGACAATTAAAAATTTATAAATTCAAGCAAAAAAAGATACCTATCTTATAAGCAAAATCTGAGAAGTTTGATAACACTCCCCAGAGGTAAGGTTGAGGGGAAAAGCCACTTTCATTTTATCTTTGCAGACACATCGATTGACAAGGTTTTAGAAGAGGATAATTTGGCAATCGCTGCCAAATTTTAAATGTATATGCCTGCTGCCCCAGCCATGCTCCTTCTAAGACTAGATCTTGCAGACTTACTTACACAGTATACAAGATAAATTGTATTCACATCCATGAAGTTTTTAATAGTGAGAACTGGAAAGATTTTAAGTCTCCGCCCACGAGAGACCTGGTAGAACAGATGATGATACATTTATGTTGGAGTACTACTGCTGATGGGGGCTGGTGGGGGAGGAAGTCTGTTGACTCCGGCACCCGGGGTGAGCAGCTGGCTCTTAATGTGAGCATGGTTGAATCCATTTGTGTCAACACTGGGACACAGCTATGATCGTTCACTTAATATCCTTTATACTATCTGAATTTTGTACAAAAGAACATGTTTCTTTTGGAATATAAAACATTAACACATATATTTTTAAAGTGTATTCAGAAAAAGCCACTCAGAAAATTATTGATGAAGGGGCCACAGTATTTTCTTTCTCATCAAAACTTGCCAGTGAGCATGTTCTTTTTCTCCCAGTGAGTTCTCTAGTGATCAAAATGTTGGTTTAGGTATTAGAAAATTATCATTTTGCTGCTTTCAGTGAATAAGTCACTTGGCTTCTCCATGCTGTGCTCGGAGTTGGATGGGAAATAAAAAATCTTATCATTTATGCATGAGAAAAATGGAAGCACAAAGAGTACAAATGGCTGCTGGAGGGCGCAGTGGATGAAGTCAGGAGAACGCAGGCCATTGCTGGGCCCAGGGCTCCTCCACCCTTTTCTCTCTGCTGCAGGAAAACAGGACTCATGCTCTGAGCCCAACTCGACCTGCACACTAGCCACATAGCTCTGGCCACTGTCTAAGAGATTAGATGCAAGTCCACAAAGGTTAGCTGCAAACATGGCTGCGCCTCGGATCCTGGGACCCACTGCTACACCTATGACCTCCAGAGCAGCACTGGCTGGCCAGTAGCACTTCCTGCCATGGTGGAATTGGGAAGGTTCTGGATCTGTGTTTAACAGGCTGCCACAAACCATGGGTGCTTATTGAGCACTTGAAATGTGACTGGTGCAACAGAGGGACTGGATTTTTAATTTTACCGACTTTTAATAAACACAACTTCAAATAGCCACACATAATTAATGGCTACTATATTGGACAGGTGAGGCTCTAGAAGTAGAAAACTTAGTGCAGTCTGCTTTGAGAACTCTGACAAATCTGAGCATACCATGTAGGATTGCAGCTCGCTGGACCAAGTTAATTACTTCTCGGGGAACTTTGTGTGCAATACAAGAAGGAAGAACAGAAAACAAAGAAATAGGAGAAACAGAAAAGAGGAATGAGAAGGTGCCTGTTTTTGAAGTATGGCAAAATGACAGGGCCTCCAGGGTTTGCGGCTGTATCTGAATGGTCATGGTCAGTGCCCAAGACCTGCAGGAAGTCAGGCTGCGCAGCCATCAAAAAGGATCTTTGTTGCCTCTCAGCATGACCATCAGTACCTGTAAGAACTGGAGTGCATTTCTCTTCTTTGCAACTGATCAGCCTATTCAACACTCTCTGGCACTTAGATATGCAACTGAAAACGTTATTGGATAGTTTGGTAAAAAGGGTCATCACCTGCTGAATGATGGCTTATAAATCTGGATGTGCGTGGAATGAATTTTTACAAAATGGAGCATGAGTTAATTTCTCCATGATCCAGTGTATTGTCAAGTTGGGATGTTTGTAATAACAATGATCGGGGTGGTAGAGGAATGACTCATGCTGCCAGTCAGCTCTTCTCTCTGGGGTTCCTGTACCATCTGTGGAATGCCTCAGTAGTGCCCCAAATGAGCAATGAATGGGACCCTTTTCAAGGCAAGTACTCTTGCAAACACCTGAGAATTCATCTATGGACCCCATTTGAGATTTACCTTTTCCACTTTATTGGAGAGTTAGAATTGTAAGCCAATTTCGGTTTGCATACTTTTTTAACCTTTAAAAAAATCATCCATTCTTTTTTCATTTGTTTCATTTGGCCACATGTGTAACTTACAAATATAGTCATAAAACAGATATTGAGATAGGCATTTTCTATCTCATGGGTATATCATATTCTTCTATATTTTCTAATGTACCTTCATAGTTTTTAAATGTTCAGTGTTTTAATCCCTGTGAAATTTATATTTGTTAACGGTGGAAAAGAGAGCTGCCAAATTATTTTTTATGCATTTGTAATAAGTTCTCTACACAGCTCTCTATTCTTCTTTTTCCCACCCATTTAAGACATTTCCTTCAACATTTACCATATGAACCGTACATGGGCTTTTTCTGGATCTAAGGTTTTTTGTCCATTGTTCCGTCTATCTCTGCCATTTTAATTGCTATAGTTCTCAATTCTCTTTTTAGCTCTCTCTTTAGCTTTCAATTCTTTTTAGCTATCATTGTACTTTTCCTCTCCTAGATGAATAGAATCGGTTTGTCAAGTTTAATTTTAAACTTGGTTATGTAGTATTTTTTAAGCCTAAAAAAAAAAAAAAAAAAAACATTATAGTAGGAAGTTAGAAGTTACCCTTTATGAATCTTTCCTCCTGTCTGCCCATACCAACCACCGTTTCCACGTGGCCTCCCTCTGAGGGTAACACATCACAAGTCACTGGCAGAGAAAACACTCCTCACAGAGCACATTCTGTCTGCTCATTCCAGGAGCCTTCCTCCGCCTCATCTCAAGTTTTCTTTATAGAACTTATTCACACCAAATAATATGTGGACACTATTTATGTATATTTTTTGATTTATTATTATCTGTCTCCTCTTGCTGTAATGAAAACTTAGTTAAAAAGAGCAGAGACTTCATTTTTGTTATTCTCTGCTCCATCCCCAAGGCACCTCAATATTTGTAGAATGAATGAATGAATTTGAAGTGATGGTGTCTGGGATGTGAAATTTGCCGCCACGTTTGAATGCCATTCTTGGTAGTTAGGGCTGACCTCCTCCATGTGGGAGACCCTCAGAAGGTGTTCTCTATTGTGGAGCAACAACTTTCTCCACATGGAGAAAGACCTTTCTTGGTCAGCAACACATCATTTCATTTCATTTGATCTCACCAATTCTAGAAGGAAGACAAAGCAGATTCAAATGCTGGTGGGAATGCAAACTGGTACAACCTTTTGGGAAAGCAGTTTTGTACAACATGTAGTCTTAATCATGTTCCTCCAGAGATCACCAGAACACATTCATTTCACTCAGTAAGAAAGTATTAAAAAGAACTTAAGATAGGATTAGGACTTCTGTTGGATGACTTATGTTGGATGAAGGGCCCAAGGCCTTGCTCTGGATGCTGTCAGGAATTGGGGACATTGTGATCGGACATCTTTATCCAGAAGGCAGGGGGAAAGAATTAAGGCTAAAGCTGTGACTGGCAAAGCCGCAGGGGTTGCTCAGAGTAGCCAGCACAGGGCTGTTTGGTCTTTGTAACCTGGACAACGTGTGTGCTCGGTCTGTGCCCAGTCACGAACTTGGAGGGGACTTGTTCTTGTCTTGCTCAATCATGGTCCCAGAGTAGCCTTGACTGAAAGTTATTTTCTGTGACATCGCTACTGTCCCACAGGAGGACAGAAGGGCCTGGCTGTGATGCCAGGCCAGCTCCTGCACGTCCTGGCTGCTGTGGTCTTTCTTGCTGCCTTTTAACCTAAGGAGCACTTTCGGGGATCAATCATGGGCAAAGACACACATGCAAGTGAAAATATATATACATCTCAGCATTATTATTAACAGAGAAAATACCCCCTAAACACAGGCATGGTAAAGAAGTTCTATAAAGCAAATCCATGCATGAGCCATGCCGAGCAGGGCAGAGTGCAGATAAGGATTGTAGTGCTCAGCCATGAGTGGCCACCATCGGATGAAGCGTGATGCTGCCCTCATAGTGATGTCTACAAAGACTTCAATGGCCTGGGGACATTTCAAAGATAATGTCAAAAAGAGAAACAAGGCACAAAACTTTAAGTATAAATATATAAATATATATAGCATATCAATGATGTAAAAGGAAATTATTTATTCGTTTAATAAATACTTTTTGAGAACTGACTCGCTAGGGGAGGAACCCACTCCTGCTCCCTATTTTTTCTGTGACTCATGGTCATGTTAAAGGAAGATGGCATACACTGCCCTTAGAGAGAGCTTGGCTAAGCTCCTGGACCAGGCTTCACAAGGTTACCACCAGCTGCCCAGGTACAGAAACTGGATTTTTTCCCCCAGATACTCAAAATTGATCAGGCTTCTAAGGACCAAATAATGACAATAAACTCATAAGTCAATAATTACCAAGATGGCTTGTGTACTTTATAATCCCACTTTCTTTAATGCCAGTGGGAGCAGATTTTTCCAGTGAGAAGAGACCTTAGTGATACCTCAGGAACTTTCTGGTCCCAAAACACCTAATGCAGCCTTGAAAGAGACCTGGCTGAACCTGGAGCTGGAGTCAGGTCAGGAGTATCTTAGAGGAGAGCTACCCAGGCCTCAGTGGGAGAAAGACCAAGCCCCTGGATGAGCTCCCAATTGATCCACTTTGGGGGGGCCCAAACAGGCGTGTCATTTCAGGTAAAGCATTTTGTATTTCATTTCTACTGTGTAAAAAAATTATCCCCAAACTTAAAAGCTTAGACAATAACACTTCTTACTTCAATTTCCCCAAGTCAAGAATCTAGGTATAGTTTTGCTGGGTTCTCCAGGGCAAAGTGGCTCAAGGTGGCTCAGGTTGCAGCACAACCCTGGGTCTGTGTCCATGCATCATCTACAATGAATAGTTTATATTTTGCATGCTTATTTCCAGGAGGACCTAGACACATAAGCACAGGAGTTTCACAGCTAGTTTTTAAAGTCTGGGTATTCAAATAACTTCTGACCGGGCCACCCAACTTAATCTGATCTGGCCATACAGATGGCAGGTTAGTGCCCTAGCCACAATCTGTCCAGTGGGGTCAGTGGGAGTGGGCTGAAGTGTGGCCTCCACTCCAGTGCCCTGCTCAGTGTCCCCCTCCTCCCACACCTCCCTAGGACACTAGAGCACCTTGCTCCTGGAGTGTGCCTAGTGCTTGATACCTTATATCTTTTAATGCCAACAACCCTGTTTTATAGACCAGAGACTAGACTGGGGGCAGCAGCTGAGCACAGTGCCCGACTCTTGCAGTTCCAAGGGGCTGACGGCCCCTCATCGCCATGCACCATCCCCTGGTGCCTCTTGCTCTTCCTTTCATGCATTTGAAGCATCGCCCCTGTGGGTGTGAGTATGGGAATGAGGCCTAGGGTAGCCAAAGGCCCTGAAGCATACTCTCTGGAATCAGAAACAAGGCTGGTGACTCTAACACTCAAAGCCTCCCTGCCCCTGCTTTGCTCTCCCTATGGCTCTGGCTCCCTCAGCTAGGGCCCGGGTGCAACCCGACTGAGGATTTGGCAAGAGGCCACACAAGATGTGCACTTACCTTCTTCTCATGGGCACTTACATTTTTCCTGATCATCCTCAGAACTCACAGGAATTGCAGGGTATGAATAAGACATAAGGGATCAGCCGGTCCTGCTAGAGTCCTAGGTCCACTTTGCAGTGCCTCCGACTTTTGCTACCCTGAGGAACAAAGATACTCTGCAACGAATACATTCCATCTGCATAGTGTCAGCTGCCAAGGACTCAACTCTTTAACCTGTTGCCAACAAGCAATTGTTCCTGAGCAAGTCATCCATGTCTTTTTTCACTTCTGCACTTGCACCTCCATTTCTCTTGCCTTCATCCTCATTCACATCCACATATGCCTGGCTCCTAAATGTCACCTCTCTCTGCCTCCTTCTCGCCCTTTCCCCTCTTCCAAAGATATGGTGCTTTCTAGTTCCAACAGGCCATGATTTTTTTCTCTGTCCCTCACCCAAACCCCGCATCCTCCATTCCACATTAGAACTAAAAATACCTACTCATCTTAGAACCACAGAACTCAATTGCTTAATGAGGGTCTCTTCGAAAAACTGAAAGTATCAAGAAACAGGATTTGGAAAAACGCAGAAAGAGCTGATGTTGGAAAAATTGTGTGTGCATGTGTATGCGTGTGTGGGAACATGGGAGGAAAGGAGTCAAAAACCTGTAAGGAATGGCTGTGAAGCATATTTTCTCTTCTAACAAACAGTAAAGCCTCTAGAAATGTATTCGTTATTCTCCAAGAGGACACTTAGTCCTAGGGAATCGAAATTTCTTTGTAATGCACCCTCAAATTAAGCACTTTTCAGACATGAAATTCCCTAGACATTTAACTTGTCTTCCCAAGGCAAGAAAGACAAATATAATTCAATGATAATCTTGTATGGGAAGACAGATGCTAATGAGAGCTGTGCACTTGGTGTTAATTCTAAATTTCAGGAAGTGTTTATATTAGTGCAGTCAAAATCACCCTCAACTCAAAATGCTCTTGATCAGGTCCCCACAAATCATCAATCATCAAACCATCTGAGAAGCAGGAAAATTCAGAGTCACTTAGAGACTTAGGTATTTTATTCTGTGCCTAATGTGTTCATGAGTATGTAAGGCACATTGATTTGATGGAATGAGTGTGCTTATGTGATTAAGACCACATTTGCAAAACACACACACACACGAACAAAGGCCTCTGAACAAATAGTAGCCAGAGGCTTACTTTTCTCACCCAGGCTTCTCTGTCACTGCACACTCAGCACCACAGTCTGCATTTCTATATTGCAAGGACGGAGTGGGCTCTGCTCAGCCTCGGTGAGAAAGCTACCAAATACGTGTCCCGGGGTCAGGGAGGAACACATGAGATGCCCTCGTTTTCCAAATGTCAGCCCTGGGGATGCTGCATGTACAGTGGGCACATTTTTGGGGAAGTCATGTGTCCCAGGAAACAGCTTCATGGCTTCTGAATGGAAAAGCAGATAGTGTACATAAATAAGAGAATATAACCATGTTTCAAATGACCCTTTCCTTGTCCTTCTTGCCTGCCCACTTGGTGCCCTTTCATGTTCACAACTTTGCCTACTAACATAGGGCACAGTCATAGAAGAACCCTAGGCAGGAGCCCCTCCTTACATTTTACCTTCTCCTCTGAAATATGAGAGGAAAAGGGGGGCATGGAGAGATGGTTAATTAAGTGTACACATTTAATTCTCCTCCACTATGCCACCAAATTGCACAGAACACATCTGCCTTTTCATGATTCTTCTGAGGGAGTGTTTTATTCAGCTGCATTTAACAATCACACAGCACTGTCCCAGAGGGTGACAGCCCTTCATTCTCAGACTACTTCCCAGCTCCAGAGAAAACCATTTTTAAATTAAATTAAATACATTAATTAATACATTAATTAAATTACATATATTAAACATTTTATTTAGTTTTAATATTTTATTTATGTCAAATATAATTTCAACATATAATCAATATAAAACATTTTTTATTATTATGTTAAATTAGCCAACCATTTTTAAACTTTTTTTTTTTTAAGATTTTTTTTTTTATTTATATGTTTTACAGAGAGAGACAGCGAGAGAGGGAACACAAGCAGGGGGAGCAGGAGAGGGAGAAGCAGGCTTCCCACGGAGCAGGGAGCCTGATGCGGGGCTCGATCCCAGCACTCTGGGATCATGACCCCAGCCGAAGGCAGACGCTTAACGACTGAGCCACCCAGGCGCCCCTAGCCAACCATTTTTTTTTTATTCTTATGTTAATCCCCATACATTACATCATTAGTTTTAGATGAAGTGTTCCATGATTCATTGTTTGTGCATAACACCCAGTGCTCCATGCAGAATGTGCCCTCCTCAATACCCACCACCAGGCTAACCCATCCTCCCACCACCCTCCCCTCCAGAACCCTGTTTGTTTTTCAGAGTCCATCGTCTCTCATGGTTCGTCTACCCCTCCGATTTCCCCCGCTTCACTCTTCCCCTCCCGCTACCTTCTTCTTCTTCTTTTTTTTTTTTCTTAACATATATTGCATTATTTGTTTCAGAGGTACAGATCTGAGATTCAACAGTCTTGCACAATTCACAGCGCTTACCAGAGCACATACCCTCCCCAGTGTCTATCACCCAGTCACCCCATCCCTCCCACCCCACCCCCCACTCCAGCAACCCTCAGTTTGTTTCCTACAATTAAGAATTCCTCATATCAGTGAGATCATATGATACATGTCTTTCTCTGTTTGACTTATTTCACTCAACATAATACCCTCCAGTTCCATCCATGTCATTGCAAATGGCAAGATCTCATTCCTTTTGATGGCTGCATAATATTCCATTGTATATATATACCACATCTTCTTTATCCATTCATCTGTCGATGGACATCTTGGCTCTTTCCACAGTTTCCTAGCCAACCATTTTTAAAGTGAAATCTGAGAATATATGCAGAGAGTAGATTCCTAGTGAACTGGTTTGTTAAAAGGTAGACATTGCCAAATAATTCTTCAAAACAGTTACCCCAATACATTTTCCCACTGCCAACATAGAAAGGCACCAATTCACATGTTATGGGGTCTCTGTGGTTCCCTATCAATGAGCTGACCGGGAGTATACATAAAAATAAAGTTAACTTTCACTAGCAGTTAAATTAGCCCACGAGTAACTGAACTCAGTAAATACAGCTCAGCCAGGTGTCATTTCCTCTCGAAGACCCTTCCTGACCCATTGCTCTCCTTCCTCACTTCTTGCTGGACTAAGAGACACCCACCCATGCTTCCCTGCACTGTTTATTGTACTTTTCATACCAGCTGGAGAAAGTGTTTCCTTGTCTTTTGTCTCCTCTCCTCCCTCTGTCCCACGGACACTATACAGGTTTCCCCAGCATATCCCCCATGTTGGTTTCCCTTTTCTTAAATACATTTGTCATATTTCAGGAAAGCAGAAATATGGCTAAGTGTTCTCCTCTAAGCTGGGATGTACTGATCATGGACATTCCCCCACCCTCCAGAAGAAACCCAAAGTGAGAAATGAGCCCACTAAAATATTCAAAGTAATTATTTCTGGTGGTTCCCACCCACCACCACCAAGCAATTCTCCAATTCCCACAAATTTAACTCAATTCTGATGTCTACCTAGAGATAGACTGACCCCACTTCAGAGGCCAACTGCAAGTCCAGGTTGTTGCCTGTGCTACTGACTGACTGGCTATAAATTGGAGGTTCCCACAATCCCCTCCTTGTGTTTGATTAATTTACTAGAACTCAGGAATAACAACTTACTTACTAGATTATTGATTTATTACAAAGGATATTAAAGTACATGATTGAAAAGCCAAATGAAGAGATACATAGAGTGAGGTCAGGAATAATCTTAAACACAGGTACTTATGTCCCTATGGAGTTTAGGGTGTGTCACTCTCCCAGAATGTGGATGCATGCTGGTTCACCAACCTGGAAGCTGTCCAAACTGGTAGTCAGGGATTTTTATGGAGGCTTCATTATGTAGGCATGGTTGATTAAATCACTGGCCATTGGTGATTGAATTTAACCTCCAGGTACCACCCCCCTCACGCAGGTCACAGGTGGGGCTGAGTGTTCCAACCCTTTAATCATATGGTTGGTTTCCCTGGCAAACAGCTTCTAACCTTAGTTATTTAGAGGCTTTTCAAAAGTCACTTCATTAACATAAACTCAAGTATGGTAGAAAGGGCCTTATTATGAATAACATTACACCCATTTCACCTTTATGGCTCTGAAACAATTTCTGGAATAGAGGACAAAAGGCCTGATATTATTACAAAGGATGCTCTCAATGCTTAGGAAATTCCAAGGGTTTTAGGAGCTGGAAGCTAGGAACTGGTAGATGAAGGCCAAAACATGTATTTATTATAAATCACAGTATCACACTATTGATATTTTTTATGTTGATTTAAAAGCATCCATTGTATACAGGACTGTAAATTTGAAACATTTCCTGGTAGCTGTAGAACTTCTGATCTCACGTTCTCATGGAGACACTGACTTATTTAAGGAAGGTCAGGGTGGAGAAAGTTCAACTTTAGGGTTTTAGGCATGACTACACTTTTTTTGGTGTGGGGGACCAGAATGTCTAGATTAGAAATACATCTCTGCTATTTTCTAACTGTGGAACCTTGGATTGCTTAACGTCTCCATCTAAGTTTTTTCTATCTATGAAATAGGGATACAGATAGTACTAATCTCTTTGGGAGTATTAAATGGATTAATACATTTAACACACTTTGAATAGTACCTACCACATCAGAAGCATAATGAACACTAGCTGCTCTTTGTGGGTAAAAGTCCTGATATCTTTTTATGTGGGTTGGACAGAGCTGGATGTGGATCCCCAGGGCACCATAGCAGTACTGGCAGGGACCTCAGTGTGCACAAGAGTCAGAGATGGTCACCTGAGGCTCTGGGGAGACAGGACCACCAACACAAATGCCTGAGCATGGAAGATTTGAGGAGCTGAAAAGAAGGCGGGTGGCTGCAGCCCGGTGCATGCGGCTGCAGGATAGCGCCCCGCACGTGCAGGCCTTTGCCCAATTTCTTGTGATTTTTTTCAAATAGTCTTTATGTGTATATAAGGAAAAACATATTTATATATGTTCATATAAAATATTTTCTTTTTATAAGGTAAGTTAATATACTTTTTTTTTTTCATTTTACAATGTGATTTAGAAATTTGTTCACATCAGTGCACAGAGGCGGTCTCATTCCCCTTTTTTCCACTGCAGAGTATTCCATCATAGCATTTGTTTAACCAGAACCCCACCGAGAACATTTATTTCCAGTCTTTTGATACTATAGACAGTGTTACAGTGAATAACTCAGTGTAACAGTCATTTTAGAGTTCTGTGAGTACCCACAGAACATAAATGCCTACAAATGAAATTTCTGCCTCAAAGAGTATGTGCATTTTTAAATAGATGTTGTTAAAGTGCTTTCCATAGAGGTTGTATGCATTTAAACACCCACTGGCTCTATATGAGAACGTTTTCTTATATCTTAGACACCATACTGTGTTATTAAACTTTTTGATCTTTGCTAACATAAGTGGAATCAGCTATCTCAGTATAAAATTTTGATTTTCATGGTTTTTATTACATGTAAGATAGGGCATCTTTGCACATTTTTATTTTGAGTTTTTGGCCTTTACTTATACTTAAGAGCTTTTTATATCTCAGAAAATTAGCTTTCAGTTTGATCTCAGTTGTAAATTTTTTTCAAGTTTGTCATTAATTCTCTGACTGTGCTTATGGTGATTTTTGTGAGGTTGAAATATATTTATGCATTAAAATTTATATTTCTTTTGGGCTTCTGATGTCTTTCCATATTTAGCAAGCATGTTGCAGCCCAAGAATATAAAGAAAAGTTTCCATAATTTCTTCTAATGCTTCTATGGTTTATTATTTTATATTTAAATTTCTGATACATTTAGGATTTGTCCTGCTGTAGGGTATGATGTATGGCTCAAACTTCTTTTTTCCTAAATGACTACTTAATTATCTCAATACCATATGTTGAATAAACCATTTTTTTTTTTTTTGCCCACTGACTTAAAATGTTAACTGTTAACCAAGACTACAACTATATAAATCGTTTTATTCTGGAAATAATCCCTGAAAAAATAAGAAATCTTCTTTTCTATGTGTGCTGTAAAAATCCAGATTCACTCTTGCTCTGAACAATCATTCATGTGGTAGCCCTATGATAAAAGTAACTTTATTGTCCTCAATTTATAGACTAGGAAACTAACCGAACCCGAGAGAAACTGAAAACTTGCTCAAGATCACACCACTAGTAAGTGGCTGAGTCCAAGCTATTAATCACTATGATACAGGCCTGCTTAGTTTAAAGAAATATTAAAAGATGCTGTGTTCATTGCAGTTATTCCTGGCATCTGTAAAGTGGGGTAACAAACTTACCTCTATGTGTGGGTTGCTCTGAAGATTAATCATTCAGTCCATGTGCATACCAAGGACCTAGTCAGTGCTAGCTATTTATATTCATTTAAAGATTTAGGGCTTCTTTTGCTCAGAGCCATATATTTCTGTAACACTAAACACTGAGACCTAAATCTGGGTGTGAATCTCTAACAACTATCTCTCTGAGTCTCCTTTGCAAGGTTACTTACAAAGGAGACTTTGTTACTTTCAATTATTGCTTACTTACAAATATTGCTTTCCAGATTAAATGAGATAAAATATGTGAAGAGCCCAGTCCAGCATTCTTCTGAATGCTCTACCTTGCAAGCCTACAGGTTTTTCTATGGTGCTGGGCATCTACCTGCTCAGATAGTCACAAGGGTGCTGTTCTCACTTTCAGCAGAACAACTCTTCAGTCTGGAATGGGCAGCTAAGAATTGCAAACAGTTCAGCCTTAGACCTAACTGTTAAAAAATCTTACCTAAATGGGTCTATAGTACCCCACAGTTACGGTTTCTGGTAGGAAGTTGGGTTGAGTGGGTGCTGGCTTCAGGACAGACCCCAGAGACCAATGCTCTAATTGACCTTAGTTTCCCTCCCCTGAGGAGGGAAATATGCTTCTTCCTTCTGCCATGGGATGCCTCTCCTCCAAGATACTACTGCTTTTCCCTTTCTGGTCTCTGGAGCCAAATGAACTTAATATTTCTGGCTATGAGATCAGTTTACACTCTAAATGACACCTTGACTCTCCTCTGTTACCAGCAGCCTTGGAGCCTTCCTGCCTTCCTGCCTCTTTCCACCAAGGTCCGCTCTCACTTTTGCCTAAGAGTTTGGACTCCAGGTAATGCTGGCCTCCTGTTCCCCATTAAGCTGGAGAATCCCTAGGTTTCTCTGCAATTCCAGGTTTTGGCTGGTTGAATTGCTTCTTGTGCAGACCTAACAGCACTTGACAAATTAAGTCCAATGCCAGCAAGCACTGTTTGGTCAAGGAAGGCAAGTTTCACCTTCCTTTTACAAACAGAGCAAATGACTTGTCTCAGACCTGATTATGGTCTAACAATTACCAAGCATAAGCTCCTGAACTAAATCTTATATTCTCTTTCACTGAATTCTCACAGTAACTATATGAGGGATGTGGGCCTGGCTGGGCAGGTGGCAGGTGAAGGCCTCATTGGTCCATGCTCATCACACAGGACAGCTTTCTGTGTTATGGATAGGAACCTGAATGAACTAGACATTGTCAGGAAATCACATCAGGAGAGAAGATCACAGAGCAGGATCAGGGTTTTGGAGGATCAAGAGTAAATCTACTCTTGTATTACTGTCCACTTGGGGTTGTCTGGTTTGAAGATCCATCTTGATGGAGGACTGTTTGTTTTCTGGCTGGGTGGTCCACTTTTCTGTCTGTCTAGCTGGAGATTTGTCTGGCTCATGGAGCGCCTGTCTAGTTGGGGATCTGTCTGGCTGCAGTCCTTCTGGCTGGGGGTCTGCACATCTGTCTAGCCAGAGGTCTTTCTGAGGGTCTTACCAAGCTGGCATTCAGTCTGTCTGGAGTTCACTTTTCCAGCTATCTACTTGGAGATTTATCAGCCCGTGTGGCTACAGACTGATCTGTCAGTCTGAGGTCAGTCCGTCTGTCTGTGAGGCTAGATGTCTGTCTTACCAGCTGCAGATCTATCTGCCAAACTAGCAATCTGTGTGCATCTGCTGTCAGCTCAGACTGAAGGTTTGTCTGGCCAGGGGTCTACGTGAACAGCTCAGTTAGTCTGGTTGGGGGTCTTCCTGTCAGATTTGGGTCTATCTAGTTGGGGATCTGTCTAAATAGGGTCTGACTTGTTGGGGGTCCATTCATCTCTCCAGATGGGGGTCCACCTGTTCATCTGGTTTGGATTCTGTCTGTCCAGCTCAGAATCTAGTTGGCCAGTTGGCTTGGAGTTCTTTTATCTCTGAGCATAATGCCTCACTGTCTGGCTGGGGTCATCTGTCATGTGTCTGACTAGGGGTTCATCCTCCGAGGCCCTATCTGAGAGATTGGAGGGTCGATCTGGTGAGCAGGGATCTAGCCTGTTTGAAGGATCTGCTGATTTGCAAGGTATGCCAAGCTGGTAGATGGTTTGGACAGTGGGAGATCTGTCTGGCTTAGGATGCTTATCTACCTGAGGGTTTGTCTACTTATCTGGCCTGCTGACTTCCTGGGGATCCACCTGGCAGTCTTCCCAGCAGGTGGTGCATCAATTTGTCCGCTAAAATGTGGGTCTTTGGAATTGGTGAGCTGGTGGGGACTACCCACCTATCTGCCTTGCTGGGAAGGTGTCTGTACAATCAAGGGTCTTTCTGTCTGGCTGGGAGTCCATCTGGCTAGTTAGTTAGGAGTCTGACTAGGTCTGTCAGTCTGCCCACCCACTTGGGGCTGGGTCTGTCTAGCAGAGGATGTCTGTATCTGTTCAGCTAGGGATTTGTTTATGTCTGTCTGGGAGTCCGTCCACCTAGGGGTCCATCTGGCTGGTGTCTGGCTGGCTGCCTAGCTGGGAGAGGGGTCTTTTTGATGGTCTCTCTTGCGGGGGGTGGTCTGTCAGGCTGTTAGTTGATTTATCTGATGGGAGGTCCATCCATCCAGCTGTGGACCGTCCCTCTGAAGGTCTGGCTGTCTAGGTGTATGGCTATCTACTTGTCCTGGTTGGGGGCCCATCTGTCTGTGTACCCATGTGGGGATCTTTTTTACCTGTTTGAAATCAGTTTGCTGGGTTGTTTACCTGGCTTGGATCTGTCTGAATGGTGGTTGGGGGGTGGTGGAGTGTCTATCAGTCTTTTTCAGGGCCTACCCATTTCTGTGTCCAGCTGAGTGTCTAAGTGAGGGAGGCTCAGATATTGAGATGAACTAGTCCATTATGTGGTGATGGCGGCAGTCTCCAGAAGCCCATCTGCCCATCCTCTTCTTCACACCTGGGAGAACCTGCCTAGTCCCCTGGGGTTGGGCCCATTCCTGATGTTTATTCTTGTATCTGTTCACTGCAGTCTCACCAGCCATTATCTCTCAACTATCTCCCCCAGCCTCAAGCCTTGAATACTATAATCACTGGGGCAAAGCCCCTACATTTCCACCCTGAGAAACTTTTATTTTGATCCAGGACCAGCATTCCCATTTCCAACACTTCACATAGCAGAGAATGGCCGTCAGCAGTCCAGGCGCCCATGTGAGGCAACAGGCAGGCAGGGTGCAGGATTCACACGTGGGTCCACTCAGCAGGGGGGTCCCGGGGCCCTTTAGGCCTTCCAATGCGCAGGTTGAAGCCTGGAAGAAGGGCACCATGTGTTTCGTGGAGAAGCTGAGGCGCAGAGATGTGTGGAAGGTCATCCTCAAGCCTCCAGGCCCTGGTTGTTTACTGCAGCCACATCCGCAGGACTCGGAGTGTGTGAGCCCCATGCCACCATCCCTAAACCCCCAAATCCTGGTCAAAGCTGCGGAGGCCCAGCAACCCAGGCTTTGACTCACCTAGCCCACCATTCTGAGCTCCATCCACCACATCCTCATAGGCGTCAGGCCCTGCAGGGCTTTGGTCAGCAGGAACTGCGGGCAGAAAACCACCCCCCAAGGATTGACTCAGGCAGCCCCACGGAGCTCCGGAACCCACCCGGGGCAGAAGTGCATCCTCCAGGCTCCCGGGGCCTGAGCTGGCAGGCTGGGGGCCAGGGCGGTGAGGGCAGCGGGAGGGGGCGTAGCGGAAACGGACGGATCCGCCTGGACTAGCTAGCGTCGCCAGAGAAACGGACCCAGCCTTGGGCTCAAGGATAGGCCTGGCACCCTTTTCCGGCCGTGACCGGAGTTGGGCAACAGTCCCAGAGGCGTGGCCGGGAGAGCACGTACGTACGTCAGCTTAGGCCCTGACCAGGCCGGACTTGGGGGCGGAGTTGTGGGGGGGAAGATGGGGGGGGGTCCTTGAGGCCTCCAGGGCCTTCCCGACCCCAGCAAGACTGGGTCTGGAGAAGGCTCAGGTGGGTGCCGGCCCTCCCGCTTCGCGCCCAGGCCCGCCCCGCCCCCGCCCGGCCCGGACTTACCGCGGCCGGGCAGCAACCCACGCGCGTCCTCCGCGTGCGCCTGCGGCCGCAGGGCGCGCGACATCACTTGGCTGTAGAGCGGCGCCTCCTCCGCGCCGCGCCCCCGCGCCCCCGCCCCGGTGCCCGTGGGCGCCCCGCGCTTCTGCACCACCGCGTACGTGTCGGCCATGGTGAGGGCCGGGGGCCCCGGCACCGAGATGCTTCTGCGGGTGGGGCGGGCGGGGGAGGAAGTGAAGCGACTGAGCCAAGGGAGGGAGGGGGTGGGGAGTGCGCTTAGCTCGTCAACCGCCGGCTTCCTTCCCGCCAGAGGCTGCTCGCCGGTCGCCGGTCGGAGAAAGCGGGCGGGCAGGTCTCAGGGGAGAGAGGGAGGGGTCTCTGGATCTCGGTTCTGTGTCTCGAATGCCTGGCAAGTTAGGTGGGTGAAGGGAAGGGGACAGCCTGGCAGGTGAATGGGGCAGGATATTGGTACTGAGGGGTGGTCATTTCTGTGTACATGTCCGAATAAAAGAATGAGGAAGTGGCATCTAAAGGAGAGGGAGGGATAGCCTCAAAATGGAGAGCTAGTCTAAAGGCCGTGGGGGTGAAATCTGCTGCAAAGGAAGGTTGACTCTGTGTCCCCAGCACCTGACATGAGGCCTGACAAGTGGGCGGCCTCAAGAAATATTTGCTAAATTAATGTCTAGGGAAGCAAAGAAAGGGATAACATAGGGGCTAGCCTTAGAGGCAGAGGCAATGGGATCTCTGGGATCAAAGTGTCATCTTGGGGCAGATTCCCCGACTCAGTTCAAAGAGCCAGTGAATATTTGGTAAACTGAACAGCAAGGAAGGGCTGGTGTTTCAAGGGCGAGGAAAGGGTTAGCCTCTGAGCATGAGAAATTGGAAAGGGAAGAACGAGGAGATGGAGCTGGGTACCTGAGGACCTCGCCAGGTGGGTGCGGTGTGGTGGGAAGGGTCTGGGAAGTCTGGAAGGAGAGGGCATCGTCGTAGATTGGGGCACAGTTCTGGGGAAAGACAGGAGGGAAAGGGTATGAGACTTGGAGGAAACTGGCCAGACTCCTGATGGAGGTGACCATGGACTCTGCCAGGGCTGGAGTGGGGAAGCTTAAGATGAACAGTCTGATAAGGTAGCAAGGAGGACAAAAGTGGGTATCATAGCCAGTCTCTGCTCCCAGAAGGAGTCCATGGGCTAGATGCTGCAGTGATGGTGGCCAAAGACTTCTGCTCTGGGTCCTGGTCTCTGAGGGTGTTGATGGTGGGCAGGAAGAGAGTAGGAAGGGGGCGTTGGTACCTCCTTGAAATTCTGGTAAACGGGGCTGGTGTTTTGGAGTGCTGAGAAGAACATCTGAGCCACTGTGTGGTATAGGAACCTGTACTGCTCCTGGTGGGGGAAGAGGAATCCTCAGAAAGGGAGAACAAGAGGAGGAGGGATGTGTCCTTGGATTGAGGAGACTGAGGCTCTCACCTCTGTCTGCACAGCTGCAGGCCGCTGCTTTCTTATCTCCAGGACCACGTTGAAGAGTTAGGTGGGATCATCTGGGGCAGAGAGGGCATATGAACAGGACCTGGTGGGCATGGGACCTGCACTGCACATAAGCACACATATGCCCTATTCATACCTGGGTCAGGAGCAACTGTCTCACATAATCCACAGTGCACAGGACACCTGTTCGCCCACAACCTGCGCTGACAAGCAAGAATAAGCATAAGCTTGGTCAGGACCTGCCCACAACCCCTTTTATGTGGGGCGTTTGGGTTTGGGAGTGAAGGTCCTGATGGAGGATCCCCTGCAGCACCTTTTGATTCTCAGAATCCCCAGATTACAATTAGAAGAAAAAACTTTTTAATTGCTTACATTTGTTGAGTATCAACTCTGTGTTTACTACTCTTCCAGCAGGCACTCTGCACTCAATAAATGCTAAATTTCAGTTGATACAGCATGAGCTAGTGTGGCTTCAGGTTTTTCAAAAGAGGCACTCAAACTGTGACACTGGCTTCAAGGCCTGCACTGGCCCTCCCTGCCTTCTGCACTCCCCCACCAGTCATCTCTGTCTCACCAGACCGCCATAAAACCCATTTCTTAAACCTGCAGTGGACACAGAGGGGGCTGGGGCCAGATCCCTGGAGGCGACGGGCTTCCTCCACCATGGTGAGCACATGTTCAGGATTGCTGGGGACTCCTCTGTCTGGCCAGGACATATATTGCAGCTGGTACACAGAACGACATTCCTGAAACACAGGAAACGAGTGGCAAATAATAAAAAAGCATTTATTGAGCACCTACTGCTTGTCAGGCCCAGTTCTAAACATCTTCCATTTAAATCCAACAGATAATAACTGAGGAGATAGGTACTATTGCTAATGCACATTTTACAAATGAGAAAACAGAGACAGAAAATAGTTCTCCCCATATGGGAGCCTCTTCCTCCCTTTAAGTACCTTCTGAAAAGTAACCTGGAGGGTCCTGAGCATGATGTCTGCATTCAGCCATGTCTCCCTTGTCTGAGGATGTGGGGCAGGTGGGAAGAGAGAGGAGAGCAAAGACCACAGGTGCCAAAAGACATTTGCAGAAAACAAAGCATTTCTGATTAAAAATCAAAGTCAACATATTTTTAAAAATTCATTCAGCTCAAATATCCCCCATGGCTTTCCTGAAGGAAACATTTGATAGAGGGGAGAAAGAACTATGATTAAAAACCCCAACAAGCTCATTTATAGTGAAAAAAGAAAAAATATTTCTTTCATTCTACAAGAGTTTTATTGTACTTATTATGTTCCAACTATATTTGACTTGAGGTAAGAGATTTTCCTGAGTTATGAAATGGTAAGGGAAATAGGGATTTTAAGAACCTAACCAGGCACATTTATATAACAGAGATAACCATGATCATAGTTAAAATGCAACAGCAATGTATATATTGAGTTCTGGCTATTGCACGCTAATACTAGAGGGTTCCCTGCAGTGTGAGGGGACTGTGGGAAAACTATTCATCCTTTCAGGCCCAGCCCGAAAGCTTCCCTGAGAATCTTCTATGAAACCTCCCACAACATCCAAGACTTCATAAAACACAATTCCCACCTCTGCCCCAGCTCACCAGGGTGATGCAGAAAAGTCCAATCTGTAGTGGTTCCTGTTCTTGGGCCCAGTAACGCTCACATTTTTTCTGCAAAAGGCAAGGGAGAAAGGGCAGGGAGTGAAGAGCAGTAGTCTGCTTTAGAGTTCCAGCTCAATACATCCACACCCCCACAGAATACCTCAGGCATTGCTGGTGGAAGCACAGATAGCTGTAGCTATCATGCAGGCCAGCTGTCAGAACCTTATCAGATTAAACACACAGACACAGTGGAGACTTGTGCTTCTGACCATGCAGGAGGAAGACAGGCCAGAATATTCTCATACTGTAAGCAACTAAAAAATTGGACAGAACATATGAGCCACTATTTTCAGACATTGGACAACAGGTATTGCAGGATTGTGATCACTGAACGAAGGGAAACATGGACCAAATCTTATGACTGCCCCAGCTTACTGCAGGACATGGAGAGTCCAATGATCCCACTGAGTTGAGGAGCCAGAGATCATGGCTCAGGGAGGCCAAAGCAGCTAGAATTTGAAGGGCAGAGTCGTGGAAAGAATAGAGCTATGCAAACAAGAGTTAAAAATTTCAGAAGTCTGCAAATGGTCCCCTTGAGTATTATTAGCTGGAGTCCTGGAAAGAACAGAGCTATGCAAAAAAGAGTTAAAAATTTCAGAAGTCTGCATATGGTTCCTTTGAGTATTATTAGCTGAATAATAATCTGAGGATCATGAAACTCTGTGAAGCCAGGCAAGAATAACTTCCTACGAAAGAATAATAGCTAAGGACCTATAAGATGAATATTTCCTATAATGTTCATAATGGGATAGAAATAATTTACATTCCTCCAGCCAGAGTGGAGAGACCCAACTGACTATAAGGGCATTCAATAGGGAACGAAGAAGGACCACATGTTAAAAGTAGAATGAAATTAGTTCTAGAATAAAGGCTACTCTAGACCTGCCCTACAAAAGCTTTAAAACAAACCTTAAAATGATCAAACATCCAAAAGTAACTTAACTGCCTTCCAGAAAAAGTCCAACACTCTTTAAAGGAAGACAATAAAATCTAACAGTTACCTGCAAAATTAAAAATGTCAAGCATCCAATAAAAATTTACTAGACATACAAAGAAACAAGAAAACATGACCCATAACCAGGAGAAAAATAAGTGAATAGAAGATCCAATAAGGATGAAGAAAGAAGTAGACCTTTAAACAGTTTTTTTTTAAATATTTTAAATATACTTGAAGATGAAAAAGAAAACATGAACATAATGAAAGTGAAACAAAAGATAGAGAAAATACCAAAATGGAACTTATAGAGAGGAAAAATAAAATACGTGAAATTTAAAAAGTCACTGTCTAATAGCAGATTAGACACAGAAGAAAAGATCAGTGAACATGAAGACATAGCAATAGAATCTATTTAAAATGAAAAAAAACTCAAAAATTACTGGGGAAAAAATGAACAAAGAATCCGTTATTTGTAGAAATATACCAAATGGTCTAATGTATGTGTATCTGGAGTCCAGAAGAAGGAGAGGAGAGAGGGGAGAACAGAAACTATATTTGAAAAAATAATCGCTGGAAAATTTTCCAAATTTGATAAAACCGCAAACCCACAAGTCCAAGAAAGTCAACTATGAGGAGAGTAAACATAAAGCCAAACAAAGGCAGATCATGATCAAATTGCCAGAGAGAGAGAGAGAGGGAGAGAGAGAGGAAACTTAAAAACATCACACACAAAAAGACACATTACATATTAAGGAACAAAGATAAGAATGACAGAATTTTGTCAGAAACTGCAAGTCAGAAGTCAAAGTTGTGACATTCTAAAAAGGCTGAAATTTAAAAAAAACACTTTCGGACAAACAAAAGCTGGGAGAATTTATCACAAACCCATACTGTGAGAAATATTAAAGTAAGCTGTTCATACAAAAGGAACATGATACTAGATGAAATATGGATCTACACAAAAGAATGAAGAGTAAAGAAAAAGCAAATATGTAGCTAAATATAAAAAATATTTCTCATTTTTAACATTTAAAAAAGACAGTCTAGTGAATTTTATCAAACAAACAAGGAAGAATTAATAGCAATCCTTCACAATTTTTTTTTAAATTGAAGGACCATTTCCCAACATACTGTATGAAGCCAATATTAATCTGATACGAAAACTAAACATATATATCACAAGAAAAGAACACTATTAACCAATGTTTCATTAATACAGACATTAAAATCCTCAACAAAATACCAGCAAAGGGTTATACACCATGACCAAGTTGGATTAATCTCAGGAATGCAAGATTGGTTGTATATATATAAAAAATCAATGTCATATACCATATTAATAGAAAATAAAACAAAAACACATGATCATCTGAATAGATGCAGAAAAAAATTTTTGGATAAAATCCAACACCCTTTCATGATAAAAATACAAGGGAAACTAGAAATGGAAGGAAACTCCTTAGCCTGATTAAAACAACAACAACACACACACATCTACAAAAAAAACCCCACAACCAGTCCTTAGACTTATGGTGAAAGACTGAATGTTTTGCCCTTAAAATCAGGTTGCACTTGCCACTTCTGTTCAACTTTGTACAGAAAGGTCTAGTCAGTGCAGTTAGGAAAAAAGAAATGGAAGAAAGGGAGGGAGGAAGGGAGAAAGGAAAATAGGGAGGGACAGAAGGAGGAATATTGGATTAGAAAAGAAGCAGCAAAATTATCTCAATTTGCAGATGACATCATATTATATATGGAAAACCCTAAGTTTTCCACATAATCACACACCCCCCCCACACTATTAAAGCTAATAAATGAGTTCAGCAAGGTTGCAGGACATAATATCAAACAAAAATCAATTGTATTTCTATATAGTGAAAACTATTTGGTTTGCAATAAGGAAACTGAAAATGAAATTAAGAAAATCACTCCATTTACAATAACATCAAGAAGTATAAACTAGGAATAAATTTAACAAAAGTGCAAGACTAAATTAAACACTATAAAACATTGCTAAGAGAAATTAAAGAAGACCTAGATAAATGGAAAAACATCCATGTTCATGGAATGGAAGACAATATGGTTAAGATGGAAATAGCTCCCAAATTGATAGATTCAATGCATTCCTTATCAAAATCCCAGAAGGCTTTTTGAAGATATTGGCAAGGTGATCTTAACATTAATATGTTAATATTAATGAGTGTGTCATAGATACTGAAGACTACCCTCAGGTTTGATGATTCACTAGGGGGACTCACAGGACTCAGCATACAGTTGTACTCATGGCTATGATTTATTACAATAAAATGATACAGAAAAAAAATCAAAGGGAAAAGATGCACAGGGCAAAATGAAGGAAACAAGAGTCCTGCTTCCAAGGGTCTTCTCCAAGTGAAGTCGCACACAATGTGCTTAATTTCCCCAGAAATGATTTGAGACAGCATGTGTGAAATGTCCACAGTAAAGCTCATTAGGCAGTCAGTGCCCAGGGAATTCACTGGGGCACTCCATGTGTTATACGGGCACCCTCTGACTAGTATGTACCACAACTTCAGACTCCCAGAAGGAAGGCAGGTGTTCAAATAAACCATACTGTTTATATAAACAGTTCAAGCATAGTGAGCCACTTTTATTAGAAATCCAATTTCCAGGCAAGATCCAACCTAGTAGGAAGGTCTTTTTTTTTTTAATCATAAGCCTGCTATATTACTCTTTTCTGCACAGCAAGTGACCCAGAAAAGTCGAAACAAACTTGAAAAAAAGAAGAAATTTGGTGGACTCACATTTCCTGATTTCAAAACTTACTATAAAGTTACAATAATAAAAAATGTATAGTACTGGTACAAAGATAGACCTACCAATCAATGGAATAGAATTGAGAGTCCAGAAATAAACCCTTACATTTATAGTCAATTGATTTTCAACAAGGATAACAAGACTATTCAATGGGGAAAAGACAGACAAATAACAAGTGCTGAAAAAAAACAAGTGTTGAAAAAAAAGACAACAACAAGTGTTGGTGAGGATGTGAAGGATTCAAATCCTCATACATTGCTGATTGGAAGGTAAAATGATGTAGCTGTGGAAGAGTTTGACAGTTCCTCAAAATATTAAGAATGGAGTTACCATATGATGTAGCAATTCCACTTCTAGGTATGTACCCAAGAGAATTGAAAACATACTTCTACACAAAAACTTGCACACAAATGTTCATAGCAGCATTATTCATAATAGCCAAAAAGTGGAAGCAACTCACATTCTATAAACCGATAAATGAATAAATAAATGCGGTAGATCCATTCAATGGAATACTGTTCAACAATAAAAAGGAGTTAAGTACTGACACATGCTATAATATGCATAAATTTTAAAAACATGCTAAGTGAAAGGACCCAGTCACAAAGACAACATATCATATGAATCAGTTTACATGAAAAGTCCAGAGTAGTCAAACCTAAAGAGACCAAAAATAGAGTAGGGATTACCTAGGATGGAGAAATGGGGAGTGACTGCCAATGGATACAGGATTTCTTTGTGGGGTAATGAAAATGTTGTAAAATTTATTGCAGGGATGGTTGCATAACTAAATATACTAAATATATACTAAATTTTGGAATATACTAAAAACAATTGAATTGCACACTTTAAATGGATAAATTGCATCTTGATAAAGCTGTTTTTTAAAAGAGATTGTTTATTTTGATTCTGTCCCAATAGTTTATTTTTGCTTTTGTTTCCTTTGCCTCAGGAGACATATCAAGAAGGATGCTGCTATGACCAATGCCAGAGAAATTACTGCCTATACTCTCTTCTAGGATTTTTATGGTTTTGGGTCTCACATTTAGGTCTTCAATGCATTATGAGTTTATTTTTGTGTGTGGTGTAAGAAAGTGGTCCAGTTTCTTTTCTTTCTTTCTTTCTTTTTTTGCATGTAGATATCCAGTTTTCCAGGCACTATTTATTGAAGTGACTCTTTTTCCCATGGCATATTTTTGCCTCTTTTGTTGAAGATTAATAGATTAACTGACCATATAATAATGGGTTTATTTCTGGGATTTCTATCCTATTCCATTGATCTATGTGTCTATTTTTGTGCCAGTATCATACTGTGCCAGCTTTGTAGTATAACTTAAAATCTGGAATTGTGATATCTCCAGCTTTATATTTCTTTTTCAAGAATGTTTTGGCTATTCAGGATCTTTTGTGGTTCCATACAAATTTTAGGATTGTTTGTTCTAGTTCTGTGAAAAATGCTGTTGGTATTTTAGGGATTGCATTAAATCTGTAGATTGCTTTGGATAGTATGGACATTTTAACAATATTTCTTCTTCCAATCCATGAGCATGGAATAGCTTTCCATTTATTTGTGTCATCTTCAATTTTTTTCATCAGTGTTTTATAGTTTTCAGTGTATAGGTTTTTCACTTCCTTGGTTAAGTTTATTCCTAGGTATTTTATTATCTTTGGTGCAATTGTAAATTGGATTGTTTCCTTAAATTCTCTTTCTGCTGCTTCATTATTAGTGTATAGAAATGCAACAGATTTCTGTACATTGATTTTGTATACTGTGACCTTATTTAATTCATTTATCAGTTTTAATAATTTTGGGGGGTAGTCTTTAGGGTTTTCTATATATACCATCATGTCATCTGCAAATAGTGAAAGTTTTACTTCTTGTTTACCAATTTCCTTTTCCTATCTGATTGCTGTGGGAAAAAAAAATACCACTGGATGGTATTTTCTTTTTTTTTTTTTTTTAAGATTTTATTTATTTATTTGACAGAGAGAGACACAGCGAGAGAGGGAACACAAGCAGGGGGAGTGGGAGAGGGATAAGCAGGCTTCCCGCTGAGCAGGGAGCCTGATGCGGGACTCGATCCCAGGACCCTGAGATCATGACCTGAGCTGAAGGCAGACGCTTAACGACTGAGCCACCCAGGCGCCCTGGATGGTATTTTTTCTTATCTGATTGCTGTGGCAAAATACAAAGCTTTTGCATACAAAGGAAACAAACAATAAAACTAAAAAAAAAAAACGACCTACTGAATGGGAGATGTTTGCAAATGACATATCTGATAAAGGGTTAGTATACAAAATATATAAAGAACTGATTCAACTCAACAGCCAAACACCAAATAATCCAATTAAAAAATGGACAAAAGAGGGCGCCTGGGTGGCTCAGCTGTTAAGCGTCTGCCTTTGGCTCAAGTCATGATCCCAGGGTCCTAGGATCGAGTCCCACATCGGGCTCCCTGCTCAGTGGGAAGCCTGCTTCTCCCTCTCCCACTCCCCCTGCTTGTGTTCCCCCTCTTGCTGTGTCTCTCTCTGTCAAATAAATAAATAAAATCTTTTAAAAAAAAAAGGACAAAAGACATGAACAGACATTTCTCCAAAGAAGACATCCAAATGGCCAACAGACACATGAAAGGATACTTACTCAACATCACTCATCATCAGGGAAATGCAAATCAAAACACAATGAGATATCACCTCACACCTGTCAGAATGGCTAAAATCAAAAATACAAGAAACATCAAGGGTTGGCAAGGTTGTGGAGAAAAAAGAACGATTGTGCACTGTTGGTGGGAATGCAAACTGGTGCAGCCACTCTGGAAAACAGTATGGAGGTTCCTCAAAAAATTAAAAATGGAACTACCCTATGATCCAGTAATTGCACTACTTGGTATTTATCCAAAGAATACTCAAACACTAATTCAGAAGGATATATGCACCCCTGTGTTTATTGCTGAATTATTTACAATAGCCAAATTATGGAAGCAGCCCAAGTGTCCATCAATAGGAATACAATAGCAACATATATGTATATATATATATACACACAATGGAATATAGAATGAAATCTTGCCATTTGCAACAACATGGATGGATCTAGAGGGTATAATACTAAGTGAAATAAATCAGTCAGATAAAGACAAGTACCATATGATTTCACTCATATGTGGAACTTAAGAAACAAGACAAACAAATGAAGAAAAAAAAGAGAGAGAAACCAAAAAACAGACTATTAACTATAGGGAGTAAATAGGTGGCTACCAGAGGGAAGGTGGGGGTGGGGAATGGGTGAAATAGGTGAAGGGGATTAAGAGTACACTTATCATGATGGTCAATGAGTAATATTTAGAATTGTTGAATTACTATATTGTACACTGAAACTAATAGAACACTGTATGTTAACTATACTGGACTTAAAAATTTTAAAAAATAAGAAAAAGACAATCTAAAGCAAAAATATTATAACAGTGCATTGTGGAGTATATTTCATATTTAGAATTAAAATCTATGACAACAATAACATAAAGCATGGAATGGGAAATTAGAAATATGCTAGTATAGTTCTTATATTTTAAATGAAATGGTATAATATTATTTGAGTGTAGACTGTGACAAATTAAAGATATAACTGATAAACCCTAAAGCCACACTAAGCACATAATACAAAGAGGTATAACTAATAAGTAAATAATGACTATGAAATGGATTCATAAAAATTCTCAATCTGGGGGCACCTGGGTGGCTCAGTCAGTTAAGCATCTGCCTTTGGCTCAGGTCATGGTCTTGGGGTCCTGGGATCAAGTCCCACATCAGGCCCCTGCTCAGTGGGGAGTCTGCTTCTCCCTTTCCCTCTGCCTCTCTCCCCCACTCGTGCTCTCTCTCTCTCCCTTAAATCAATCAATCAATCAATCAATCAATCTCAATCTGGAAGAAGACAGAAAAGAATAAAGGGGCAAAGAACAGATGGAACAAACAGAAAACAAAGATGGTAGATTTACTCCAATTAAAGGCAGAGATTGTCAAACTAAATTAAAAAGTAAGCCCCTACAATATGCCACCTACAAGACACTTTAAAAATAAAGATGAACATAGATAAAAAGTAAAAGAATGGAAAAAGATATGTACACTCTAGCACAATTTAAATGGCTATATTAATATCACAGTTCACTTCAGAGAAGGAATATTACCAGAGATAGAAAGGAACCTTACATATTGGAAAAGGGATTGATTAATCAGGAAGACATAATCCTAACTGTATATGCACTCAATTACAGAGTTTCAAAATAGCTGAAGCAGAAACTGACAGAACTGAAAAGACAGATAATTTTAAAATTAGAGATTTCAACATTATTTCAGCAAATAATAGGGCAAGTAGACCCCCTAAAAAGTCATACGAACAATAAGATTTGAATAATATTTGTCCTAATTGGCAGTTATAGAATACTTGGAGATTTCATCACTCCTCTCAGCAATTGATAGAACATTTAGAGAAAATAAGTTAGTAAAGATTTATAAAATACAGTAAAGATACAAAAATATTAAAGTGTCTTTCAAAAAAGACACAATTTGACTGATATTTATAGAACACTCTACTCAACAAAAGCAGAATACACATTCTTTTCAAGTGTACATAGACTATTTACCAAGATTGGCCATATTCATAGCCATAAAACAAGTCTCAGTATATGTAAAAGGATTAAAATCATACAAAGTTGTTCTCTGACCATAGTGGAATTAACTAAAAATTAATAACAGGAAGATATATGGGAAAGTCCTCAAATATTTGCAAACTAAGTACAACCATGGTCAAATACCATGAGTCAAAGAAGAAATCACAAGGGTAATTAGAAAGTATTTTGAACTAATTGAAAAAGAAGATACAATTTATCAAGTTTGTGAGATGTAGCTAAAGCAGTGCTTAGAGAAAAATGAATAACATTAAATGCTTATATATGAAAAAAGAAAAATCTCAAATCAATGAACTAAGTTTCAGAAGCTAGAAAAATAGGAGTGTTAAACCTAAATAACATTAGGAAGGAAATGAAAAAGATGAAAAGTTATTAATGAAATAAGAAATGAAAAAAAATACAGAAATATAAGAGAAAAAATAGAGAAAAATAAAACGCAAAGCTGGTTCTTTAAAAAACAACAACAACAGCAACAGCAACAACAACAATTGACAAACCTCTAGCCCAGAGATGGCTAACATTTTCTATAAAATAGGGCCAGATAATAAGTATTTTACACTTTGTGAGCCATTCAATCCACCCAACTTGCAACTACTGAATTCTGCCATTGTAGCATGAAAGTGGGTATATACAATATCTAAACATATGAGTGTGGCTGTATTTTAAAACATTTTATTTACAAGAAAAGGCAGCAAGACAGACCTAGTACAATAGGTAAAGTTTGCTCATCTTTACTCTAGCCAGACTGACATGGGAGAGATAGACCACAAATTACCAAAATCAGGAATGAAAAAGGGGCATCACTACAGGTTGTACAGATTCCATGATCAGCCATTCATCCCTGGGCAGTACTTACCCCACTTCCCAACCCTGTCTATTGAATAGGCCAGAATGTAGAAACCATGTGCCTTCAAAGCTGACATGCATTTTTTGAGTAACTAATTTATGCTAACAGGCAAAACAGAGATCCCTGCACTCCTGGACTTATCTTCTAATCAAGGAGATGGAGAATAAACAATGTGTAGATTACCTTGTATGCTAGAAATGGTAAGAACTGTGAAGGAAAATAGGACACAGGAAGGAGAGTGGGAGTGCTTGGGAGTTTTAAATGGTGTAAGATCCAGGAAGGTGTCATGGAGAAAGTAGCATTTGAACAAAGATCTGAAGGTGGTAGTAGAGCAAGCCAAGAAGAATGTTCCGGGCAAAGGAAACAGCCAAGGCACAGGCCCTGAGACAGTGCCATCCCTGGCACATCTGAGGAACAGCAAAGGCCAAAATGGCTAGAGTGGAGTGAATAAAAGAGAGACAGAAAAACACAGAGATCAGAGCTGTACCAGGGACAGCTCAGTGTAGGGCCTTACAGTCTATGATGCAGACTTGGGTTGGGAAGACCTGCAGTAAAGGGTTTGTGAACACTGCAGGGATGAGCACCATGAATAAAAGGAAAAAGATCAACAAAAAATTAGAGCAATAGTGGAGTCACTTCAAGAATTGGGCCTTTCAGACCTGGGATTAGGGAGGTGCTAGCAAGATTTCTCCTGCCTCCTTCCTGCTCAAGGAAATGTATTCTAGAGGGCTGAGGACACCTACCTGCCCATTCTCCATTTCTCGACATGCCATCAGGATCACCTACACAAGAAGGGTAAGGGAAGAGGGGAGTGATTTGGGTTAGGGAATTGGAGAAACAAGGCCAAGGGAGGACTCAGAATGTTAGCCCCACCTCATGGTCCTCTAAGGCTGACCTTGACCCCAAACTCCCAGACCAGGCACCAGAAGTCTAGCAAGGTGTGAGGCAGGGGTCCTTGTGTGGCGATGTAGGCCTGGCTTCCGTCTGTGCCCTGGTAAAGGCTAAGTTCATCACCGAGATCTTGCTGTCACCCCCTCCAAGTCCACCCCTTCCCTGACTCCCAGCCTGACCCGGATGAAGTTGCCATTGATGTAGTCGCCATGTCCCTCCTCCTGGAGCAGGGAGAGGATCACTCGTGTCTGATCATCTGCCAGTGGGAGAGGTGAGAAAAGTGCTTTGGGGTGATAGGAGCATCAAAGCCCTGATGGCTTCCTGGATGAAAGCCAGCAGGTTTACTGCACACCCAGCAGGGATCCCACCTGGGTGCACTTGTGAGCTGCTCAGGAGAAATGCAGCCATTGCAAGGATCTGAGAGGGAGTGCACTGGGAGCACAGTGGGGATGGACTGGACTGCCATGGGATGGAGAATGTGTGCAGAGCCTCACTGACTCCCTCTGGAAGACCCCGACTTACAGGGCAGCACATCTTTGTAGCGGTTCTTCCTCACATTCCCTGGCAGACTGCCAGCCTCAGTGGAGCACATACAGTCAGTCTTCCATGCGGCTGAGCGGGCCTGGATGTCCTGGCGGAAGGCACCATTAGCAGACCCGGGAAAGGGAGGAGAGAGGAAGAGAGGAGCAAGGTCAGAGTTCTGGGGCACAGAGGCACTTGTAGGGATACAAGGTACATGGCCTGTGAGAGGTGAATGCAGACTCTTAGATAGCATGGTGCCTGGGTAATTGTAGTGATACAATAGTAATAGCAACTCAGAGCACCTTGTCTATGCCAGGCTCTGTGCTAATGACACTGAATCATTACAAGGTCACCCCAAAGTTAGTACTATTATTAATGTCCCCATGGTGTAGGTAAGAAAGCTGACGCACCACATGGTTGAGTGACTTGCCAAAAGTCCCACCCAGGAACTGGAACAGTGAGGGTTGCACTCAAACCTCTCAGCATCTACCCCTAAACGCTCAAACTGTGTTACATTGTATTGTAAACAATAATTGTAATGGAATATGTATTTAATATAACAAACATGATGATGTATATGTGACAATATACAATGTATATGAATTATAATGTATAACATTACTTATGTAACAAAATATTACAGATACTTTGTTACTATTAGATTATTATAATTCGTGAAGTGTATGACCATCATTATCAGCTATTCAAAATCAGACGATAATAAGTAACACCTACCAATGCCTACGACGCTGCATTAGCATTCCTAACGCATGGCTTGCATCACGGCATTGTAATGTTTAGAATATTTATAACTAGTGACAAAGGATCCTACAAACTGAGCACTCAAGATGTGCTAGGCGCTTTTTTACCCACACCAGTTCCTCAGGTCATTAGAGGTCGCGTTTTACCCAAGGAGAAACTGACGCCAGAGGACCCGGGTAAAATACCCTAGGTCACAGCGCCTATTAGAGTCCGACATCCACACCACCACCCCACTTCCCCCCCACCCGAAGTGGGGCTTCTTGGTTCCTCTTCCCCTAGCCCCTTCTTCCACATGATCACAGAAGTGATCACCAGGGTGCCTGGAGAGGCCCGGGTGACCGGTGTCAAGCGCAAGTGCGCGCCTGCCTTCCCTTGCTGCGCCGGCGTCTCCAGCCCCACCCAGTAGCAGGATTATTCCGGGAGCTGGATGAGGGCACAGGGACACAAGGGCGTGTGCGGCACCGCCCAACCCGGCCGTGGACTTCGCCCTCTGGGGTTCTGTGGGCAGAGGATGAGGACAGAGACAGAGGAGAGAGCGACAGAGAGGTGCCGGGGGGGGGGGGGGGAGAAAAATAGACCTTGAAGCGAGGAGACACCCTTGGACGCATAGAGAAAGGGGGTGGGGGGCGCAAAGTGCGGCAGGGCGCACAGGACAGACATCGGACAGCCCAGGACCAGGAGACTGAGCGCGCGGTTTGGCCGTCCACTCTCGCCCACTCACGCTGAACTCGCCGGCAAGGATCGCCCTCTCCCGGCCGCCTCGCGCCTTCAACTGCTCCAAGAAGCTCCGCGCAGCGTCCAAGTTGTGGCTCATGACGCCGTGGGCCAGAGAGGTCCAGTCCAGCTGCTGCGCTCCGCTCAGCTAGTAGCAAGAAAGCTGGAGGCGGAGGCGGGCTGCAGAGGCCCCGCCTCCTATCTTGCAACCCAATGGAAGCGCGCAACAGGCGGCAGGGCTCGCCCCTCGGCCAATGACATTCGGAGCTCGCCCCGGTACCGCCCACAGGCTCCGGGACCCAGGCAGCCTCGGGAGCCCTACGTCCTCTCCCGCTGGGCCTGGGAACTGAGTCCAGCGCAGGTGCTTCCCTTTTTATGCGCGTCGGGCATGTTGACTGAGTCCGCACAATCCGCTGGATGCTTTCTCCTGCTTGTTCCCAGGATCCGCGCCCCTTCCTCCAAGGGCCCGCGTTGGTAGATGGCCTTGCATTCTCGCCTGGCCTCCCAGGTCCAGTCTCCCTGAGAGATAGACTGGGATCCGAGCCAGAGAGGCGGCGCGGCAGCTGTGAGTGGAGATGGTCGCGGAGATCCAGCTGCAAGTCCTGCCTCGAGGAGCCTGGGTTGGGGGCGTCCCTCACTGTGAGCTCCGGCGGCGGGGCCCGAGGGAGGTCACGGGAGGTTGCTGAGGTTGCCGCGGGGGGGTGCGGGGTGGGGCACTGACACCCGGGCACCCCCGTTGTGAGAAAGACCGAATGGAAGCGTCTGTTTCTGTATCTCTGTATTTCCTGAGGTTCCTTTTTCTGGGTCGGGCTAGGAGGAGCTGGGGGCGCCAGGATCCTTTCTGAATTTAAGGATCTCAACCCTCATAAACCTGCAGGGAAACAGAACTGAGGCCGTCAAAGTGGGTTCCAGGGGGAAAGATGTTCTCAAGGCTTTCAAAGAGCTTCTCTTTTTGCTGTCTCCACACCCTCAACTTCAGAAAATGCGCAGGAAAAGGCCAAGAGAACCACTTGGTGACCCAGTTCCCCGGGTCACCAAGGGGAGGCTGGAGAAAGCGGAGAGGAGCCTAGGGGTCCTGCCTGGGTAGATGGGCCAGCCCACCCCTCACCCAGCAGGGCTCCAGGAGTCATGGGAGGAATTTCTGGGGGTGTCACTGGAGGGGGTGTCTGTGGAGTCCAGTTTGAGGTCGTTGAGGTGTAAAAGGTTAACCAATGGGGTGAGGTGTACTTTAAGTGAGGGGTCAAAAAGGTCATTGGTTCAGGTTGTGGATTTAATTAATTATGGATTATTAGAGTGTTGTTTTTTGAGTTAGGGATGGGCAAACTCTTTTTTTTTTTTTTTTTTTCAAAAGACTTTGGTTTTTGGCTTTGCTGTCTCTGGTGTCTGTCCCAGCTACTCAGCTCCACCATGGCAGTGTGAAAGCAGCCATAGGCCACATGTAAAGAAATGAGTGTGGCTATATTCCAATAAAACTATTTGTGGACATTGAAATTTTAATTTCATGTAATTTTCATGTCACAAAACATTTCTGTGTGTGTGGCCTGAGGCTGTGTAACCTGGTTTACTGACCCAGGTTTAAGTGACAGAAGTCAAAGTGGATGATCACTGGTTTTGTTTATTGAGGGGTTGGGTGGGGTCACCGTGGACTCAGTGTTTATTAGTTTCATCTCTAAGAGTTCAAAGATGGTCAGTAGTGATCACTGAGGATGGACATTTATAGTTAATTCATTGGAGGTCAGTGAGAGTTCTTTGGATGTTCATGGGCAACTGTCATCAGATGTTATTGGCAGCCATTGGAGGTCAGTGAGAGACTGTGAAAGTAGCTGAAGGGCTATTGGGATTTGGAGTGGTAGTTTAAGTAACTGAGGGATCAAAAGAAGGAAGGTCATTGAGGGCTCCTGCTCGGTGCACTATAGTGTATGTCAATGAAATCACTGAGATTTTGTGGATGGTCATGGGTTTTTGGAGACTTGGGGAGGTGGGATACAGAAGTCTCAGGGAACTTTGAGAAGATATGGATGTTCAATGGAGGAGTCATGGACACTCTTTAGTCTGAGTACTCATGGATACTAATGGCAGTCATTAGGGACTAGTGGATACCAGAGTAAATGAGGAAGAGTCACTGTGGGATCATGAAATGTCTTTGTGGACCCTGGTGTTAGTGGATGTCATTGGAGGTCAAAGGTCACTGGAAACTGGTGGTACCTGGGGAGCAGATGCAACACTGAAGGGTCATTGGGCCATCCATGTCATCTATGGTGGTGACTGGGAGGCAGGAAGGCTGACCCAGAAGCTGGGGTCTGGCTAGCTGGGGATCTTCTGACCAGTGACTGAGGGTCTGTTTGTCCAGTGGGGGGATGTACCTATCTGTCCACCTGGCTTTTCGGGTTGATGTTTATCTTGCTAAGGGCTTGGCTTTCTCATAGGCTGGGGTCTGTGGCAGGAGCTAAGCCTGTCAAGCTGAGGTCTGCCTGGCTAATTGACTGGGTAGGTGGGGTATCTCTTTGCTGGGGTAATGTCTGTCTGTCCTTGAGGGATTTTGTCTTTTGGTTGCCTGGGATCACCTAATTGGCTGATGCCAGGAAGGTGTCCATGTGTCTGACCACAGGTCTTTCTGGATGTCTGGCTGGGTATCTTCCCATTTGTTCAAGAATCTGTCCATTTATCTGGCTGTCTGTCCCTCTGGAGTCTTATTTGTCTCCCTGGGATTTTGTCCATCCAGAAGTCTGTCTAGCCAGGGGTCTGTGTGTCTGCCTATTTGGGGATCTTTCTATCTGGTTCAAAATCTTATGGCTTATGAACAGAATGGCTGAGGCTGTAGCCCACCTGTCATGCTTCCAGCTGGACTGGCTATATTTTTGGTTGCACGTTCATCCTAACTCCATGCCTGCCTCTCATTGTTTAATTTGTGTGCCCCGCTGACTATCCCTCTAGGTCTCTCCAGATATCCAAATGCTCCTGGCTTGCAATTTACTCAGCTCAGGCTGGTGTGGGGGATGGGGAGACCCATGGGAATTCCTCCAGTAGCCCAGCCTGTCCCACCTCTCCCTCCTCCCAGAGAATTGCATGCCATGTTCTTACAATGGGATTTGCTGCTGCTATGGGGCTCTTTTGTTCACCCTATTGGTGGCAATCCCATGAAGTGGGAGCAGAGGGCACTGCCCTTGAAGATCCTAAGTACCCTGATGCCCACATGCCACATGCCAATCTGCCTGATTGCCTGCTCATAGTGCTCACTCAACAGAGGCAAGTGAACTGGGTGCTGGAAGGTGCTTGGGTAAGCTTTCCTAATGCTGTGAGGAACCGAGGCTGAGCAGATGTTGCAAAGGGAAAAACTGTAACTTTATAATGGAGAAACATAGATACCACCTTAACCCAGGGAGCTTGTTGGGAGATACTTTGAGACTATCGATAGTATTACTGTACAGTTCTTCTCTGGCTTCCTTTTTTGATAGACCAAAAAGGGCAGAAGACATTTGAAAAAATTCTCCCACCACTTCTGTTAAGAACCTGCAGGCAGGGTGGGCTGACCTGTGGGTCCATCCACAAATGTGGTGCTTAGCAAACAGGAAAAAGGACATTGACTCCAATAGGGGCAGCTTGTGCCTACCAGTGACTGCAGCTAACTACCTTTGGGAGGGCTTTTGTTATTCTCCCCTAACTCCTCAGGGGTTCTGGATTTCAGTGTTCTGAAATTGAGGATCCCTCCTGGTCCCTTTCTGGGAAAAAAAGCAGCAGCTTAGAACTGGGGGAACACAGCCCAAGGAGAAAGCCACCCTACCTACCATTTCTCAGTCCTGCTGCCAACCCACATGACCTCTCTGTGGAGGCTGATTTCTACTACTGGGAACTGCCCTGTTGTTCTGCTTCACAGAGGGAGGGGGAAAGCCCTCTTCCTCATCTTTAAAAAATTACATCCTTAAAATGTTCATACCAACCAGCCCCACTCTTCCAGGGCAGAGCCTGGGTATCTTCATCACCCAGAGTGAGCCCCAGATGCTAGTACATGCCTTTGGAGGAAATAAACTCAGCCCTGGGCTCTGTGCCAACGGCTCCAACTGCTGTAAGCTTTAGGCAAACAAATGCTCTGACAGTGATGCTGGTAGCATCTTGGGGCCTCTGGTCAGGTCACCCTGCATCCTTGGCTTGCAGCTTCCACACCCAACTTTAGCTTAGCCAGCACTTTATTTGGAAAAGACCAACTAGTCACGTTCTTTTAAGTTTAGTCTGGCTGGAGTTCTGCATAGCTAAGGGCTCTTCTGTGGGTGCTGAATGCAGAGCCCATGGCATCACAACCAAAGGGAGGTATGGATCTTCTCCATTGCTTTCTGCCCCTCAATTATAAAACCAGAGAGAAGTTAAGTGCACATCTATGTCTGGGCAAGTATGCACATCTCTGGAAGGATTCCTGTAATGAGACCAAGAGCAAGGGCAGGGGGCATCTTACGCTGCTGCCACTGCTCAGTGTTCTGAAGTCCTAGCCAATGCACTGTGGCAAGGAGAAAGCAAGAGTGGGGGTCTGTCAAAAGTACTGTGGAACTGGCACATGGCATGCATAATCAGGCTAGAGAGTTCTAAAACCAAAAAGGCTTATAAGAAAATTTAATAAGGTATCTAGTTGAAATATAATACACACACACACATCACACATATACATACAGAAATCACTTTCCGATATACCAGCAAAAATGAATTTGAAACTGTAATGAAAAAAAAATCTATTAATTTCTTGAAAAATAGGCACCAAGTTCCAAACCGCTATTGAATTAATAGAGCTAAACAATGATATTAATGTCTGCTACCATCACAAAAAAGACACCCCACACATTATCATCCTCCTAGTAAAAGCACACAACACTCCACCAAGTATTCCCACCAACAAAATTTAAACCTGCACCTGATTGAGACTTTAGATCTAAATGTTAATTCAGAAGAAATAGAAGGGCACAGAAAAATGTTAAATGACACAACAGGGATAAGATCAGAGACATCCACACTGTGGAAACTCTGTAACAAATAAACCAGCTTCCTAACTGAATAAATTACAAAGAAAAAATAAAAAAAGAGAGAGAATCCTATAGGTTAAAAGAGACTTAGGATGTATACACAAATACTTATGGCAGCATTATTCATAATAGCCCCAAAGTAGAAACAACGCAAGTTTCATAAAGTGATAAACAGATAAATAAAATATGGTATATCCATACAATGGACTATTACTCAGCAGTAAAAAGAAATGAAGTACTGATGCATGCTACCACAGGGATAAATTTTAAAAATGCACGCCAAGTAAAAGAAGGCAGTAAAAAAACACCACATATTGTATGATTCCATTTGTATGAAATGTCCAGAATAGGATTCCATTTGTATGAAATGTCCAGAATATGGACCAAAAGTAGATTAGTGGTTACAAGGGCCTGAGGGTGGAGGGATGGTTGGAGGGGAATGGGAAGTGACTAATGGGTACGGGGTTCCTTTCAGAAGGGACAAAAATGTTCTAAAATTAGATTGTAGCGATGGTTGCACAATCCTGTGACAATGATAAAAAAGTTTAATTGTATATATTTTTTTAACTGTATACCTTAAATGGGTGAACTGTCTGATATGTGAATTGTATCTTAATAAAGCTATTTAAAAAGAATGACAAGTGACTTTTCAATCATTTGCAATGAATGGACCTCATTTGGATCCTAGTTCAAACTAACATACTGTAATCGGGGAAAACTCAACACTAACGATATTTGAAATAACCTATTTGGAATATATAATATATAAAATATATATTTGGAATAATTGGTTCTTTAGGTGTGATAATGGTATTGTTATTCTTGTTGAGTCCTTATCTTTTGGAGACACATACAGAAATAGTCATGAATGAAATGACATGACGTCAAGGATTTGCTTCAAAATAAACAAGTGAGTGGATATAGGGAGTAGTAGGTGGGGCTATGAAGGAAACCAGACTGGTCAACATTGAGGTGGGCTCGTGGACTCACTGTATGGTCCTCTCTGCTGTTGTATGTTTGAAATTTTGCACAATTAAAATATTTAAATCAATCAATATAGAGGTGAACAATCATTTCTATAGAGAAAGAGAGCAAACAGGTCAGAGACAACACACACATACAAATGGCCAATAGTATTTGAAAAGATGCACAACCTCCATCATAATTAAAGAAATACAAATTCAGCTGGGGAACCATTTTGCACCTAGAGCTTGGCCAAGATGAAAAGTCTGATAGTACCAAGTGCCAGCAAGGACACAGAAACAGGCACTCAGATCTACTGACAGTGGCCAGGACAGCCTCTCGGAGGACAATTCAGCAGCATCTATGATCATTTTAAAGACAACATTCCACTCAGAGGAATTTATTCATCAGATATACTCGCATAAGTATACACAAAGGTATGTTCAATGATGTTCTTGAAGCAAGGTTTCTGGTAGTAAAAATAGAAAACAACTTAAATGTGCAGGTATTAAATAGGAGGTGGATCCACGTGTACTGGATACCCTTGATAACCTAGAGGCAGCTGAAAGAGATCATTAAAGGGAAAGACAGGAAGTTCCAGAATGGTGTATACAGCATGATTTTGGGGTTAAAAAATACCATGAAGAGAAAACATCTGGCCATATATATCTTTTTTTAAGTCAATAGTCCATAGCTTTTGGAGAGTACAGTGGAATTGTTGGGGGCACAGGAAGGAGGAAGGTGGTTTATTTTTCACTGTGCATTTCTGTTGTTTTTTTTAACTTGAGGGTGTGTTACTTTTGTAATTTAAAGAAGTATCAGTATTAGAGAAGTATTTACAACATCTTCAAATTCTTGAAGCCAATCAGACAAAATCAAAGTGTCTTCCCTGCACTCCAAAGAAAACTGGGCAGAGAATCCAGATGGGAGCTCACACAAGTGGTCAACAAGTAAATGAAATGTCTACCCACAGTAGCACTAAATTCTCCCTCCTCCCTGGATCCTTGGCGCACCGTTCCCTCCTGCAAGGCACCAGTTGAATGTTTACCCTCCTGGAGATAATGCAGTTCATATACCAGCACAAGGCCCTCCCCGTTCCTTCTGCACACTGGTAGCATATCATATATGGCATGTCATCATGCTTTTTATTCAACACTTTATCTTGAGGTGCTCAGTGGCTGCAGTGTTCCACTCTGTGGATACATCCTAATTTATGTAACTTCAGTGCTACTGATGGACATCCAGGCTGTTTCCCTGCTTTTGCTGCTACAGACAACGGTACAGATCCTTGCACGGTGACCACTGTGTACATGGTGTGCAGGTTGGGCACATTCCTAGGTCTGGCTATGGGATCAAAGTAGAAATTATAAAATTTCCCCACAGTTTTACATCTATTATACAAAACTCCCTACACCTTTATGGACCATATTGAACCTTCCTCATCTTTGCCAATCTGATAAAAACAGTCTCCTGCTATAAACTTTCTGGTAGTAAATATCAAAAGGTTTAGACTTGCACATCTCCTCGGATCAGAAATTCCACTTCTAGGAGTGTACCCTAGGGGAAGAATAAGGGATAGTGGGCAAGATGTTCACTGCAACCAGTTTGGTGGACCAATGCCTAAAATGTACCTCATATTGTGCTTGAATTTTCACTTATTTTTTGTACCATGAACACATTCTCTTTCCTCTTTTTTTACCACCACCCTTTGGCCCTAACTCTCAATGGCTTTCAACCACCATTAATGGTTGGCACGTCTCCTTTGTCAACGTTAAAAATAAAACCGGCAGTTGTTTTACCAGCAAAAAATGGGTTTATTTGGGAATAGCAGAGAACTGCAATCCAAGACAAGCCTGGTAAGGCAAAACCATAGGCAAGTCCAGAGAACAAAAGAGAGGAATGCTCTTTTACAGAGGAAAGTGAGAAGTAGGGAGGGCTGTTATAAACAAAAAGTCCCTTAGAGTAAACTGGGAGTTCAAAGTATAGTGGCTTTTCATTGGCTGAGTTGTGACAGTCTCTCATTGGCGGGGCTGTTGCCGGAGTAGAAAACCTTTCTTTCTCCTGCTGGGATACCAAAGTAGTAGCTAAAGTAGCAAGGACTTACAAGGTTTCTCTTCCATTTGGGTCTGCAAATGGAGTTTAGGAGTGGTAGGGCGTGAGATCGCTCCCTGCTGGCTTTCCAATTTTATTGTAAAGGAGGTTCCCTTTTATTTTCACACCTCAACCATTTTATTGAAGATTTTTAACAACTTAACAATATGAAAAATGCTTTAATAACAACAGCAGACATTTGTAATTATTTTCCTTTTAATCCTTTACTGTAAAAAACTTAAAACATATCAAAGTAGAAAGAATATTGTAACAAACCCCCGTCTGCATCACCTAAATGTGACAATTAGTATTTTGCTTCAGTTTTTCCCCCTCCGCTGAAGCATTTTCAAACAAGTATCAGGCTGATATTTCACCCCTAAATACTTCACTATATATAAAAACTAAGAACATTTTCTAAAGGAACTCCAATGTTATATTGTTACCCAATAGATTAGCAGTAATTCTTTTAAAACTTCTGTAACTTTTTTTTTTTTAATTTTTTTTAATTTATTTGCGAGAGAGAGAATGAGAGACAGAGAGCATGAGAGGGAGGGTCAGAGGGAGAAGCAGACTCCCTGCCGAGCAGGGAGCCCGATGCGGGACTCGATCCCGGGACTCCAGGATCATGACCTGAGCCGAAGGCAGTTGCTTAACCAACTGAGCCACCCAGGCGCCCCAAAACTTCTGTAACTTTTCTTTTGAAATGTCATGTTTATATAAAAGTTGCAAAAACAGGGCACAGATCTCTCATGCCCTTAACTTGGATTCCCCACATGCTAATATTTCTGAATACTGAGAATACTAGAACACGAAAATCAGTTGCAGACATGACACAGGGCTTTTCCTGGTCACAAAAGCCCTCTACTCTCCCTGGGCCACTGCTCTCTGGCCAGAGGAAATGCTCCAAATGGTACACACCAAAGCCCACGCCCACTCCTGTCTCCTCCCTTGTCCTTCACATTTCAAAACCATAAAAGAACTGATTTCTTCCCAAAAAAGTCAAATAAAAGATGCATAAATATCCCTTTAAGCACTGTACCAAGCCTCAAATCCAAGGCTCCCTGTGAGTCCTCAGGATATTATCTGTGCAATACACACGGCACTACAGTGGACATTTCCCACAACTTACTTCGTGCTTTAATTACTGTTATTTTATTGACTCACTCTACAAATTCCCCTGCTCAAACATCCAGGCAAAGCTGTGGCTAAGCTGTCCCCAGCAGCATCACAGTGACCACTTCTGACCCTAGGATGGTGACTCAAGAAGTAGAACATTTTAAATGCTAAGAAACTCTACCAAACTGCCATCTGAAAATCCTTTACCTACAGGTTCTTCCACCAGCACAGTATGAGGGGTCCTGTTTCCCCCAGTATCATTTGACAGTACATACCATTCACATCCAATGGCTAAACACAGCTGATGAGCAAAACGTGGACCCAACGTCTTTCATAAAGGCCCCCACTACTGATGAGGCCAAGTGTGTTGACTTCTGAGGAACTTGAAAGAATTACACTCAAAGACTTCTTTAGCAGTGGAAGCCACAATAAAATGAATAGTTTGCACAAAGGCCTGCTCTGAGACTTCTGTGCTGTTATTAAAAAATAAAACACCAGGGCGCCTGGGTGGCTCAGATGGTTAAGCGTCTGCCTACGGCTCAGGTCATGATCTCAGGGTCCTGGGATCGAGTCCCGCATTGGGCTCCCTGCTCCTTGGGAGCCTGCTTCTCCCTCTGCCTCTCTCTCTCTCTCTCTCTGTCTGTCATGAATAAATAAATAAAATCTTAAAATAAAATAAAATAAAATAAAATAAAATAAAATAAAATAAAACACTAGTGACTAAGGGCCTGCTCTAGGCTTGTGAAATAGTGAATGCAGCCCCAGGCCTCATGGTGCTCACCATGAGGATGCTCAGAGTAAACAGGGGAGCATCATCCTCATGCCTGTGATGTCTGCAAGAGGTACAGAGGGATACAGTAAACAGGATGGGCAGGAGCCCCACAGCTATTGAAAGTGAGGAATGAGGACGTGTAGTCAGACGAATGGTGGCCCCAAAAGATATGTCCACAGCCTAATTCCTGGAGCCCGTGATCTTATTCGGAAAAACAAAAAGTCTTTGCAGATGTGATTAAGCTCAGAATCTTTAAATGAAGAGGTCATCCTTGATTTTCTGATGCGCTATAAATCTAAGGACAGGTGTCCTTATAAGAGACACACAGAGGAAACTTGACAGTAGAGAAAGACCACGTGAAGACGAAGACAGACAGAAACCACAACAATGCAACTACAGGCCAAAGAATATTAAGGATTGTCAGTAGCCACCAGAAGCTGGAAGAGGCAAGTAATGGAGGAGGGGTTGGGAGTGGAGCCAACACCTTGATCTGACTTCTGGCCTCCAGAATTGCGAGAGAATAAATCTGTTGTTTTAAGCCACCCAGTTTGTGGCAGTCGGTTTTGGCAGTCCCAGAAAACTAATATAAACATCATACTACTTCTACTTTGTATGTATTTTGGAATTTCCATAACTTGCATAAAAGTTTTAGTGGCATATCCTTCATTTGTGAGCTGAGGTTATGTCAAGGTGAGAGAGGCTCCGGAAGGCCCTAGATTCACATGAGTGAGGCCAGAAGTTACAGACATCCCTGTGAAGTCCTATTGCCTGTTCTCCATCAAGACTCCTCTCACTAGGCCACTGTTGCTCCCGGAACCCTTATGAGCACGTCCACCTCAGGGTCTTTGCATGGGTCATCCAGGTGGTCCCTGCTGCTTCATGCCATCCTGTAGCTTTCAGGGCATCTGCAGAGGTCTCCCCCACTCTCCATCCCCCTGCCTGAGTTGTTTTTTCATAGGCCTGCCCCAAGTGGTGTGATCACTTTCTTACTTAATGTTATACCCCATTCCACGTCAACTTGGGGGCATGCTGTAGGGTCCTGATACATGTTCTGTGTAAAACCAAGGTCTTTGGGTACATACCAGTTCCAGTCTGAGATGGGCTCTCACAGGGCCCCTGACTCCCAAGTGACAGCAACACCAAATCTCCCAAACCTTGGCTATGGCTAAGGGGCAAGCCAGCAGGTTGGGCCTGCCTTGTCCTAGGCACAATGTCAACAGCACACCTGCAAATGTCTCTGAGCTGTCAGCTCCCCACCTAAGAAGACCCAGTGGAAACTGTCTCTCACACTCAGCCTGACAGTGGGCTTGTCCTGACCACACAGAGGCAGAGGGGCTGGTGTGGCACACAGACTTTATTCTGACCGCTCCCCGAGTCCTGGGTCCAGGCCCACGTCCTGACCAGCGAGCGGGTTCACTCAGCACTCAGAAAGACCCTCTTGCGTGCCGTGTTGGTGTATGGGTGCCAGCGCCACTCCACGTCGGCTGTGGCCTCCTGCTCCAGCGTGCCCAGGCGGATCATGTACACTGGGGGGCGGAGATGGACACATTGCCACCTATGCCGCCAGCACCCCCCACCACCAGAAGGGCAGGGAAGCCCCAGACTTACACTTCAGTTCAAAGCGAGGTCCGACCTCGGTCAGCTCCACACTGCGGTGGCTGGTCTTCCTATATACATGGTGCCTGAGGCAAGGGGAGGCAGGGCACGGGTAATGGAAGACAGGGAGCAGATGTGGGTCAGTAACAAACAGCAGTGGGACACAAAGGTCAGGACACTATTCTGAGGCCAGCCCACGGACCTACCGGAAGGAGATATAGTCATCTTGGTTCGCGAAGGTGATGACCCGGTGGCTGTCATCTTTGGGCACAGGGAACAGGTAACGGAGTATGTCGGAGACCTGGGTCAGAGGGAAGGAGAGTGGCAAATGCCCAGCCGGGAACTCCGTGCCCCCAGCCCTCATCACCCCGTGGACCCAGACTCACCCGCTTGCCTAGTCGGGAGGAGAAGCCATGCATGATGAGGTGAGGCTTGGCCTCGGACACGGTGCCCAGGTCAGGGATGTCGTGCCGCATGACCACATTGCACAGTGTGAAGTAAGCAGTAGGGCCGAAGGGCAGGTGGCTAACAATGAGCCCCACTGGTGGGGCCAGGCGGGCCGTCAGAAACCTTATCTGCTCTCAGACAACCACCCCAGCAGACACCCTGTTCCCACCCACAGTATTACCAGGTGTGCCTCGATGCTCATGGACAACCAGCAGGTCGGTGACACCATTGGCTTTGCAGGCTCGCACCAGTGCCCCTACCTCATGCCGGCCACGGTTCATGCGTTGGGCACCTGGGAACACCAACTTCAGCTCCTGTACATGAACTCGAGTTAGGACTGGGGCCACTAGTGCCTTAGCACCTCCCACTCACTTCCCACTACTGGTACCTTTGCAAACATCTTGAGGCGGGAACTGGGGTCTCGGGAGGTAGTGATCATGACCTTAGGGTCCTCGACCCCTGCCCATCGATATTCATCATCCATGTGGTTGGTCACACCTGTCAGAGCATGAGAGGCAACAACGAGACACTGTCTTGGGAAATAAAATGCTAACTTGAGGGTGGCTGAATCTGTCTAGAGCAGCACTGTCTGACAACACCTTCGACGATGAACATAAAATGCTCTATATCTGCACGGAGCAAGAGGGTGGCTCCCCAGCCACATTGGCTATAAACCCAAGTATGACTGACAAACTAAATTTTTAATTTTGATTTAATTTTAGTTTATTTTTTTATCACAGAGGGCTAATGGCTACCACCTAAGCGCAAGTCTAGATTCTGTTAAGGCCAAAGGTAACAGACTCCTTTCCCTCATAACAAAAATTCATAAAGTCTGTGATACCTTTAATATTTATTGAATAATGCAATGAATGAAACATCTGGGTGTTAATGAAGAGCTGGGACCTGGGGACATGGCAGTGAACAAAACGGACACGGTCTTGCCTCAGCAGAGTTCACATTCTAGTAAGGGGGGCAATTAACAGACAAAACAGAGTAAGTGGGATAATACTGTATGTTATATAAACGAAACTGGGAGCACTAAGAAAGAGCTTTCCTGAGGTGCCATCTGTGCAGAGTCATGAGGGCATCTGGGAGACAGTTTTGCAAGAAGGAGCTCCACAGCCTTTCCTTCAAGGTGTCTGCGGAATGAGACGGAAGCCAGCAGGCTCAAGTGCAGGGGGAGAAGCTGGCCCAGTGTCAGGAAAGTTTACCTTCACCGCCGGCGTCATCGAACTCCAGGGAACCCTGTAAGGCCAGAGCCTCCCTGCGTAACTCGGTGGGAATCAGGCGATTCTCTGCAGGGGGAACACAGAGGGGCTGAGTAAGACACATGCATGGAGCCCTCAGTTTATATAACACTGTGGCTTACAAAAACTGTAGACTTTATTAGAAAGTATCCTTTTCACTCCTTTCTGTGCAGAAAGGTGATACACAACTTTTTTGGCAGGGGGAAGACAGAGACAAAACTACTTTTGTCTACATGCCAACCTGTTAATAATGGTTACAGGAGAGTTCATTTTTTATGGTTCCTGAGTCTCATGGTTTTAGGGCTTTCTAAAATATTTAGTTGCAAGTATATACTGTTTTTGTAATTAGAAAAAAATTAACAAACTAATTTTTAAAAGAACAAATACAGAGTGCTCTTTCTGTATGAAGGTGGACCAGAAACCCTGAAACCCTCTGACAACAAAACTGCTAAACCTGATGCTTTGGGTCAGAGGTTTCCTCTGTGAACTAAAGCTAGACTTGGTTAAAAAAGGGCTGGGCTGTGGGCATGCCCACTTTGGAGTACAGAGCTCAATATGAACATGCCCTTGGAACCAGCAGGTCTTTCCAATATGCCCTGGAGAAATTTTTGCACATGGAAGAGAAGGTTCATAGCACCAATGCTGTTCCTAACTGCCCCAGACTAAAAAATGAGGTCAACATCAAGCACAGGGAAATGGGAGCCCCCACTACACTCAATAGATCTTAGAAACAATGCTGAATGAAAACATAAAGCTGGGAAAGAATACATACAACCTAATAACTACTTTGAAAACTGAAAACCAAACCCGTATGATTTAGGGATACAAACAAGTACGATAAAAGCACAAAGAAAAGCAAGGAAATGGCTAATTTTTAAACAGTATCCTGTATTGTGGTTATCTGAGTTGGGGAAAATATTCTTGAATTTCAATATATTGAGCATTTTTTATTAATAATGTGGGCAGATAGGTCACAGGTATTTAACATAACGCTTAAGGTAAACATATACTCACATACCACATGCACTTTATATGTTTAAAACACAGAAAACCAAAGTGAATTTAAAATAATCAGAGGGGGCGCCTGGGTGGCTCAGTTGGTTAAGCGACTGCCTTCGGCTCAGGTCATGATCCTGGAGTCCCTGGATCGAGTCCCGCATCGGGTTCCCTGCTCGGCAGGGAGTCTGCTTCTCCCTCTGACCCTCCCCCCTCTCATGTGCTCTCTGTATCTCTCATTCTCTCTGTCTCAAATAAATAAAATCTTTAAAATAAAATAAAATAAAATAATCAGAGGTAGTAAGCTGATGTACCATCCAGATAGGAAACAAAGTTCTACACAAGAACCCACACAAGAACCAAGAAAATAGGGATAAATATAACATTTCCATTCAGGCATGCTATCACTGTTCATTAGTATGACAAATAAAAAGTGGAGAAAATATTGCAAAGTTAGATCCTAATTCACAAGTCGAATAAAATTAAATTCTCAACAGTTTAATGCTTTTAAAATACAACGGAATCATAATAACGCTAAAAAGACAGTAAGATATTCTTGTTATTTTGTACTGAAGAAGGTAGCAAAAAAAAACACCAAAAAACAATGGGGGTAGGTGCGGGAGGGAGAACATCTATAGGACAACGTAAAAATTTAAAATTTGGGAAGAACTAAATACACTATAAACAAAACTAATAGGCAAACTGTAAAATCTGGACACCGCAGCATATACGACAAGATATGAAATTTATAGCATCACGGAAGGGACATTTGCAAAGACAAAAGACAAGGAAAAAGGCCAGTAAATACTTGAAAGGATGCTCAGCCACACAAACACTAAGAAATGCTAATATAAACGCGTTTTATACCATTTGGTCTTTTACTCCGTTAGATTTTAAAATGCAAACAAATGGTCTTTTTTTTTTTAATTTATTTATTTGACAGATAGGGGGACAGCGAGAGAGGGAACACAAGCAGGGGAAGTGGGAGAGGGAGAAGCAGGCTTTCCGCGGAGCAGGGAGCCAGATGCGGGGCTGGACCCCAGGATCCCGGGATCATGACCTGAACCGAAGGCAGACGCTTAACGACTGAGCCACCCAGGCGCCCGCAATGGTCTTTTATAACGACAGGTCTAGAGCTCCCCCCCGCCCCCCGCCCCCGCTGGGGGGGCTGAGACGTGCCTACCTTCCAGGGCGCGCCGAACCTTCTCCTTCCTCTCCTGGGCGGTTCGCAGCGACTCCTCGCGGGCCTTGCGGTACAGGTACTCCCGGCGAAGGCGGGCCTCACGACGCAGCTAGGGAACAGAGGGTCGGATCAGCCTCTTTCTCGCCACGCACAGCCGGGCCCGGTGGCCACCAGCCTTACCAACCCCCAAGCCTAGGAATCATCCCCAGCCCTGCGCGAGTCCCCAACATCAAAAACAGGAGCTCAAACATCCCTCCTACCATCCTGAGCGCGACTTCCACGTGGGTCCAGGAGAATGCCGGGGCAGCGTAAGCAACACCACCCTCGATTCTGCCCTCAACCAAGATGGTCGCTGGAGGCTTCGCTACACTCTGCTACTGTCGAGAGTGCCCAATGTTAAGATGACGGAGGGTGGGTTGGGAGTCGCAAGGCGATTGGCCAATCTGGAGGCGCATGCTTATTGGAACAGCCAATAGGCTGGCGTCAAAACTTTGTCACGTCGCTAGGACCGCCCTTACTAAAGATGTCGGTGCCTGGCTTCATTACTTATCACTGCTGTGCAGGATGCCCAATTTTAAGATGATGAACCGCTAGAGTAATCATAACTGGCGGTTCGAAATGACCCAGCAACTGTAAAAGCATAGCGGTTGACTGGAGGCTTGCCTACCGGCTCCTGGAATTAAAGCATTTTCTCCCTTAAAATGGCTGCCATACAGCTATACCTCTTCCATCACCACAGCTATTGCCCTACTATTAAAATGCGGCCTCTTATCGCTTCTCGGCCTTTTGGCCAAGTTCAAGTGTAAAATGCGGCCTCTTCCTAAAGCGACTCGGAACCACCCACAGCTCTAGCCAGCTCTAGCCGACTGTTCCGTTGCCTTACACCCTTCGGAGAACACAGCTAGTCAATTCTGGGTCGCTGTTCCCAAAAGCGCTTGCCTTTGGAATCGTTGGGCAACTCGGCCCACGGCTGGGAACGCCCCTTTAAGGTGAGCCTATTGGTTGTCATGGCGGTATGGCGAGCGGCGATTGGGCAACCTGTGAGGAGGCTGGTACCAGACCTCAGTACCGTGGGCCCATGGCTGCGCCGGACGTAAGGGCGCAGGTGGACTCGCTCCTTCTGCAACTGCTCCGGGACCTGGAAGAACTGGAGGCGAAGCGGGCGGCATTGAACGCTCGGGTGGAAGAGGTGGGATCTTGGGGAGGGAGGGATGGGCGGGCATGCGGAGGTAAACTGAGTTTCATCGTTCCCCTCGTATCCCAGGGCTGGCTCTCGCTCTCTAAAGCTCGCTATGCCATGGGTGCCAAATCTGTAGGTCCTCTGCAGTATGCCTCCCGCATGGAGCCTCAGGTCTGCGTCTACATCAGGTGAGGAGCCGTGCATGTTGGAACGGGTGGGCGGGCAGGGTCCAGGCTGGGGCCTCCAAATGTCGATCCTACCTTCTCGTTCTTCAGCGAGGCCCAGGACGGACTCCAGAAGTTCTGGGTGGTGAGAGCCAGCGCCCAGACTCCAGAAGAGGTGGGGCCCCGTGAAGCAGGTGAGTCCCCCTTTTTTCCCGTCAGGGCGTCCTCCCGATGTCAAAAACAAAATGTACACGATAATTGAGGAGATGATTTTATTAAGAGTGTTGCGATGGAGAGAGCGGCCCAGATTGGAGGATCACAGTGTCTCAGCAGGCTGTTTTTAGTTTTGTTTTTGTTTTTGTTTTTGCTTTAGACTTCTGTAGGGAGAAATAGACAAGTTATAGGTGATGTCCTTTACAGTTGGGATAGTTTTGCAATTGGGGGAAACTTCAGTCAGTTGAACAGAAAATGTTTATATGTCTGGTTTCAGAGGGACAAACTTCTAATCTCAATCATTTATGAGACGAACGGGAAGTTGGAGGGTCTGTCTGGCCTTTCAGCATGTTCAGGCAAAATGGGAAAAGTCAGTGTGTGGCTCCTTGTTTACCTTGTGGTAAACAAGGGGGTCATCTGCTGATCTTGTGAGAGTCATGAGGAGTGGTCTGGGCATCTCATCTGAATCACAAAGGGAAGGGTTGTTCTTTGTGGTAAGCTGTTTTCTGGAACATAAATGGTTGGAGGGATTTTCCAGCCTTCAGTGTTTGTCAGGAACATGAGCTCAGATCAAATTCAACATTGTCACAGAGAAGACAAGCGCAGGTAACGAGACCCTCAGCCTCCAGTCTGTCTTTCTCCAGCTTTGCGCAGGCGCAAGGGTCTCACCAGAACCCCAGAGCTGGAGTCCTCCCCAGCCCCCCGGGACCCTCTGAACTGGTTTGGAATCCTCGTTCCTCACAGTCTGCGTCATGCCCAAGCCAGCTTCCGGGAGGGTGAGTAGACTTCTATCTGCAGGAAGAACTTGAGTACTAAAGCCATGCCTGGCTGGGGTTAATCTGCAAAGGGTTTTCCAGGTTTTATCCATAGCAGGCTTTTTTTGCACACCTGCTGTTTTTTCCAAAAAGCATTTACTGGCTGTTGGCAGTGTTCCAGGCTCATGCTAGGTGCTGGAGATACAGCAGGAAACAAAAGAGATAAACACCCCTCATGGAATGTTTATTCTATTGAGGGGAGAATGAAAACATGCAAATAAATAAGTAGGCCCATATATAATACCAGGTAGTGAGAATTGTTATGGAAAAATAAGATAGGGTATGGTGGATGGAGTGGGACAGGAGTGGGTGAGGGTACCTATTTTACGAAGGGTGGCCTGGAAAGGCCTCTCTGAAAAGATGGAGAGAACTTTGTGGTTGATCTGGGGGATCAGTGCTGTAGGCAGAGGGACCAGCCAGGGCAAAAGCTTTGAGGTGAGATCATGTTTAGGATGGCAGAGAGGAGGCCAAATGGGTTGGAGTGGAGTTTATGTAGCAGGGAGTGCCAGGAGCTCAGGTCAGAGGTGGCTGGGCTCAGGTGATTTGAGGTACAGGCCCTGATGAGGACTTTGGGAGTCATGGGTGGCTCTGAAGAGAGGGGGGCACAGTTGGACCCACAGAGTGATAGGAAGACTGTGGTGCTGGGTGGGAACAGACAAGAGCAGAGGGAGGAAGCAGGTGATGGGGAGCAGCCAGGCTTGAGATGCAGGTGGAGGCAGTGAAGGAGAGGGTAAGTGATGGGAACCTGCATGTTTTGAGAATAGAAGCCACAGGATTTACTGACAGATCAATTTGAGAGTAAGGGAAGGAGAGGAATGAAGCTTGAGCCCACAGATTCCAGCAGGAACACCTGAGGGAATGAAGTTGCCCTCACCTGGTGTGAGAGAGCTGCAGCCAAGGGTAAGTCAGGAGTTGGGTGAGAGTAGTTCCTAGTGCTGTGTGGTGGAGACTGTGCTCGGGTGTCTGGGCACATGCATCTGAGTTTGGAGGAGACCTGGGCTGGAAAGAGAGATTTAGGAGCCCACTGCATAACACTCGTGTTTAAACTCCCAAGTTGCTGACACATACACAGCATTTAAGCTAAGATCAGTAGAGGGCCTCAAAATGTGGACAGAAGGTGGGAGGAGGAAGGGGAGAAACCACTCGAGGAGACTGAGAAGTAGTGGTGAGGCAGGAGCAACAAGCAGAGGATGAGAGATCCCAGAAGCCAAGAGGAGAAAGTGCTTCCTGGAGGGAGGTGAGCAGATGTGTGGCCAGCTCTGCTGTCAGGCAGGTAGGCTGAAGACTGAACTGGCGAGTGGACTGGGCACGGAGGGCCCAGAAGACTGTTAAGCAGAAGCATCAGGCAAAAGCTACCTAGATGTGGATCCAGAATGTGGAATACTCCTGGGGGCAGAGAAAACAGAAAGAGAGAGGGCGAGAACAGTGAAGGACTATTATAATGAAGGAAAGAAGGAAGGAAATGAGGGCATGCAACAGTGTTTTTTAGTCCCTGATGGGTAATATAAGGGAGTAAAGAAAGTCTGTTGAAGAGGTGACATTTTAGTAAAGATCTGAAGGAGGTGAGGGTGTGGGTCTAGTGAGGTTCTGAAGCAGCCAATGCAAGGCTCTTGAAATATTTTAGGAATAGTTCTAGAAAGTTCTGGAGCCTTTCCAGTACCTGGAGATATTCAGAGCCCCCTGAGTCATGTGTCACATCGAGGATACCATGGTGACAATCTTCTCTCTTCCTCTAGGCCTGCAGCTGGCTGCAGACATGGCCAGCCTTCAGATCCGGATCGACTGGGGTCGAAGCCAACTCCAGGAGCTCCAGGAGAAACTCAAGCAGCTGGAGCCTGAGTCTGCCTGACTTGTGACCAGAGGCGGGCAGTGAGCACAGCTGTTCTTTGGTGTGGCTGCCTTATCTCAGGCCTTCTTCCTTCACAGATTGCCCCTGCCCCTATTCCCACCCCAACTAATCCCTGCTCCTTAAAATTTCTCTGGTTTGCATGTTTCTAGCTTTGTTAGGTGTGAAAGTTTGAAGAGGCAAACTGAATAATGTTGAAAGTCACTACTGTGAAACCACTTCTAAGCTTGTATTCTCCTAGGACACATTCATGTGGGGCAGGGGCAAAGCTGTTAGGTTAGTTCATAAATAACCAGAACAGCCTCATTGATATATCAGTTGTGGCTTCTTTACAGGATGAAATACTGCACAGTTAGTGGCAGGGAAGGACAACAAATAGGTGCTTCAGTTTAACTAGATTCTCAAAACTAATTTTGATGTAGGAAAAAAAGCAAACATGGCTAACAAATCAGGACAGTTTGATTCCATGTCAATAAAAAACATGAACACCTAAGTAGATAGGTAGTCCTTGGCAGGTTTTAAGCCAGAAAGTAGAAAAGATCTGACTTAGATTTTCAAGGGAACTCTAGGAACTCTTCCTTTATCTTTATAGGAGACTGAGCTGCTTTTAATTTTTGAAGGGCCAAATGTATTTCATGTGCTGGGATCTGTGTCCTTGCTTCATTTTCCTACTGGGTTGTTGGTATTTTTAGTAGTTTCTAGGAGGTAATCTTTATGCTGCGGGAAAATTAATCCTTTGTTCATAATATGGAATGTAAATATTTTTCCCAATTTCTCTTGTAACTTTGCTTATGGTGTTTTTTTTTAAACCTTTATTGTAAAATAAAACACATTAAACTGCACAAAATAATTGAATAGTTTAATGAATAAGGTGAAAGCTATAGTAACCACCACCCAGTTCTCATATTTTTTTAAATTAATTTTATTGATTTAAGAGTTGACTTTATCAATCAGCTGTTTTATCATCTCTGAATTTGGGGTTGTAAATGATATGATAAAGGAATTCTCCAGTATTTTCCTTAAGAACTTTTGTGGTTTCAGTGAGGTATGGGGTGAATCCTGCATCCAGCTTGTTTTTTCTACCATAGGTCTACATACTGTATGTTGAACCATTGATTTGAGATGTCACCTTTTTTTCTTTCACATAAACCCATACCGTATTTTGGAGTTTCCATTGTTTCATTGATTTTACTGTCAGTTAATACACAGGTACCACACTCTTTTAATCCTCGAGTCTTTAACATTTACTTTAATCGCAGTAGGTCGTATTTGTGGTTGGATTGGGAGGAATTGTTTATTTTGTTTTTGCCACATTGAGCTTGAGTTGTCAGTGAAAGCCTATGGAAGCACTCAAAAGGAAACTAGAGAAAAAAAGTACATCCCTTCTCACACAGGTTGACTTTCAGAACAAAATCCTGCTAGGAAGTGTCAACCCAGTGAGATTTTGAAGTCAAAATAAGTAAAAACACAATACGTTTTTGTTTTTCACAGAAAAGATATTCATGAGGAACTCTGTCCCGGATGGGGTCCTTTATTTTAGATGTAAGTTGATGTCGAAGGTCAAGCAATAGCCTTCATTTTACTGTTTGAATGCCCAGCATGGTAGGCAAATAGGGCCTGAGAAAACCACAAACGCTCTGCAATCTGCCCTGGCTCCAGTCCTTTGGGAGATCTCCGGGAGCAGGAGTTCCCGCCCCCTAGAGAGACCCGGATGTTCCAGCCCGGGGGGGGGGGGGGGGGGGGGGGGGGGGAGGGGGGGCCCAGTTTGGGGGAAGGGGGGCCCTTGAAGCTGGGGTTCGCGCAGCCGCAGTCAGAATTTCCGGGGGCGGAGCGAGCCCAACGGGTAAGAAGCCGTTATGTGAAGGGGCAGACGGCAAGCTGAGGTAAGTGATGTCTACAGAAACGAGAGGCGTGTTTTCAGCACTTCCCATATGGTCTAGCGGTTAGGATTCCTGGTTTTCACCCAGGCGGCCCGGGTTCGACTCCCGGTATGGGAAGAAGACTAATTTTTCATTTCTACTGGCCAGGCGAGAATTTTGTATTTTCGCCGCTAGAATGCCTGAGGTCGAATTCGGCGTTTCTTTCCAATTAAGCCTGGAGAAACTGGGGCCCGGGGAGCTCCGGGACCTATATCATTCTGTGTTTTGAACGAAGTATTAATTTTCATCACATCATAAAACTATTTTCTCGATCAGTAATTTATTAATTATATAAGATACCGTATACATTATAGATTTGAATACCATTATATTTAAATATTGAATAATATTTAAAATACTCAAAATTTATTGTCAATCTCTGGGTGGGGGCACCCTCCGGGAGGGAGGAAGGGATGGGTGAAGTCAAGACACTTGCAGCTTCTGCTCCAGAGCCAGTCCAGAGGCTGGGCTGCAACAAGTGGAGCTGAGTCTCTGGAGGAGCATAGGATGAAGTGTATGAATGGACTGGAGAGGGCCAGTTGGAAGAAGTCTCTGGCAATTTAATTTTCTCTGGTCTTCCGGCCGCTTTGTTTGCCTTCTAGTCCAGTGGTTAGAGTTTTTAAGCAATCCAGTTTGCCCCCAACCCTTTATGGAAATTACTTAAAACTTAAGAATCCCTCTTGACCCCCAACACTTGCACACTTCCAGTCACAAGGAGAGCCAAACATACAAACATGAGATACTAAGTGCCTTTGTCAATTTTCCACCCCCTTTGTCTGGTTCACTTAGTCAACCCAGGGAGGTTATGTGCAGGGCTAAGGTCCTGCCTTCAGAAGTGGACCACTACACTCATTTATTCACTCATACATTTGGTAGGGGGGGAAGGGGGAGAAATTATTTCTGTAATCATATTAATTTAAATTCTATAGGTTAAAATAGGATACAGTGGAGCTGGGAAGTCATCACTCTGTCCTCACAAGAAAAAAAAGCTGAATAAACTAAAATTTAACAACTCTTCTTAGATCCATGGGAAAATTGAAGTCACGGCTGAATTGCTGCCTTGAAAATTGGGGGGAAGACTGACTACAGAGAGTCATAGTATACCAGGCTCAGAAGCTGTTGCTGGAGCTAGTAACTGGTAGGAAAACTTAAAGGCTAATTGACCCTGTTGAGAGAAAAACTCTCTAAAGGCCTAATCTATAAAGGAAGTTTATTTTATTTTATTTTTATTTTCTTTTACTTTATTTTATTTTGACATGTTTAATATTTATTGTTCTTTTGCAGAACAAGAATCCTAGGTAGTTGCTACCATGGTGGCTTAATTTAGACAAAAATAGCTAAGAGGCATCAATTTATTGCCATAGCAATTTTAACAGCGACTCACTAAATTATTAACAGAACCATTTTCTAGAAAGTACTGATCTAGTCACATGAATATGACATAAGTGAAATACGAGAACAGTATAAACATTTTGTACAATGCACTTTTAGTTCTCCACAGTTTGCTATAAAGCAAATATAACTTGGCTCTGATGTAGATAATTATTGATATAATTTTCAAGTTTTTCAATGTGAGAAAGTCACTGTGACTGTGGCCCTCCTTAACATGGAGCCCATAACACTCCCTGGGCAGGTTCAGAACCAACTCACACATCTACAAACCGACTAGAAATAGCCAGTCAGGTAAATGTCGGTTTTCCTCAAATGAAAACTGAAAACAAACAAACAAAAGATTTTGCCAGTTAGAACAGTTTCCAACTCCATTTGGGATCTAGGCATGGATCCAATGGCCATCAGACTCAGAGTCAGAGCCCTCAGGAAAACTGGAAGAAATTCGTCAGAGATGGCAAAATCAAAGGTTTTCTACCTCAGCTGCAGGGTGATCAGCACAACCTCACCTCTCCTCCTGACTCCTCAGCCAGGACAGAGAGAAACAGGCAGATTCACCAGAGGAACTGGGGCATTCTTATTTATAAACTAAGGAAATGAAGAGGCCCCAACCAGAGCATGTACAGATTTTGTGAACGAATAAAGCTCTTGAGTATGACATTGGTCAAAGGCAAAAGAAGAGATTTCTATCTGCAGTAACATCTTTAATTTTTCCCAAGGGGAAGCCATTTTAGATTTCTAAGTTAGCATGACTGTATAAACTTCATTTAAACCAAAAGCCTGATTTATGGCCCGCCAAGCCATAAAGGAAAACCATAGGTATCAATGAATACTCCTACTCCTTGCATTTAGCATTGCATTAATGTTAAATTAAAATTTATGATTCCTGCCTATATGTTCATCTGTAATCTTTTGACCTTTTTACAAGACATAAAAAAAATCTATAACCCTGTACAAAGCGTTCGTTCTCTGGAGCATTATCTTTCCTGTGAAGAGTGTGTTTCCCAGGCAGCTGTCCTAACTTGGGCTGTGATAAAACTTTCTTTCTTTTAGAGTTTCTGAAAGTTTTATTCATTTTGCATTGACAACCCTCACATTCTTGTGGGTTTTTACCTCCAGGAACCCTAACAGGTTCTTAGGGTCAAGACTGGAGAAGAATCCCCTGGTGCTTCTGGCAAAAGGAGGGAAAAGTAACCACTTGGAAAATTGCCAGCGCACCCAGTTCTCCTTAACAAAGGCCTATCCTCAGGGAAACTGTTTTACTAGAGCCCACCCAATCTGGGGGAAGAGAAATACCCAACCCTCTCTAGCCTTCCTATGTCACATAAAGGGAGAAAAAAGCTGGGAAGCTTTAGAAGGTTATAGTCTTCGGGCAGAAGCTCAGTAAAAGACTATAGGATTATACAGTACTTCCCCCTCCTCCCACATATTACCACCACATCACTAAGGTTCTTGTTATGATATATATAATACAACTTAAAGAACTGTAGGGCTCAGAATCTATGTAAGAAATCTGCTGGGAAACCCAAACACAGAAGAGGAGACTAAAATAAGAACACTGGAGGAAATTTTAGCCTCTGATACCTACAGCCACAGCAAACAATAAACACAGAGTGATTCTTAGCCAGATAAATATAAAAGCTCACATTAATAGCCTATTTAACTTGGTTGCTTTTACCTGATACATCATATCTACCTTTTTTTTTTTTTTAAAGATTTTATTTATTTGACAGAAAGAAAGCACAAGCAGGGGGAGCAGCAGAGGGAGATGGAGAAGCAGGCTTCCCACTGAGCAGGGAGCCTGATGTGGGGCTCAATCCCAGGACCCCGTCTGGGATCATGACCTGAGCCGAAGGCAGATGCTTAACCAACTGAGCCACCCGGGCACCCCTCATGTTTACCTTTCAATAAAACTTAAAAGTTGGGGGATAAAGCATGTCTATAGTTGAGAACCTCTGTCAGCCCATGTCCTATTTTAGGGTTTTGGAAGTCCCACAGCCTCCCTTCATTTTCTTCCATCTCTGTTCCTTGGAGTTCAGGTTCCAGTAGTTTTCCTGGTATAACATTCTCAGAACCCTTGTCAGCTTCCTGTGCATTTCATGGGGTTTCAGTCCTCAGACAAGAGGGTCCTCCATAGATCTTTCCTGGATAACCCCATCTCTATTCTTGCTTTTGCTGAGATGGCCAGTTGGATCCATGAGTCACAAGCCCAATCTCTTCAGCAAAAGATTGTCCAGCCACACCCTTGGCCCCTTTTTCCAGAGCACACTTTCCAACAGTGAATTTCTTAATATTTGAATCCTTTGTAATCTGGATAGCCTGAGAACCACCAAAATCATCAAGAGCTGGCTCCTTTTTGCTTAACTATCCTTTTCTTAATTTACTTCTTTCCTTCTGCTTTTTACTGTAAGCATCAAGGAGAAGCAGTCTGTGCCTACAACACTTTTCTTAGAAATCTCTTCAGCTAAATATCTAAGTTCATTGCTTCTAAGTTCTACTTTCTGTCAAACAGTAGAATACAATTCAGCCAAGTTCTCTACCACTTTAAAATAAGAATTGCTTTTCTTCTAGTGTCCAATAACATGTTTCTCATTTCCTTCTAAGTTCTTGCCCAGAAGCACCTTCAACTTTCATATTTCTACTAAAATTCTGTTCGTGTCAATATATGTATTCTCTAAAGAGGATAGAAGCGTTCTCTACAGTGCTCCTTACTTATCTTTTAGCTCTAACCAGAATAACCTTTAATGTCCATATGTATTTCCACTAACCCTCTCTTCAAGGCATTCTAGGCTTTTTCTATCTTGTGCCTCAAAATTCTTCTGCCTCTATCCCTTAACCAATTCCAAAGCCACATTCGACATTTTCAAGTATTTGTTACAGGAGCACCCTACTTCCTGGTATCAAAATCTGTATTAGTTTCCTAAGGCTGCCATTATAAGTGACTTGGGTAATTTATTATCTCTCAGTTCTGAGGCCAGAAGTCTAAAATCAAGCTGTTTCTATGGCCACATGTCCTCTGAATACTCTAGGGAAAACTCCTTTGCCTCCTCCTAGCTTCTGGTGGCTCCTGGAAATCCTTGGCATTCCTTAGGTTGCAGATGCATTGCTCAATTTCTGCCTCCATCTTCATATGGAGGCAGAAATTGATTGGAATCCAACAGTGATTGGATATGGGCCCATTCTAATCCAGTATGACATCATCTTAACTTAATTGCATCTTCAAAGATCCTATTTCCAAATAAGATTATACATATACAGGTTGCAGGTGGACATGAATTTGGGGGAAGACACTCTTTACCCGACCACTGAGCACATGTTGGAACAAATTACAAGACCAGTGGATTCTTGTAATATAGTTCTTATAAATGCTATCTTGACTCAGTTTTGAAGCTCTGGCTGGAGGCTAGTCAATTCCCCTTCTTGAGTAGCTAATTAAATCCACACCCCAACCACTTTCTTTATTAGGCTCTCACACTATGGGCTGCTATATACCTATCCTAATCACTCCAGGGCCAGATATGAGACAGGGGAAGCCCCTATGCCCACGAGCCTGCTGAAATGATTCAAACTAGCCAATCCTAACCCTGGTTACCCTGCCTAATCCATTCATTCCCAAGGAAATCATCATAAAATCTTTTGTGTACACGTTCCTCTTTGCCCTCTCTGTCTCTTGACCTCACCATTGGTCATTTTTGTCCCCCACTGCCACCCTCTTGCCCCCACATGATGTGTACTTCTTCTCTTGAGAACTTTGAGTAAAATAAACTATCTTTTCAGTGTCAGTTGTCTCCTGATCTATTGGCCTTACCATACCTAAATAATAATAATAATAATAAATAATCATGATAAATAAAACCTACCAAAACAATTGGCCCAGCAAAGCAGGATGGTTTGCTTCCAGACCAAATGACATGTCACTAGACTTTCCTGACTTACAGGTTCTTCCAGGCAGCAGTAGCTACCTGAGCAGCTGTGCCACCAGCTGGCATGTTGGTGCTGTGGGCCATAGCTACTTTTTGTTGCCTCTACCAGATGTTGCTGTGAATCTACTCCACAAATTGTGAAATTTATGAACAGTCCTCCCTTGTGTCCTCTCTGAGTCAAGGTGTTAAGTGTCCAGGACAGAGCACCTGGGTGCAGCTCAAATTAATTGGCTACTTCTGATTGTTAAAAGGTTCCTCTGAAGGGAGTAAGGTATGATCCCACCCAAGTGGCAGGGGATGGGTCTGATTAGCCTACCGGTCGGCAAGTGGTGGGGCCAATGAAGTCATTATATCCTATAACAGAATCATTTTATTTGGCCTGTTCCACACTATGTAGGAAACTACTCTCTTCTCAAACCATTCATAGCGTCAATATGAGGCATCCTCGTGACCATGGCACCCACAGGTCCTGTGGTAAAGGAAATGATTGTTATGCTGTTGCTTGTCTAACTGCATGACTCAGCGGGGTAGGAGAGGCCACCTGGATGGAAGCCAATAGCACAAAGCTTAATGAAAAGGGAAAGTTTGGGGGACACTATCCCTACTCTATCTAAGACCCCTGAGATAGTCACACTATTGTTTCAGGAATGTAAAACTCTGGGCAACACTCATGGGCCTTTCTGAGTAGTGCTGCTCACCAGCGCACCAAGGGCCTTATGCTCAAAACCTGGATCCTCAAAGTACTGATAAGGCCACTGTTGCTCTCCTGGAAGTGGATGTGGACCCCTCCAAGGTCAAATTAGAATCATAGACAGGGCGGCCACCCCCTACAGATAGGACCATTTGGGAATGGTCAATACTCAAAGGTCAAAATAGTTTGGGACAAACAGGAGACTAAAACAAAAACTAAAATTTTTACCTGCCTGGACATACAAGTCATTTTTAAAGATTTTACCAAAAAGACAATGAAAAAGAATTGGTACTTCAGACCAAGAGCTAACTGCACTATCCCAAGAAGAGGCTGTTATAGCTCTCTAAGTACAAACCCCCAATCTTTGGGAGGCGTATTTGGATGGCTTGGAAGGAGGAAGTGCCACCTATTAGGGGCTCCTCCCTCTCCCCTGCTTTTCCTGTAACCACTTAGAAGGTACACACATAGTGTTATTAGCCAGAGACAGAAACTAGAAATTGTGGATTCAGGCAACTAAAAGACTAAGACGAACAAATAAACTAACCAAAAAAAGGAAAAGAAAAAGGAAAAAAAAAAAAAGCACCCAAAGAAATGTAGATGCAGGGTGGAAAATAAAAAGTAAATAAAGTATATATATTTAATTTGACTCAATTGTAAGTGGAAAATTTACTAAAAGACTTCATATGACAAAAAACAAAAGGGCTTTTGTGCCTCAACAATATAGGTTCTAAATTAACTTTAACATCTGCTAAAATGCACCAACTGACAAAGCTTCATGGTCTTAATCAATGCTTGGGCTCAAATTACAGTTATACCTGGGGTCCCACTAAGTATAAACATTGTATCCCCTATAATCTTAGGAAAGGCACAAAATATAAAATAGAGAAAAATAAGTATGTCACTTTAACCATAGCCTTGCCTAAATTTCCCATAACCATAGTACTTATTCATCTAAAATATCCCAGATTGGACATAGATCCTCTAACACAATGAGGAATCAATTAAAATTAAATTAAGTTTTTGACATTAACAAATTGGCAGGATAATAGTGAGACCTCCATAGACCTCCAGTTAATATGGCCCAATGTAGGTTAGAACAGGGCCTTTATGGAGTAAAACTATTGTAAAAGACCTAATTAAGAGGGGCACCTGGGTGGCTCAGCTGGTTAAGCAGCTGCCTTTGGCTCAGATCATGATCCTGGGGTCCTGGGATTGAGCCCCATGTCTGGCTCCCTGCTCAGCGGAGAGCCTGCTTCTCTCTGCCACTCTGCCTACTGGTGCTCTCTATCTGTTGAATGAATAAATAAAATCTTAAAAAAAAAAGGCCTAATTAATAAAAGAGTGACTATCCCCACTGATTCTTTAACAGCTCAATTTTGTCTGATTTTAAATAACAAAAAAAGCATGGGTGACTCAGGATTGATTACTGCAACCCTAATTTTGTGGTCTCATCAGTAATTATTTTATACCTAGTGCCCAGTATTATTAAAATTACTGACTCCATCCAATCAACAATCGGTAAATATTTTACTATTACAGATTTATCTAATGTATTCTGTTCAGTGCCAATTTTTCTCAGCTGCAGTTTGCCTCACCTCCAAAGGGACACAATATACTCTTTCCAGGCTGCCCATGGGGTTTCTCACAGCTTTACTATCACACATAATCCATAATCTTTACAGACAGGATCTTAACTACATTGCCTTTCTCCACAACGCCAGGATGACATTACAGTGATGACCGTCCTCCAAGGATACTCATTGGACACATTCATTAAGGACAATTAAGGACATACAAATCTCTTTTGGGTTCTGGAGGCAACATACTCCTCATTTACAAATTTTTCTTAATCTCACTGGTGCTGCTACTTACAAATCAACCTATTTTAAGTGGGTTTCTCCAACAAATACTTTAGAATCTGTCCAAATTAAAATTAACAGTTACTTCCATTAGTGCCCTCAGAGACTCCTTCAGTGGAGAGGTTTGATTCCTTTTCTCATGCCCCTTGGGGTCTCTGGATCACATATAATGTTATAAGTTGCCCCAAAGCCTCTGGTGCAAGAAGTTGGTCCTCTTGGGCCTGGAATAAAATCTATTAAGATGAAAACTGCTGGCTACATACTGGGATGTCCTGGAAATAAGGGCTCTCACAGACCCTGAACCTGTGACCATCCATACCCAGCTGCCCATTATGCTTTGGATCATGGAAACAGTATATCACAAGCTCAACATGACTATACAGGTTCCTGAAGACAGGATGGAGGGAATCCTGGGCCCTCTGGCATATTCCACCTACAGGATGGGAAGGCCTTCCCTGTTCTTAGTCCATTGTCAGATGCCACAGTGCCAGAGGAGGTCATCTCTCCTCAAGATCACTTGGCTACCCAGTGAGTCCCTTGAAATAAATTGAGTGAGCAGAGATGGAAATATATAGACTCTATGGACAGCATTGCCACCATCACAAATGGAGCTCAGTGGAATATTACTGCCTTTCATCCTGTAGCCAAGATACCTCTGATAATAGATGGACTAGGGATCAATGCAATTGGTCAAACTTAAGGCAGTCATCTTAGCACTAGATTGGATCCTGGGTAAATAAAAATCTACCACAATAGGAAGCCTTGCCAGGATGTTCTTTATTCTCTTCAGAGTTACAGACATTTCCCAAGGTACAAATTTTACTTCTCAGAATACATAGTGCTGGGTTCTTAAAAAAAGGTATTTAGTAAAACTTTTATGTCCTTGATAGTTCCCAGATAGTTTAAATGAGAGACATATGGTCTCCTCAAACAACAACTTTTTCAGATTCCAGTCTGACTAATGAATCTCTTCTTGCCCCAGGCCTTAAGACCTAATTCACAACCATAATTATTAATTTTATGTGTCAACTTGGCTGGGCCATAGAGTGCCCAGATATTTGGTCAAACATTACTCTAGATGTTTCTGTAAGGGCATGTTTGGATGGGATTAACAATTAAATCAGTAGACTTTGAGTAAAGCAGATTGCCCTCTCTTGTGTGGGTGGGCCTCATCAAATCAGTTGAAGGTCTGAGTAGAACAAAGAGACTAGCCTCCCTTGAGCAAGAGAAAATTCTCCAGCAGACTGCTTTCCAATTTCATCTGTAATATCAGTCTTTCCTGGTTATAGAGCACACTGCCTTTAGACTGTAACTGCAGCAATGATTCTCCTGGTTTGCATCCTACTAGCTCATCAGGCAGATTTTGGATTTGCTAGCTTGCATCTCTGAAAAATCCTGACGGATAAACCAACTTTAAAAAACTTTCCCATTGCAGCCATCAAAAGAAAGAAAGAAAAGAAAGAAAGACAGACAGACAGACAGAAAGAAAGAAAGAAAGAAAGAAAGAAAGAAAGAAAGAAAAGAAAGAAAGAAAAGAAAGAAAGAAAAGAAAGAAAGAAAAAAAGATCTTGCCACTTGCAATGACGTGGATGGAACTAGAGGGTATTATGCTAAGCAAAATAAGTCAATCAGAGAAAGACAATTATCGTATGATCTCACTGATATGTGGAATTTAAGAAACAAGGCAGAGAATCATAGGGGAAGAGAGGGAAAAATGAAACAAGATGAAACCAGAGAGGGAGACAAACCATAAGAGACTCAATCTTAGGAAACAAACTGAGGTTTGCTGGAGGGGAAAGGGGTGGGAGGATGAGGTGGCTGGGTGATGGACATTGGGGAGGGTATATGTTGTGGTGAGTGCTGGATGGAAATATATAGACTCTATGGACAGCATTGCCACCATCACAAATGGAGCTCAGTGGAATATTACTGCCTTTCATCCTGTAGCCAAGATATCTCTGATAATAGATGGACTAGGGATCTGTAAGACTGATGAATCAAAGACCTGTGGCCCTGAAACAAATAATACATTATATGTTAATTAAAAAATTAATTAAAAAACAAAACAAAAGCCCCCCCCAAACTTTACCATTATTCTTTCTTATACTTTAAGGGGGTTATGTTTTACCTCCATGTATACAAAGACCCCTTTAATATGGCTCTCCCTATCTCTCTAAACTTTTAATTTCATCTTCATCCCGTAAGACCTGGAGTCCTGACTGAAGGTGCATACTCTCCTGGGACTCATTAACCATTGATTGCCCCATGGGCCATCAGTAGTAGTCATCTAATATGGGGCCCATTTGAGTCTAAACTTCTACCACTCAATAAAACCTAAATCCCCAAAACAACAACAAAGTCTTTTTTTTTTTTTTTAAGATTTTATATATTTATTCATGAGAGACAGAGAGAGAGAGAGGCAGAGGCAGAGGGAGAAGCAGGCTCCCCACAGAGCAGGGAGCCCGATGCAGGACTCGATCCCAGGACTCTGGGATCATCACCTGAGCCGAAGGCAGACGCTTAACTGACTGAGCCACCCAGGCATCCCCAACAACAAAAAAGTCTTCCTGAATATTTAGTTATAAGAGGTACATAATTAAACTGGGCTCTCCCTCTGATCCCCTTTAGGAAATTAAAATCAGTTTCCAGGGCCATTCCCATAGACAATGTGGAATACCAAAAAAGGTAGATAGAAAATTCCACTTATTAAATAAAAATCACAGAGATAATAATAAAATCAACACCATACCCCGTAATGATGATGTATTCCAGAGGAAAACCAGTATCAGACAACAAAAGCTTGTTGACTGCAGCTGCACACCATTCTTTTGACTGTTGTCTTATTATTATTAAGTGCTTTCATTGGTCTATAATAGGCCCAAACCCTCCAAATAAGCAATGTTTCTTTTTTTTTCTTTTTAAAAGTTTTATTTATTTATTTGACAGAGCGAGAGAGCACAAGTAGGGGGAGTAGGAGAGGAAGAGGGAGAAGCAGGCTTCCTGCTGAGTAGGGAGCCCAGTGTGGGGCTCGATCCCAGGACCCTGGGATCATGACCTGAGCCGAAGGCAGACACCTAACCAACTGAGTTACCCACGGGCCCCAAAGAAGCTATAGTTTTAATTAAACATGGCAAATGCTGAGGCCTGCATGCCATTTGTTTGGCTAATGTAAACCCTACAAGCCAAAGAAACATGCCCATCACCAACCAAGCCAACAACTGAGGCAAAGGGCTTATAGTAATTGGCCGTTATGAGAGGGCCTGCCTACAGGTTAATGCTGGAGCTCCAACCTCAGCCACATATATTTAATAAGGGCAACCTGATGCCCTTATTGACAACACCCAAATTGCCCAGGCTGATACAGACAGGCTGGGTCCAAGGACCTAGAGAGGGTGTCTTGCAGGACCAGCCAAGAAGTTCCTTGGCTACACACAGGATAGAAATCAAATGCAAGCCAGCAGGAGATGAGAGCAGAGTTTACTGAAGGTATATAGAGAGAGCAGGGACTGGCAGAGTATCTGGGAGACTTAGAAAGGAAAGGAGAGAGCCTTGTCTTTGCTCTGGGTCTAGGATTTTTCCTGAGGATTGTAGTCCAGTGTATATGTCCTCTCAGGCATCCAGGAACTGGTTAGAACATGGACAAGTTCCCAAGTGTCCTTCATAAGTCAATTATTCCTTCAAGCCAGGGAGTTTTGGGATAGAAATGTCTAGCACCAATGGTCTGGAATGTGTGTATGATGGTTTCTTCTGGTCATTCTCACCTGGTCCTTCCTTAGATGTTGTCTATTTTGCTGGAAGACTCTAAAGAAATTATTAACTCTGTCCCTTATATATTTGCCCTATGGGGCATGTATAAAGTGGAGGGTGCAGTTCCTAGCAAGAATAGAAGCAGGAAGGAGCAAAAAGATTTTTATGGAGTTCTTCAGTTTCCCTCTCTCTAGGCCACATGATTTAAAACTTATAACCGAGTCCCTCTTATCAACCATCTGGGGCAAAACCTTGGACTACTGGAACTTTAAGATTCAGTCACCCTAAATGGATTTTTTTTTTTTTAGGCCACCCTTTTGTGCATAATATCAAAGTAGACTCGCATATTTTTTATTATAATGCCATTTCTTTTTTTTTACTTTACAATGGTTCTTCTTTTTTTTTTTTAATTTAAATTCAATTAGCCAAAGTATGGTGCATCATTGGTTTTTGATATAATGTTCAATGATTCATCAGTTCAGTATAACACCCAATGCTCATCACATCACGTGCCCTCCTTAATGCCATTTCTAAAGGAAATACTTTTTCCCCTTTTTTGTTTGTTTTTTTCTTAAATTCCACATGAGTGAAATCATAAAGTGTTTGTCTTTCTCTGACTGACTTATATTGCTTAGCATAATACTCTCTGGCTTAAAGAAAATACTTTTTTTATATAAATAATATTTATATATAAAATACTTATTTTTATATAAAAATAATTTTTATAGTCCTGTTGCTTTATGTTCATAATTGGGAGAATTGGGAAAATTAGAGGGGGTGATAAAACCTACACAAGATTTATATTTTTATAGTTTATTAAATTTTACATGCTACATAAAAATAGAATTGAGATATTTGTACACTAACACTATGATATATCTTTAGATGCTGATCTTTCTTATTATTTAAATTATGATTTTAATGAAGATACCTGGAAAGCTTACTGTGAAAAACAAAAGAGGTTACGAATGGGACTTGAAGTTATACCAGTTACCTCTACTACAAATAAAATTATAGTAATTAAGTAACTATTCCAGAATACCCCAGCCTTTTCTACAGTCTCAAACTTACTCCCCAGATAAATAAGTTTTTCACCATTAAGGTGGTTAAATGCTATAAGATAGTTTAAAATTTTCATTCTCTTTACCGTGTTTGTTTTTTCCCTACCTTCCCTTTCAGTTTCATATTAATGATTATCCGATGTTCTTAGTTTCAAGTCATAGACTAGTCACAGCTAGTCTGTCTTTATATGGCCTCTCAATGAAAAATTACGTGGTATCTTAATGGGGAAATATGTTATTTGACTTGGGCTGAAGACTGTACTATGGAAGTTACACCAGGTACAGAGATCCAAGATGGCAGATTCAATTTTTAAGGTGAATTTTAGTAAATTATCCTTGGTTGCTCTCATTTTTTGTTCTTGAGTCTGCTCCCATACCACTACTCAAGGGATGAGATTAAAGTGGAAATAGCTACCTTTTTCCCAAACCTTCAGCCTCCTTCCAAATTTGCTGATTGTTGTTTTTTATCTCCATTTTTGCAAGCATGTGAATTTATAGCCTATTATGCTAACAAATGCCAAGTAAAACTATTCTTGCTATATGTTGTGATTTTATTTTGAATTATAGCATATGTTTGTTGGACATAAAAGTTCGTACGAAAAGCTAAGCTCTCATTTTAGATCATGGTATAATTTTTATCAGACTTGGAGACTTATTTTTCCCAATTTTCTTTTAAAAAATGGTAAGAAAGATGGCATGCTGCTTATTATCTGTATGACACTAAAATTATTGGTGTAATGTATCTTATAGTTTAAGATGTCTCAAGCAGCTTAGGCATTTTTAAAAAATTTTTCATTATGTTCAGTTAGTCAACATACAGCCATCCTAAGTTTTTGTTGTAGTGTTCAACAATTCATTAGTTGCATATAACACCCAGTGCTCATCCCAATAGGTGCTCTCCTTAATACCCATCACCCAGTCACCCCATCCCCCCAACCTTTCCCTTCTGTAACCCTCAGTTTGTTTCCCAGAGTCCAGAGTCTCTCATGGTTTGTCTCCCTCTCTGATTCCTTCCCATTTAGTTTTCCCTCCCTTCCCCTGTTGTCCTCTGCTCTCTTCCTTATGTTCCACATATGAGAGATACCACCTTACACCAGCTAGAATGGCCACAATTAACAAGACAGGAAACAACAAGCGTTGGCGAGGTTGTGGTTCTTGCGCTGTTGGTGGGAATGCAAGCTGGTACAGAAACTCTGGAAAACAGTATGGAGGTTCCTCAAGACATAAAAAATAGAGCTACCCTACGACCCAGCGATTGCACTACTGGGTATTTACCCTGAAGCTTAGGCATTTTTGAGAGTCTCTAAGAAAGACTCAACAGAATAGGATAAAACTGATTTTTAAAATTAATAACTTAAAAGGATTAGGCTTAGGTAGTGACTTGCAGGTCGATATTCCCACTTGGATATCAAGTCTGACTTCTGACTTCTCCATTCCATATGATCACAGACCCAATCCAAAGAATAATATCGTATTTTCGTTCTTCTACGATACACAGCAACCTACAAACTTTTTTCGAAACCTGATCGTGTACCTTTTCCTTTACCTTATTAATTCTTAGTTCTTAATTCTTGTTTTGAACAAGACTGGAATGAAGACTGGGAGTGACTTTTAGATCAAGTTATATACTCAGGGAACTTCTGCGGGCAGGCACTTTCCTGTGACCCTTTTGGGCGTGCAGCCCTGTCCCCTGCAATACTGCCTTATGCAATATGTGTGCTATAGCCACAGATGTAGCCGCTCTGCAGGACACGGTTCTGGGTAGAGAATTTAATCTTAATTTACATCCTACTTTGGGTAAGTATTTGGTTCTTGTTCTGCTGTCAATCTTTTGAAAGTGTGTACTGATGTCTATTCTGTTTTAGATAGTCATCAGGTTCTTTTCAGTGCTATCTTGTTTAAGGATTGAATATCTCGTTACACTTGTTTACAATGAACAGGTAGAAAAGTTGTCTTGATGATAAAATAGTTCGTTTGCAGTGGTCCTTTTTATTTTCTCTAACAGAAATGAAAACAAGGTGCCTTTGTAAACTGCCCGGTTCTGTATCCTTTGTCTTTTTGCAATAGACCTCTGAAACTAAAGAATAAAAAGACACTCCTAGGTGCTGGTCTCTTATTGAAAGTGGTCACTGTGGGGCGCGTGGGTGGTTCAGTCCATTAAGCGTCTGCTTTCGGCTCAGATCATGATCGCAGGGTCCTGGAATCGAGTCCTACAACGGGTTCTCTGCTCCTCAGGGGTCTGCTTCTCCCTCTGTGTTCTCGCTCTCTCTCAAATAACTTAATAAAATCTTCTAAAAAAAAAAAAAAGTGGTCACCATGAATGAGTTTTTTTTATATACATACTGTCTACCAAAATTATTTTGAAGTTTCTTTTGGTTATATGAGAGGAGGTCATTGTTCCATTCTGATTTATTTGGTTCTGAATGAGTAAAGATTTGAATATGATGGGTATAGTTTAATGGTTTTTCTTGCCTTGATAATGTGCATTAAATATTATTAACCTGTTAGAAATGCTGATGTAGAAATAGGGTATGTATTTTATTTTTTCAATTATTTTTTTTTAATATTTATTTGAGAGAGAGAGCGTGCACGAGTGGGGGGAGGGGCAGAGGGAGAGAATCTCAAGCAGATTTCCTGCTGAGCGGGGAGCCCAATGGGCTGCTCCCCCTCATGACCCATGAGATCATGACCTGAGCTGAAGAAATCATGAGTATGAGGCTTATCCGACTGAGTCATCCTAGGGTGTGTATTTTAATAATGTGTGTGGCTCACACTTTTTATGTATATTGTGGTCTGTAGGACATATTTTATTGATGTTGCTCAATATCTTCAACTACTGGTTGGGAGTGTTTGGCATTTTTAGGCTGCAATTTGACATTAAATTTCAGACAAATTTCTATCACCTTAAATAAAGAAATATCCTTGTTCAAATTTCTGTAGGACTATTATTCTTTAAAAAAGCCTGAGTTGTCTTTTACTATCTATCCTGAAACTCTGGAGAATACAAAAAAATATTGTAATAATGTAATGTGTATCCCAAATATGCAGAGGTAAATTTCTTAGGCATTATCAGGTACAAAAATGTTTATTTTAGACAAAATGCTATAGAAATTGGAGAAATGAGTTGATGAGAAAGTACCCTGGGATTAGAAATAATATTGAAAGCTATATATAGTTCCTTTCTATTTCTGTATTTTTTTAAAGTCTAAAGATGCAGTATTAGAGAAGTATATGCCATTTTATTTTATTTTTTAATTTTTTTAAAAGATTTTATTTATTTATTCATGAGAGACAGAGAGGCAGAGGGAGAAGCAGGCTCCCAAGGAGCAGGGAGCCCAATGCGGGACTCGATCCCAGGACACTGGGATCATGACCTGAGCCGAAGGCAGACACTTAACCATCTGAGCCACCCAGGCGCCCGTATATGCGATTTTAATCAGAACCTTGTGGGTGTGGAGAACAGAAGAAAAAGTATTATAGTTTAGGAGATGGCTTGGGCATAAAAGAAACTCAGCTTGAGTAGATAGTTGATGAGAGTATTATTTAAGAAATTAGCCTTCTTGGATGAGTTCTTTTTGGGAGGGAGTAGAAAAGAGATGGCTTTGTAGGGTCTGGTTCAGTTCTAGAAAGACTAGAAACAAGGACAAGTTGGAGGAATTATTGCCTATTTATGAGCAAGAAAGTGCCTTATAAGTGATATAATTCTGGAAGTGACGTATAAGTAATTCTGGCAGCTGTGTAAGGTGTAGTTGGAAAAAGAAAGTCTAAGCTCAGGGTGCCTGGGTGGCTCAGTCAGTTAAGCAACTGCCTTCGTCTCAGGTCATGATCCTGGAGTCCCAGGATTGAGTCCCAGGATCAAGTTCCCTGCTCAGCCGGGAGTCTGCTTCTCCCTCTGACCCTCCCCCGTCTTCTGCTCTCTCTCTCTCTCAAATAAATAAATAAAAAATCTTAAACAACAACAAAAAGAAAGTCTAAGCTCTTATTTACTAGTCCACTATTTGAATTACAATTATTAGGGTTGGTGAGACAGAAAGAAAAGGACTTCCCTAATTTTCCTGTTATGTCTGAGCACTTCTAATGTGCACAGCACTGTGCTAGATACTGTAGTAAGACAGGGTCTCTATATTCAAGGAGCTCATGATCTGAGTGACGTGTATATATGAACCATGATATATTGTGAGAAATGTTATGTTAGTGGTATTATCAAAGTGCAGTAGGAAGTTCAGAGGATAGAGTGGGTTATCCTACGGTGCAGAGAGTCTAGAAGGATTCAAACATGATAACTGAAAGATGAGTAAGTTTTCATTAGTAGAAGAGAGGGGAATATAGAACGTTGTAGGCAGAGAGAGCAATATGAGCAAAACCAGATAGCATGAAAGGAGAGTTGGGGTAGATGAGAGATATTATAGGAGAGAAGCCTGGAAATGGTAGATGTGGGCCTTGATGGGAAAGACCTTAATCTTAAACTAGCCTGCAGACATTTGTGTAGGCAATAGGAAGCCATTTGAAAGTTCTTGAGTGGGAGAATAGCCTGAGCAAATCTAGTTTTTAGGAAAAGAACTGACAAGTGTTCTTTAGAAGGGTAGACTTTAGAATTTAAGGAGGAGAAAAGGAAATCAGAGACCAGATAAGGAGCTATTGCTGTACTGTAAGGATGAAATGAATGAGGAAGCCATCTTAAACTAGTGAATGGAAAAAGGAACAGATTTAAGAATCATAATTTAAGTTCTTTTCATGTCTACAGCAAAGACACTTTTTTAAGTCCTTAATCAACTGAGAGACAAGCAACTTACCAGCCTCTTTAAATAACGTTTTTTCCTTTTTGTTAAGTAAATTTTCAAACATACTAACAAGTAGATAAAGTAGTACCAATGAACCCTATGTGTTTTTTATAATGCCTCATTGATTCTTAAATTTTGATATTCTTACAATCTTTTATATACTTCGATATAAATAAGATTTTTGTTGTTTTTTTTGGTTTTTGTTTTTAGTGAAATGAAAGGAGATAAAGTTTAATAGGTATAAAAAATAAAATCTCTTAATTGGGTGCAAAAGCAATTGTGTAATTATTTAATTTGGAGTGAGGGGCAAAGAAGAGTGACTTGTGGGAATAGATGACATATACGTGTAAGAAGAAGTTGACTACAATGTTCTCTGAAAATACTTTTATGTCTGTACGTGCACACACATGCGTAGATGATTTTGTTTTCCTCTGTGGATAAGTATAAGCTTTGTCACCATGCTTTGAAATTTCACAACTATGTGTCTTGGTCTATTATCACCTATTGTATCAAGCATTTATTTGTACCGTCTTACTCTGGTAGCGTATATCCTTCATTTCTGGGATATTTTCTTCTGTTATGTTTTTACTTTTTCTCTGCTTTCTAATGTCTTTTTAGATATTATAAATAATGTTATGAAGGCCAGCTGAAGGAAATTTCACAAACTAATTTAAGTTTTGGTACACTGGTAACATAATTTGGATAAATGTTTAGCTTCTCAAGGTTATAGGCTTCATTCAACTTTTGTATGGATATGTAAGACCTGACATGACTGTTTTTAGGAAATCTGTCATGGTATCTTATAGTCATTTCTCAAAATATTAGATCATGTTAAAAAAAAAAGTAGTCCCATTCTGGTTAAACAAGTTTTGAGGCTGTGTAATCCTGTGTGCAACGTCTGAAGACAAACAAGTTGATGCTGGTTGATTAGGGGAGTTGCTAAAATGGCAAAGATTTTCAGAATTAATGAGTACTTTACAAAGAAATTAAGGAGAAAAGGAGAACTAAGTGAGGAAACAGAAATAATTTTTACATGTTTAAAAATGTATTGAGTCTTCCTGATGCCTTTCTTGCTTTTCCCCTTATTGTAAATAATCTTTCATCTATGCTCTCTTCTTTCTCTTTTTTTCCCTCTCTTCAACTCCTCTTCTTCAACTCTTCTCCCTTTCCCCTTCCCGGCATGTAATTGAGTGTTGACTATGCCAGGAAGCATTTCAGGCTTGAGTAGGGAGGGGAGGGGAGCATTATAGACCTAGACTTTGTGATCTTAGAGTTTTTCTCACTTAATGGGAAAAATAGTGATTAATTAGATAATTGGGCCAAAAATTATGTAGTTATAAACTCCATGTCCTATGAAAGACTTTGAATTTAAGCTGAGGCCCAAAGTCAATCAAGTAAAAATATATACTGAGCACTTATTGCATGCCAGGCACTGTTTTTAGGTATTTGGGATACAGATTTGAATAAAACCTAAATGCAGTGTAAATCCTTGTAGACCATGATAAATTTAGGTTTTATTCTGTTTGCATTGGGAAGCTATTGGAGAATTCTGAGCAAGGGAGAAACATGAGTTGATTTACACTTTTTAATAAGATTGCTTGCCTGTATATAGAGGATGGATTTTACAGAGGTAAGACTAAAACAGAGAGAAAATTTAGCAGAACAGTTGAGAAGTGGTAGTAGGTTTAACCTGGATTTTAGGGGTAGACATAATCAGTGATTGAATTCGGTATGTATCATAAAGGTAAAATTGACATAGGATGGTCATATCTATTGGCTAATGGCTAGGATTTCTTTTTTTTTTTTTTTTTCCTTGAGCAACTCAGTAAATGATGGTGCTATTTACTTATGGGGAAGACTTGGAGAGGATCAGATCAGGGGATAGTGGGAAATCAGTAGCTTTGTTTTGGCCATGGTAAGATTGAGTTGTTTATTAGATATGTAAGACATTGGATATAAATTACTGGAGCTCAGGGGAACAGTTGAAACCATACTGTCAACTCTCAATATTCCTGACATCTGCAGAAAGAATATTGCATTTCTTTTTTTCTCTTTTTAATTTCATTAATTAATTAATTTTATTTTATTATTTTATTATTTTTTATTATGTTATGTTAGTCACCATACAGTACATCATTAGTTTTTGATGTAGTGTTCCATGATTCATTGTTTGCATATAACACCCAGTGCTCCATGTAATACGTGCCCTCCTTAATACCCATCACTGGGCTAACCCATCCCACCACCCTGCATTTCTTTTTCTGTGTTCACATAGCATTTTTTCTCACACACGTAGCATTTATTGTATTGCTCTGATTGTTCATGTGTCTGGTCCCATGGTCTGAGATTTTGTTGTATTTTTCTTTCTAGTCTCAGCCTCTGGTAATAGATTTTTAGATGATAGATTATAGATATTTAATGTTTGATGGATGAACCATGTAGATTTCCCTTGTCACCACATTCTGTCAGTTTACCTTTCAAGTGTCTGTCAAACCCATTTCTTTCTTTCTATCCTCATTTTCTTAGTGCTGATCCTCCGTCATCCCTCACTAGGATCTGGGCCTTTAAATGGATTTTTTCAAGAAGTGGAATTCTAAACTGTCAATGTTAAACCCTAATTATATGAAGACACCCATTAGGGATTGGGTTCAGTAGTATTAATAAGAGATCTGACTTTAATGGTTCAAATATATTCTTTTTCTCACACAATGATTATGTGAGAGGTAGGTGGTTTCTGGAATTGAATCAATGTTTTGAATGTATCAGAGTCAAGGTGTCTGAGATTTTCTTGGCCTTTGCCTCATGGGGAGAGAGAATGATGCTGAATTTAGACTGAACAGTGGAATTTAAGTAGGACATAAAATATGGTGTGATGTTATTCAAGTATAGGGCAACTTAGTTTAAATTTAATAAATTAATGATAATTTAAGATAGGAAGGTGAGTATAAAGGCAAAAGAGCATAAAGAAATATTTCACCAGTATAAAGGAGTATGACTGGACCATACTCAAAAGAACTGCTAGGAGCAGAAAGGGTGGCTAAATCTGGGAGAAATTATGGAGTAAGTAGATAACTGGTTTGAAAGTGAGTATAAAGAGGGAAAAGAGGTTATTAAAGAGACAGATGACTCCTTCAAGCTTCTATGTGTACTGAACTGGCAGGATGGTGATACTGTTGATGACGAGGAGGAAACAAATGGTATGGAAGTGCAGGAACAGGTTATTCATCTGAATCTGAATAGAAAATGGTCAGAATGGCTAAAATGGCCACTGGTGGTTTTCTTAGAATGACAGTAAACATAGAAGGGGAAAATTCTTCAAGATCTTTGAACTCTGAAACCTGGAGTCATAACCAAGTATCTTGGACTTATTTGTGGAGATTTAAGGGAATTTATGAAAGGACTGAAGAGTTATAGCTTATTGGACTTTTAAGTGACATTAGTGTGAACTTTTTAATGGTTGGGAACATTTTGATCCCCAATTCCATCTTTGGTACCTTTCACCTAATAGTGTTCTAAAATAGGGTAATTTTATTAAATATTCTTCAAAAGCATTATTCATATTTAATTTCAAATCTGATGTTACAAATTTATTTAACACCTTTAGTGTATTATCTATTAGATAAGCTATAATAACCCTTTTTTTTTTAAGGTACAACAGGAAGAACTGGAAATTCAGAGAAAGAAGCAGCACTTCCATCTACAAAAGCTGAGTTTACTTTTCCTCCTTCTTTGTTCTTCAAGACTGGACTCCCACCAAGCAGGTTAGACAATTATAACTCCACTTATTGAAGGCTTTGGTATCCTCATTTTGTATTAGTGCTATAAAGTATAAAAACACTAAATGTTCTTTTTTTTTTTTAGATTTTATTTATTTATTTGAGAGAGAAAGAATGAGAGACAGAGAGCATGAGAGGTAGGAGGGTCAGAGGGAGAAGCAGACTCCCTGCTGAGCAGGGAGCCCGATGTGGGACTCGATCCCGGGACTCCAGGATCATGACCTGAGCCGAAGGCAGTCACTTAACCAACTGAGCCACTCAGGTGCCCAAAACACTAAATGTTCTGCCAAAAAACTGGAACATTCCACGTTGTTTTAGTACAAAAATGAATTCTCTGTGAAAAACTCTTCTGGGTGCCTTTCCATTAAAAAAAAAGTCTAGGTAAGCAAATAAATGAAGCATGGTATATAGTTACATGTATGTAAAAAAGACAATCTTATATTTAGGAGAGATGGTGATAACAATGGCCTTGTTGTTTTCTGTGCTTATTATTATTCTTACATAAAGAATTATTGGACTTTCTAAGTCTAGATCTATTGGCCTAAATGTGTTTTACTAATTATAGTAAAAGAGGTTGTAGAAATTTCAGCCTGGACAATCTTTCAGATTAAAACCATTATCTTTTCTTTCTTTGGTTTGTTTTGATAATACCTAACTGAGTTCCACAAGGTACCAATTGTAAGAGGCAGATGTGCTGGGAAATGGCTAGCCTGTTATCAGGAAAATTGTAAAGGATAAGCTAAAACCAGGGATATTAGTAGTTTAATTTTGAGTTAGATAAAGATGACTTAAATCAATTATTTCTCTGGGCCTGAAATAAGTCAGTAACCCAACTGTTACTAGTTCTCAGCCAGATCATTTACCTTTTGTGTTACTTGATTAAGTTTATTTTACACGGTTTCCTGGTTTTGTTATTCTGCAATTTTGAATTGCTATAAGAGATTATATTTCATAATATACAAATGCAGGAAGAGACCTTATAGGAACATGTGGTTTAGCCCTAAGATAAAGATTCTTGAAACTTTCAGCCAGAATTAAATACCCCAAAGCTATCTTGGATTTTGACTGTCTCTTCTCATCCTAACAATTATTAGTCATGGACATTTCCAAATATTTTTTTAAACTGAATGAAATCTTATAAAATGTTTGGCTAAGAAGTTATCAGATCTGAGTAATACTGATCTTTTTAATATGTAGTCTTCCTTTTTTTCATATTTTAAGAGGTCACTTTCATTCATTGAGTTTATCGTGTTCTGCAGTTTAGAATGCTGTGAAGAGCTTTGACTCTGAATCAGACTTCTGGGGTTCGAATTCTGGCTCTATCTCTACTAGCTGTGTGTCCTTGAGCACATCCCCTAATCTTGTTCTTTCATTTACTAATCTGTAAAGTATAGTAATAATAATCCATTCCTCACAAGGTAGTTATGTATATTAAATGACTTAATTTATGTGAAATGTTTTAGAACAGTAGCACATACATAGGTAATACTCTATAGATGTTTGCTAATTAAACTATTTAAAAATCAGTAGCAGGTTTTCTATTATTTTGCCTGCCTCCTCCTTTAAAAACATATACATACATACACACACACAAAAACCCTGGGCCAGATTATGCAGGACATTGTACCATTATAAGGGCTTTGGCTTTTCCTGTAAGTGAAATAAATGGGGTGTCACTGTCAGAGTTTGTGCAGAGGATAAAATAATCTACTGTAAATTTTTCAAGTTTTAATTGCTTTATTAAGATCAGATTACAGAGAGATTCTGGACAGAAACTGGGAGGCCAGTTAGGAGGTTTAACAGTTATTTAGGCAAGAAGAGATCACTTGGACCATAGTGGTTGTGGTGCAGATGGTGAGGATCTTTTACATCTGAGATGGAAGAGACTGCAGGAGTGCTTTTTGGATGGAGAAGACCAAGAGTTCAGTTTAGGACATAATAAAATTGAGATGTCTATTAGACCTATAAGTGGAACATTTGCATAGGAAGTGGATATATGGATCTGGAGTAGAGGGGAAAGGTATGGGCTGGGGATGGAAATTTGGAAGAGATCAGTGTTTAAGTAGTATTTAAATGAAATTGTGAAACTGAATTAGATTGTAAAAGAGGTAAGTATTGATAGAAAAGTGGTAAGAGGGACAGAGCCTTGGGGTGCTTCCTTCCAGGTCAGAAAAATAAGGATGAAGAAGGAAGAGGAGATCCATATGACTACTGACATAGGAAGAACACCCAGTGTATGTCTTGAAAAAGATGTGTTTCAAAGTAGAGGAACAATTAACTACCAAATAATACTGATTGGCCAAGAAGGGGACTGAGAATGACTTTTGGAGTTTATTTATTTATTTTTAAGATTTCATTTAAGTAATCTCTACACCCAACATGGGACTTAAACTCACAACCCCAAGATCAAGAGTCATATGCTCCACCAACTGAGCCAGCCAGGTGCCCCAACTTTTGGATCTTAAAATGTAAATGTTGGGGCGCCTGGGTGGCTCAGTTGGTTGAGCGACTGCCTTCAGCTCAGGTCATGATCCTGGAGTCCCGGGATCGAGTCCCGCATCGGGCTCTCTGCTCGGCAGGGAGTCTGCTTCTCCCTCTGGCCCTCCTCCCTCTCATGCTCTCTGTCTCTCATTCTCTCTCTCTCAAATAAAAAAAATAAATAAAAAATAAAAAAAAATGTAAATGTTGCTGGTGGTCCTGACCAGGATCATTTTTAGTGGTACAAGGTGAAATTTGAAAAAAGACTTTTTGGAATGGATTCAAGAGAGAACAGGAGGAGAGGAATTAGAATGAGAATATATGGACAACTTTTTTGAGGATTTTTTTCTTTTGAGGGGGCAGAGAAAAAGAACAATATCTGAAGGGAACTGTGGGGTCAGGAGAATTTTTTTTTTAAAGATTTTATTTATTTGACAGGAGAGACACAGTGAGAGGGAACACAAGCAGGGGGAGTGGGACAGGGAGAAGCAGGCTTCCTGCTGAGCAGGGAGCCAGATGCAGGATTCAATCCCAGAACCCCGGGCTCACGACCTGAGCCAAAGGCAGACACTTAACGACTGAGCCACCCAGGCGCCCCTGGAGAATGTTTTTTCTAAAATGATAGAAATCACAGCATGTTTGTATACTTAGGATAATGAGTTACTAGAGGGGATACTGATGATACAAGAAGCAAGAACGGACACTTGTGAGAGCAATGTCCTTAAGCAAGTCAGAGGGACAAGATATAATATGCAAGGGGATATGCAATATTATTTTATTATTTTACATTTTTTATAGCCTTAAAGAGGAGATGCACAGTTCACTCATAGTAATAAGAAAGAAGGCAGGACACAAAGTGAAGTGGGGTGGGTAAGATAATATTGATGGGAGCAACTGAAAGCTCTCTTCTGACGGCTTCATCCATTACAATTAACTTTTATCTCATTATTCTTTAATCTGAGACAGTTTCTCAGACATTCTTTGTATTTGTTGATTCTGAATTTTGATTAGTAGAGTCCAGTTGTTTTGTAAACCATCCCTTAATCTGAGTTTGCCTGTTTCCTCTTTATTGGATTCAGGTTTTGCTTTTTCAGACAGGAGCCTGCATAAGTGATGTTGTGTCCTCAGTACATCAGACTGGAGGTGCACGATGTCATTTTGCCCCATTATTAGTGATGGTAACTTTAATCATTTAGTTGTGATGGTGTTCTTTGCAAAGTTACTATTTTTACTCCTTGTATTTAATAAATAATCCGTGAGGAAACTGTAAATATCCCAGTTCTTTTTAAACCTCCCAGGAATTCTAGTATCCATGGATGGTTTTTGCTTTCTCCTGTAACTACTATAATGGCTGTAAAATAGTGATTATCTAACTATTTTTCTTACATTAATAAGTTGGCATTCTCCTTTAAAAATGAGCTTTCGCACCTCCTCCACTTATTTATTATCAACTAGACTCATTAATTTTTTTTTCTTTTTTTTTATTCTTATGTTAATCCCATACATTACATCATTAGTTTTAGATGTAGTGTTCCATGATTCATTGTTTGTGCATAACACCCAGTGCTCCATGCAGAATGTGCCCTCCTCAATACCCACCACCAGGCTAACCCATCCTCCCACCCCCCTCCCCTCTAGAACCCTCAGTTTGTTTTTCAGAGTCCATCATTTCTCATGGTTCGTCTACCCCTCCGATTTCCCCCGCTTCATTCTTCCCCTCCTGCTACCTTCTTCTTCTTCTTCTTTTTTTTTCTTAACATATATTTCATTATTTGTTTCTGAGGTACAGATCTGAGATTCAAGAGTCTTGCACAATTCACAGCGCTTACCAGAGCACATACCCTCCCCAGTGTCAATCACCCAGTCAACCCATCCTTCCCACCCCACCCCCCACTCCAGCAACCCTCAGTTTGTTTCCTGCGATTAAGAATTCCTCATATCAGTGAAATCATATGATACATGTCTTTCTCTGTTTAACTTATTTCACTCAACATAATACCCTCCAGTTCCATCCACGTCGTCGCAAATGGCAAGATCTCATTCCTTTTGATGGCTGCATAATATTCCATGGTATATATATACCACCTCTTCTTTATCCATTCATCTGTCGATGGACATCTTGGGTCTTTCCACAGTTTGGCTATTGTGGACATTGCTGCTATAAACATCGGGGTGCACATACCCTTTTGGATTCCTACTTTTGTATCTTTGGGGTAAATACCCAGTAGTACAATTCCTGGATAATAAGGTAGCTCTATTTTCAACTTTTTGAGGAACCTCCATACTGTTTTCCAGAGTGCTGCACCAGCTTGCATTCCCACCAACAGTGGAGGAGGGTTCCCCTTTCTCCACATCCCCGCCAACATCTGTCCTTTCCTGACTTGTTAATTTTAGCCATTCTGACTGGTGTGAGGTGGTATCTCATTGAGGTTTGATTTGGATTTCCCTGATGCCGAGCGATATTGAGCACTTTTTCATGTGTCTGTTGGCCATTTGGATGTCTTCTTTGGAAAAATGTCTGTTCATGTCTTCTGTCCATTTCTTGATTGGATTCTTTGTTCTTTGGGTGTTGAGTTTGATGAGTTCTTTATAGATTTTGGATACTAGCCCTTTATCTGATATGTCATTTGCAAATATCTTCTCCCATTCTGTCGGTTGTCTTTTGGTTTTGTTGACTGTTTCCTTTGCTGTGCAAAATCTTTTTATCTTGATGAAGTCCCAATAGTTCATTTTTGCTCTTGCTTCCCTTGCCTTTCGCAATGTTTCTAGGAAGAAGTTCCTGCGGCTGAGGTCAAAGAGGTTGCTGCCTGTGTTCTCCTTTAGGATTTTGATGGACTCCTGTCTCACATTGAGGTCTTTCAACCATTTTGAGTCTCTTTTTGTGTGTGGTGTAAGGAAATGGTCCAGTTTCATTCTTCTGCATGTGGCTATCCAATTTTCCCAACACCATTTGTTGAAGAGACTGTCTTTGTTCCATTGGACATTCTTTCCTGCTTTGTCAAAGATGAGTTGACCATAGAGTTGAGGGTCCATTTCTGGGCTCTCTATTCTGTTCCATTGATCTATGTGTCTGTTTTTGTGCCAGTACCATGCTGTCTTGATGATGACAGCTTTGTAATAGAGCTGGAAGTCTGGAATTTTGATGCCACCGGCTTTGTTTTTCTTTTTCAACATTCCTCTGGCTATGCGGGGTCTTTTCTGGTTCCATACAAATTTTAGGATTATTTGTTCCATTTCTTTGAAAAAAGTGGATGGTATTTTGATGGGGATTGCATTGAATGTGTAGATTGCTCTAGGTAGCATTGACATCTTCACAATATTTGTTCTTCCAATCCATGAGCATGGAACGTTTTTCCATTTCTTTGTGTCTTCCTCAATTTCTTTCATGAGTATTTTATAGTTTTCTGAGTACAGATCCTTTGTCTCTTTGGTTAGATTTATTCCTAGGTATCTTATGGTTTTGGGTGCAATTGTAAATGGGATCAACTCCTTAATTTCTCTTTCTTCTGTCTTGTTGTTGGTGTATAGGAATGCCACTGATTTTTGTGCATTGATTTTATATCCTACCACTTTACTGAATTCCTGTATGAGTTCTAGCAGTTTTGGGGTGGAGTCTTTGCGGTTTTCCACATAAAGTATCATATCATCTGCAAAGAGTGAGAGTTTGACTTCTTTTTTTTTTTTTTAAGATTTTATTTATTATTAGACAGAGAGAGAGAGCATGAGAGGGGGAGGGTCAGAGGGAGAAGCAGGCTCCCCGCCGAGTAGGAAGCCCGATGCGGGACTCGATCCAGGGACTCCAGGATCATGACCTGAGCCGAAGGCAGTCGCTTAACCAACTGAGCCACCCAGGTGCCCGAGTTTGACTTCTTCTTTGCCGATTTAGATGCCTTTGATTTCTTTTTGTTGTCTGATTGCTGTGGCTAGGACTTCCTATACTATGTTGAATAGCAGTGGTGATAGTGGACATCCCTGCCGCGTTCCTGACCTTAGGGGGAAAGCTCTCAGTTTTTCCCCATTGAGAATGATATTTGCTGTAGGTTTTTCATAGATGGCTTTTATGATATTGAGGTATGTCCCCTCTATGCCTATACTCTGAAGAGTTTTGATCAAGAAAGGATGCTGTACTTTGTCAAAAGCTTTTTCTGCATCTATTGAGAGGATCATATGATTCTTGTTCTTTCTGTTGTTAATGTATTGTATCACATTGATTGATTTGTGGATGTTGAACCAACCTTGCAGCCCAGGGATAAATCCCACTTGGTCGTGGTGAATAATCCTTTTAATGTAGTGTTGGATCCTATTGGCTAGTATTTTGGTGAGAATTTTTGCATCCATGTTCATCAGGGATATTGGTCTGTAATTCTCCTTTTTGATGGGGTCTTTGTCTGGTTTTGGGATCAAGGTAATGCTGGCCTCATAAAATGAGTTTGGAAGTTTTCCTTCCATTTCTATTTTTTGGAACAGTTTCAGAAGAATAGGTATTAATTCTTCTTGAAATGTTTGGTAGAATTCCCCTGGGAAGCCATCTGGCCCTGGGCTTTTGTTTTTTGGGAGACTTTTGATGACTGCTTCAATTTCCTTAGTGGTTATAGGTCTGTTCAGGTTTTCTATTTCATCCTGGTTCAGTTTTGGTAGTTGATACATCTCTAGGAATGCATCCATTTCTTCCAGGTTATCGAATTTGCTGGCATAGAGTTGTTCATAATATGTTCTTATAATTGTTTGTATTTCTTTGGTGTTGGTTGTGATCTCTCCTCTTTCATTCATGATTTTGTTGATTTGGGTCATTTCTCTTTTCTTTTTGATAAGTCTGGCCAGGGGTTTATCAATCTTGTTAATTCTTTCAAAGAACCAGCTTCTAGTTTCGTTGATCTGTTCTACTGTTCTTTTAGTTTCTATTTCATTGATTTCTGCTCTGATCTTTATTATTTCTCTTCTCCCGCTGGGTTTAGGCTTTATTTGCTGTTCTTTCTCCAGCTCCTTTAGGTGTAGGGTTAGGTTGTGTACTTGAGACCTTTCTTGTTTCTTGAGAAAGGCTTGTATTGCTATATACTTTCCTCTTAGGACTGCCTTTGCTGCATCCCAAAGATTTTGAATAGTTGTGTTTTCATTTTCATTGGTTTCCATGTATTTTTTTAATTCTTCTTTTATTTCCTGGTTGACCCATTCATTCTTCAGTAGGATGCTCTTTAGCCTCCATGTATTTGAGTTCTTTCCGACTTTCCTCTTATGATTGAGTTCTAGTTTCAAAGCATTGTGGTCTGAAAATAGGCAGGGAATGATCTCAATCTTTTGGTACCGGTTGAGACCTGATTTATGACCTAGGATGTGATCTATTCTGGAGAATGTTCTATGGGCACTAGAGAAGAATGTGTATTCCATTGCTTTGGGATGGAATGTTCTGAATATGTCTGTGAAGTCCATTTGGTCCAGTGTGTCATTTAAAGTCTTTATTTCCTTGTTGATCTTTTGTTTAGACGATCTGTCCATTTCAGTGAGGGGGTGTTAAAGTCCCCCACTATTATTGTATTGTTGTCGATGTGTTTCTTTGCTTTTGTTATTAATTGCCTTATATAATTGGCTGCTCCCATGTTAGGGGCATAGATATTTACAATTGTTAGATCTTCTTGTTGGATAGACCCTTTAAGTAGGATATAGTGTCCTTCCTCATCTCTTATTACAGTCTTTGGTTTAAAATCTAATTTGTCTGATATAAGGATTGCCACCCAGCTTTCTTTTGGTGTCCATTAGCATGGTAAATGGTTTTCCACCCCCTCACTTTCAATCTGGGGGTGTCTTTGGGTCTAAAATGAGTCTCTTGCAGACAGCATATTGATGGGTCTTGTTTTTTAATCCAGTCTGATAGCCTGTGTCTTTTGATTGGGGCATTTAGCCCATTTACATTCAGGGTAACTATTGAAAGGAATTTAGTGCCATTGTATTGCCTGTAAGGTGACTGTTACCGTATATTGTCTGTGTTCCTTTCTGGTCTATGTTGCTTTTAGGGTCTCTCTTTGCTTAGAGGACCCCTTTCAAGATTTCCTGTAGGGCTGGTTTTGTGTTTGCAAATTCCTTTAGTTTTTGTTTGTCCTGGAAGCTTTTTATCTCTCCTTCAATTTTCAATGACAGCCTAGCTGGATAGAGTATTCTTGGCTGCATATTTTTCTCATTTAGTGCTCTGAATATATCCTGCCAGTCCTTTCTGGCCTGCCAGGTCTCTGGATAGGTCTGTTGCCAATCTAATGTTTCTACCATTGTAGGTTACATATCTCTTCTCCCGAGCTGCTTTCAGGATTTTCTCTTTGTCTCTGAGACTCATACGTTTTACTATTAGATGTCAGGGTGTTGACCTATTTTTATTGATTTTGAGAGGGGTTCTCTGTGCTTCCTGGATTTTCATGCCTGTTTCCTTCCCCAAATTAGGGAAGTTCTCTGCTATAATTTGCTCCATTATATGTTCTGCCCCTCTCTCTCTTTCTTCTTATTCTGGGATCCCAATTATTCTAATGTTGTTTCATCTTATGGTATTGCTTATCTCTCGAATTCTGCCCTCGTGATCCAGTAGTTGTTTATCTCTCTTTTTCTCAGCTTCTTTATTTTCCATCATTTGGTCTTTTATAATACTGATTCTCTCTTCTGACTCATTTATCCTAGCAGTTAGCGCCCCCATTTTTGATTGCACCTCATTAAGAGCCTTTTTTATTTCTACTTGGTTAGATTTTAGTTCTTTTACTTCTCCAGAAAGGGTTTCTCTAATAACTTCCATGCTTTTTTCAAGCCCAGCTAGTATCTTTAAAGTGATGATTCTGAACTCTAGATCTGACATCGTACTAATGTCCGTATTGAGTAGGTCCCTGGCAGTCGTTACTACCTCTTGTTCTTTTTGTTGAGGTGATTTTTTCCGTCTTGTCATTTTGTGCAGAGGAGAATAGATTAATGAGAGAACAAAATGCTAGCAGAGTAACAACGTCCCCAGAAAAGATACTCTAAACAAATCAGAAAAGACCTGAAGCAGTGGAAATAGAAACAGAAAGAGAGAAAAAAGAAAAAGAAAAAAAAGAAAAAGAAAAAGATAACGATAAAAACAAACAAAAACAAACAAAACAAAACAACAACAACAACAAAAAACAGAATGTGATCAAATATGATCAGGCTGGTATATAGATCAGTGCCACACACCAGATTTGGGGTGTATTTTGGTCTTTTAGAAGAAAGTGCCTCCCAAAATTTTAAAGAAAGAAAAACTTATATATGTACAAAAATAAGGGTTGATATGATGAAGGGATGGAATATGACTGTAAAGATGGAAATTATAAAAAATTTTATAAAAGGAATTAATAAGAAGTTGTTTGAAAAAAGAAAGAACAGGATTTAAAAAAAGAAAAAAGAAAAAAAAAGGGAGAGAATGTGATCAGGCAGGGGAGTAGAAAAAACCATATACTAGAGATTTAGGGTATATTTTAATCTGTTAGAAGAAACTATCTCAAAATTTTAAAGAGAGAACAACTTATATATATATGCCAAAAATATGGGTAACTACTATGAAGGGATAGAATATGACTCTAAAAATGAAAAATAAATTTTTTTTTTAAAAAAGGGATTGATAAGATGTTGGTTGAAAAAGGGAAAAAGAAAAATTCAAAAAAAAAAAGAGAGTTAAAAAAAATTAACTTTGAAAAACTAAAGAATCATGGTAAAAAAGCCATGAATTCTATGTGCAGTATTCCCCTAGCGCTGGAGTTCTGCCGTTCTCATTGATCGGTAAACTTGGTCTTGGCTGGCTGTTCTTGCTGATCTGCTGGGGAGGGGCCTGTTGCCGTGGTTTCCAAATGTCTTTGCCGGAGGTGGAATTGCCCCGCCCTTGCCCCCACCCAGCTAAGTAATCTGCTCGGGTTTGCTCTCCAGAGCTTTTGTTCCCTGTGTGCTTTCCCTACAGCTTTGGAGGCGGAGAGTGAAAATGGCGGCCTCCCAATCTCTGCCCCAGAGGAGCCAAGAACTTGGGGCCCCGCTCCTCAGTGAGCCCCCAGAGAAAAGCCGTCCGTCACTCCCGTCTCCCTGGTCTCCGGCCGCACTCCATGCTCACCCGGCCTGTGACCACGCATTTCTATCTCTGGCACCCGACCCTGGGTGGAGTCTCCAAACCCAGCAGATCCCTGTGGTGCACTCCTGTGCCACTCCTCCCAGGGGAGGAAGGTGAGTCTCCCCGGATCTGCTGCTTGTTGGGTCCCTGCTGGAGGAGCAGTGGCCCGACTGTGCCGCGGATCACGGTTTATGACAACCCTGAGCTGAGAGCCCGCGCCTGGGCTCCACCTCTGCAGCCGGCTTCCCTGCTCTGGTACCTGGGAGCTCTGACACACTCAGGCACCCCCGGTCTTTCTGTGATCCCGAGGGTCCTGAGACCACACTGTCCCGGAGGGTTCCACCCCCCGCTTAGCCACCAGAGTGACGTCCCTCAGTGGAGCAGATTTTTAAAAGTTCCGATTTTGTGCTCCGTGGTTCTATCACTTGCCAGAAGCGCCGACGGAGGCCCCTCCCCCGCCGTCTATCCTCCCGAATATCGCCTCGGATTCACTTCGCACATCCTACCTTCTAGAAAGTGGTCGCTTTTCTGATGAGAGAGTTGTTGCTATTCTTTTCTTCGATCTCCTGTTGAGTTTGTAGGTGTTCAGAATTGTTTGATCCCTATCCAGCTAATTCCTGAGAGGAGACGAAATCCAGGTCTCCTACTCCTCCGCCATCTTGCTCCGCCCCCCCAACTCATTAATTTTTTTTTTTTAAGATTTTATTTATTTATTTGAGAAAGAGTATGAGATAGAGAGCATGAGAGGGGGGAGGGTCAGAGAGAGAGGCAGACTCCCTGCTGAGCAGGGAGCCTGACGTGGGACTCGATCCCGGGACTCCAGGATCATGACCTGAGCCGAAGGCAGCCACCCAACCAACTGAGACACCCAGGCGCCCCAACTCATTAATTTTTATTCTACGTGTGAGAGAGTGTGTTTGTGGCTTATAAATATGGTTTATTTGTATATGTAGTATATAAACTATATATATGACTTATATATACTGTAATTCATATTGATGCTTAAATTGTTCCAGACTTGCTCTGTGGCAGCCCCTTTAGAGTGGCTCCTGTGACCTTTTGATTTTTCCCAATCATTTTTTTGAGGATTTTTACTTTATAGTTTTACCAGATATTCCAGGCTTATCTTGTACTTTTTCTACCCCTCCCTGGGAGCAACCATTTCTTGAAAGCATCTTGATGCCTTTTAGTGGGAAATGATGATGAGAAACCAAGATCTTGGCACCAGTTGATGCTCATTGCTGTTGGAGTATCATTGTTTCTAAGCTTTTTCAGCACCCAGAGCTGGGAGGAAACAAGCAATTTCAATATGAAGTTGCCTTATGTATAATTTTAATCATGCAGTCATCATGTTCCTTTTCCTTCACATTTGATACACAGGTTTCTACTTCCCTTTCCTTTTTCCATATTGCATCTCTGTTTTACCATATTAACCTAGTTCCCAACAACTTCAGTATATGTACTCATTTGCTGAATCCTAAAATACACACAGAATAAAAATTAAGACTTCACCTACCATTACAAAAACCAAACACATTAAATAGAATCCAAGATTTCTTTGGAATTCTTTTTTTTCATTTTCTTTTTTTTTTCCCCAGGCCGATGGTATATAGTCAAAATATTCAGAAGTTTTCTTCAGAGTGGTTATATTAATCATTTAAAGTATAATTTGGGGGCATCTGGGTGGCTCAGTCGGTTAAGCATTTGCCTTTGGCTCAGGTCATGATCCCAGCGTCCCTGGGACTTGGTCCCAGATTGAGCCCCTCATTGGGCTCCCTGCTCAGCAGGGAGCCTGCTTCTCCCTCTCCCTCTGCCTGCCTGTCTGCCTACTTGTGATCTCTCTCTCTCTCTGTCAAATAAATAAATAAATAAATAAATAAATAAATAAATAAATAAATCTTTAAAAAATATAAAATATAATTTGATCCATTGTTCTGTTAGTATTCAATATTAATTTTTCTTTTCCTCCATGTTTATTGACTTATTTTTTGCTCACCTTGCCTCTCATCTCTCCATCTTTTTATACTACATTATAAATTGCATGGAACTGTGCTAGTGGGACCTCAATAAACGTTTTTTTCCCCTCCTGCTGCAGGTTTCTTTTTTTCTCATATTGAACCCTATTAAATCCCTGGGTGTTTCTTACTATTTGTTGAATAAAATTTAGCCTTCTGAGCTAGTATTTAGAACCTATAAAATTGAACTGCCCTGAATCTTCACAAACATTTTATCTAAACTACAGTACATAAAGTAGCCATTTCATTGAGTCTACCAGCTGTCTTAGGAAGTACTGTCTCCCTATTGTTACTATGTTTTTACTCCTGATCCCGCCTCTGCAGAAATCTGGTTTTGTTCTAAATCTTACAGTTACAAAGCATGCAGACTTGGATGGGTGCCATATACTCTCTGAGCCTGTAACATGGGAATAATAATTTCTACCCTAAGGGATGCAGTGAGAAGCAGATAGTTAGATATGACAGTGCATTACTGATAGTAATCAGTCTGAGTAATTAACAGGTTGCTTTACTTGGAAATATAGACTTAGATACCTCCCTAATTTACCATTTAAAGTTTTAAATGGTGATGATATGGGGTTTTGGTATTTTGTTTGTATTTGTTGTTACAGCATTTTAAGCTTTCTTTCTGGGCAGGTTGATGCTATATTAAAGTGCTTTTAAATATTTTCATGTAAACTTTTAAATATGTAAATTATGATCAGGTATCTTTGATCATAACAACTAAAAGAAAACCAAAGGGAGGAAACACTATCAAAATTTTATTTTCTTAGATTTCCTTTTCTTTGGGGTCTTCATTATACATTCTCCATGAATAGTAAGAATTTCTGGTCAGCTTGGCTTTGATAGCATCTCTTGTTAGGAGAGAGTAAGCTTAGTCATTCTCAAAAGTGGCTATTCATCTCAAAGTAAAAAATATTTGGACTTTTTAAAAGAATATCCAAACTATAAGTATAGTAATTGATGCAGGTAGAAATATATTATCTATATTCTTAGAATAGTTTCAGTTGCATGTGTTGCTTTAACAGGCTACATTATGATATTGATCTTAGTTTTTAAAACTAGAATTCTTGAAGAACCAGTAGAAATTTCAGAAGTTATTTTAAATAAAGTTAGATCTGATGAGTGTGGAGTGGAGTCTATGAATCTTTGCACATTTAATATTTCTGTGAAACCCCAAAGTTTAACAGGAGTGCTAATAATATAATTTCTGTATAATAATTAACTTGGTTATTACAGCACACCGTGCATAGAGAAACTCTTAGATTTATATTTAACCTGGCCAGCAATCTGGACAGCCTGTTTACTGATCCCAAAAGGGCCAGATGATAAGAGCTTTCATTTTCATCATTCTATTGTTGAAATGGATCAGTAGCCATCCTTACATATAAGGAATAACTACTTTCTTAAACTTACAGCAGTTTCATGGCATAAATACTGGATTTGGACATTAGGTTTGGTTTTGTGCCTTTGTGAATTTAGGATAGTTCCTTAAAATCTCTAGGCCTCTGTTTCTACATTTTTAACATGAGAGGGCTGGACTGTGTTATCAGGAAGGCCCTTTTAATCATGAAATTCTTTATTTTCTGGCTAGTCCCTGGTTTACATGGAAAAGGAGATCTGAGAAAGTAAGAAATTTGCCCAAATTTATGGCTAATTAAGAGGCGAAGTCAGGCTAGAATCCTTGGTTTTCTGCCTTTTAATACCTGCAGTTAAGGCAGGTTGATTTTCATAAGCAAAGGCATAGAAATATTTAAATCAGTTATTTTTAATGTAACTTAAAGCTTTATATATGTTTCTTTTGCTACTATTTCAAATCTGAAATTCCTTTTTAGATCAATCATTTGACAGAACTTTTTACTTAAAATAATTGTACTTTTCATATAATGGTTTACTTCTTGAAGTAAGGTAACTAGTTTATAGAGAAAATATTAGTTCTCATAACTGAAAATGATACATTTCAGTGTTTATACTATTACTTCCCCACCCCTACCCCCCACCAAAAAGATGCTTCAGAAACAGAAAACTCCCATTCTGACTTGGTGATTACTCTCAGGGAATGTAAGTAGTAGGAAATTTGACGCTATTTTCAGTATGTATTTAACTCTAGATAAAAGCTATTGTTCTCCTTTTAAATGGTGTATGTGTGCATGTATATATATGGACATATACATAAACACACTAATAAAATAAAAAACGAGATGCTAGCTCTTATAGTGAACGTAACTGAGAAATGTAGGTTGTTTTTTTTTTTTTTTAACATGGCTTAAATCTCTTTGTAAAGAGGAATTAAACAATGGTTGAGATCCCTTTTATAAGTTACTATATTTGAAGACTCAGACTTATCTCATGTGTGTTCCTATTAATTTATATAATATAGTGTTCTTCCAACTCTGGTTAATAGTACTCTTCAAGCTAACTATATGTATGTAAAAAGGACATTTTATTGGTACAAGTTTTTTATAAATTCAGATTTGTGACACTAAGCCAATTAGTAAGAAGAATGAAACAGTTTTAACGAACACAGGAAATTGAAATTGGCAATATGGATGATTGCTGTAAACTTATCCTAATGTCCAGTCTATTTGTGTGTTTTGTTTCCATTTTATAATATCAAATTCTTTTCTAATTTAAATTCAATAGCCAACATATAGTTCATCATTAGTTTTTGATGTAGTGTTCAATGATTCATTAGTTGCGTATAACTCCCAGTGCTCATTGCAACACGTGTCCTCCTTAATGCCCATCCCCTCACCCCCCTCCATACTGTAACCCTCAGTTTGTTTCCCAGAGTCCAGCATCTCTCATGGTTTGTCTCCCTCTCTGATTTCTTCCCATTCAATTTTCCCTCCCATCCCCTATGGTCCTCTGCGCTATTCCTTATGTTCCACATATGAATGAAACCATATGATAATTGTCTTTCTCGGATTGATTTATTTCACTTAGCGTAGTACCCTCCAGTTCCATCCATGTCAATGCAAGTGGAAGGTACTCATCTTTTCTGATGGCTGTGTAATTTCCATTGTATATGTGAACCACATCTTCATCCATTCATCTGTTGAAGGACACTCGGCTCCTTCCACAGTTTGGCTATTGTGGCTATTGTTGCTATGAACATTGGGGTGCAGGTGCCCCTTCTTTTCATTACATCTGTATCTTTGGGGTAAATACCCAGTAGTGCAATTGCAGGTCGTATGGTAGCTTTATTTTTAATTTTTTGAGGCACCTCCACCCTGTTTTCCAAAGTGGCTGTACCAACTTGCATTCCCACCAACAGTGTAAGAGGGTTCCTTCCCCCTTCTCCACATCCTCGCCGACATTTGTTGTTTCCTGTCTTCTAAATTTTGCCATTCTGACTGGTGGAAGGTGGTATCTCAGTGTGGTTTTGATTTGAATTTCCCTGATGGCTAATGATGATGAACATTTTTTCATGTGTCTGTTAGCCATTTGTATGTTTTCTTTGGAGAAGTGTCTATTCATGTCTTCTGCCCATTTCTTGACTGGATTATTTGTTTTCTGGGTGTTGAGTTTAAGTTCTTAATACATCTTGGATACCAGCCCTGTATCTGTTATGTCATTTGCAAATATATTCTCCCATTCCTTGGGTTGCCTCTTAGTTTTGTTGACTGTTTCCTTTGCTGTGCAGGAACTTTTTATCTTGATGAAGTCCCAATAGTTCGTTTTTGCTTTTGTTTCCCTTGCCTTTAGAGACGTGTCTTGAAAGAAGTTACTGAGGCTGAGGTTGAAGAGGTTACTGCCTATGTTCTCCACTAGGATTTTGATGGATTCCTGTCTCACATTTAAGTCTTTCATCCATTTTGAGTTTATCTTTGGATATGGTGTAAGAGAATGGTCCAGTTTCTTCTGCTTGTGGCTGTCCAATTTTCCCAACACCATTTGTTGAAGAGACTGTCTTTTTTCCATTGGATATTCTTTCCTGCTTTGTTGAAGATTAGTTGACCATAGAGTTGAGGGTCCATTTCTGGGGTCTCTATTCTGTTCCACTGATCTATGTGTCTGTTTTTGTGCCAATATCATGCTGTCTTGATGTTTACAGCTTTGTTTTATAGCTTGAAGTCAGGCATTGTGATGCCCCCCCACCCCAGCTTTGGTTTTCATTTTCAACATTCCCCTGGTTATTTGGGGTCTTTTCTGGTTCCATACAAATTTTAGGATTATTTATTCCAGCTCTGTGAAAAAGGTCAATGGCATTTTGATAGGCATTGCATTGAATGTGTAGATTGCTCTGGGTAGCATAGACATTTTAACAATGTTTACTCTTCCAATCCATGAGAATGGAATGTTTTTCCATCTTTTTGTGTTTTTCTCAATTTCTTTCATCAGTGTTCTGTTTCTAGAGTACAGATCCTTTACCTCTTTGGTTAGGTTTATTCCTAGGTATCTTATGGTTTTTGGTGCTATTGTAAATGGGATCAATTCCTTAATTTCTTTTTCTTCAGTCGTTGTTAGTGTATGGAAATGCAACTGATTTCTGTGCATTGATTTTGTATCCTGCCATGTTGCTGAATTGCTGTATGAGTTCTAGCAATTTTGGAGTGGAGTCTTTTGGGTTTTCTACCTAAAGTATCATATCATCTGCAAAGAGAGAGAGTTTGACTTCTTTGCCAATTTGAATGCCTTTCTTTTTTGTTGTTGTTGTTGTCTGATTGCTGAGGCTAGGACTTCTAGTACTATGTTGAACAATAATGGTGAGAGTGGGCTTCCCTGTTGTGTTGCTGCCCTCAAGGGAAAAGCTCTCAGTTTTACCCCATTGAGAAGGATATGTGCTATGGGTTTTTCATAGATGGCTTTTATGATATTGAGTGATGTTCCCTCTATCCCTGTACTGTGAAGAGTTTTAATCAAGAAAGGATGCTGTATTTTGTCGAATTGATAGGATCATATGGTTCTTATCTTTTTTTTTATTAATGTGCTCTATCACGTTCATTGATTTCTGAATGTTGAACCACCTTTGCATCCCAGGAATAAATCCCACTTGTCACTTGGTCATGGTAGATAATCCTTTTAATGTACTGTTGGATCCTATTAGCTAGGATCTTGTTGAGTATTTTGGCATCCGTGTTCATCAGGGATATTGGTCTGTAATTCTCCTTTTTGATGGGGTCTTTGTCTGGTTTTGGGATCTAGGTAATGCTGGCCTCATAGAACAAATTTGGAAGTTTTCCTTCTATTTCTATTTTTTGAGATAGCTTCAGTAGAATAGGTATGATTTCTTCTTTAAATGTTTGGTAGAATTCCCCTGGGAAGCCTTCTGGCCCTGGACTCTTGTTTTTTGGGAGGTTTTTAATTACTGCTTCAATTTCGTTACTAATTATTGGTCTAGTCAGATTGTCTATTTCTTTGTGTTTCAGTCTTGGTAGTTCATAAACTTCCAGGAAGGCATCTATTACTTCCAGGTTGCTCAATTTGTTGGCATATAGTTGCTGGTAATAATTTCTAATAATTGTTTCTGTTTCCTTGGTGTTAGTTGTGATCTCTTCCCTTTCATTCATGATTTTATTGATTTGGATCCTTTCCCTTTTCTTTTGGATAAATCTGGCCAGAGGTTTATCGATCTTATTAATTCTTTCAAAGAACCAGCTTCTAGTTTTGTTGATCTGTTCTACTGTTTTTTCTGATTTCTATTTCATTGATCTCTGCTCTAATCTAATCTAAGGTTAGCTTGTGCATTTGGGATTTTTCTACTTTTTTGAGAGTGGCTTGGATGGCTATGTATTTCCCCCTTAGGACCGCCTTTGCAGTATCCCGTAGGTTTTGGACCGATGTGTTTTCATTCTCATTAGTTTCAATGAATTGTTTAAGTTCTTCTTTAATTTCCTGGTTGACACAATCATTCTTTAGCAGGATGCTCTTTAACTTCCAAGTGTTTGAATTCCTTCCAAATTTTTTCTTGTGATTGAGTTCCAGTTTCAAGTCATTGTGGTCTGATAACATGCAGGGAATAATCTCAATCTATTGGTATCGGTTGAGACCTGATTTGTGACCCAGTATGTGGTCTATTCTGAAGAAATTTCCATGTGCACTTGAGAAGAGTGAGTATTCTGTTTTAGGGTGGAATGTTCTGTATATATCTATGAGGTCCTTCTGGTCCAGTGTGTCATTCAAAGCTCTTGTTTCTTTGTCGATCTTCTGCTTAGATGATCTGTTCATTGCTGAAAGTGTAGTGTTGAATGCTCCTACTATTAATATATTATCAATATGTTTCTTTATTTTGGTTATTAATTGGTTTATATAATTGGCTGCTCCCATGTTGGTGGCATAGATATTTACAATTGTTAGATCTTCTTGTTGGGTAGACCCTTTAAGTATGATATAATGTCCCTCTACTTCTCTTATTATGGTGTTTGGTTTAAAATCTAATTTGTCTGATATGAGGATTGCTACCCCAGCTTTCTTTTGAGGTCCATTAGCATGGTAGATGGTTCTCCATCCCCTCACTTTCAATCTGGAGGTGGCTTTAGGTTCAAAATGAGTCTCTTGTAGACAGCATATGGATGGGTCCTGCTTTTTTATCCAATCTACTGCTGTTTTTCTGATGGGAGCATTTAGCCCATGTACATTTAGAGTGACTATTGAAAGATATGAATTTAGTGCCATTGTATCACCTTTAAAGTCCCTGTTTCTATAGATTTTCTGTTTCTGATCTATGTGACTCTTGGGGTCTTTCTTCATTTACAGCATCCCCCCTTAATATTTCTTGCAGGGCTGCCTTGGTGGTTGCATATTCTTTCTGTTTCTGCCTGTCCTGAAAGCTTTTTATCTCTCTGTCCATTCTGAATGACATCCTTGCTGGATAAAGTATTCTTGGCTGCATGTTCTTTTCATTTAGTACTCTGAATATGTCTTGCCAGCCCTTTCTGGCTTGCCAGGTTTCTGTGGACAGGATTAATGTTATTCTGATATTCCTCCCTCCATATGTAAGGAATGTCCTCTCCCTGGCTATTGTCAGGATTGTTTCCTTGGCTGTAAAATTTGCAAGTTTCACTATTATATGTTGGGGTGTTCATCTATTTTTATTGATTTTGGGAGCGGTCCTCTCTGCCTCTTGGACTTGAATGCTTGTTTCCTTCCCCAGATTAGGGAAGTGCTCAGCTATGATTTGCTCAAATATACCTTTTAGCCCTCTCTCTCTCTCCACCCCCTCAAGGATCCCAATAACTCTGACATTGGAAAGTTTCATGGCATCATTAATCTCTGCAATCCTTTTCTTATGTGTTACCAGAAGCCTATCTCCGTTTCCCTCCACTTTCTTCTTTTCCATCAGCTTGTCTTCTAGATCACTAATTTGTTCTTATGCCTCATTTACCCTGGCTGTTAGAGTATCCAGTTTAGACTGTATCGCATTCATAGCATTTTTAAGTTTGGCCTGATTAGATCTCATTTCTGTCCTTAGAGAGTGTATATTGTCACCAGTGCTTCTTTCAAGCCTAGCTATTGACTTCATGATTGCTATCCTGAATTCTATCTCTGACATTTTGCTTATATCCATTAGTTCTGTGGCAGATGACATTGTCTGTTTCTTTTCTTTGTTGAGAGTTCCTCCTCCTAGTAATTCTGCTGAGGGATGGTTAAGTGAATGAGCAGAGTCCAAAATATCAACCACGAACCAAGCAAGGTGCACTCTAGGAATGTCTGGAGTAGTCGGAAGCCACCACCGAAAAAAACAAAGCCAGAATGAAACACAAGAATAAAATGTATAAAATTAAAAAAAATTTTTTTTTAATTTTAAAAGGGGTGAGGGGAAGGGGAGGCTATAATCTCTCAGTGTGGAAAAAGGAGGGCATTTCAGTTGTTCCTGGGTGTATTTTGGGCTGTTAGAGAACACCACTTTCCAAAATTACAGGGAAAGTAAAACTTGTATATATATATAAAGGTAAAATTGAATAGGGAAAAAAAGACTACAATAAAGCATATATCTATAAAAAAATATAGGTGTGAAAAAGTACAAGTTAAAAAGCTACTATGAAATGTAAGTTGATATATTAAACATCTAGTTGAAATGAGAAAAAGGTAAAAAGAAAAAACAGAGAAGAAGCATAAGAGAAAGAATAAAAAGAAAAAGAGAGTTGTATCTGAAAAATAAGCCGTGAGGCAATGCCTTGAGCTCAATATACTATTTTCCCCTGGTGTTGGGCTTTTACAGTCTTATGGGGTCCGTAGACTTGTGCTCTTGTTCTTCCAGCCCAGCTTCTGGGGGAGGGGCCCGCCGCCTGTTTTCTTGGGCAGCCCTGCCTGCGCGGAGTTGCCCCGCCCTCCGTCAGGGGGATGAGCTCCGTGGAGACCAGGTGTGTGTGTGGCTTTTGCTCCCCGGCGGCTCTCCGTGCCTCTCCCGAGGGTCGGAGCAAAGATGGCCGCAGCCAAACCTCTGGCCCAGAGCAGAAAATTCAGTCTGCTCTCCTCACTAAACCTTCCAGGACAAACAGTCTCCGTTTCTGTGTGTGCTGCCAAAAACCGCTCCCAGAGTTCGGCCCAGGGCCCCGGGCCTGTCCCTGCCCTTTGTGCTTCTAAAACCCGAGTGGTCCTGGGCTTGTGAGCGCATCCACCTGCAGCTATGGGTCTGGGCGCTGCTCTAAAGCCCTTTCCCCGCTGCTAACGCTCCGCCAGTTTTTGCCTGGTCCCCAGCGCAGGTTCTAGATTTTTTCACGCTGCCCGGGAGAAGAGCGATTATCCACCGGCCCGGCTTGCGGTTTATGTGGATCGGAGCAGAGAGACCCTTCCTGGGCTCGCTGCCCATGACCTGCTTCCTGGCTCCACTGCTCGGGCACTAAGCCGGGCCAGGAAGCCCCTTTAGCCCTGCAGTTCCTCCTGTCCCAGGACCACAGTGTTCCACCTAGAATTCTGCCTTTTCATTTCCTGAGCCCCTTTCAGAGAGGGATGTTGCTCCCTAGAGCAGATTTCTAAGGGTTACGCTTTTCCGCTCCGGTGTTACATCACTTTCCAGGAGGCAGCTTGTGGAGGCTCTCCCACTTCTGTTTATCTTCCAATATCTCCCCACAGATTCACGACTCCAAATGTCCTACCTTGCAACAGGCTTTTCTGTTTGTAGAGATCCAGATTATATTCTTACAACTCAGGCTGATTTCGTGGGTGTTCAGAATGGTTTGGTAGATATCCAGCTAAATTCAGGGACTGGTTGAAACGGGCTCCCCTGCTCCTCTGCCATCTTGCCTCTTCTCCCCCAATCCAGTACCTTTAAAAATGACCAAAGAGACACCGTGCTTCCTCGGTTAGTAGGGCATGTGGTTACTGATGTCGTGAGTTTGAGCCCCACATCGAACACAGAGTTTACTTAAAACACAAAACAAAAGAAAACAAAAGCACTTCCAAAGGACCCAAATCGATTAGGCTCCAACAATTGAGCTGGTCGGTGGTGGGCTGGATCCTCTGGCCTGTTCATCAGCCGCTGTGCCCTGAGCACTCAGATGAGGCAGGTGCTTCTCAGCCACCCAGGTTCTCCCTCTAGGAGCTCAGGGTCTAGAGGGAAGATGGACAAACATGGATGAAAAACGTGAATGAAAAGAGCAGTTGCTCCATAGGAAGAGAGCAGGGGCGACAGCTGGGTCCCGAGCTCCGGCAGGTGAGGGGTCTGACAAGGCCGTGCTGAGGTGACATTGAGATTTCCTGAGGCAGGCCAAGGAGACACCCCAGCACAAATCCAAGTATATGCAGCCAGCAGAGGGCACCACGCTGCAGAGGAGTGGAGGCCCAAGTTGATGTTGCCAGAGTGGAGGTTAGAAAGGAGGCCAGGGTGGCTGGAGGAAGCTGAGGAGGAGAGCAGAGAGGGAGAGGACGGGCAGGGCCTGGGGCAGGTGGACAGTCTCAGCGCCCTGCTCCTAGTGCTGGGTCACACCACATCTCCCCACACTCGGTGGCTTCGCCCACAAACACTCACTGGGGCACAGTCTCCGGGGATCAGGACTCCAGCAGTGCTCAGCTGGGGGCTCCTACCAGAGCCTCTCAGGAGGTTGGGGCTGTTGACAACACCAAGGCAGGACCTGCTTCACTTAGAACCCGAGCTCACTTAGGGGTGTTGGCAGGATTCAGTCCATCTCGAAGGCCTGAGTTCTTCTGTCTGTTGTTGGCCCTCAGTGCTAGGCCACGTGCACATGCCTGTGTCATGGTTCCACATAGGGGCTTGTTCCCCAGTGTGGGGATCTGAGAGAACACGGGTCAGGGTCAGCAGGGGGCTAGGCACAGAGCTTTTATAACTGAATCTCAGAAGGGGCTTTGGTTCATGTTGCCATGTTCTGTGGAATGGAAGTGAATCACTATGTCCAGATCACACTCCAGGGGAGGGGGTTATACAAGGATGTGTACACAAGATTTGGGGATCGGTGGGAGCCACTGAGGGGAGAAGGGGAAGACCTCTGCCGGGTCAGTGCCTTGCCCAGAATCAAGGACTGGTAAGAAGGCTGGACCAGGCACGAACCCAGCTCTTTGAATGTCCTCAAAGTTGGGGCCCTGGATGCACCTCACCATTCAGTGGGAGCTCTGGAAAAGGTCGTGTTGAAGTAAGTGGCTACAGACATGGAGATGATGTGGGGGTGAGGGTGAGCACTGATATCCTACAGGAGGCATTCCAGCACGTTCTTGTCTGAGGAGGAGCCAGGTCACGGCAACCCACTGAGTGGCCCCCCCATCCACATCACACCCATTGGAAAGGAGGTAATGGCTCGCAGCACAGGACAGGCAGACTCTAGTAAGGGTGGATTCTGACATTCAAGGGCCAAGGCTCCACCGCCTTCTTTAGGGTTTGCTCTGGAAATTAGGAAGCCTAAGATCTTGGGAAGCTATTGCCCATCCCTCTGTCGGAGGGGCTGCCATCTTCTGGGTCTCCAGAGTGTGAGCCCTGGTGTACACATGTGCACAACATGCTGAGCGTCCACATGCTCACAGCACACGCACACACACACACACAGACACCAGTAGGGATTGTGGGGTGGAATCTGACCAGTAGCGGACTCAGAGAAGGTGAGAAGAGGAAGAAAATGTGGTTGGAGGTACTTCCTACATGAAACACCACTCCTCCAGTTTCATAGATATCATCCCACATATGCCTGGGACGTCTGGAGGAAGTCCGTGCTGGAATACTGTGCACTGGATAGACCAGACACAGACCGTCCCTGACAAGCACAGTGGCTTAGGCAGGGTCAGACCAGGTAAGAGTGGAGGGTTGTGTCTGACACCGGGTGTGTTTCCAAGCTGGGGCCCTGGCTGCACCCAGACCTTGCCTGCGGGCTGTGGTGAGGGGTGCGCTGTGTCACTGGGCACAGATGTGGCCTTGCATGCAGACCGGGGATGAGCAGCCGGCAGCCCAGAGCACTGTTGGTGGGGGTGTCAATCCAGGAGTGGACCCAGGTAGGGGATCCCAGGCAGTGAAGTCACTTCCTTGACCACAGACCCCAAAAGAACTTGGAAGCCCCGTGACCAGGCACCCACATTCTACTGTAGTCCCGTATCAGGGTCACTTGACTGGAGACATCCGATCGTGAAAGATGTTCTCTTGTTGTTTGCCTACTTCCTGGGGCTCTGGCTTCCAGAAACCCCAGGGTAAGGGCTTTTTCACCTGCTGCAGACATTGGCTCAAGGCTCGCCCCCGCTGCCTCAGGGCGTTTGGCACGAGGGGCCATAAGGTAATACAGAGAAGGCCGGGCCAGGCCAAGCCACCTCCCTGAGCCACCCCAGGGCAGCCCCATCCCCTCCTCTTGAGTTTCCGGGAAGGAGGGATGTGTGGGGAGGTCCTGCCACTGGGCTGGAGGACGTCACAGGGCAGCGGATGCCCTGGCAGTGCCTTCATGTTCACACCGACGTCATGGTGGGCGGGGGGTGGGGAGGTGGGAGGGCGGGCGATGAGGATCCCTGAGGGCCTCTCACCTGTGCCAGAGTGAATCCAAGGCCCTGAGGCTGTGTCACGTTTCTCTCTGCGGTGGAGGGCTGTGCATCCTGTGGTGTGGTGTGTGTGTGGAGTGGAGTCCCTGGATCCGAGGCCCAGCAAAGGTAGCCGCACAGGGCTCTGAGGCCTCGTGCCTGGCTGCCTGGCACTGTCTCTACAGAGCTCCCGACAGGAGACGGGGCAGGACCTGGACGATGAGGGCCTCCGCGCTCCCTCCGTGAAAGACAGGAAGGTGCCCCGCACTGGCAACAGAGTCCAGCGCTGGCTCAGGGTGAGTGCAGGTGCTGGGCTGACCCACCCCCCAGGGCCCCGATGCAGCAAAAGGGCCTCAGGTCCCAGAAGCCAGCCTGCTACTGCCCTGGGCTCCCTCCCACAGTCCTGCTCCATCTGAATCTGCATTCCCATCTCCTCCCCAAACTTGCCCTCAGGGCCCTGCCCCTGCCTGGGCCAGATGCATCGCCACTGTCCAGGTATTTGTAGGAATATCAGAAAAGAGACTTTAAACCATGTCTCATCCCATTCAGCTAGAATCGTCTTGTACTGTGCTATGCATTTTGCTAAGTAGCCCTCCGGGTGTCCCCTTTGGCCTAACAGTCCTTCCCCATCTTCTCCAATCTTGCACATGATCATGGTGAGTTGGGAGAGTTTTCCCCAAAGGGACATGGGGCTCATGGTACTATGTCTCCTGCTTTGCCCTTTGGTTGTGAAAGTCCACATCCCTCGAGCCCCTACAGGGTCAGGGGCAGGGGCCTCATTGTACAACATTCCAGAAGGCCAGTCGGATACCACAGCCACTGAGGCCTTGACTGATGCAGGGCTTTGATGGGACTCCCCTCTGTGGCCAACTCACAGTGCTGCACTAAACATCCTACATGCCCTACTATCCTGAGCCCTCTCACCTAGAAAACGTGTCTGTGCTCTCATGTCAAGAATGGGGTATGTTGTCAGAGATCACGGGATCGGTGCCGTTCATGCGGGGAGGTGGTGTCCATACTCAGCTAACAAGCTGACCTGACATAAAACTTGTTCCGACATCATCGACTTCAATTCCTTGTATGGATGCCAAGGACCTTTTTCTTTTTCCTGAAAGACTTACTGATTGGTCGATTGATTGATTGATTTGAGGGAGAGGCAGGGGGAGAGTGGGGAGAAGCAGAGGAGAGACAGAATCGTCAAGCAGACTCTGCCCCTAAGTACAGAGCCCTACGAGGAGCTCGATCTCAAGACATTGAGATCGTGACTGAGCCAAAACCAAGAGTCTTAGGATTAACCCAATGAACCACCCAGGCACCTCATTGTTTTTTCTACTATAGGCCCTCTTGTCCCACCTGTTGCCATAAGTCATTGAGATCTTGGGGATTTGGTCTGCGCTCCCACCCCCAACCCTCCTGGTGGCTACAGAGCTGAGTGCATGTCTCCTCCATTTCACCTCAGGATAAAAACGGCTCAGCCACAGAGAGGAATGAGACCCGCGTGCTCTGGACCAACCAGGCTGACCTGCTGGAGATGCCAATACCACCTGGTGCCCGCCTTCGTAGGCAGAGACCTCAGCCACATCTCCACATTCCTAGGCACGTACACAGCTTTTGCCACCACCCCGAGGTGCTGGACCTCTTCTTTACAACGTGAGCACCCTGCCCCTCCACAGCCCAGTGAGATCTGGCCACCGCCTGGTTGTGAGTCTTGGGAATGTCACCAAACTTCCTCGAGCCTCGCTTTGCTCCTCTGACTGGGGCAGACTTATTATAGGGACTCGGTGGTGTCCTTTAGGGAAAGTACACCTGGGGGCCTGGGCCTGCAGAAAGGCCTGCTAGAGGGGCTGTGGTTGTGCTCATTTATCATTGTCCTGCTCCTCACGAGGAATCCTCTGCCTCATCCCTCACTGTCACTATGGTCTCGAGCTGGGCTGTTTTGCCATTTGAAAGGGAGATTTGAGACTCCCTCTGGGGTCCGTGTCCTGGGTGAAACCAGAGCAGGGATGCCTGGGGCTGAGCAGGGGGCCCAGGCCCACTCAGATATCTGGGATGGGGTGGTTGGGGCCCTTCCATTCATCAAGCATTCAGGAAGCCCCACTCAGTGCAGGCACTTCCCTAGATGCTGACTGACCCCTGCACAGAGCAGACAGCGCCCCAGGGCTCCAGACTAGTCGGGGGTCAGACAGTGACGCTAGACATGATGAGAAGTGACGTCCACAGGACATTTCATGTGGTGCCCCTCTGGCCTCCTCTAGATATGGGGGCATTCCCTCTACTTCGGATGAGCTCGGCGGAGGCCTGGAGCAGCGGAACATGTGAGTGAGCTTCGGCTACTGCAGGAGGGAATTCCCTCCCCAGGAGGGCAGCGAGGGGACTGTGAGATGGGGGGCAGCTGGACCCTCATCCCACACAACTGCGACTCCTGTTTTAGGAATCTGGGAAAAAGGGGAGCTGTGGGTGGGCTGTGGGCACTGTGGGAGAGCAGAGGGGGCTGGAGGACAGCTTCAGCCCCTAAGAGAGTCAATGCCCATCCCTGCCCCCTCCCAGCCCTGTCTCTACCCCACTCCCGGGACCCACAACAAGGAGTGTGGGGCCATCACACTCAGCGATCTGGTGGAACCTGGACACTGGGTGCTCAGCAGGTGCTCAGGAGACCCAGTGAGAGCTCAGGGACAGACGTCCCCCACCCTGTGGTAGATGAGTGTCAGTGGAAAGAGACCCACTCATGGCACCTAGTGAATGAGGCAGCATTAGGCACTGGAGGTAAAGCTGGAGATATTGGGAGGGTCCTGGGAAGGCCTGGCATGAGACAGAGTCCCTTTGCTCCCTCCTTGGCTGGATATTCACAGAGCAGTGATGTGTGCAGTGAGGGCAATGAACAGGCCCGACACCGCCCCTCCCTGGCCACATGCAGTTGAATCCAAGTGACAAGTGGGCAAAGACACAGACTGACGAGTGTGCCCGGACTCCCCCAACAAGGACAGAAATAGCCAAACCATTGATCAAGGGCTCCCCCTCACAAAGGCTTTTGGCAGCCTGTCCTCTGTGACCAGGCCTGTGTCAGGCAGTCCTTCCAGATCACAGGTGGACAAGGAGTAGGCCCGGTCTCTGACATTCAGGGGTTCCCTGGGACATCTGTGTGGGAGGGTGCTTTGTCCTCTGACTCCCTGCCTACCTGTCTGTCCCCAGGGCCATCTCCTCCATCCTGGGCACATGGCTGGACCAATATCGCCAGGATTTTTTCCAGCCCCCAGACTTTCCCTGCCTGAACGTGCTGCTCAAGTACATGGGCCTCCATATGCCAGGCTCGGACCTGGAACGCCGTGCCCAGCGTCTGCTGTCACAGCTGCAAAGCCTGGAGCCCCCGGAGCCAGAGGCTGGGGGTGAGGAGGGCCGGGGGTGCCTGGCGAGGGCCCGTGGAGGGGACCGGGCGGGCCACGCAGAGCAAGCCTCCATAGAGTGCGGTTGGGCCGGGAGCAGTGCATAGTCCCAGATCCCTGTCCGCATGGCCTGCTGTCCGGGGAGACCTCCCAGGGATCGGATCCTGGACTCAGACAGCACTGAGCGGGGCGAAAAGTTTCCTTCACTTAGGAGGGACGTGGGAAGCCCATCAGGCCGACGATACTTTCTCTTCTTGGAGCTATAGCACCAGCCCCGGAGCGAGATCCGGAAGGAGCGCAAGAACTGCGCCCAGCTCCCGCTGTGGCCCCTGCTGTCGCCTCAGAGCCCCCGCGGGCCGAGCCCGTCCCTGCTGCGGGGGCTCAGCCACTAGGGAGAGCAGGGGCTCAGGTGCTAGTCAGAGCGCTCGTTCACGCTCCTCCGCTGGAAGAGCCACCCGCACCGATGCCCGACGCGGAGGTCGAGCAGGGTCCAGGCCCTGGTCCTGGGGTCGCCGCCGGGCCCGAGCAGCCCCCTGCCCCAGTGGAGCAACCAGCCCCGGCCCCGAGCAGCAGCTCGTGCTGGCTACAGCCCCGAAGGACGGCTTCCCCTCCCCTGGCATTGCATTCTTTGTAGTGTTTCTGGTCTGTATGCACCTGTATAATGGCTTCCTGTACTTTGTTCGTTAAATAAAGTAGAATCTGAGTTTACATAACATTTTACTCTGATCCTTTTCTTTTCCTTTTTTTTTTTTAATAGATATTTTATTTACTGATTTGACAGAGAGAGAGAGCGTGCGACAGCAGGAACACAAGCAGGGGGAGTGGGAGAGGAGAAGCAGGCTTCCCGCTGAGCAGGCAGCCTGATGTGGGGCTGGATCCCAGGATCCTGGGATCATGACCTGAGCAGAAGGCAGAAGCTTAAGGACTGGAGCCACCCAGGCGCCCCTCTGATCCTTTTCAATTGTATATCCAGGTGCCATGAGGTACACTCAGAGTGTTGCTCAACCATTCACTTCTAGAACATTCCCATCACAGAGACCACTGCTCTTCTCCCTGTCTCTGATGTTTACCTGTTCTGGGATTTTCCTGTGCCTGGAATCCTACAATATGGCCTTTTGTGTCTGGTTACAGAACAGAAGAGTGATTCATAATGTTTTTCACTTTTTTATAAAAATAACATTTTTATTACAAAGGAATGTTCCTGACAATGCAAAGATCCTGGGAAGCCGCAAAATGAAGTCTTTTCATTATGTGGGATAGGTTCCCATTTATAAGGATGCCTCGAAAGGCAGAAACCACAAGAGAAATGTCTGGGTCCTTGAGGCACCTTTAAATTCTTTCATTTTCCTGAATAGACCACGTTTATCTTATTGTAATGTGCATATTATAAAAATGTTAAAATCTCACATGAAATCTTCCCATTTACTACTAATATATTTGGTACTAAAGTAAACAGTTCTTTAGGTATTAGCCAGATTATGTTTATTTAGTAAAATAATCATTTGAATATGAAGAAAAGAAGACACATTCCTTCTCCCAAGAAATAATCACCCTTATCACATGAGTCCATCTTCTAGTCCTTTCCCTCTGAGTGCAGTTGAGCCATTTATACGGATTTGCCTCTCAGAATTACACTGAAAAGTACATCCGTGCCATAAATCTCTGTTTCTTTAGGCCCGATTCCTAGAGGAACAGATGGAACCCCCTTGAGCCACATTTCTGGAGTATTGGCCGCAGACTCCTCTATCTATGCTCTCTTTATTAAGGTGGAGCCTTGTTTGGGAAAGGAGGGACCCCGGAGACTCGAGATGAGCCCTGAAATCATGAGGAGGACAAGCCGGCAGTGAGGCTGTCAGGGTCCCCGGCAGTGACCCACAGAGCAGGGACGAGCCTGCCCACAGCCCCCTCATGGGTCCTCCCCCACAAGCATCCCTGCCGCGAGTCCTGGGACTCACCTCCCGCAGGCCCGTCCCGGGACGCGCCCCAGCCACTCCAGCCCCTCGTGCGCCATAACTCAGCTTCTAACTCGAGCAACCAGGCCGTGCTCCAGGCAGCAGAGGGCTGCATGTCGGGCCCCTCCTGTCTGCTTGCGCCCTGGCCATCCTGGCTGGCGCCCATCGTCTCAGGGAGGAACCTCGGATGGCAGCACGGGTCAGTGAGTTACAGACGTGCGTTCATCCGGATGTAGGGTTAGTGGCGACAGTGAGAACCACTGGCACCTCTGTGAGCACGAGAGACCTTTAGAAAGCACACTGGGTGCCCATGGGAGCTGCAGGATGGACTGAGCCTCAGCGAGAAGCGTTGGCACTGGGCATAGCCCCTCCACAGCCCTCAGACTCCTCCAGCAGTGACCCCCTGCCCCTGCCTGCCCCAACCGTGGTGTCCCTCAAGTTCAGCTGGTGCGAGAGAGGGGGCTGCACTTCCCGCTCAAGACACCATGTGAGGAGAAGGGGGAGACCCCTGTCCTCCCCCAGCGGCAGGTGAGGGGAAGTCCACTTCACCTGAACCTGTATGGGAGGCCATGGCCAGTCACCCCTGTCCTCTCTGCCCCAAGATGGAGCTCCCCAGGCACAGAAGACAGATCCTCAGAGAGAGAACACTAGGGGCTCTCCCTGCAGGAAGAGAGAGAAACACCATTGGCTGGGGAGCAGGGGAGAGAGGAGAGCTCTGAGCACGAGGGGGAGGGCTGCCACAGGCTGGGGCGCTGCCCTATTGGTCAGGGGCCGAGGCTGTGTGGGCTTGTACGGGGTGGCCAGACTTCATCCTCCTGAGGTTTCCATCAAAACCAAATTCACCTCCAGAAAATACTTTCAACACCAACCACCAAAAGCCTCTGGGATCCTGGCAGCCAAGGAGGCCCGAGTTGCCATGTACCAATGATTACACGGTGGGGGCAGTAGGGGGACAGGCATGATGGAGCTGAGGGCAGCTCCTTTTGTCTGCTATGGAGGGATAGAGCCCCATCTCAAGGCACCGCAACATTTGTTCCCAAGCCAGGTGACAGTTCAGGGAGCTCCAGGCTGCCAGTGTCCACACTGGGGATTGTCCATGCCCAGGACACAACGATGTCCAGTCCCAGGGCTTGCCTGGGTCTGATGGGGGCGCACCAGTGTTGTGGGATCCCAGCTGAGCGACGTGTCACCCATATGGGAGGTGACGAAGGCTTTCTGGAAGGACAATTGAATCAGGGGGAGCCGGGCTTGCCGGGCAGAGGGGACAGACTGAGGCAGAGGCCCAGAGCCCATGGCCCCAGCGGGCTCACAGTGGGCTAACTTAAACAGGTACAGCTAAGGATTACTGAGTGTCTTTTGAGAACGTGAATCATGTCAGTCAATCTGCAAAGTGCTGCATTCACCCATGGAGCCCACCAGGTAGTGACGTCCCTTTCCCATTATTGGTGCTCCTCTGAGCGGGGATGAGGCTGGATATGAGGCTGCGGCTGGCATGAGCACCACCTGGGGGTCTCCCTACAAGACTGCAGTAGGTCTTCCTTCTCCTCTCTTGTCTTCTCCAACTACCTGTGCGCCAGGACAGGTACTTCCTTCTAAGACTTTAGCAATTTCACCGACAGGAGCGGGCGAGAGGCAGGGAAGCGAAGTCAGGTCTCCAAAGATTGGCCCAGAAACGCATACACACGGAAGGGCGGCTTCATGGGCTAGGGCAGTTGCTATAGCACGTTCTAGGACAGTGGGAGTGGGGAGGGCGCCGGCTTCAGTGCGGGGCGAGGCCCGCAGAGATGGGGGCAGAGCCTAGAGCTCAGCTGGTCCTTGCTGCTCTCTTTATGGCCTGGGGGACATCTGTTGGAGTTTCTCTACAAGGCTGTTGGAATTCTCAGGCCCAGACTCTCCCCTGTGTGTCCTCCTGCTCACAGGGTCGGGATCCTGGCCATGGACAAGTCCTGCAAGGGCAGCAGCCATGCCATCCTCATTGCTGTTTCTCAGCCCTGGCAAGGTCAGGGGGATACACTCCTGGACTGGGATCTGGTTCGGGTGTGCAAAGGATCCCTTCATAACTGGCTCAGGCCTGTGGGCCCCAGACGAAGCAGGTGCCTGCCCAGCCTCTCAGCAAGGGTGGGCTTCTGAAGACAGTGAAGGGTCTTCCTGTTTTGATGGTGTGTATCCAGGCTCGGCGGGACCCTGCTCTTCACCCCTGTTTGCAAGTGGGCCAACTGCGGGGAACTCTTCTAGGACCTGAATGTCGACCTTCCTCTTTCAGTGTCCCCAGGGCCCCTGCGTATGTGCCCAAGCCAGTGAACCCCTCTGCAAGGAAACTGGGGCATGCTCCTCATCACTGGATCTCTAGAGCTGCACTACCCAGCATGGTAGCCCCCAGCCCAATGGGCCTGCTTCTGTATCAGTGAGCCCTGTTTCAAGTGTGCATCCACTCTGGGTGCCAGTGGCCAGCATGTTGGACAGTGCAGAGAGAAGAGCTCCCCCCTCTCGGATGCTGTCCTGGGCGGCGGCTTTGAGTCCAGCACAAGGTTCAGAAACGGAGAGTAGCAACCTCCATGTGATTTGCCTCCTCTTTCGGTCTCTTTAATGCTATCTCTTTCGTAGTCAGGAGCTCCTTTTGTAGCTCTTTCCCATTCCCGCTTTCAGGACTCTCACCCTGAAGTACCTGGTCTCATCCAGGCAGCTGCGGTCATTGGGTTCCCAGTGTCCATAAAATCCCTCTGCAGCCCCTCTCACGCGCTTTCCTAGCCCTGCCCTGGGTTCTGAATGCCAAGCTGCGCCCTAATGTGCTGAGCAAGCCTGAATGCCAAGGTAGCAGGGCTGGGAGTCCGGAGAGCTGGGCGCCCCCTGCTGGAGCGGCCGCAGGAGTGCTGGCTCTTCCCTGGGCACTCCCTGCACAGGAACTTTCCTGCCTTGCGTGGCTCTGGACATGCGTTATTCCTTCCAGCTCTGCATTTCGTTCCAGCAGGCGTCTGCTTCCAGAAACTCTCTCGTCATGGACTCCAGAGAAGGGACTGAGTACAAGGTCATGCTAAAGTAGAGAACTGGGCGTGTGGAACAGGTGCACAGATGAAGCTGGGAAGGCAGAGAAGTTCACGTATACTTTGTTGCTTTCCTATGTGTTTATTACCACCGCCTGAGACTTTTTTTTTTTAACTGAAAGGCACAGGCAAGGTTTGGTGGTTGTGCTAGAAGGAAAAAGCCTTATAAAGGCAAAAGGGAAGCCGTCCAGGAAGCTGCCCACTTTTGAGGTGCAGATCTCACGACAGGACTGTCTTGAGTGGAGGGGTGGGGGGAGAGGAAGGGTCACCTTTGCCCTCCTGTTCCGTGAGACCTGAGACAACCGGCTCCTCCCTCAGCCCAGGTCTGTGGGACTCGGACTGTTCCTCCCTGGAGACCTGGACTCTTCCCCTTCCCTTTGCATGATTTCCCTGTGCAGGGCACCTGACCCCGAAAACTGCCCAGCCCGTCACCCAGGTGAAATGGCTCTGTGTGCTGACAGATCACACCCTCCGCACAGAGCAGCAAACAGACCTCAGTACCTTGGGCGTCTGGCCTCTGAGCATTGTAGGGGTCAAGGTCATCTTCCCAGGGCCCCAGACGCGCCCACACAGCCACCCTGCTGAGCCCCTCTTCCATCCATCGCTGTGACCCCTGTGGACTCCTGCTTGTGCTACAGATTCGGTCCCTGCTCATCGCAACCCCCAGCCTGGGCCTCCGAGGAGCTGCGGCCTGCCCACTGCTGGGGGCTTCAATCAGCCCTGAGGCCGACAACAGCGCCACCTGTCGGCTCCTCCGGGAACACGCGTCCCTCCCAAGTCAGCTAATGGAAGGGGGTAGCTCCTTCCTGAGCTGTGTGGACTTAGAAGGAGCTTTGGTGAATAAGCTTCCCATTTAACGTTGGAAGCTCTAGAGTCTTTAATTCAAAATCAATTAATTGACGTATACTGTGTACATTAAGCAATTTTTACTACCAGTTGTTTTAAAAATATGTTTACCTAAAATAAAGAGCCTCCCAGGCCAAGAAAGCTCTTAAACTATTCTGAGGCAATGACCCCAGTGACGGCCACTAAGGTCATCCTCCCTGTCATAGAGTCTTAGTCATGCAAAGTCTCCGCAGGTGTAGTGTTTGCCATCTGGCCTTACAGTCTTTCCCCGCATTTCTCGTCCTAAGTTCGGTCCTCTCTCTTCAAGGGGTCATGGGAAAAATACTGCCCGAGGTCTTGCATGATGACTTGAATGCCAAGACTTTTATTCCGTATAAATCAGGTTTTCTAGCTATAAAATCCGAGGCTCACAGTTTCTTCCCTTCAGTGTCTTTCCATACATTCCTCCATTTTCTTCTGACACAAAATATGGCACTCAGAAATGTGGATGACATTCTAATTTCCTGTCCTTTATAGGTCATTTGCTCCATTTTTTCTAGATGCCCAAGGATTCCCTTTTTCTTTAAATTTTCATTAAATTTTACATTTTAATTTTAACTGGATTTTTCTCTCAATGATTTTACTAGACGATGTCCTGCCGTCTGTCATTCTGACTCAGTGCACAGGGTGCTCTGTGAATACACAGGTTGAAAGCATTACTTTGTTTCCAGGAACATTTCTGACCTATGACTTTTAACACTTTTGTGTCTTTGCCTTGGTTTTCTCGCAGGCACTCCCATTATTCATTTTCTCCCCTTATGCTCACATTTTGACATTCTCTCTCAGATCTTGTCATCTCTTGCTTAGTTTCTTTTTCGCGTTTTCCTCCTCTCGGCTTCCATTCTCACACAGCGCTGTCTGCGGGCTTGCTTTCACTACTTCACATTTCATTTACAAGGTGACCTTTCAATATGCTTCTTCTTCTTCCCTGAGGCCTGTCCTTCCATGCCTGAGCTTTTCTAATTCTAATTTATGGTGTCATTCAATATCCTGTATCGTTTTCTTAATGCTTTTTACTTCGTTTTTGAGCAAAGCCCATCAAAGTAGATGAAGTGTGTCAGGAAACAGTGCTTTCCTTCTGGGCAGTGGCCCTATTCTGCACTCCCTCCCCTTTTCCCCTACAGCCCCACTGTCTGGGATTCAACAGCAGGGCTCTCCTGTCAGGAAACTTGTTTTCTTGGATTTGTGGGAAGCCCTATGACTCAGAGAGACCTTCTAGCCTCACAGAGCTCTCTCTCCTATTGTTGCTGTGAAGTGCTCAAAACCAGGGCAGCTTGCTTCTGGAGTTGTTCTAGCTGTGTCCCCCACTCCTCCTTCGTAGGGCTCTGCTCTCTTGCTGCTTCTGCTGCAACTGTCCTTCTCATCTGGGTTCTGCTCTTTAATGTAGCGAGCAGCCTGCACAACTCAGAAGGGACACTGGCTTCATCTTCCCCAAATCTGTAGCCACGCCTTACATGGTTATCTATGCTCTGATTCATTTAACGTCAAAGCGATTTTCCATTATATGCATGTTTTTACATGATTGCATTTTAGAGTTTCTTCTTGGCTTCTTTTTAATTAGTATTTTATTCTTATACTTAATCATTTTTAGTTTTTTATTTTAGTCATGGATTTTCTTTGATTTTTGTATTTATATTTGAGTTTTCTGATTTTAGAGTTGTCAATTTTCACTCCATTTATTTTATTAAAAAAATAGAATAGATTTACTTATTTAGCAAATACAATCTTCTCTGCTAGGTTTTTGGAAAATAAAAGAGAAAAATAGAAGATGAAGGTCGCAGCTGAAAGAAACTTACAGTCTTAGGCAAACCTTATATATTACAATGTCAAAAGCATTGGTAAAAAGTCTACAAATGGAGTTCTATGGAGGTGACAGTTCCTGATGAAGCTGATGAAGATTTCGTGTAAGGGGCAACATGAGACTCTCCAAAAGAGAAGAAAGGGAAGGATATTTGGCGTATGTGCAATGTCTGAATGTTATCGTTTTATTTATTTTGGAGTTGTCTATTTTCAGAAGTATATGGTTTTATTATGGCAATTTATTTTAGTGCTTACATGGCTGTGATTTTATTCTAGTTCTCTAGACTCCTAGTCACGTAAGTTCAGAATCAAGTACTTCATCAGCAATGGCTTTGGCGAGTATCTGGTACAGGCTCCAGGCTCCCCCGTCGGATCCTGAGTATGTCACAGAGCCTCCAGGTATCATCTTAAACGCTAAGTTTTGTGTTATTGAATTGGATGAGTTCACAATATTTTGGATATGAACCCTTTTTCAGTTAGGTAGTTCGCAAATATTTTCTCCCACTCAGTATGTTGTCTTTTCAATGTGTTGATGATCGGTGATTTCCTTTGCTGTGCAGAAGCTTTTTAGTTTGGTGTAGTCCCAGCTGTTAGTTTTGCTTTGTAGCCTTTGCTTCTGGTGTTAAATCCAAAAATCAGTATCAAGAATGATATCAAGAAACATTCTTCCAAAAACATTGTGTGTTAAGGTGAACAAATGAATAGATATATTCTGACACCTCTGTGCTCCATACTATTAATAGATTCTTGGCTGGCTCAGCGGGCACAGCATCTGACTCTTGATCTCAGAATCTTGAGTTCAAGCCCCGTTTTGGTCATGGAGCCCATTAAAAAAGGGGGGGTTGTTAAGAGCATTCTGCCCCATTTTCATGTAGGCATTTTATGGGTGTAGCTCTTTTGTTGAAGTCTGCTACCTTTTGACGTCCTTTTTGTGGATGGGGTTGGACAGGCATCCAGTTGCATTCCTTTGCTTGCGGCTGCCCAGTGTTTCCAACACCACTTATTGTGCAGACTGTTGCTCCCCTATTTTATATTCTTGGAGTTTTGTTGTAAATTAATTGATGAATTAATTGTCGATTTCTTTCTGGGCTTTGCAGTCTGTTCCATTGATCTGTGTGTCTGTCTGTATGTCAATACCATACCGTTTTGATTTCTACAACTTTGTAATACACTTAGACATCAGAAAGCATGATGCTTCCAGTTTTGTTCTTTCACAAGATGGCTTTGGCTACTCAGGGCTTTCTGTGGTACTCTTCACTTTGTAGGATTATTTGTTCTATTTCTGGAAATGCCATTACATGTTGGTAGGGTGAGCACTGAACGTTTAGCTTGCTTTACATAATGTGGGCCTTTTGATTACATATATTCTTGGGATCCATTAGCGTGGGAAGCCTTCTGACTTAATTCTGTCTTCCTCAAATTCTTTCACTAATGATTTATGGTTTTCAGTATACAGGTCTTTCACCTCTTGATGAAAATAATTCCTAAGGATTTTAGTCTTTTTCAGTGATTATTAATTAAAAATGATTTTCTTAATTTCTCTCTATGATAGCTTCTTATTGGTGTGTCGAGATGAAACTCATTTTTATATGTTGAATCTGTGTCCTTCAGCTTTACTGAATTCATCTGTTAGTTCTGTGAGTATTTTTATAGAGTCATTAGGGCTTCAATATATCATATCATGTTCCCCTAATAAGTGAAAAATTAACTGGGAATATAAGTCGATGCCATGTAACTTAGAAGAAAGGATACAGATATGCTCAGTGATAGTTTTCAAATTCTCTAAAATGTTTTGTGATTAATGTAATCAAAGGAATCCATAAATATGGCTTGTTTTCATGTACTGTTTTCTTTAAGCCGGATGTACAGAGCTGTGGCGTGGACCAATTATTCCCAATACTTTCCCAACCTACACCCTGTGCGTTTTGGGAGGCCTCCACGGTTCTCTCTACTTTCTTCTGTTCTGGAACTCAGTGCCTGACTCAGCTGCTCAGAAAATACTTCTCGAAATAGTGCACTTGGGAAGAAGCCTATTTCTTCATAGATCACCTAGAAACGCTGAATTGTACAGAATTGTTTTTGATCTCGCCGGGAATCCTTGAAGATGTCCCAGGTGGAATGTGGCTTGTTTCACAGACAGATCAGGGAGCCCCGCAGCGCTCCTGCAGTGCCTCCTGTGGCCACCAGAGGGGGGTGTGTGCTCTCAACAAGGACCCTGCTCGGAGAGTCCACAGAAGACCCAAGTGAATCTCCTCTGGGACTTCCTTTACAATCAGGCAATTGCTTCCGGATGATTTATTCTAAAGTCTTTGGGATCTACTGACAACTCAACTTGTTACTGACAAGTAACAATCTAAGGTCCTACAGTGACTAAATCGTGTCCCTTCTTACATGTGCAGATACAGGAAATTATAAATGAATGAATGAAGATGGACCTTCACCTCACGTGAGACAGAAAATGAACCCCAAATGGATCACAGACCTGAATTTAAGAGCTGAAGCTATAGACCTCTGAGAAGAAAGCATTAGAAGAACTCCCCCTCACCTTAGATTTGGCATCTGTTTCTCAAGGATGACCCCAGAATCAACAAGTGGAAGAACAGAGACATGGGTAAGTTGGTCCCAACAGGACTGTCTGTCCTCTTGGCTCCCCATGTGCTCCAGGCTCCAGGCAGGACCTGTACCAGTCATTTCTTTCTACAACCACGTAGCAGTAGCCGGTACGTTCTCCGTTTTAGGGATGGGGTCTGTAGCTTCAGAGCCCCGCCTGGCGTCACCCAGCTACCAAGAGGCTGAGCAGGGGCTAGAACTGCTGACTCTCTGCCATTGGACTCTGTGCTCCATCGAAACGGCTCCTCCCTGGAACTCAGATGTGCAAAATCCACATCTAAACCCCGAGGCCTGGGGACCTCACTGAACTCAGGGGGCAGTGGTGCCCGCTCTGACTGGGGCTGGGCCTGGGCCTGTTGTCTGACGATGGCAGGCCTTGGCCCTGAGGCTCTCCCAGTACCAGCCAGCCTTCATCTGGGCAGGAGGAGGGTTCTCCCTGGCACCAGGCACAAAGGTTCATGTAACCTCAGACCTGAGAAGTCCCTTCTGAAGCATCTGGATGCAGCCTTCTTGTCAGGTGGGGCCCCCAGGGGTGGCAGGAACCTGGAGTCAAATCCCGCCTCAGCCTCACTGTGGAGCACGGAAGTTGGAAGTTCCTTAAAGCCTGGATTCCCTTATTAGTCAAAAGGGGACAGCATTTCTACCATCCTCGTGGAATTGTTATTGGAATTGACTGACATGATTCACGTTTTCAAAAGACACTCAGTAATCCTTAGCTGTACCTGTTTAAGTTAGCCCACTGTGAGCCCACTGGGGCCATGGGCTCTGGGCCTCTGCCTCAGTCTGTCCCCTCCACCCGGCAAGCCCGGCTCCCCCTAATTCAATTGTCCTTCTAGAAAGCCTTCGTCACTTCCCGTATGGGTGACACGTCCCTCAGCTGGGATCCCACAACACTGGTGCGCCCCCATCAGACCCAGGTGAGCCCTGGGACTGGACATCACCCAGAGCTTGTGTCCTGGGCATGGACAATCCCCAGTGTGGACACTGGCAGCCTGGAGCTCCCTGAACTGTCACCTGGTTTGGGAACAAATGTTGGGGTGCCTTGAGATGGGGCTCTATCCCTCCATAGCAGACAAAAGGAGCTGCCCTCAGCTCCATCATGCCTGTTCCCCGTCTGCCCCCACCGTGTAATCATTGGTACATGGCAACTCGGGCCTCCTTGGCTGCCAGGATCCCAGAGGCTTTTGGTGGTTGGTGTTGAAAGTATTTTCTGGAGGTGAATTTGGTTTTGATGGAAACCTCGGGAGGATGAAGCCTGGCCACCCCGAACAAGCCCACACAGAGCCTGTGCCCCTGACCAATACGGCAGCGCCCCAGCCTGTGGCAGCCCTCCCCCTCGTGCTCAGAGCTCTCCTCTCTCCTCTGCTCCCCATCCAATGGTGTTTCTCTCTCTTCCTGCAGGGAGAGCCCCCAGTGTTCTCTCTCTGAGGATCTGTCTTCTGTGCCTGGGGAGCTCCATCTTGGGGCAGAGAGGACAGGGGTGACTGGCCATGGCCTCCCATACAGGTTCAGGTGAAGTGGACTCCCCCTCACCTGCCGCTGGGGGAGGACAGGGGTCTCCCCCTTCTCCTCACATGGTGTCTTGAGCGGGAAGTGCAGCCCCCTCTCTCGCACCAGCTGAACTTGAGGGACACCACGGTTGGGGCAGGCAGGGGCAGGGGGTCACTGCTGGAGGAGCCTGAGGGCTGTGGAGGGGCTATGCCCAGTGCCAACGCCTCTCGCTGAGGCTCAGTCCATCCTGCAGCTCCCATGGGCACCCAGTGTGCTTTCTAAAGGTCTCTCGTGCTCACAGAGGTGCCAGTGGTTCTCACTGTCGCCACTAACCGCTGCCATCCGAGGTTCCTCCCTGAGACGATGGGCTCCAGCCAGGATGGCCAGGGCGCAAGCAGACAGGAGGGGCCCGACATGCAGCCCTCTGCTGCCTGGAGCACAGCCTGGTTGCTCGAGTTAGAAGCTGAGTTATGGCGCACGAGGGGCTGGAGCGGCTGGGGCGCGTCCCGGGACGGGCCTGCGGGAGGTGTGTCCCAGGACTCGGGGCAGGGATGCTTGTGGGGGAGGACCCATGAGGGGGCTGTGGGCAGGCTCGTCCCTGCTCTGTGGGTCACTGCCGGGGACCCTGACGGCCTCACTGCCGGCTTGTCCTCCTCATGATTTCAGGGCTCATCTCGAGTCTCCGGGGTCCCTGCTTTCCCAAACAAGGCTCCACCTTAATAAAGAGAGCATAGATAGAGGAGTCTGTGGCCAATACTCCAGAAATGTGGCTCAAGGGGGTTCCAACTGTTCCTCTAGGAATCGGGCCTAAAGAAACAGAGATTTATGGCACGGATATACTTTTCAGTGTAATTCTGAGAGGCAAATCCGTATAAATGGCTCAACTGTTGAACAGCTGGGGCAGCTGAGGAAATGCTCTGTGGCCACTGAGAATGCCCCAGGGGACAGGAGTGACAGTGTCTGTCCACTGTGGGGACGTCAGGTAGATCGAGAGCCCAGCCCTGGAACCGCCCTGCCCCACCATGTCTCACACACACACACACACAGACACACACACACACTGCACTCAGAGGGAAAGGACTAGAAGGTGGACTCATGTGTTAAGGGTGATTATTTCTTGGAGAAGGAATGTGTCTTCTTTTCTTCATATTCAAATGATTATTTTACTAAATAAACATAATCTGGCTAATACCTAAAGAACTGTTTACTTCAATACCAAATATATTAGTAGAAATGGGAAGATTTCATGTGAGATTTTAACATTTTTATAATATGCACATTACAATAAGATAAACGTGGTCTATTCAGGAAAATGAAAGAATTTAAAGGTGTCTCAAGGACCCTGACATTTCTCTTGTGGTTTCTGCGTTTCGAGGCATCCTTATAAATGGGAACCTATCCCACATAATGAAAAGACTTCATTTTGTGGCTTCCCAGAATCTTTGCATTGTCAGGAACATTCCTTTGTAATAAAAATGTTATTTTTATAAAAAATTGAAAAACATTATGAATCACTCTTCTGTTCTGTAACCAGACACAAAAGGCCATATTGTAGGATTCCAGGCACAGGAAAATCCCAGAACAGGTAAACATCAGAGACAGGGAGAAGAGCAGTGTTCTCTGTGATGGGAATGTTCTAGAAGTGAATGGTTGAGCAACACTCTGAGTGTACCTCATGGCACCTGGATATACAATTGAAAAGGATCAGAGGGGCGCCTGGGTGGCTCCAGCCCTTAAGTTTCTGCCTTCTGCTCAGGTCATGATCCCAGGATCCTGGGAATGAGCCCCCATCAGGCTCCCTGCTCAGCGGGAAGCCTGTTTCTCCTGCTCCCTCTGCCCCTGCTTGTGTTCCCTCTCTCGCTGTGTCTCTCCCTGTCAAATAAATAAATTAAAACTTTATAAAAAAAAGAAAGAAAGAAAGAAAGAAAAGAAAAGGATCAGAGTAGGGGCGCCTGGGTGGCTCAGTTTTAAGCTTCTGCCTTCGGCTCAGGTCATGATCCCAGGGTCCTGGGATCCAGCCCCACATCAGGCTGCCTGCTCAGCGGGAAGCCTGCTTCTCCTCTCCCACTCCCCCTGCTTGTGTTCCTACTGTCGCACGCTCTCTCTGTCAAATCAGTAAATAAAGTCTCTATTTAAAAAAAAAAAGGAAAAGAAAAGGATCAGAGTAAAATGTTATGTAAACTCAGATTCTACTTTATTTAACGAACAAAGTACAGGAAGCCATTATACAGGTGCATACAGACCAGAAACACTACAAAGAATGCAATGCCAGGGGAGGGGAAGCCGTCCTTCGGGGCTGTAGTCAGCACGAGCTGCTGCTCGGGGGCCGGGGCTGGTTGCTCCACTGGGGCAGGGGGCTGCTCGGGCCCGGCGGCGACCCCAGGACCAGGGCCTGGACCCTGCTCGACCTCCGGGTCGGGCATCGGTGCGGGTGGCTCTTCCAGCGGAGGAGCGTGAACGAGCGCTCTGACTAGCACCTGCGCCGGCGCCCACGGGGCAGGGGGCGCCCCTGCTCTCCCTAGTGGCTGAGCCCCCGCAGCAGGGACGGGCTCGGCCCGCGGGGGCTCTGAGGCGACAGCAGGGGCCACAGCGGGAGCTGGGCGCAGTTCTTGCGCTCCTTCCGGATCTCGCTCCGGGGCTGGTGCTGTAGCTCCAGGAAGAGAAAGTATCGTTGGCCTGATGGGCTTCCCACGTCCCTCCTAAGTGAAGGAAACTTTTCTCCCCGCTCAGTGCTGTCTGAGTCCAGGATCCGATCCCTGGGAGGTCTCCCCGGTCGGCAGGCCATGCGGACAGGGATCTGGGACTACGCACTGCTCCCGGCCCAACCGCACTCTATGGAGGCTTGCTCTGCGTGGCCCGCCCGGTCCCCTCCACGGGCCCTCGCCAGGCACCCCCGGCCCTCCTCACCCCCAGCCTCTGGCTCCGGGGGCTCCACGCTTTGCAGCTGTGACAGCAGACGCTGGACACGGCGTTCCAGGTCCGAGCCTGGCATATGGAGGCCCATGTACTTGAGCAGCACGTTCAGGCAGGGAAAGTCTGGGGGCTGGAAAAAATCCTGGCGATATTGGTCCAGCCATGTGCCCAGGATGGAGGAGATGGCCCTGGGGACAGACAGGTAGGCAGGGAGTCAGAGGACAAAGCACCCTCCCACACAGATGTCCCAGGGAACCCCTGAATGTCAGAGACCGGGCCTACTCCTTGTCCACCTGTGATCTGGAAGGACTGCCTGACACAGGCCTGGTCACAGAGGACAGGCTGCCAAAAGCCTTTGTGAGGGGGAGCCCTTGATCAATGGTGTGGCTATTTCTGTCCTTGTTGGGGGAGTCCGGGCACACTCGTCAGTCTGTGTCCTTGCCCACTTGCCACTTGGATTCAACTGCATGCAGCCAAGAAAGGGCGGTGTCGGGCCTGTTCATTGCCCTCACTGCACACATCACTGCTCTGAATATCCAGCCAAGGAGGGAGCAAAGGGACTCTGTCTCATGCCAGGCCTTCCCAGGACCCTCCCAATATCTCCAGCTTTACCTCCAGTGCCTAATGCTGCCTCATTCACTAGGTGCCATGAGTGGGTCTCTTTCCACTCACACTCATCTCCCACAGGGTGGGGGACGTCTGTCCCTGAGCTCTCACTGGGTCTCCTGAGCACCTGCTGAGCACCCAGTGTCCAGGTTCCACCAGATCGCTGAGTGTGATGGCCCCACACTCCTTGCTGTGGGTCCCGGGAGTGGGGTAGAGACAGGGCTGGGAGGGGGCAGGGATGGGCATTGACTCTCTTAGGGGCTGAAGCTGTCCTCCAGCCCCCTCTGCTCTCCCACAGTGCCCACAGCCCACCCACAGCTCCCCTTTTTCCCAGAATCCTAAAACAGGAGTCGCAGATGTTTGGGATGAGGGTCCAGCTGCCCCCCATCTCACAGTCCCCTCGCTGCCCTCATGGGGAGGGAATTCCCTCCTGCAGTAGCCGAAGCTCACTCACATGTTCCGCTGCTCCAGGCCTCCGCCGAGCTCATCCGAAGTAGAGGGAATGCCCCCATATCTAGAGGAGGCCAGAGGGGCACCACATGAAATGTCCTGTGGATGCCACCTCTCATCATGTGTAGTGTCACTGTCTGACCCCCGACTAGTCTGGAGCCCTGGGGTGCTGTCTGCTCTGTGCAGGGGTCAGTCAGCTCCTAGGGAAGCGCCTGCACTGAGTGGGGCTTCCTGAATGCTTGATGAATGGAAGGGTCCCAACCACCCCATCACAGATATCTGAGTGGGCCTGGGCCCCCTGCTCAGCCCCAGGCATCCCTGCTCTGGTTTCACCCAGGACACGGACCCCAGATGGAGTCTCAAATCTCCCTTTCAAATGGCAAAACAGCCCAGCTCATGACCATAGTGACAGTGAGGGATGAGGCAGAGGATTCCTTGTGAGGAGCAGGACAATGATAAATGAGCACAACCACAGCCCCTCTAGCAGGCCTTTCTGCAGGCCCAGGCCCCCAGGTCTGGTGTCCCTAAAGGACACCACCGAGTCCCTATAATAAGTCTGCCCCAGTCAGAGGAGCAAAGCGAGGCTCGAGGAAGTTTGGTTACATTCCCAAGACTCACAACCAGGCGGTGGCCAGATCTCACTGGGCTGTGGAGGGGCAGGGTGCTCACGTTGTAAAGAAGAGGTCCAGCACCTCGGGGTGGTGGCAAAAGCTGTGTACGTGCCTAGGAATGTGGAGATGTGGCTGAGGTCTCTGCCTACGAAGGCAAGCACCAGGTGTTATTGGCATCTCCAGCAGGTCAGCCCGGTTGGTCCAGAGCATGCGGGTCTCATTCCTCTCTGTGGCTGAGCCGTTTTTATCCTGAGGTGAAATGGAGGAGACATGCACTCAGCTCTGTAGCCACCAGGAGGGTTGGGGGTGGGAGCGCAGACCAAATCCCCAAGATCTCAATGACTTATGGCAACAGGTGGGACAAGAGGGCCCACAGTAGAAAAAACAATGAGGTGCCTGGGTGGTTCATTGGGTTAATCCTAAGACTCTTGGTTTTGGCTCAGTCACGATCTCAATGTCTTGAGATCGAGCTCCTCGTAGGGCTCCGTACTTAAGGGCAGAGTCTGCTTGACGATTCTGTCTCTCCTTCTGCTTCTCCCCACTCTCCCCCTGCCTCTCTCTCAAATCAATCAATCAATCGACCAATCAGTAAGTCTTTCAGGAAAAAGAAAAAAGGTCCTTGGCATCCATACAAGGAATTGAAGTCGATGATGTTGGAACACATTTTATGTCAGGTCAGGTTGTTAGCTGAGTACGGACACCACCTCTCCGGATGAACGGCATCGATCCCGTGATCTCTGACAACATACCCCATTCTTGACATGAGAGCACAGACACGTTTTCTTAGGTGAGAGGGCTCAGGATAGTAGGGCATGTAGGATGTTTAGTGCAGCACTGTGAGTTGGCCACAGAGGGGAGTCCCATCAAAACCCTGCATCAGTCAAGGCCTCAGTGGCTGTGGTAACTGACTGCCCTTCTGGAATGTTGTACAATGAGGCCCCTGCTCCTGACCCTGTAGGGGCTCGAGGGATGTGGACTTTCACAACCAAAGGGCAAAGCAGGAGACAGAGTACCATGAGCCCCATGTCCCTTTGGGGAAAACTCTCCCAACTCACCATGATCATGTGCAAGATTGGAGAAGATGGGGAAGGACTGTTAGGCCAAAGGGGACACCCGGAGGACTAGTTAGCAAAATGCATAGCACAGTGCAAGACGATTCTAGCTGAATGGGATGAGACATGGTTTCAAGTCTCTTTTCTGATATTCCTACAAATACGTGGACAATGACGGTGCATCTGGCCCAGGCAGGGGCAGGGCCCTGAGGGCAAGTTTGGGGAGGAGATGGGGATGCAGATTCAGATGGAGCAGGACTGTGGGAGGGAGCCCAGGGCAGTAGCAGGCTGGCTTCTGGGACCTGAGGCCCTTTTGCTGCATCGGGGCCCTGGGGGGTGGGTCAGCCCAGCACCTGCACTCACCCTGAGCCAGCGCTGGACTCTGTTGCCAGTGCGGGGCACCTTCCTGTCTTTCACGGAGGGAGCGCGGAGGCCCTCATCGTCCAGGTCCTGCCCCGTCTCCTGTCGGGAGCTCTGTAGAGACAGTGCCAGGCAGCCAGGCACGAGGCCTCAGAGCCCTGTGCGGCTACCTTTGCTGGGCCTCGGATCCAGGGACTCCACTCCACACACACACCACACCACAGGATGCACAGCCCTCCACCGCGGAGAGAAACGTGACACAGCCTCAGGGCCTTGGATTCACTCTGGCACAGGTGAGAGGCCCTCAGGGATCCTCATCGCCCGCCCTCCCACCTCCCCACCCCCCGCCCACCATGATGTCGGTGTGAACATGAAGGCACCGCCAGGGCATCCGCTGCCCTGTGACGTCCTCCAGCCCAGGGGCAGGACTTCCCCCCCCCACATCCCTCCTTCCCGGAAACTCAAGAGGAGGGGATGGGGCTGCCCTGGGGTGGCTCAGGGAGGTGGCTTGGCCTGGCCCGGCCTTCTCTGTATTACCTTATGGCCCCTCGTGCCAAACGCCCTGAGGCAGCGGGGGCGAGCCTTGAGCCAATGTCTGCAGCAGGTGAAAAAGCCCTTACCCTGGGGTTTCTGGAAGCCAGAGCCCCAGGAAGTAGGCAAACAACAAGAGAACATCTTTCACGATCGGATGTCTCCAGTCAAGTGACCCTGATACGGGACTACAGTAGAATGTGGGTGCCTGGTCACGGGGCTTCCAAGTTCTGTTGGGGTCTGTGGTCAAGGAAGTGACTTCACTGCCTGGGATCCCCTACCTGGGTCCACTCCTGGATTGACACCCCACCAACAGTGCTCTGGGCTGCCGGCTGCTCATCCCCGGTCTGCATGCAAGGCCACATCTGTGCCCAGTGACACAGTGCACCCCTCACCACAGCCCGCAGGCAAGGTCTGGGTGCAGCCAGGGCCCCAGCTTGGAAACACACTCGGCGTCAGACACAACTCTCCACTCCTACCTGGTCTGACCCTGCCTAAGCCACTGTGCTTGTCAGGGACGGTCTGTGTCTGGTCTGTCCAGTGCACAGTATTCCAGCACGGACTTCCTCCAGACGTCCCAGGCATATGTGGGATGATATCTATGAAACTGGAGGAGTGGTGTCCCATGTAGGAAATACCTCCAACCACATTTTCTTCCTCTTCTCACCTCTGAGTCCGGTACTGGTCAGATTCCACCCCACAGTCCCTACTGGTGTGTGTGTGTGTGTGTCTGTGTGCGTGTGCGTGTGCGCCTGTGGACGCTCAGCATGTTGTGCACGTGTGTACACCAGGGCTCACACTCTGGAGACCCAGAAGAGGGCAGCCCCTCCGACAGAGGGATGGGCAATAGCTTCCCAAGATCTTAGGCTTCCTAATTTCCAGAGCAAACCCTAAAGAAGGCGGTGGAGCCTTGGCCCTTGTAGGTCAGAATCCACCCTTACCCCTAGAGTCTGCCTGTCCTGTGCTGCGAGCCATTACCTCCTTTCCAATGGGTGTGATGTGGATAGGGGGGCACTCAGTGGGTTGCCGTGACCTGGTTCCTCCTCAGACAAGAACGTGCTGGAATGCCTCCTGTAGGATATCAATGCTCACCCTCACCCCCACACCATCTCCATGTCTGTAGCCACTTACTTCAACACGACCTTTTCCAGAGCCCCCACTGAATGGTGAGGTGCATCCAGGGCCCCAACTTTGAGGACATTCAAAGAGCTGGGTTCGTGCCTGGTCCAGCCTTCTTACCAGTCCTCGATCCTGGGCAAGGCACTGACCCAGCAGAGGTCTTCCCCTTCTCCCCTCAGTGGCTACCGCCGATCCCCAACTCCTGTGTACACATCCTTGTATAACCCCCTCCCCTGGAGTGTGATCTGGACATAGTGATTCACTTCCATTCCACAGAACATGGCAACACAAACCAAAGCCCCTTCTGAGATTCGGTTATAAAAGCTCCGTGCCCGGCCCCGTGCTGACCCTGACCCGTGTTCTCTCAGATCCCCACACTGGGGAACAAGCCCCTATGCGGAACCATGACACAGGCATGTGCACGTGGCCTAGCACCGAGGGCCAACAACAGACAGAAGAACTCAGGCCTTCAAGATGGACTGAATCCTGCCAACACCCCTAAGTGAGCTCGGGTTCTAAATGAAGCAGGTCCTGCCTTGGTGTTGTCAACAGCCCCAACCTCCTGAGAGGCTCTGGTAGGAGCCCCCAGCTGAGCACTGCTGGGGTCCTGATCCCCGGAGACTGTGCCCCAGTGAGTGTTTGTGGGCAAAGCCACCGATTGTGGGGAGATGTGGTGTGACCCAGCACTAGGAGCAGGGCGCTGAGACTGTCCACCTGCCCCAGGCCCTGCCCCTCCTCCTCTCCCTCTCTGCTCTCCTCCTCAGCTTCCTCCAGCCACCCTGGCCTCCTTTCTAACCTCCACTCTGGCAACATCAACTTGGGCCTCCACTCCTCTGCAGCGTGGTGCCCTCTGCTGGCTGCATATACTTGGATTTGTGCTGGGGTGTCTCCTTGGCCTGCCTCAGGAAATCTCAATGTCACCTCAGCATGGCCTTGTCAGACCCCTCACCTGCCAGAGCTCAGGACCCAGCTGTCGCCCCTGTTCTCTTCCTATGGAGCAACTGCTCTTTTCATTCATGTTTTTCATTCATGTTTGTCCATCTTCCCTCTAGACCCTGAGCTCCTAGAGGGAGAACCCTGGTGGCTGAGAAGCACCTGCCTCATCTGAGTGCTCAGGGCACAACGGCTGATGAACAGGCCAGAGGATCCATCCCACCACCGACCAGCTCAATTGTTGGAGCCTAATCGATTTGGGTCCTTTGGAAGTGCTTTTGTTTTCTTTTGTTTTGTGTTTTAAGTAAACTCTGTGTTCGATGTGGGGCTCAAAATCACCACCCCGAGATCCAGCACCACGTGTCCTACTGACTGAGGACGCCAGGTGCCCTTTTGGTCATTTTTAAAGCTACTAGGCTGATAACTATTGAAGTTAACTTGGTGATTTCAACATTTAGCAGGTATATTTCGTTATGCTGAATTACCAAATATCTCCCCAAGTTTCGGTAGCATGTCACCATGGATTCCCCCACAAGCCAGCGCTGAGTGGCTGTTCAGATGGGAGATGGAGCGCATTCCTGTGGTCATTCAGGACCCCAGAGTCCCTGCACCGTGGGCCTTCTCCCTCCCTGGGAGGTCATGTACCTCTGCAGCCATGAGCACAAGGGGGAAGGTGACAAAGATATACATACAGGAGAGTGTTCCTAGCCAGCTCTAAAAGGCTCAAAATGTCCACCTTCATGCTCAATCTTTTACTTTTCAGGGGGATTTTATTTATTTATGAGAGAGGAAAGAGAAGAAGTAGGGGGGAGAGGCAGAGGGTGAATTAGAACGAGAGAGATGCTGGGGTGAGGAGGACAGGGGGTGACTGGTGAGGGCCTGTGGAAGGAACAGCTTAGGCCATGCAGAGCAAGCCTCCATCGACTGTGGTTGGGCCGGGAGCAGTGAGTAGTCCCAGATCCCTGTCCCCATGGCCTGCAGTCTGGGGAGACCTCCCAGGGATTGCTTCATGGACTCAGACAGCATTGAGTGGTCGGAACATTTCTTTTATTTAGAAGGGACGTGGGAAGCCCATGAGGCCGATGATACTTTCTCTTCTGGGAGCTACAGCACCAGCCCCAGAGCGAGATCCGGAAGGAGCGCAAGAACTGGGCCCAGCTCCCGCTGTGGCACCTGCTGCAGCTTCCGAGCCCGAGTGCCGCGGGTGGGGATGAGTGTGAGGGGCATATGGCTGAGGATACAGCAGTGGGGAGGCACCCGGCTTAAGGAGGCTACTGCAATTTTCATGAGCGAAGAAGTGCCAAATGGAAACTTTTATAAGTCTCCTACTGTGGGGGACTTAAAGGTGTTCAAGTGGGGAAGCAGGGTGGAGTCCCCGCTGTGACAGTGTGATCTCAGGATCCCGGGGGTCACAAGAAGAGCGGGTGGGGCCTGAATGCTTCAGAGTTCCCAGACGTCAGATCGGAAAGGCTGGCTGAAAGCCGTGAGTCTAGGTGCTGGCTTCCTGCTCTATGTAGCCCTAAACCACGAATCCCAGCATGGTTGCGGGGTGGCTTTCCTGGGAAGGGTCCAGCAAAAAGCAGAAGCATGGCAAGCCCTCCAACACCCAGGACGTACAGCATGAGTCTGGGCCACAGGAATCCATAGAACCTGGAGTTGGAACTCAGTCTCGGGCCTGAGATAGGAACGCTTCGTCACTGGCAGGTGAACAGAGTTCTGACAGAAACCGGGGAGGTAAGACAGACTGCTTTTCTGTGAGGGCTCACTGAAGAGCTGGGGGGCAAATTTTCAGCTCCTGGGTAGGGAGCAGGGTGCAGCCATATTCATCCCGCCCATTGGGGCCGCAAGCCTTCAGGGAGTAAAAGAGCGCCACCTCCTGGAATCCAGAGCCGCTTACACTGAGGCCTGCCTCTGCTGGGAGAGGGGCATTTGCACTAGTTGAAGTACACCTGAGGATCAGTGCTCAGGGCCCTCCCCCCGAAGGCCAGCACAAACCACTCAGTCCTGCCACGTTTAGTGATCAGAGAGGGCTGCAAAGCTTCAGCTCCTAGGGGAAACACTAAGTAGCATTCTCGGTATGTTTATTTTTTTTAGTGTTTTATTTTTTCAGGTTTTTCTAGGGCGCCTGGGTGGCTCAGTTGTTTAAGCGACTGTCTACGGCTCAGGTCATGATCCTGGAGTCCCGGGATCGAGTCCCGCATCGGGCTCCCTGCTCAGCAGGGAGTCTGCTTCTCCCTCTGACCCTCCCCCCTCTCATGCTCTCTCTATCTCATTCTCTCTCTCAAATAAATAAATAAAATCTTAAAAAAAAAAAAAGAAATTGCCAGAAGACACGAACAGACAAATCCACAAGGAACACATAAATGGCTAACAGACACATAAAACAATGCTCAATATCGCTCTTCATCAGAGTAATACAAATCAAAACCGTAATGAGATACCACCTCACACCGGTCAGATGGCTAAACTGAACAGCTCAGGAAACAACATATGTTAGCGAGGATGCAGAGAAAGGGGAACCCTCTTACGCTGCAGGTGGGAATGTCAACTGGTGCCGCCACTCGGAATAGTATGAAGGTTCCTCAGAAACTTAAAACTAGAACTACCCTATGACCCAGCAATTGCACTACTAAGTATGTATCCAAAGGACAGAAAAGTAGTGATTAGAACGGGCACATGCGCCCCAGTGTTACGGCACCAATGTCCACAAGAGCCAAACTATGGAAAGAGCCCTGATGTCCATCGACTGATGAAGAGATCAAGAAGACTTGGTATAGATACACAATGGATATTACTCAGCCATCAACAGGAAGGAAATCTTGCCCCTTGCCACACTGTGAATGGAACTGGAGGGTATTATGCTAAGTGAATGAAGTCATTCAGAGAAAGACAAATACCATCAGATTTCACTCATATGAGGAATTTAAGATACAGAACTGATGAACTTAGGGGAGGGAAGGAAAAATAAAATAGGCTAAAAACAGAGAGGGAGACAAACGATCAGAGACCCTTACCTGCAGAGAACAAACTGAGGGTTGCTGGAGGGGAAGTGGGTGGGGGGACGGGGTAATTGGTGGATGGGCATTAAGGAGGGCCCTTGATGTCATGAGCAAATGATGAATCACTAAATTCTACCCCCCAAATTAACAATACACTATATGTTAGCTAACTTGAATTTAAATAAAACTAAAAAATACAAGTAAAAAAAAAAAGAGGTGTTCAAAAAATGTAAAAAAATCACTCTTCTCACTAGCTTTTTTAAAAATACATAAGTATTTTTCACTTTAAACATGTGTTAATATAAGATGTATGTGGAATTTAAGAAATGAAACAGATGAACATATGGGAAGGGGGAAAAGAAAAGTAAATGAGAGAAAGATAGAGGGCACAAGAGACTCCTAAGGATAGAGACAAACTGAGGGTTGATGCAGGGAGGTGGGTGGGGGGTAGGCAAGATAGGGGATGGGTTTTAAGGAGGGCACTTGTTGTGATGAGCACTGGGGTTGTATGGACGTGATGAATCTCTGAATTCTACAACAGAAACCCATTTTGCACTGTATGATCTCTACTAAAATTAAAATTAAACAAACAAACCTCTGTTAAGATGTGTTTGCCAATACTACTTTAAGTGAATTAATAAGTATTTTAAACCTTAAAAAGTCTAATATTGTAGATATTAATACATGTAACCCACGTAATGAACTGCTCTTTGATATCTTCAATAATTTTTCAAGCGTGGAAGGAAGGGTCTTGAGAGCACAAACTGGGAGCATTGGGATCCCAGGAATGCCTCCGGCTGTCCTGCCGCTGATGGGCCACAAGGGGGCAGCATGCTCCCTGCTACTCACCCACAGGGGTCTCCCCACATCCCTGTCCAGCACTCCTCCCACCTCCCTTCTTTCCTTCTCTGCACTCTCCTGGGCTGCACAGCCTCTTCATTACAGGAAGTAACCTTCTAAGCGTGGTGCCATCAAGACCAAGGCAGTCACATATTACTCTGTAAAAGTTCATCAGATGTCTCCTATGCAAAGCTTATCACCCAAGGCTGAGTGCACAGGAGAAGCCCCCTCTCAAAGAGTTAAATAAGTGGTGAGGGAGCGGGACCCAAAGGCCAGACATTAGAACAGCGACACGGCGATGAGTGCGAAAGCCCTTTATTTTCTATAAAGGACTGAATGTTACGAATAGATTCCTGACCTGACAGGCAGAGGAAAACCAACAGGGAGATACTGAGATACTGGCCAGGAATGTCTGGAAGGATCTGGAATCTCAGGGACATAAGAAGGACAAACACCAGGTTCTGAGAGACATAGAAGAGGAGGGATTGGAAAACCAGGAGCCAGGGAACAGGAAGGGGAACACGGGATTTTTCTATTTGGTAGGTGAGGTTTCCCAGAAGTCAGGAGAGTTTGAGCAAAGACCGCAGGTAAAATGGGATGTAGAGGACATTCTACCTTGGGAGGAGGTAGGTGGGGATCTAAGGAGCAGGCCTACTGGAGGGGCCTCCCTATGGAGTCAGGGGCAGGGTCCAAGCTGCCCCCAGCAGTCTGTCTCAGAGAACACAGGGGATGCTGGTGGCTGAAGGCCATGAGCAAGCTAGGTGGCGGTCAGCCTTGGTGTGGACTAGCCCAAAGGACAGTGGTCTGACTTACCCATGTCCATCCCAATACACCGGAGACACAGAATGTGTAATGTGGGGGCGGGGGTGTCAGGAGGCCTGTGGTCGGGAGTCCAGATCCAGAAATCTCCATGGAAGAGCATCTGGGAGTCCTGGGCTGAGATGGAGGGAAGGAGGACAGGGAAGACAGAGGGAGGGAGGTGTGCAGGAAGAGGCAGCAGGGGGTGTGGCCAGGAAGGGGTTTGGCCCAGGAGCCATCCGCCCTGTGGGAGAGGGAGCCTGACCTCTCTTGCTGGGGGAGCTGCAGGTAAATGGGGTGGAGGGTGTGGGGGGAGGGAGCAGACAGGGCCCTGGAGCCCTGAGGCATGTGGTATTGGGGCAACCCCAACCCCCTCCAGGCTCCAGCCAAGCCTGGAGGCAGCCCTAGAAATGACTAATGGCCAGCAAGTCTAGCCTCCTCACTTAGTGAAGAAAAGGGACATAACAGATGAACATAGGGGAAGGGAAGGAAAAATGAAATCAGGTGAAAATGAGAGGGAGGCAAACCATCAGAGAGGCTGACTTCTAGGACACAAACTGAGGGTTGCTGGAGGGGAGATGGGGGGGGGATAACTGGACGATGGGCATTAAGGAGGGCACTTGGTATCTGAGCACTGGCTGTTACATGCAACTGATCAATGGCTAATACTTCCCGTGAAACTCAGGCAGAAAAAAAGGAAAAGGAAAGGAAAGAGAGTCCCGGCCAGTAGGATGAATGACTACCCCGAAGCCCATACAGCAAGTCTGGCAGAGCTAGGGCTGGGACCCAGTTCCTAGCTCCCCCTTCTGCCATGACCTTTCCCCCAGGGTCCCACAGGTGAAAAGAGGCAGGGCCTGAAGAGGTCCCACTGTGTGCCTGGGGTCCCCACCTGTCCTTTACACATCAACTTGGAAGGGGTGAGCTTCCCTTGGCGGCCCACAGCAGGACAGCTGCACAGAGGGGCAGAGACAGCCCCAGTCTTGGTCCTGGGCATGGGGGAAGGAGGACAGGGACAAGACGAGGGCCGCAGGAGCCGCTGTCTGCTCACCTGTTTGCCCATTTGCTTGAACACAGCTAAGGAGACCGCACCCACGTCTCCCAGGGACAACCTCCAGGGATCCTGTGCAGACCAGGAAATCTCCCCAGTTCATTGTAGAGGCCAAGGACAGGCTGCCCCCAAAATGTGCCATTTTGGTATACTGATTATTGATGTGTTTCTGATTTTAGTTTTAAGCAATCCTACACCCTACCTGGGTCTCAAGCTCATGACCTCAAGATGCAGAGTCCCACACTCCACTGACTGAGCCAGCCAGGTGCCCCTGGCATACTGAATATTTTCCGTACAAGTGACTTAGGACTCAGCCTGTGCAAGGACACTTAGACCTTCCCCTGAAAGCAGGAAATAACATCTCGCATGGAACAGGTACCCCCTCTGAAGCAGGACGTGAAGAGACTGCCTTATTCCCAGAGCTGGGGAATTTAGAGCCCAAAAGGCTTTAGAAACAACCCCTGTTCCTTTTTACCATGTACTGCTCCAGCCCAACCTCTGTCTAGACTTCCTTACTAATCCAAGCTCCCAAAGCTCAGGGTTCTTTGCCCTGTCAATGCCTCACAGATTTATTGTCACTTTGTCTAAAATGGGTAAAACTGCCTGCCTTGGTCCCTTCTTTGAGTCTCAGTTGCATTATTGGGCTTCCAAACATTATCCTATTAATCTGACTCATGCAATTTTAATTCTTAGTCCTGCTAAGACCTTGAGGGTAGAGAAGAACTTTCCCTCCCTTCATCAAGCTCTAGTAGTAAGCTCTGAGTCTCCGGAAGGAGAAGACCTTACTTCCCACCACCTGCATCCCAACCTCTGGCCTTGGGGAGCATTGAGGAGGTTGGGTGGGTGGGAGCCCCAACTGCGGGAGCCCAGAATAGGCTGCCTGGGCCAGGACCTGCACTGTGCAGCCCGGCCCTCCCTCGCGTCTGGGTGGGCCTGGGATCACGGGGCCCGCTATGGCCTTCTGACCTGCAAGAACCCACAGGCGTCACGGGACCCCCCAGTGGGGACTCCCTTGTGTTTCAAAGCCTGTCTAGCCTCTCAGTCCTGCCAACTGCTGATCCTGTTCTCGCTGCCCCCAGGTCACTCTCGTCCTGATTGGACGCTACAGGGTCACACTCAATAGCTCTGCAGAAGGTCACTGCGCAACAGACCAGCGCTCAGTGCACCCTCACTCGTTCCTTCATTTATTCATGCACTCCCGCATTTATTCATTCAACATATGCTCCTTTCCTGCAACGCCTACTGAGCCAGCCCCTTGCTCCAACCTCGGACTGCAGAGGTGAGCCTTCCTGCCTGGAGGGGCCACGGCAGAGCAGTGGACACAGACCCGAAGGTCAAGAACTGCAGGGCCGAGCAGAGGTTACACACTGCCTACCTGCAGTCATGCTCTGCTTGGCATGGCTTCACTCTTAAGGCTTTCATTTGTCTCTAAAATTAGTTGACACATTTTAGAAGCAGGTGTTTTCACTGAGAATTCAGATTTCCAGGACCTTCGAGAGGGCCAGCCACAGCTGGTCCATTTTCCCACTGGCTGACCTTGCCTGAGGCTGAGTCCCGGCCGTCCCCTGCGGCTGGGAACAATGCCAATCAGCAAGGTGTCCACCACTCCCTAGTGTCCCCAACCCCAAAGCCCCCCATCAGTTGCCACCGATTGCCCGCCTGCTGGTGCCGTAGCTGTTCTTAGGCCAGCCAGCTTCAGCAGTGGCTCCCAGTCCCTGCCCTGGAAGTTTGTGTGTGGTGTTCCCTGCAGAGTGAGAAGTGCTTCCACAGAGGCAGCAGAGGGTGCAGGGGGAGCTCACAGGAGAAGTGCCCAGGGGCCTGCCCAGATGGCCTGCACCCACAGGAATTCCCTACCCGTGGTGAGGAGGGAGGACACCCAGGACCAGCCGCCTGCTGGGGTCGGCACGTCCTCCATTAATTGGCTCCAACAGTGGAGGGCTGACCCCAGCAGGGCGGGCACCCCAGGTTTCCACTCGTGTTCCTGGGCTATCCCTGCACTGTTCACTCAGTCATAAGGGATTTACTCATTCGCTCAAGCACGCATTCAGCCTGCAGTTATTAAATACTTGTTGTGTGCTTGGCACTGTGCCCGCCCTGTCCCTACCCGCAAGAGTTCAACATGTGATTAGGAATTCCGCATACAGCATTATGTGGCCCCATGTCTTCTGACTCACTCACCAAGTTCCCCCAGCATGTGCCATTAGTAGCTGGCACATAGTAGGTGCTCAACTGATACTTGTGGTGTGAATGCATAAAAGACAACTAATTATAATACCTCGTATTGACTGAGCTCTTTCAACTTTACAGGTAGTGTGTTAATGCTCAAGGTAGGTCCTGTAAGTATCCTACTTTACTGATAAAGTGAGGCACAGAGAGGTTAAGTAAATTGCCTAAGGTCACACAGCCAGTCGGAACTCTTAGCCACTACTCCCTGTGCCATCGCAACAGGGCAGGCAGCATGCACTCGGGGCCAAGGTGGAGCACACAGGGGAGCCTTGGGCTTTCGGAGGGCAGAGTGTTCAGGAGGCACCAGGGCAGAGAGGAAAGGCTTCATGAGGACTGGACAGAAAGGCCGGTAGAGGTGGAAGAGGAGGCCATCTTGCCTGATGGAAGGGGAGAGGTTAGAGGAAGCCAGGGGCTCAGGGAAGGTGCCCACAGTAGGTCCTCCCTACAGGGTTCCTGGGTCGAGGGGCTGGGGTGCCAGCAAGGACACATCCTTCAGCAACTGTGAGGTCTCGCATATTTCAAGCCCCGGGCTGCGTGCTTGGGAGGACATGAACATGAACAAGAACTCCCCTCCAGGATGGACAGGAAGGCAAAGGCAAAACATGCAAAGGACTCTGCTCCCGGAGAGGAAGTGCTGAGAGGCAGAGTGCTGTGGGGGCAGTTTTCCGGGAGGAAGAGACTGGTTCCAGTTGGGAAGCACAGAGCAGGCCCCTGGATGAGGTGACATTTGAACTGAGCCATGAGCGATGGTAGGACCGCACCCTGCAGTGGGGAAGGGCACCCTGGGATGAGAGCAGCAGAGACAAAGGCCCAGAGGGGATGGGGCAGGTGGGCCCCATGTGCCCCCCGGGGTGAGGGGCTGGAGGGGGCTGACAGGGCAGGGTGGGCCCACTCCCAGAGGGCTCTGTGTGCTGTGCTGAGGGCTCAGCTTTCTCCCCTGGGTGACGGGGAGCCGGGGGAGTTTCGTAGGAGAGGGACAGGTGTTGCCTACCAAGAGGCGACAGAAAAATACTTGTCTTCTGGGGCACCCGGGTGGGTCAGTCAGGTAGGTGTCTGACTCTTTGTGTCAGCTCAGGTCAAGAGCTCATGGGTCCTGAGATCAAGGCCCTCCTAGGGCTCCACGCTCAGCAGGGAGTCGGCTTGAAGATTCCCTCCCTCTGCCCCTCCCCCCAGGTTCACTCTCTCCCTCTCTCTCTCTCTCAGGCTCTCTCTCGAAAGTAAATACCTCAAGCTCTCTCTGTCTCTCTCAAATAAGTCAGTCTTTTTAAAAAAGTTCGTTGTCTTCTAAGCTCTAAGTTTCTTGGGGACATGGCTCTCACTCTGGGGACAGGGTTAGGAAGAGTAATGCTAAGGACTTGTAGAAAGCCATTCACCCCGAGGATTTCTCCTCAGACTCTGGGAGTTGCCTTGGGAATTGCCCTTAACCAGAAACCAGGAGGTCGGGGCCCAATTCCTGCTCCATCACTAACTCACTGCATAGCCTTGCTCAGGTCTCTCTAGGGACGTCAAGTTCTTCATCCGTAATACCAGGGGGCTGATCCCCTCCGAGGGCCCTTCTAACCTCATCCTCCTAAGAACACGTTGACAGATCCAGGCAGACCTGGGAAGGCTCAGCCATCCTTGCTGGGCTGACCACATGGAGGACAGAGGGGGACAGGCGCCCGTGGAGTCCTCAGCCCCCGCCAGCCACTGGCTGACCCAGGTGGGAAGGCCCAACCTCCCAGGCGGGCGGCCGGGAGAACCCCGAGGCGTGACGGGTGCCAGAGGAGAGGAAGGGCAGGGGGTGGGTGCAGGGGAAGGGAGCTAACCAAACCGCCTCCTCCCCAACCAGCTCCAGGCCCAGGGCTGCGGATTTCACTGAAGGACCAAGGAGCTCTGGGAACATTTCTCACCCCACTGCGGCCCCCTCCTGCCAGTGACCGCTCAGCTCAGGGTTAGCTCGCCCTGGGCTCTTCAAGCAGTCTTCTCAGGAGAGCTGTGCGTCCAGGCCAGGGCCTGACTATAAACGCAGGCTCGGCACCACACCGTCAGCGCCCTTATGTGGCTCTCCAGCCTGGGCAAGGGAGCTGCGAGCTTCCCCGGCCAGGAGCCGACCCTCCAACTCTTCTTTCTCCATGCCCCTCCGCCCGCCAAACGTCTTTACAATCTTCCTCCTGGAGGCCCTCCTTGGTTGACTCGCCCACATTAAAACTGCCTTCACAATTCTTAGGTCACGGTCTGCTACAGCCTCCTGCCTTCAAATGTTCTGCTTTCTGTCATCCTTCAGGGATTTTAAAAAGCATTTCTCCCATGTCTACGACAGGGTCTTCTTCCAGTTCAGTTGGGTCCCATGCTTTCTTTTTATTCTTTGTTGACTCCTTCAATCCTGAGGGCAGCCAGTAGGAGGTGTCAAGGAAGCTGGATGGCACTTTCTTCGAAGCCCCCTAACACCTGCTTCTCCACCATTCGGGGAGCATCCCTGCTCCTGCAACCAGGGCTCCCAGGTGTTTCTTATTAGATGGCGCCCTGGCCAGCCCTCAGAACCATCTCTGGCAGGACCGATGAGTAAACTTGAACCCTACCTTCAGGGGGGATTCTGCCCATTGGGTAGGCTACTGCTTGTCCCCCAAGAGCCCAGTTCTGGGACCCTTGGCCTGTTCCAGATCACTGGCTACACTGCACTTCTTGGCATGCATGTGGGCAGGATGCACCCATTTGGCCGACCAGGGCCTTACGGGGCCTGGCATGCCTGTGGAGCTGGAGCCCAGACCCTGCCACTTGCACATTCACCCTGAGGTGGTAGATGCACCTTGGTGACAATCTGTCCCCTTTGGACTTGCCACCTATAGGGTCCCCCGCTTCTCCAACAGCCAGGGCACCGAGTGTCTCTGATTGGAGGTTACAACAGCCAACCCACCGGCCCCACCTTGGCAAGGCAGGGCAGTGTGCTCTCTCTCTGCCTTCAGGAGAAATATGCACATTTCTGTAGCTTAGGGTTTGGGATTATACAGATGCCTGGTTTCCCCAAGATCCTGCTCCTGTGTCCCAGTGTCTCCTGACCTCTGCCCAGTTCTAGGTCGTTGGCTCCCATGACCTTCACGGCCCAGGCATGGGCAGCTCACCTTCATCACCAGGCCTTGGGTAGCTAGGACCCCACAGGCCCAAGAGAGGCAAGCCCAGCGCCAATCACCACACAGTCTCCAGCATGGGAAGGGCCCCGTGGTTCTCTCTCAGGAAGAGTTCCCAGGTATCTTTTATGAGATGGTACCCCCCTCCCGGCCATCAGGACCCACACAGGCAGGCAGTCAAGGAACCTCAAGCCCTGCATTCAGGAGAACTCTCCCCACGCTTGTCCTGTTCCACATCACTGGCTACTCTGTCCCAAGCTGGCGCATGCGCAGCGCTCTCCTCCCAGCTCACCCGAGGCACTGAGGGCCCTGCAGGCCCCTGGAGCCGGGGCTGATCCCTGGTCACCAGGGTAGTGGGGCCCACACACCAAAATTAACCATGTGATCGACGGAGTACTCAACATATGCCAACTTCCAAGCACTAAGCTACACAAATGCTCATCTTTTCCCCTACAGTAGAACCACGAGTATCTGCACTGCTTTGCCAGGATGGAGCAGGCAACTGACAAAAGCAGCCCCGGCCCCATATGAGACACCTGGGAATACTGAGTGTGGGAAGCCTTGGAACCCATCAGGCTGACTGTCACCATTTAAAAGCTGCTTCTGAAAAATTTGGGGGGTTGACTCCCTCTACCCTGAAAGGTATGCAAGTGGTTGGGAAGCAGCCTGAGCTACCTACGCCTGCCCAAGCCTGGCTGATGGGGTTCTTACTGTGCATGCACATGCTGTGCATCAACAGGGCAAGAAACGGGAGAGGCCGGTCAGTGGAGCAGGCTTCTGGGGGCACAAGGCCACCTGCCTCACTACAAACTCTAATTACACAGTTTTCCTTTGAGGGCAGAGATAGAGAAACCAATCTTGCCAGGACAGAGCCAGACAGGCTGGGTAGGGCATCTTCCAGCAAGACACACTGGGGAGCCTTTACTGCTGGTCAAGCCCGGGACCCCATCCAGAGTGGGTCCAAATGGGTTCTGACTCTGGCCAGTTGAAAACTGCAGCCTCCACGGAGGTATCACATTGCCTGATTTCAAACTCTACTATGAAACTCTAATAATCAAAACAGTAGGGCACTCAGACATACAGGTGAATGGAATCGAACAAAGAGCCAAGGAGAAGCCATGCATATAAAGGTCCATCAACTGATGACAAAGGAGGCAAGTCCATACAAGGGGGGAAGGACAGTGTCTTCAATAAAGGGTGCTGGAAAGACTGGACATGTGTAAGAATGAAACTGGACTACTGTCTTCCGGCATACACAAAAATAAACTCAAAATCAATTACAAACTTGAGTGTAAGACTGAAACCATAACACTCCTAGAAGAAAATATAGTCAGGAAGCTCTTTGACATTGGTCTTAGCAATATACTTTTTTGACCAATCCTCTCAGGCAAGGGCCACAGAAGTTAAAATAAACAAGTGGCTTAATATCAAACTGAACAGCTTTTGCACAACAAAGGAAACCTACAACATAAGGAAAAGGCAACCCAGTGAATGTGAGAAAACATATGCAAAAGGTACATCCAGTGAGAGTTAATATTCAGAATATGTAAAGAACTTGTAGAACTTCATGCCCAAACCACAAATAACCTGATTTATAAACATGGGCAGAAGACTTGAATGGACTCTTTCCCAAAGAAAACACAGATGGCCAACAGGCTTCCAAAAAGCTCTTAAACATCACTGATCATCAGGGAAATGCAAATCAAAACCACAATGAGATATAACTTCCTACCTGTCAGAGTGGCTATTACCAAAAAGACAAAAAATAACAAGTGTTGGCGAGGATGTGGAGAAAATGGAACCCTCGCGCACTGTTGCTGGGAATGTACATTGGCGCAGCCACTATGGAAAACACTACGGAAGGTCCTCAAAAAATTAAATATAGAAATACTGTATGACCCAGCAATTCCACTTCTGAAGAAAACAAAAAACACCAATCCGGAGAGATATAAGCATCCTTGTGTTTCTGGCAGCATTATTTACAAGGGCCAAGATATGGATGCAACCTTAAGTGTCTGTTGATAAATGAGTACAGAAGATGTAGTATGTATATATAAGTAATCTTCTTCAGCCATGACAATGAATGCAATCTTATTTGCATCTGCAACAACTTGGGTGGACCTAAGAGTATTATGCTAAGTGAAATGAGTCAGAGAAAGACAAATCTAGTATGATTTCATTTATATTGCAATCTAAAAAACAAAACAAAACAGAACCAGACTCATAGATGCAGGAAGCAAGCTGTTGGTTACCAGAGGGGCAAGAAGGGGTCAGGGGCAGATGATACAGGTGAGGGGATTAAGTGGTACAAACTTCCAGTTATGAAATAAACAGGCCATGGGGATGGAATATACACCTAGGGAATATGGTCAATATAATTCCAGTCACTTTGTAAGATGACGGATGGTAACTAGACTTACCCTAAGGATCATTTCATAATGTATAAAACTATTGGATCACTCTGATGTTGATCCACCTCAAACTATAAGATAATGGGTATCAAGACTTCTGAGGGCAGAAGGAAGACACTATACGCATGAGACCATGGGACAGATGAAGAGGCTAAGGTTTCCAGATCAGAGACTCTGTAGAGTATCACCACCTGAGCCCAGCAATGACTGAGGTCATGACTCTTAATCCTTAGAGCCTCCCTGTGGACGGCATGGAAAGTATACTCTGGAGATGATGGATTTCTAGGAGTTTCTGGGGGTGAGTAAGTGACATTTTTCAATCCAGCAGTCTCAGATTTTGTTTTGTGGAGGAAGATACTGACCCTGACAGGGCACACAAAGTGCATTCAGATGCAACGTATTTCATACATATACATGATCTGAAAGGAAAACTCAAACTGCAATTTGTCTCATTTTATGCTTATATCTACTCAGAATGAGGACCTAGGTTTGCTATCTTCCAAAGGTCCCCATAAGACAGCAACAGCCTATCGTTACTGGTCAAGTCAACAGGAACCTAAGTGGTGCTTTTCCTCTCCCACCACTGTTTTTTTCTTCCTCCACCTGCAAGATATGGCCCCCTCCTTCATCCTCTTCGGAAGGCGGGTGCCCACCTTAATGCTCAGTCCCTGATGAACATCTTCGGCTTCTTTTTTATATTACAGTGTCTTTTGCATATGACACAGAAACCATGGCAAGGACAGGTGAGGAAGAAAGATTTTCCATAGGGGAACAACATTCCACTTTTGACAGCATTTTCTGAAGGGAAACTTATCCCAATTGGGGAAATTTGGAGTGAATGTCCCCCAAGTCTGCCCGAAGGCTCCTCTTTTCTCAGATTCCTACCAGAGCTGGGTGTGGGATGTGGCTGCCCCAGGGCCTGACTGCCCCAGGAAGGAGGCCTGCTCCAGAACTCCAAACTTTGAAGTCTGTGGGAGGATTCCCTCTGGGACTGTCTGTAATCACAAGACTTTGGGAGTGAGAGAAGGAGAAGCAGTGAAGCATCTGGGGGAAGTACCCATTGGATGAGGAAAGGACTTGAGTGCTGAGCAAAGACTGGGGTACTGACGTCTTGGGTCTGGCAAGCGCCCCACGCAGGAAGCTGTAGAGCAAGGACTAAAGTCACAGCTGGTGCCAAACTCATAGGAGGAAAGTACAGTCCCTTCCAGGCAATGGAGACGTGAGAGACAGTGCATGGGCTTTAAATCAAGGCACCAACACTTCAGTGCCCCGTTTCTCAGATGCCGACCCTGGGCCGACTCAGTCTTCAAGGCTCTGTTCCCTCACAGAGCACACAAAGACAGTTATGGCGCCTTTCCTCTTCTCGTGCTTGATCAAATGCCATCTAAAAGCCTGCTCAGAGGTGAGGTTTATTATTAGATGAAGTTATGATTGACTCAGCAACAGAGATTCGGAAGTATGGTTTTTGTTCATTTCCAGCCCTGTGAACATGTTCTTCGGTGGTGATGACATTTCCCCCCAGGTTTATGGAGGTATCGCTGGTGTACAATAAACTCCGGAGGCCCAAGCAGCACCAGGCTTCCTGAGACAATGCATGGGGTCCAAGGGGAGGCTCATTACGAACAATCCTTGCCTTGACCTCTGGGCATTCCCTGGAGGACTGGCCTTTGGGGCAGTTCGGCCAACATGAGTTACACATTTACCATACCAGCATTTGTAGGAGCTCCCACATGATGACCCAGTGCCAGCGCTTAAGCGGTCCTTCAGTCCATGGTAGTTCTACTGTATGAACAGCTCTTCCCTAGTGTCTTCAAATGTGGCCTCTATTATTATTTAGGTATGGTAAGGCCAGTGCAAAGATCAAAACCACCCTCCAGTGCAGCATTTGACAGTGGAGCATGTGGTAACTGTCTGGGGCAGGGCACTTTTCTGTCCCCAAAAGTACTCCAGTACGTGCGGCGTTACGTCATCACATGGGTGATATGATGTCATGGGATGGCCTTTCCATTGAGTTCAGCTGGGAACATTTTAAATGAAATTGCATAAGCCTTATAAAATATCAATATCTTGATCAATTAATATCTTAACGCAGGCTGTATTATCTATTCCCGAGTCCTTTCCTTGCTCCCATTTTATTTGTGTTTACCAGAGTAACTGGTAATATTCTTCTTGTTTTCACTCTGATTTCTCATTGTAGGAACTATTCAAACAGGACTGTGAAAATTATCAGAGAGCTAATATCATTGGCAGATCCAGCTTAGAACACCTGACTCCCGAGTACTGTGCAAATAATAGGAAGATGGGCCTTCAGTCCCTTTATTTTTTGCAAATTCAGATTGATTTCACCTTGGGGTTCAGACTGAGGCTGGATGCTTGCTTCCTAGACCGTCTTGAAAGCATAAGCAATACTAGAGTTGTATGAGTTACATTATTAACCCAGCTTCATGTTGTTGTTGGTTATGTTCCTTACTTATGGTTTATGCTCCTGTCAGCCCCAGGTATGATTAATCATTAACCCTGTGTTTTCCACTCTCTACTCCTTGTTTGCACATTGATCATAGAATCCTGATGGAGACCAGATGGTAACACATGTCTCGAAATTATCTGACGCACGCCAGCATAGCAGATCCTGGATGGCACCGCAGTGTTTGGAAGAATACATACCTTTGGGTTGTGTCAAGGCTCCCCCCACCCAAGGCTTCAAGAGGCCCATTAGCCTCCGCTCATGTATTCCTCTCCTTCCCCAGTCACTGGATATATACAGTTCCCAGATCCAACAGAGCAAGGCCGCAAGAGCAAGGCGCATCACGTGCATGGACAGGTTTGAGTCTGGGACAAGTTTCGGGGCCTGGCCTACTGCAAGGAAGCTGTGCTTGCCTGGCGGGCTAGGAGATGGCTGGACTCCAAGAGTGGAGGGCTAGCCTAGAGCCTGAGGCTGTAACCTCTTTGTGCTAATTCTCACTCTGCCTTGCCTTGAGAATGGGCTCTGCTGTGTAGAATCTTCCCCTTTTAAGGAGATGGTGATAATCCCAGGCAGTGCTAATTGCCCTGTAAAGGGTGTCACAAGGGCCCTGGTTAGTAGAGGAAGCGCAGAAAAGGAGGTGGGCTGACTGGCTGTCAGACCCACGTCTTGGCTCCCTCCTTCCCACCCTCCCTCCCCTCTCTTGCCTTCCTTATCCATGAAGCTTTTCTGAGGCTGCAGCTCTGCTTGACCCGGAGCACAGCCCGTGTGGGGCCGTGTCTACCTGCCGAGGACACAGAGAGCGGTGCGGGAGATGAACAGTGCCCAGATGCGTGACAGGACGTGTCGCCACAGCCATGGTGCATCTGTGTTGTGGGGGATGAAGGGGTGCTCGAGGAAGAGCTGTCATCTGCGAGGGGCCACGTGCTCAGTTTACTCTGAAATCATCAGAGAGAATTTAGGGTTGAATAGGCCCTAGCACAAGTGTTTTCTCACGGTGTCTAAGTCACAGACTTTGAAATAAGGCTTAGGGAAGCGTGACAGTCTCATTCATGAAAATATTTATTAAACAATGAAAACATTCATCGAATGCTTCAGTTGATAGGAGATCAAACAAATCTATTCCCTACAACACAGAAAATGAGAGGCTGCCCAAGTCCCGGCTTTCCCACAGAGGACCACGCTGGCTCAGGATGCGCGGGGATGCCAAGGCTCTGCCGGTGTGGAACTGTGGGTTCGGTCAGCAGTCTGGTTCGGTCAACTAGGGTCTGGTCGGCAGTCTCCCCCTTCCCTGAGGAGGCTTTGGAAGAGCAAGCACGGAAGAAGGAAGAGGACACTCAGCATGCGTTGTGCACTCAGTTCATTGGAGCATGCGGCGACAAAATCTTCCAGGTCTGAAAAAATAATCCAGGTGAGAACGGGGTCAGCCCATACTGAGCTTCAGTGTTGGCTCTCCCTGCTGGAAGGAAACAGGCTCCCCACAGGAAAGGATTAAGGCCCTGCTGGCAGTCATTTCTTGCATACAAACTCACAGGCTCCTACTTTAGTCAGCTTTGGGAATGAGGTTAGACCAAGTCAGCCCTGCCCATGGGGGTGCGCAAACTGGGGCTGTGAGTACCATACGGTGTCCCTCTCGGGAGGCCCACAGTCACCCACTGAGCTCAGAGAGACAATATTAGAACTTCCACTATACATTTACAGAAAATGTAAAACTAAGCCTTACAATATTTACTGTACTTCTTAGAATCGACTGAATCAATTGTTCTCTGGCCATTAACTGAGCCCCTACCAAAAAGGAAACTCTGTCTCCAGTGGATGACTTACCGTGACCTAGGATTTGTATCACATCCTTATCAAAAGGCCATTTTCAGACTTGGTCAGACACAGCACAGATTTTTATCATGTGTATTAGTCCTGTGCAAATGTGAGAAAGAAGATGTAAGTAAAATCAAGTTTGCACCTGCTCTGCATGACCACTGTCTCACACCACTGAATGGGGAACATACTCAAGTGTTTTTACTGGAGGGCAGTGGGAAATTAAAAAGAAAAAAGTTTGAAGACCATCCTGAATGAGGAGAATGTCATATTTCAATGTGGGGTCCAGAAGCAGCATTCCTAAAACTCTCCAATTTGCAGATACCTCTGGGAGCCAGACGGCTTCCTCTCCTGCCATGACACCCAGAGAATCTTACCCATTACAGTGGCACCTAGCATGGGAGACTGTCCCCGGAGGGCAGGACAAAGGGTCTCTGTCTCTCCCACACAGCATGTTGTTGCTGGCTGGGGCCACGACCCTGGAGGGCCATGTCACCCAGAGGCCGACAGGCTGGTTCTGGCCCTATGATGGTTGTTTCCTTGTTTGGGTTGGTTGGTATCAAAAATACCGTTTTTAAAACTGAGTTGGAAGCATGAGGTGAGGCTTGACCTGACCCCAACCTGACATTCACATTCCCTGTTTACCCCTGAAGGCACTTGAGTTTGCTACTTCACCGTGTCAGTACTTAGACTCTAAATTTTGGAACACGAAACTGGTTCTTGAGGCTAATGAAATACTTAATTTTGGGGGCTACATGGGGGAAGAACCACCCCCTTGGTATAATGAGTTTTTGGCCTGGCTCAGCACTAAGCTTCCTGTTAGCTGGAAGCCTGTCTTTTTTTTTTTTTTTTTATCACAATTACCTTAATGCCCCTCAATTAGTGGATATTGTCACAAACTAAAAAACACATTTCAGTAAACTTGCATATAAATGTTAGATTATGAAATAATTTTTGAAACCTCATTATACTGACTTGAACACTGTTGATGGGGATGATAATAAAACAATAATTTATTTTGTGCATATGTAACAGGTGAAGTCCTTTTCATCTTAACAAATCCATGGATTAAATATTCAGCTCTAATTTTGCAGTTGAAGAGACTGAAACACAAGCAAGTTATTCAACCTTTCATAAGCATTATAACAAGTATTTTGGGGGAGTTGAACAAGTATTTTCGAGGGATTTTCCAATGCTTTTTCCATTATGCTACACTGTCTCTTTAAATGCAAAAATAACAAATGTAAATGAAGAAAATAGTAGAGGTAATGAGAGTTGCCTGCCTCAAGCATATCATTTTTAGAATACTCAAAATGGTTTCTTTTGAATGCAATCTAATAATAGATAACGGCTTATATGGTGTTTCTTCTTTGGAGCTGTATTTGGAACTAACTGGTCAAAGACCATCCATTCAGTATTTATTCAGAGTACTCTTCACAAAACACTATTTTACATCATGTAACAGGAAAATGACAAAATAGCTCACAGCAACAAACAAGATTATTTGGCATACAGTTTATCCCCTCAACATCTGTGGGAAGGTAGACGGCAGGTTAAGAAATAGTGTTCTTCTGAATCAGAATGGAAAACCATGCCCTTGGAAAGACATCCTATTTGGCATTAAGAAAGCCTGTCATTCTTGGACCCACAGAGCATCAGGGCAAGAAGGGCCCTTGGAGGTCCCCTGGTCTTCAGGTCCCTGGAGGGGCCGGAGGGTCATGATTTTGTAGTATGATGTTATCTACTGGCAACTCACCCATCCACACGTATCCTTGATTCACATCTTTTTCATTATATTAGGAACATACTTTTCCATTCTATCTTCCATATGTTCTTCAAAATCCTCATAACATCCCAGTAAAGGATTTAAAACACCTATAGATTTAGACTAAGGCCATATTTTCAATATTCTAAATAACACTATCAAAAATATTTTTACTATGTATTGATAATTATTCCTATAGGAAGAGTACAGAAATGACACAATAGTTAAGAGTTACATCCTGAACCCTTACTCACCATTGGTGGGAATGTAAACTGGTTCAGTCACTATGGAAACGGGTATGGGGGTTTTCAAAAAATTAATAATAGAACTCCATATGATCCAGCAATTCCCTCTCTGGGCATTTATCTAAAGGAAACAAACATACTAACTCAAAAATATATATTCACCTTCGTGTTCACTGCATATTATTTACAAAAGCCAAAACATGGAAGCAACCTAAGTGAACACTGATGGATGAATGGACAAAGAACACATATGATATAAATATGTATAAATATTTGATAATATTGATATAATAATAATATGATATAAATAAAATGAATATGACATAAATGTGGATAAAAGAAAATATATGACAGATAACACAAACGCACACAATGGAATATTTGTCAGCCATAGAAAAGAAGGAAATCTTGCCATCTGTGACAACACGGATGAACCTTGAGGGCATTCTGCTAAATTACATAAATGGAACAGAGAAAGACAAATACCATAAGCTCTCACATGTGGAATCTTAAATAAAAATAACACAACTCATAGATACAAGAAGTTTGGTGACTGCCAAAGTGAGGGCTGGGAGGTAGGCAAAGTGCGTGATGATCAAAGATCAAAAGGTACAAATTTCCAGTTTTAAAATAAATCATGGGGATGTAATGTACAGCATGTTGACTAAAGTTAATAAATCTATATTTGAAAGTTATTAAGAGGGTAGATCTTAAAAATTCTCATCACAAGAAAGAAAACCAGAATTATGGGAGGTGATAGATTCTAACTAGACTTAGTGTGGTGATCATTTCACAACGTACAGAAATAGCAAATCATTATGTTGTACACCTGAAACTAATATACTCTTATCTGCAAATTATATCACAATTTAAAAAAGTGTTTGACATACTTCAGGGATGTCCTTATGTAGTCCATAAAGGGTAGCCATTTTATTCATAGAGTAATATTCTTACTATTCATAGAATAATAATTACATCAATATGCTATGGTATGTTTATTTGCACTATTTTTAAATAATTAAATGTTATAAAATGTATTTTTTCTAAATTGACAATTAGCCTTTTGTGATTATCTCTTACGAAAGAAATATCAGATCATGTTTATTAGCTGTAGGAATTAACTCCTCGAAGCCTCGGCTTCCTCAAATATAAAAAGTACAATAATACCTATTTCATGGACTTAAGAGAATCAAACGGGATAAAGTGGAGACAGTGCCTGAACTATGCTAAGAGCCATCATCATTCTCATCACCATCCCTCCTGTCATCATAACCTCCGTCAGCAAGCCAGCACGGTCATCCGCCCTGAGGAAGGAAGGTCCAACAGTACAAAAGTGCTCCTGTCCTTTCGGCACCTGACAAAGTACTGTGAAACATGGCTATTTTGTTTAACTGTGATGAGCAGAAGTCACATGGAGGAGCCACTGTCCCAGTCCTTGGTAGACAGCATTCCCAGCCTCGGAGGTCTCCAAGGATAGAAAACAGTAAGCAGAGGGTCTGGAATCTGGTCCCTGCCCTGTTGCTTCTGAACCCAAGCTGGCCTTGCATAGGAGACTGCAAATGCCCGCAGCTAGCCCTGTCCCCACATTCCTGCTGGGAGCTCCAAGGGCATGTAGGAAATGACTTCACCTGTAGGACCACAAAGGTGCCACTTGCCATTCCAATGCCTGTTCCCTAACTTGTGTCCTCCTTTCTCTGGGCCACAAAAGGAGCAGCCAGCGAATCAGGGGCATAAGCTGGGCAAATGGAAGGAGAGGGGGGACTTTGGGAAACCCGGTGGGCAGGAGAGAGGGAAGACAACCCGCAACATCGTGCAATACTGTACCATCACCTCTCTCTCCCTACTGGCACTGGCCACACCATGCACAGCTGGATGAGAAGGGAGGGGCAGGAAGGGGGGTTGATGGGCTGTACCTTCATTCAGCATCTCTTGACAGCTCATCCTCCCCAAGGTTGCAGCACAGGGAGGGAGGAGCAGGAAAGTGGACTGGAAGCTGAGCAGTCATTAAGTGCGCTCCTCCACTACTGGGCCCACCAGGAAGGCAGGGGCAGGACGCTGGTTTGGAGGGTCCACCCCCAGTGGTGTTGCCCCTCCCCTGCAGTCCTGACAGTGGACAAAGGGGTGGGGAGTGTTGTTGAAGGGCTGTGATATCAGGAAGTAAATCCCCTTCAACTGTGGGATTTGGCCAGAGTCGAAGAAGGTGGACGGAGGAACAGAAAAGGGGGTCTGGGAGCTTTGACTGCTCACTGCACAGCCAAGGCCCCCAGGGCCGATGAAGAGGCTGAATGGGGTGGGCCTTCATTCACTGTGCTTCTCACTGGAGTCCAGGCAGAGCATGCCGAAGATGGGAGAGGGTGCAGGATGTGGGATGGAAATGCTGTGCCTCCTTTTCCTAAGTCTGTTTTCTGACCCAGAAAATTCATGTTCCTGAGTTTAACAAGGGAAACATGTGCCTTGAGTTTGCTCCCTGCTCAGAATTCTCACAAATGAGTGTTCACCCCATGTGTTCTCCACACCCTCCTGGCTTTTCATATGCCTGGCAGGTCTGAGGGTGGTTACAAGGTGCCTTCCTTCTCTGGGAGCACTGCCTGGTTGGCTCTAAAGGGCGGCGCCTGGCCATCCACGCCTGTCCCTGTCCTGCTCCGGTGCCCTCCTCATTTCAAAGTTAAGGAGACAGTGTTGGCGTGGTGTAGGGCAGTCACTGGAGATTGAGTGGGCAACCTCTCTGCCAGGCTTGGCTCTGCTTTCCAGCTGCTGTGCTCCCCAAAGTCTGCGCACTCCAAGGACACTGTTTGGAAAACACATTTAAAGCCAGCAATCGGGGCTGAGTAAACTTAGGAATCACTTTAAATAATAATGATAATATGCTATGTGATTCACAACCAATGTGACTTTCCTAAGTGATCAATCAACCCAGCTTCTCATTTCTGTGTCACCTGGCACAGCTACATCTCTGCGGATTGGAGGGTACCAAGGAGCAATGCCCTGCGAGCGGGGATTGTGTGCACAGGACGCGATCCTCTTACCGCAGCTGCCCCGCGTCTGCTGGGGGAGACAGTGCAGAGCTGCGAACACACACCTGCAAAGGCAGCAGCGGTGGAAGGTCCGGGCTCCGTGCAACAGGGCGCCGCATTTCCTGAGCAAAGAGCCAGCATCAGCGGGGTCGGCGCGCATGCGCTACCCACGCCCCTCCACGCCCCGCCCTTTGTGTCCGCTCCCCTCCACGACGCGCCCCGCCCGGGCCCCGCCCCTCGTGTCCGCTCCCCTCCAGCTGGGCCCGCGCGTGCTCCGCGCCCGCGCCCCTACACTCCCCACTCCCCTTCCCCACGCCCTACCCCGACACCCCCCAACCGCATCCGTTCCTCTCTGCAAGGTCAAGCCCACTCCCCCGCCCAACTCGCAGCCTGCTCCCGCAGGCACGCACCTCAGCCTTTGGTCGTGCTCCCAGGTACGGCTGGGGAAGTGGGCGGGGCATATGCAGAAGCTGCGCAGCACGCAGGCCCCGCCATCCCTGCAGCCGCGCAGCGGCGGGGGCGCGCCTGTTGGGGGGACACCTGGGTGTTGGCGTCCGCTGCCTCCTGGCTTTTCCCGGTGACTCCCCCAGAGAGCGCCTTATGAGCCTCCCCTGAGAGGCAGTAAACTTCACCTCCATGCCCATGTGTGTTTGCTCAGGTAAACCCTGCTTGTTAGTTTAAGGATTCAAAACTAACTGCCAGGGGTCCTGGAGGGTCAGGAACCGGCTCAAGGACCCAAGGAGAAACCCTGGCCCCAGCAAGTAGCATTTTTCTCTCTTCCTTCCTTTCATATGTTAAAGTCAGGCTGTGACTTGCCTGGACAGTGATTAAAACCAGGTCTTCAGGCTGGGGACCACGTACAGGTGGGATGACTACAGAAAACCCTCCCAACCCCTTGTCCCCCCCAGAGGGACATCATCCCCCACCCCAGCCAGAGACGTGGGGTCTGGAACCTGAGAGTCTGCAATAAGCCAAGCCAGGGTGCGCTTTCACTTGGGGTGGAATAATCGTTTTGAATATGTTTAAATTACACTCCTCTAGACCTGAGCAAATGCAACATTGTACCAATGAAAGGGCCCAACTTGCTTTCACAGGAAAGGAGCACCTCATTCCGACATATTTTTCACTTTTATAGTATATCATCATGTGAAGATGACAAAATGAGCTCTGTTGGGGTTTTCATTTTATCCTTAATGTATTCCAGGTTGTTCTCAGATCCTAAACTCGGAGATCAGTGACAGACATGACCACAAAACTATTCAGGGGACAAGGCGATTTACCACCTTGGAAAGCCCTGAGGTAGGGACTTGAATTCTGGGGCCGCCAGCCATCCATGCTTCCATTCCCCTCTCCAGAATTATTCAGGGTCCAGTGGAGTGTTTTCTGCTGGAGCTTCTGGGCTGGAGCATTGTTGATTTCTTCTCTGTTACCCTTATGTTTCTCTCCATGGTAACCTTTTAAAAACATTGAAAGTATGAGACTGGGGGGGGGGGGGGGGCGGAGCAAGATGGCAGAGGAGTAGGAGACCTGGATTTCGTGTCCTCTCAGGAATTCAGCTGGATAGGGATCAAACCATTCTTTTTTTTTTTAAGATTTTATTTATTTGAGAGAGAGAGAGAGCATGAGAGAGGGGAGGGCCAGAGGGAGAAGCAGACTCCCCGCTGAGCAGGGAGCCCGATGCGGGACTCAATCCCGGGACTCCAGGATCATGACCTGAGCCGAAGGCAGTCGCTTAACCAACTGAGCCACCCAGGCGCCCGGGATCAAACCATTCTGAACACCTACAAACCCAACAGGAGATCGAAGAAAAGAATAGCAACAACTCTCTCATCAGAAAAGCGACCACTTTCTGGAAGGTAGGACGTGTGGAGAAGTGAATCTGAGGCGATATTCGGGAGGATTGATGGCGGGGGAGGGGCCTCTGTCTGCCGCTTCTGGCAACTGATAGAGCGGCGGAGCACAAAATCGGAACTTTTAAAAGTCTGCTCCGCTGAGGGACGTCACTCTGGTGGCTAAGCGGGGGGTGGAACCCTCCGGGACAGTGTGGTCTCAGGACCCTCGGGGTCACAGAAAGACCGGGGGTGCCTGAGTGTGGCAGAGCTCCCAGGTAACGGAGCCGGGAAGCCGGCTGCAGAGGCAGAGCCCAGGGGCGGGCTCTCAGCTCGGGGTTGCCATAAACCGTGATCTGCGGCACTGTCAGGCCACTGCTCCTCCAGCAGGGACCCAACAAGTGGCAGATCCGGGGAGACTCCCCTTCCTCCCCCGGGATCTACTGGGTTTGGAGACTCCACCGGGGTCGGGTGCCAGAGATAGAAACGCGCATCACGGGCCGGGTGAGCACGGAGTGCAGCCGGAGACCGGGGAGACGGGAGTGATGGACGGCTTTTCTCTGGGGGCTCACTGAGAAGTGGGGCCCCGAGTTCTCGGCTCCTCCAGGGCGGAGATTGGAAGGCTGCCATTTTCACTCTCCACCTCCAAAGCTGTACGGAAAGCTCGCAGGGAACAAAAGCCCCGGAGAGCAAACCCGAGCAGATTACTTAGCCGGGAGGGGGCAAGGGCGGGGCAATTCCGCCTCCGGCAGAGACATTTGGAAACCACGGCAACAGGCCCCTCCCCAGAAGATCAGCGAGAACAGCTGGCCAAGACCAAGTTTACCGATCAATGAGAATGGCAGAACTCCAGCGCTAGGGGAATACTGCACATAGAATTCATGGCTTTTTTACCATGATTCTTTAGTCTTTCAAAGTTAATTTTTTTTAACTGTCTTCTTTTTTTTTCTTTTTAAATTTTTCTTTTTCCCTTTTTCAACCAACATCTTATCAATCCCTTTTTTAAAAAAAACACTTTTATTTTTCATTTTTAGAGTCATATTCTATCCCTTCATAGTATAGTATATATATAAGCCATATTTTTGGCTTATATATATAAGTTGTTCTCTCTTTAAAATTTTGAGATAGTTTCTTCTAACAGATTAAAATATACCCTAAATCTCTAGTATATGGTGTTTTCTATTCCCCTGCCTGATCACATCCTCTCCCTTTTTTTTCTTTTCTTCTTTTTTCTTTTTTTAAATCCTCTTCTTTCTTTTTTCAAACAACTTCTTATCAATTCCTTTTATAAAATTTTTTATAATTTCCATCTTTACAGTCATATTCCATCCCTTCATCATATCAACCCTTATTTTTGTACATGCATAAGTTTTTCTTTCTTTAAAATTTTGGGAGGCACTTTCTTCTAAAAGACCAAAATACACCCCAAATCTGGTGTGTGGCACTGATCTATATGCCAGCCTGATCATATTTGATCACATTCTGGGTTTTTGTTGTTGTTGTTGTTTTGTTTTGTTTGTTTTTGTTTTTATCTTTATCTTTTTCTTTTTCTTTTTTTTTTTCTTTTTCTTTTTTCTCTCTTTCCCTTTCTTTTCCCAATGCTTCAGGTCTTTTCTGATTTGTTTAGAGTATATTTTCTGGGGACGTTGTTACTCTGCTAGCATTTTGTTCTCTCATTAATCTATTCTCCTCTGCACAAAATGACAAGACGGAAAAAATCACCTCAACAAAAAGAACAAGAGGTAGTAACGACTGCCAGGGACCTACTCAATACGGACATTAGTACGATGTCAGATCTAGAGTTCAGAATCATCACTTCAAAGATACTAGCTGGGTTTGAAAAAAATATGGAAGTTATTAGAGAAACCCTTTCTGGAGAAGTAAAAGAACTAAAATCCAACCAAGTAGAAATCAAAAATGCTATTAATGAGGTGCAATCAAAAATGGGGGCACTAACTGCTAGAATAAATGAGGCAGAAGAGAGAATCAGTAATATAGAAGATGAAATGATGGAAAATAAAGAAGCTGAGAAAAAGAGAGATAAACAACTACTGGATCACGAGGGCAGAATTTGAGAGATAAGCAATACCATAAGATGAAACAACATTAGAATAATTGGGATCCCAGAAGAAGAAGAAAGAGAGAGAGGGGCAGAAGGTATAATGGAGCAAATTATAGCAGAGAACTTCCCTAATTTGGGGAAGGAAACAGGCATGAAAATCCAGGAAACACAGAGAACCCCTCTCAAAATCAATAAAAATAGGTCAACACCCCGACATCTAATAGTAAAACTTACGAGTCTCATAGACAAAGAGAAAATCCTGAAAGCAGCTCGGGAGAAGAGATATGTAACCCACAAGGGTAGAAACATTAGATTGGCAACAGACCTATCCACAGAGACCTGGCAGGCCAGAAAGGACTGGCAGGATATATCCAGAGCACTAAATGAGAAAAATATGCAGCCAAAAATACTCTATCCAGCTAGGCTGTCATTGAAAATTGAAGGAGAGATAAAAAGCTTCCAGGACAAACAAAAACTAAAGGAATTTGCAAACACAAAACCAGCCCTACAGGAAATCTTGAAAGGGGTCCTCTAAGCAAAGAGAGACCCTAAAAGCAACATAGGCCAGAAAGGAACACAGACAATATATGGTAACAGTCACCTTACAGGCAATACAATGGCACTAAATTCCTATCTTTCAATAGTTACCCTGAATGTAAATGGGCTAAATGCCCCAATCAAAAGACACAGGCTATCAGACTGGATTAAAAAACAAGACCCATCGATATGCTGTCTGCAAGAGACTCATTTTAGACCCAAAGACACCCCCAGATTGAAAGTGAGGGGATGGAAAACCATTTAGCATGCTAATGGACACCAAAAGAAAGCTGGGGTGGCAATCCTTATATCAGACAAATTAGATTTTAAACCAAAGACTGTAATAAGAGATGAGGAAGGACATTATATCCTACTTAAAGGATCTATCCAACAAGAAGATCTAACAATTGTAAATATCTATGCCACTAACATGGGAGCAGCCAATTATATAAGGCAATTAATAACAAAAGCAAAGAAACACATTGACAACAATACAATAATAGTGGGGGACTTTAACACCCCCTCACTGAAATGGACAGATCATCTAAGCAAAAGATCAACAAGGAAATAAAGACTTTAAATGACACACTGGACCAAATGGACTTCACAGACATATTCAGAACATTCCATCCCAAAGCAATGGAATACACATTCTTCTCTAGTGCCCATGGAACATTCTCCAGAATAGATCACATCCTAGGTCATAAATCAGGTCTCAACCGGTACCAAAAGATTGAGATCATTCCCTGCCTATTTTCAGACCACAATGCTTTGAAACTAGAACTCAATCATAAGAGGAAAGTCGGAAAGAACTCAAATACATGGAGGCTAAAGAGCATCCTACTGAAGAATGAATGGGTCAACCAGGAAATTAAAGAAGAATTAAAAAAATACATGGAAACCAATGAAAATGAAAACACAACTATTCAAAATCTTTGGGATGCAGCAAAGGCAGTCCTAAGAGGAAAGTATATAGCAATACAAGCCTTTCTCAAGAAACAAGAAAGGTCTCAAGTACACAACCTAACCCTACACCTAAAGGAGCTGGAGAAAGAACAGCAAATAAAGCCTAAACCCAGCGGGAGAAGAGAAATAATAAAGATCAGAGCAGAAATCAATGAAATAGAAACTAAAAGAACAGTAGAACAGATCAACGAAACTAGGAGCTGGTTCTTTGAAAGAATTAACAAGATTGATAAACCCCTGGCCAGACTTATCAAAAAGAGAAGAGAAATGACCCAAATCAACAAAATCATGAATGAAAGACGAGAGATCACAACCAACACCAAAGAAATACAAACAAGTCTAAGAACATATTATGAGCAACTCTATGCCAGCAAATTAGGTAACCTGGAAGAAATGGATGCATTCCTAGAGATGTATCAACTACCAAAACTGAACCAGGAAGAAATAGAAAACCTGAACAGACCTATAACCACTAAGGAAATTGAAGCAGTCATCAAAAATCTCCCAAAAAACAAAAGCCCAGGGCCAGATGGTTTCCCAGGGGAATTCTACCAAACATTTCAAGAAGAATTAATACCTATTCTTCTGAAACTGTTCCAAAAAATAGAAATGGAAGGAAAACTTCCAAACTCATTTTATGAGGCCAGCATTACCTTGATCCCAAAACCAGACAAAGACCCCATCAAAAAGAATTACAGACCAATATCCCTGATGAACATGGATGCAAAAATTCTCACCAAAATACTAGCCAATAGGATCCAACAGTACATTAAAAGGATTATTCACCATGACCAAGTGGGATTTATCCCTGGGCTGCAAGGTTGGTTCAACATCCGCAAATCAATCAATGTGATACAATACATTAACAAAAGAAAGAACAAGAATCATATGATCCTCTCAATAGATGCAGAAAAAGCATCTGACAAAGTACAGCATCCTTTCTTGATCAAAACTCTTCAGAGTATAGGCATAGAGGGGACATACCTCAATATCATAAAAGCCATCTATGAAAAACCTACAGCAAATATCATTCTTAATGGGGAAAAACTGAGAGCTTTCCCCCTAAGGTCAGGAACGCGGCAGGGATGTCCACTATCACCACTGCTATTCAACATAGTATAGGAAGTCCTAGCCACAGCAATCAGACAACAAAAAGAAATCAAAGGCATCCAAATCAGCAAAGAAGAAGTCAAACTCTCACTCTTTGCAGATGATATGATACTTTATGTGGAAAACCCAAAAGACTCCACCCCAAAACTGCTAGAACTCATACAGGAATTCAGTAAAGTGGCAGGATATAAAATCAATGCACAGAAGTCAGTGGCATTCCTATACACCAACAACAAGACAGAAGAAAGAGAAATGAAGGAGTCGATCCCATTTACAATTGTACCCAAAACCATAAGATACCTAGGAATAAATCTAACCAAAGAGACAAAGGATCTGTACTCAGAAAAGTATAAACTACTCATGAAAGAAATTGAGGAAGACACAAAGAAATGGAAAAACGTTCCATGCTCATGGATTGGAAGAACAAATATTGTGAAGATGTCAATGCTACCTAGAGCAATCTACACATTCAATGCAATCCCCATCAAAATACCATCCACTTTTTTCAAAGAAATGGAACAAATAATCCTAAAATTTGTATGGAACCAGAAAAGACCCCGCATAGCCAGAGGAATGTTGAAAAAGAAAAGCAAAGCCAGCGGCATCACAATTCCAGACTTCCAGCTCTATTACAAAGCTATCATCATCAAGACAGCATGGTACTGGCACAAAAACAGACACATAGATCAATGGAACAGAATAGAGAACCCAGAAATGGACCCTCAACTCTATGGTCAACTCATCTTTGACAAAGCAGGAAAGAATGTCCAATGGAACAAAGACAGTCTCTTCAACAAATGGTGTTGGGAAAATTGGATAGCCACATGCAGAAGAATGAAACTGGACCATTTCCTTACACCACACACAAAAAGAGACTCAAAATGGTTAAAAGACCTCAATGTGAGACAGGAGTCCATCAAAATCCTAAAGGAGAACACAGGCAGCAACCTCTTTGACCTCAGCCGCAGGAACTTCTTCCTAGAAACATCGCCAAAGGCAAGGGAAGCAAGGGCAAAAATGAACTATTGGGACTTCATCAAGATAAAAAACTTTTGCACAGCAAAGGAAACAGTTAAGAAAACCAAAAGACAACCGACAGAATGGGAGAAGATATTTGCAAATGACATATCAGATAAAGGGCTAGTATCCAAAATCTATAAAGAACTCATCAAACTCAACACCCAAAGAACAAAGAATCCAATCAAGAAATGGACAGAAGACATGAACAGACATTTTACCAAAGAAGACATCCAAATGGCCAACAGACACATGAAAAAGTGCTCAATATCGCTCAGCATCAGGGAAATCCAAATCAAAACCTCAATGAGATACCACCTCACACCAGTCAGAATGGCTAAAATTAACAAGTCAGGAAACGACAGATGTTGGCGGGGATGCAGAGAAAGGGGAACCCTCCTACACTGTTGGTGGGATTGCAAGCTGGTGCAGCCACTCTGGAAAACTGTATGGATATTCCTCAAAAAGTTGAAAATAGAGCTACCATATGATCCAGCAATTGCACTACTGGGTATTTACCCCAAAAATACAAATGAAGGGATCTGAAGGGGTACGTGCACCCCGATGTTTATAGCAGCAATGTCCACAATAGCCAAACTGTGGAAAGAGCCAAGATATCCATCGACAGATGAATGGCTAAAGAAGATGTGGTGTATATATACAATGGAATATTATGCAGCCATCAAAAGGAATGAGATCTTGCCATTTGCGATGACGTGGATGGAACTAGAGGGTATTATGTTGAGTGAAATAAGTCAAACAGAGAAAGACATGTATCATATGATCTCACTGATATGAGGAATTCTTAATCGCAGGAAACAAACTGAGGGTTGCTGGAGTGGAGGGTGGGGTGGGAGGGATGGGGTGACTGGTGATAGACACTGGGGAGGGTGTGTGCTCTGGTAAGCGCTGTGAATTGTGCAAGACTGTTGAATCTCAGATCTGTACCTCTGAAACAAATAATGCAGTATATGTTAAGAAAAAAAAAGAAGAAGAAGGTAGCGGGAGGGGAAGAATGAAGCGGGGGAAATCGGAGGAGTAGACGAACCATGAGAGACGATGGACTCTGAAAAACAAACAGGGTTCTAGAGGGGAGGGGGGGTGGGAGGATGGGTTAGCCTGGTGGTGGGTACTGAGAAGGGCACATTCTGCATGGAGCACTGGGTGTTATGCACAAACAATGAATCATGGAACACTTCATCTAAAACTAATGATGTAATGTATGGGGATTAACATAAGAATAAAAAAAAAGAAACTATGAGACTGATGATGATTAAGCAATAGTGGGTGATGTATAATGGGAAGCTGACAAAAACAGAAGCCTAGAATGTTTAAAGAAAATGTTTGAAGTTTAAAATATTAAAAATAAAAGTAGAAATGTACATATGCTTAAAATGTAAAGCAATCATATATAAACATAAGTATATACAATATGTAATGTATAATAAATATTTTGCCATCATTTTGTAACTTGTAGATATAAGGTCATTAATGTTGTCATGACTTAAATATTTTGAGACCAAGGAAGTGTGCATGTCCCTTAATGAGAAGGAACATCTGTGCTTTCACTTTGGTTTATTCTGGAGGCTTTTATATGCCCCTGTTGGCCCTCAGATCTGGATGATGTATGTCCTTACCTAACAGGGTGTCTCCGGGTCGTTTCCCACTGACACGTCTGGTGTGAGAGTCTCCTTCTCTCATCAGTACATTGAAGATCAATTTCCAAGGAAGTGGAGGTCTGTTTCCAAGGAAGTCGAGTCTTACTGGGTTTTGTCTTTGAAGGGATCTTTACTCCAGGTCGTGGAATAACTGCATTAGGACATAAAATGGATAAGCAAAGAAGATATAGATCTTTCCTCTTCTTCTCTAGGCCATGAGAAACAACAGTGAGATCTCTGGGTTCTGCTGTGGAAGCCCATTAGGCAGTCAGCTGCTGTGACAGGCAGGGCCCATGCTGAGCCTCCAGGACTGTCTCCTCAGTGAGACCTGGTGGCGGTGGGGTGGGGGCTGGAGACTTGGGCTGATTCTCCCCTCAGTGGTGTTAACAGGGCTGACAGCAACAGGAGTAGTCAATCCCTGATATCAGCATTGGTGGCTAAGGCAACAAGCCTTTTCCTCACCGAAAAAACAAAACAAAACACACAAAAAATTAAAATCTCAACATGAAAAGAAGTTTTCACAGGAAAATGGAAATTTTATACTGCATACCCTTGTATGGTGGTAAGGGCCCAGCTGGAGAAGGGAGCCCTTGGGTGGGACCTAAGCAGCAGACATGGGTCCCAAAAGTCTTGACTGGGGAGCATGAATATAAAGGGAGACATTTCCCCACCTGCTTTCTGAGGATGTATCGATCCTTCCACAGACGGAGCCTTTTCTCTGTGCCCAGCATGGTGGTGACTGTGTCATGTACGTTGCCCATTTAATACAGCATGCCTCTGGGGCAGTGTTTTTATTATCCCCCATGTAAAAGGAGAGGCAACGGAGGCTTAGTTTAAGTCCCTGTGGCAGTTAGATCATCAAACAATATGTAATGTACAGAGTTTATGAGAGGAAGCCTACAATGTGCTCAGTGTGTGAAGACCACGGAGTGGCGAGGGGACTGCCCCAGTCATTGTCTGATGTTAAGCTCTGGATCCAAGAAGGGAGTGATTGCCAAAATAAGGCCTTGGGACCCTTTTATCATCACTGAAGAGGATACTTTGCAACTCTGGGGCAAATCGTCCTGTGATTTTAATATAAAAACGGCTTTCTAGAAATAGCATGCTTTTTCCAAGGATGAAATAGTCCTTGATACTGATTTAATTTTCAAAATCTTTAAATGTGAGGTTTACTCCAGAGGCTGATAAATAAAGCAATAGAGCCAAGGGAATTGGTGAGCCTGGCTCCTGTGGGCCTCCCAAGGACTAGTTCTGTGAGCTGCCAGGACCCCGGCGGGACCAGGAGACCTGGCTGGGCAAACTTTCTGGAGGAGGACCCCTCACACCTTTGGGGAATCATCTGTGACTGCAGGCATGACAAATACCTTTGAATTTAATGCTTATTACTTGTTCACTGCATAGTTTAGTTATATATAAAATTATATGACTCTAAATCAAGAGAAACTCTTTTGAGCAAAATGGATTGTACGCTAAAATCAAACCATGTATAATCTAAAGGGCTATATTTCTTTGAATATGAAATTTTAAAACTTCAGTTTACATGATAATATCGAATGAATTCAAACCATTCTTATGACATTAACGTTCTAAGAGTAGTATCCAAAATTGTATTTCCTCCCATACTGCCTTTCATTATATTTTGTTTGTGGTCACTTTTGAATATACCCAAGAAGCAGGATAATGATTCACTGAACTGGGGTTCAGAGATTAAGTGTCAACCTTTGCCAATCTTATTTATTCAGCACCCACCCCCCATTTTTTTTTTCTGGAGTCTTTGAAACCAAATCTCAGAAATCATGATAACTTCTGTGTCAGATAAGGTTCTGAAAATATACACTTTACAAGGAACCTGTAGGAAAAGAAAAGGAAATGTCCTGCCAGCAAGACAGGATTGAGAAGCCAGAAAGAGGGATGGAAGTCCTGTCTCTGGCTGTTTGCCTAAGGCAGCTCCAGGAAGGGAAAGGGCTGTCACGTGCTCTCATTTACCCACAAGTATTGTAAAAAGAAGTTTTGCATTTCACGGCTGAAGAGCCCAGGTTCTCTTGGTGAGCAAGGCCCAGCTGGAAGCAGCTACCTGAGAAGGGCTGAAAGCGTGGTGAGGGGCAGCGGGTCCCTGGCTCTGGGGAAGGTTCTTTCTTGTTATCAGCTGTAAACAGCTAAGATTGGAGCAAACCCACCCACTAGAACTCCAGTGGAACTTCTGGCTCCCTTTGAGCTGACAGAGAGTGTGGGAATTGGGACACCCTGTCCCAGGACTGAAGACCACCCCACCTCTGTGTCCTCAGTACTTCAAACAATCTTTGGGGGAAATGTTCTGCAACAAATCAGGTGTAAAGGAATTCTCTGAGAGTAAGGAAAGCAGTAGTTTTCAATGTGTACTGCCTGTTGGGGTCTGAGGGGAAGCTCTGAATCCCTCCTAAAGCCACACCTCAAGGCCTCCTGCTCAGAATCCCTGGGCAGAGCCCACCATCAGGATTATTTACCCTGCTCAGGGGACTCCAGTATTTAGCCAGGACTGTGATTCTGCGGTCTGTGTTCTAAGTGGCTCTGTGCCCCCAGTGCTGGGAGTGCTCCTTTCTTGTCCTTGCATTCCTACCTTGTGGCCCAGGGCCTGATGTATGGTACCACACAATCTGGTGGTGTTCTTATGAATAGAGGAATAAATGGATTATCACACCTACACCCATTTTTCAGTGAGGAAATTGAGACGTGCGAAGTTAAGAAACTGGCCTGGGGATATGTGACTATTGGCTGTGTGGAGGCTTGAACCCAGGCTCATCTGATCTACACTCTGGTTTGATTCAAGTTGCTTTATTTTATTGTTTAAAGTGGACCAGGCATACTAGTCTCACTGAGTCACACAGATTGTTCTATTTTATTGGCATCCATTCTTATGACATAGACATTAATTTCTCCATTTTGTAGGTGAGAAAAGTGAGGTTTCAAGAGTTGAGGGCTTGGACAGTGTGCCTCGCAGCCTTGGCCCAGGCGGTGCAAGCTGAGCTACCCCCGCAACCATGACAGTGTGCTGCGGACCCCTGCTGGGGCTCAGGGCTTCCGCATGGGCACAGTGGAAAAGACTGGATGGAGAGTCACTGCCCCAGTTCTGCAGGTAAGGCAGGGCTTTCTAGAGCAGGAAGTATTGATTTACCCCCACGGGGCAGTTACAGGGCAGTTACAGGACGTGGGCTCTGGGGGGCAGTGTTGAGAGCACGGCCTGCTAGAGGGAGGGAGGTCTTGTGGGAATGACAAGCAGGACCACCAGGGTCCTTAGGAGGGGTGGAAGGGCAGGAGGAGGAGCCGTGGGTGGAGCCAGGTGATGCAGGAGGAACTACCGCATAGAAAGGCCAGACCCTGGGGAAGCTCTTGGATGCTTATGCAGGAAGTCATGAAGACCCTGGTAGGGATCAAGTGGGGATTAAGAGAAAAGAATAAACTCTAAACAGATTTAACGACCAGTATCATTTTTCTCTAATTTTGGAAGATGTAATGTATTCTGATGTTAGGGTTAGGGTGGCCGGTGCCGCGGGCAGCAAAGAATTGCACAAAGAGGGGCACCTGGGTGGCTCAGTCATTAAGTGTCTGCCTTTGGCTCAGGTCATGATCCCAGGGTCCTGGGATGGTGCCCCGCTTCGGGCTCCCTGCTCAGCGGGAAGCCTGCTTCCCCCTCTCCCACTCCCCCTGCTTGTGTTCCTGCTCTCACTATCTCTCACTCTGTCAAAAAAATAAAATATTTTTTAAAAAATTAAAAATAAATAAATAAAAATAAATTTAAAAAAAGGAATTGCACAAAGAGTAGAGCCACAAGCAGGACAGAGTTGGTTCACTCTCCAAGGGAAGAGAGGGGCCAGACACCAAGAGACAGGTGAGCCCCGAGTTTCTGTCAGGCTGGGCCTTTTGAGGGGTGTTGAAGGTCGTGAGAGGGTTGCAGCCGCGCCCATGGGGGTGAGAGGAGGAGCTGATTCTTGGCCAGGTAGAGCAGCAGGTGACAGGTTTTCGAGGTGCTCTGACCCGGATATGGGGTATGGTCAGGCTAGAGAAGAATGTATTTTGTAGTTGGGGGTCTCCTTTCTGAGCATGTAGGGCACTGTGACCTAGAAGAACAGACATGGCCAACTGCAGACACTTGTGAGGGTCACCGATTATCAACACAGTGAAAAGACAACATACTGAATGGGAGAAAATATTTGCAAACTGCCTAACTGATAAAGGTTTAATATCCAAATTATTAGAGACTCATACAACTCAATAACACAGAAACAAATAGCAGTTACAAAATTTTTCTTTTGCCTTTACTTCCCACATCAGTGCTGGCCCCCGAGGTTGCTTTGGGATTAGATATCACAGGGTCTCTCGGGGCTGGAGTAGCTGTGAGGGACAGGGGTGCGCTCTCTAATAGAGGCTGCTTGGATCATGTGGGAGACTCCTCCCACAGGCTGGGAGGTGGAGTTTTGACCCTACAAGATTTGTACCCCAGTAGAGCTCCTGGTTTCCTCCATCCCGGACTTCGTGGCAGGATCCATCCTTCCTGCAGCATTTCTAGGTGCCTGTTTGGAGACAGCCCTGCTCTGGCTGCGAGGTGAGCAAACCCCAGGTCCTTGCACCGTGGAGCCTCCACTGGAGGCCCGAGCGCGGTGCGGTGTGGGCACAGCCAGTGAGTTTCTTCCTACCATGGGGCCCAAACAACCCAATGGAGAGGGACTTGTGGTGAACAAGAATGGATGAAGACCCCCGAGAATGGGAAATGTGTGACTTCAGCCTGAGAGGCCACCAGCTTCCCCTGGAGCTCACCTGCTTGCAGGGCAGCACAGAGCAGGTGGGAGGGCCTCCGGCCCCAGATTTGGGGAGCACTGTCCCCAGCTCATTCCCTGAGAATCACATTGAGGCAGCAGCTGCAAATCCTTATTTGGACTTGTAGCCTAATTGGGTCCAGGGCTCTTCCAGAACCACGGAACCCAGAGGACTCTTCTTGGAAGAATCACCTTCCAGCCAACTAGCACCGCCCTGGGAATATATTCTAGTCTCTTCCAGGTGTGCCTTTGGGAAACTTATGCTCATTTCTGCAGGTTATGCCTTGAAGTTAGACATACCCCTTATCCCTGTAGAGACGGAGCCTATGACCTGGACACTCGCCTTGTTCCAGATCCCAGGCAACCCTGAACCGCTAGGCCCACAGGCACAGTCCATGCACAGTACGTCTGGACCGGTTGCCTGATTGGGGACCAGATGTCTCCCTTGCCAGACAGCTCAGCTGTCTCTTATTGGAGGAATTGCCAGCCAGTGGCCCTTCCTTGCCCTGGCTAGTCCAGTATCCTCCAGCTGTGCCTAAGGTGAGCCTAGGCTGTGTTGTGCATAGAAGGCATGTGACTGTACAAACCCCTTGTACCCCGAGCGCCAGCTCCTGGAACCAGCGTCTGCAAACCCTTGCACTGCTCCAGATCCCTGGGAGCCCTGCACTGAGCAGCCCTGCATGTGCAGGGCACACTCCTTCAGCAGGTCTTGGGCAGCTGGGGCCTGGCCACAAGCAACTGCACAGTATGCTTGGTAGGGGGAGCCCAGCCCCAGAATCTTTGTGAGGTAGCAGTTTTATTTTTTATATTTTCAGTTTAATCAATTGCTAAATTGAAGTATCATTGATACACAATATCTTCTAGTTTGAGGTAGATCAACATCAGAGTGATCCAGTAGTTTTATACATTACGAAATGATCCTTAGGGTAAGTCTAGTTACCATCCGTCATCTTACAAAGTGACTGGAATTATATTGACCATATTCCCTATGTGTATATTCCATCCCCATGGCCTATTTATTTTATAACTCGAAGATTGTACTGCTTAATCCCCTTCACCTGTATCATCTGCCCCTGACCCCTTCTTCCCCGTCTGGTAACCAACAGCTTGCTTCCTGCATCTATGAGTCTGGTTATGTTTTGTTTTGTTTTTTAGATTGCAATATAAATGAAATCATACTAGATTTGTCTTTCTCTGACTCATTTCACTTAGCATAATACTCTTAGGTCCACCCAAGTTGTTGCAGATGCAAATAAAATTGCATTCATTGTCATGGCTGAAGAAGATTACTTATATATACGTACTATATCTTCTGTATTCATTTATCGACAGACATTTAAGGTTGCATCCGTATCTTGGCCCTTGTAAATAATGCTGCCAGAAACACAAGGATGCTTATATCTCTCCGGATTGGTGTTTTTTGTTTTCTTCAGAAGTGGAATTGCTGGGTCATACAGTATTTCTATATTTAATCTTTTGAGGACCTTCCGTAGTGTTTTCCATAGTGGCTGCACCAATGCACATTCCCAGCAACAGTGCGCGAGGGTTCCATTTTCTCCACATCCTCGCCAACACTGTTATTTTTTGTCTTTTTGGTAATAGCCACTCTGAAAGGTAGGAAGTCATATCTCATTGTGGTTTTGATTTGCATTTCCCTGATGATCAGTGATGTTGAAGAGCTTTTTGGAAGCCAGTTGGCCACCTGTGCTTTCTTTAGGAAAGAGTCCATTCAAGTCTTCTGCCCATGTTTAAATCAGGTTTTTTGTGGTTTTGCCATGAAGATGTATAAGTTCTTTACATATTCTGAATATTAACTCTCATTGGGTGTACCTTTTGCACATGTTTTCTCCCATTCACTGGGTTGCCTTTTCGTTATGTTGTAGGTTTCCTTTGTAGTGCAAAACTGTTCAGTTTGCTATTAAGGCACTTGTTTATTTTAACTTCTGTGGCCTTTGCCTGAGGGGACTGGTCCAAAAAGTATATTGCTAAGACCAATGTCAAAGAGCTTCCTGACTATATTTTCTTCTAGGAGTGTTATGGTTTCAGTCTTACAGTCAAGTTTGTAATTGATTTTGAGTTTATTTTTGTGTATGCCGGAAGACAGTAGTCCAGTTTCATTCTTACGCATGTCCAGTCTTTCCAGCACCCTTTATTGAAGACACTGTCCTTCCCCCCTTGTATGGACTTGCCTCCTTTGTCATCAGTTGATGGACCTTTATATGCATGGCTTCTCCTGGGCTGTCTGTTCGATTCCATTCACCTGTATGTCTGAGTGCCCTACTGTTTTGATTATTAGAGTTTCATAGTAGAGTTTGAAATCAGGCAATGTGATACCTCCGTGGAGGCTGCAGTTTTCAACTGGCCAGAGTCAGAACCCATTTGGACCCACTCTGGATGGGGTCCCGGGCTTGACCAGCAGTAAAGGCTCCCCAGTGTGTCTTGCTGGAAGATGCCCTACCCAGCCTGTCTGGCTCTGTCCTGGCAAGATTGGTTTCTCTATCTCTGCCCTCAAAGGAAAACTGTGTAATTAGAGTTTGTAATGAGGCAGGTGGCCCTGTTCCCCCAGAAGCCTGCTCCACTGACCGGCCTCTCCCGTTTCTTGCCCTGTTGATGCACAGCGTGTGCATGCACAGTAAGAACCCCATCAGCCAGGCTTGGGCAGGCCTAGGTAGCTCAGGCTGCCTCCCAACCACCTGCATACCTTCCAGGGTAGAGGGAGTCAACCCCCCAAATTTTTCGGAAGCAGCTTTTAAATGGTGACAGTCAGCCTGATGGGGTCCAAGGCTTCCCACACTCAGTATTCCCATGTGTCTCATATCGGGCCGGGGCTGCTTTTGTCAGTTGCCTGCTCCATCCTGGCAAAGCAGTGCAGATACTTGTGGTTCTACTGTAGGGGAAAAGATGAGCATTTGTGTAGCTTAGTGCTTGGAAGTTGGCGTCTGTCGAGTACCCCATCGATCTCATGGTTAATTTTGGTGTGTGGACCCCACTACCCTGGTGACCAGGGACCAGCCCCGGCTCCAGGGGCCTGCAGGGCCCTCAGTGCCTCGGGTGAGCTGAGAGGAGAGCGCTGCGCATGCGCCAGCTTGGGGCAGAGTAGCCAGTGATGTGGAACAGGACAAGTGTGGGGAGAGTTCTCCTGAATGCAGGGCTTGAGGTTCCTTGACTGCCTGCCTGTGTGGGTCCTGACAGCCGGGAGGGGGGTACCATCTCATAAAAGATACCTGGGAACTCTTCCTGAGAGAGAACCACGGGGCCCTTCGGGCACCGGGCCCAATAGGACTGACTGGCTTCGGTCTGTCGCGGCTGCCTCAGGGTGGCTTTAAGTGTGTGCGCCCCTCCATGCTGGAGACTGTGTGGTGATTGGCGCTGGGCTTGCCTCTCTTGGGCCTGTGGGGTCCCAGCTACCCAAGGCCTGGTGATGAAGGTGAGCTGCCCATGTCTGGGCCGTGAAGGTCATGGGAGCCAACGACCTAGAACTGGGCAGAGGTCAGGAGACACTGGGACACAGGAGCAGGATCTTGGGGAAACCAGGCATCTGTATAATCCCAAACCCTAAGCTACAGAAATGTGCATATTTCTCCTGAAGGCAGAGAGAGAGCACACTGCCCTGCCTTGCCAAGGTGGGGCCGGTGGGTTGGCTGTTGTAACCTCCAATCAGAGACACTCGGTGCCCTGGCTGTTGGAGAAGCGGGGGACCCTATAGGTGGCAAGTCCAAAGGGGACAGATTGTCACCAAGGTGCATCTACCACCTCAGGGTGAATGTGCAAGTGGCTGGGTCTGGGCTCCAGCTCCACAGGCATGCCAGGCCCCGTAAGGCCCTGGTCGGCCAAATGGGTGCATCCTGCCCACATGCATGCCAAGAAGTGCAGTGTAGCCAGTGATCTGGAACAGGCCAAGGGTCCCAGAACTGGGCTCTTGGGGGACAAGCAGTAGCCTACCCAATGGGCAGAATCCCCCCTGAAGGTAGGGTTCAAGTTTACTCATCGGTCCTGCCAGAGATGGTTCTGAGGGCTGGCCAGGGCGCCATCTAATAAGAAACACCTGGGAGCCCTGGTTGCAGGAGCAGGGATGCTCCCCGAATGGTGGAGAAGCAGGTGTTAGGGGGCTTCGAAGAAAGTGCCATCCAGCTTCCTTGACACCTCCTACTGGCTGCCCTCAGGATTGAAGGAGTCAACAAAGAATAAAAAGAAAGCATGGGACCCAACTGAACTGGAAGAAGACCCTGTCGTAGACATGGGAGAAATGCTTTTTAAAATCCCTGAAGGATGACAGAAAGCAGAACATTTGAAGGCAGGAGGCTGTAGCAGACCGTGACCTAAGAATTGTGAAGGCAGTTTTAATGTGGGCGAGTCAACCAAGGAGGGCCTCCAGGAGGAAGATTGTAAAGACGTTTGGCGGGCGGAGGGGCATGGAGAAAGAAGAGTTGGAGGGTCGGCTCCTGGCCGGGGAAGCTCGCAGCTCCCTTGCCCAGGCTGGAGAGCCACATAAGGGCGCTGACGGTGTGGTGCCGAGCCTGCGTTTATAGTCAGGCCCTGGCCTGGACGCACAGCTCTCCTGAGAAGACTGCTTGAAGAGCCCAGGGCGAGCTAACCCTGAGCTGAGCGGTCACTGGCAGGAGGGGGCCGCAGTGGGGTGAGAAATGTTCCCAGAGCTCCTTGGTCCTTCAGTGAAATCCGCAGCCCTGGGCCTGGAGCTGGTTGGGGAGGAGGCGGTTTGGTTAGCTCCCTTCCCCTGCACCCACCCCCTGCCCTTCCTCTCCTCTGGCACCCGTCACGCCTCGGGGTTCTCCCAGCCGCCCGCCTGGGAGGTTGGGCCTTCCCACCTGGGTCAGCCAGTGGCTGGCGGGGGCTGAGGACTCCACGGGCGCCTGTCCCCCTCTGTCCTCCATGTGGTCAGCCCAGCAAGGATGGCTGAGCCTTCCCAGGTCTGCCTGGATCTGTCAACGTGTTCTTAGGAGGATGAGGTTAGAAGGGCCCTCGGAGGGGATCAGCCCCCTGGTATTACGGATGAAGAACTTGACGCCCCTAGAGAGACCTGAGCAAGGCTATGCAGTGAGTTAGTGATGGAGCAGGAATTGGGCCCCGACCTCCTGGTTTCTGGTTAAGGGCAATTCCCAAGGCAACTCCCAGAGTCTGAGGAGAAATCCTCGGGGTGAATGGCTTTCTACAAGTCCTCAGCATTACTCTTCCTAACCCTGTCCCCAGAGTGAGAGCCATGTCCCCAAGAAACTTAGAGCTTAGAAGACAACGAACTTTTTTAAAAAGACTGATTTATTTGAGAGAGATAGAGAGAGCTTGAGGTATTTACTTTCGAGAGAGAGCCTGAGAGAGAGAGAGAGGGAGAGAGTGAACCTGGGGGGAGGGGCAGAGGGAGGGAATCTTCAAGCCGACTCCCTGCTGAGCGTGGAGCCCTAGGAGGGCCTTGATCTCAGGACCCATGAGCTCTTGACCTGAGCTGACACAAAGAGTCAGACACCTACCTGACTGACCCACCCGGGTGCCCCAGAAGACAAGTATTTTTCTGTCGCCTCTTGGTAGGCAACACCTGTCCCTCTCCTACGAAACTCCCCCAGCTCCCCTTCACCCAGGGGAGAAAGCTGAGCCCTCAGCACAGCACACAGAGCCCTCTGGGAGTGGGCCCACCCTGCCCTGTCAGCCCCCTCCAGCCCCTCACCCCGGGGGGCACATGGGGCCCACCTGCCCCATCCCCTCTGGGCCTTTGTCTCTGCTGCTCTCATCCCAGGGTGCCCTTCCCCACTGCAGGGTGCGGTCCTACCATCGCTCATGGCTCAGTTCAAATGTCACCTCATCCAGGGGCCTGCTCTGTGCTTCCCAACTGGAACCAGTCTCTTCCTCCCGGAAAACTGCCCCCACAGCACTCTGCCTCTCAGCACTTCCTCTCTGGGAGCGGAGCTGTCAGAGCTCAGGGGAGATTTCGCACAAAATCCCACCACCTTGCATTCATGCCTCTAAGACTCAGAGTCCAAATCTCCTGAGATCTCGCCCAAAACTCACCCAAACTTGGGCAAAATCTCATGAGATTTCACTCAAATCACACCCAGAGTTGGGTGAAATCCCAAGAGATCTCACGGAGCTCTGGGGAGATATCATACAATATTCTACCAGTTTGCAAAAATACCTCTGATACTCAAAGTCCAAATATCCTGAGATCTCGCCCACATCTCTACCAGACTTGGGTGAAATCTCATGAGATTTCATGGAGTTTGGTCAAGATTTCACTCCAAATCTTGTGAGATCTCAGGAATTCAAGTGAGATTAACTCCAAATCCCTGAATTTCATCCAAGGCTCCATGAACTCACAGTCCAAATCTCATCAGATCACGCCAAATCTTGTGCAGACAGGAAAATTCTCATGAGATTTCACTGAGTTTGGGCTAGATTTCACTCCAAATCACATGTGATCTCACCAAAATCTTGCTCTTTCTTTGGCAAAATCTTGTGAGATCTCTTGGAGCTCGATGAGATTTCACTCCAAATCTCATGAGCTCGCATCCAAATCTCAATCTAACTTGTCAAAATCTCGTGAGAAACCATGGAGCTAGGTTGTGAGTTCACTCCAGATCTTGTGACATCTCATCCAAATCTCAGTCCGTCTTTTCAAAATCTCGTGACTCATGGATCTTGAAGAGATTTCACTCCAAATCTTGTGAGCTCGCATCCATATCTCGCTCCATCTTGTTGAAATCTCATGAGAAATCATGGAGCTCACATGTGAATTCACTCCACATTTCATGAGATCTCACCCAAATCTCACCCAGAGTTGGGCGAAATCCCGAGAGATCCACAGAGCTCGGGGGAGATATCATGCAAAATCCCGCCAGCTTAAATCCATGCCTCTGAGACTCAGAGTCCAAACCTCGTGTGATTCCACCCAAATCTCACACAGACTTCAGCAAAATCTGGTAAGATTTCATGAAGCTCGTGTGAGATTTACTCCAAATCCCTCAGCACGCATCCAAGACTCCAAAACCTGGAAGTCCAAATCTCATGAGATCTCCCCGAAATCTCATCCAGACTTGGGCAAAATCTCCTGATGTTTCACGGAGCTCAGGCATGATTTCACTCCAAATCTCATGAGTTCTCCCCGAAATCTCACTCATTCTTGGGTGAATTCCCGAGAGATGTCATGGAGCTTAGGGGAGAATTCAGGCAAAATCCTGCCAGCTTGCAACCATGCCTCTGAAATGCAGTGTCCAAATCTTGTGAGATCTCCCCAAATCTTGCCCATACTGGGGCGAAATTTCGTGAGATTTCACAGAACTCCGGGGAGATTTCACTCCTAATCTTGTGAGAAGCCACTGATATCTAGCTCCTTCTTGGTTGAAATGTTGTGAGATCTAATGGAGCTCGAAGAGTTTTTCACTCCAAATCTCGTGAGCGTGCATCCAAATCGCTCCATCTTCTTGAAATTTCATGAGAAATCATGGGGCTTGCATGTGACTTCATTCCAAATCTCATGAGATCTCACCCAAATCAAACTCCATCTTGGGTGAAATCTCGTGAGATCTCACAGGGCTCTGGCGAGATTTCGCATAAAAAAAATGCCAGCTCACAAACATGCTACTGAGACCTCCCAGTCCAAATCTCGTGTGCTCTCACCCAAATCTCACGTAGACGTGGGTGAAATCTGGTGAGATCTCATGGAGCACAGCAAGATTTCACTTCAAATCTCATGAGATCTCACCCAAATCTCACCAAGACTTGGGCAATATCCCAAAAGATCTCACAGAGCTTGGGGGAGATTTTGCACAAAATGCTGCCAGCTTGCAACCATGCATCGGAGACTCAGAGTCCAAATCTTGTGAGGTCTCGCCCAATCCTGCCCAGATATCAGTGAAATCTCATGACACATCATGGAGCTCGGGTGAGATTTCACTCCAAAACTCATGAGATCTCACTGAAATCTCGCTCCTTCTTGGGCAAAATATCATGAGATCTCATGGAGTTCAAGGAGATTTCACTCCAAATCTCGAGAGCTTGCATCCAAATCTCACTCCATCTTGTCAAAATCTCATGAGAAACCATGGAACTCGGGTGTGATTTCACTCCAAATCTCATGAGATCTCAACCAAATCTCTCCCAGACCTGGGCGAAATCCTGAGAGATCTCACGGAGCTCAGGGAAGATTTTGCACAAAATCCCTCCAGCTTGCAACCGTGCCTCTGAGACTCAGAGTCCAAATCTCATAAGATCTCACCCAAATCTCACCAGACTTGGGCGATATCTGGTGAGATTTCATGGAGCTCAGGCGAGATTTCATTCCAAATCTCATGAGATGTCACGGAACTCCAGCGAGATTGACCCCAAATCCCTGAGCATGCTTTCAAGCCTCAGAGACCTCACAGTCCAAAGCTCATGAGATCAGCCCAAATCTCGTCCAGACATGCACAAAATCTTTTGATGTTTCACGGAGCTCAGGCATGATTTCACTCCAATCTTGAGAGCTCTCACCAAAATCTCACTCCTTCTTGGGGGAAATCTCGTGAGATCTCATGGAGCTGGGGTGTGATTTCACTCCATATCTTATGAGATCTCACCCAAATCTCACCCAGATGGGCAAAATCCTGAGAGATCTCATGGAGCTAGGGGAGGATTTCCTGCAAAATCCAGCCAGCTTGCAGCCATGCCTCTGAGACTCAGAGTCTGGATCTCCTGAGTTCTTGCCCAAATCACGCTCAGAATGGGCGAAATCACATGAGATTTCATGGAGCTTGGGCGAGATTTCACTCCAAATCTCCTGAGATCTCATGGAACTCCAGTGAGATTGACTCCAAATCCCTGAGCATGCATCCAAGCCTCTGAGACCTCATGGTCCAAATCTCGTGAGATCAAGCCCAAATCTCGTCCAGACTTGGACAAAATCTTGTGATGTTTCATGGAGCTCAGGCATGCTTTCACTCCAAATCTTAAGAGCTCTCACTGAAATCTCACTCCTTCTTGGGCCAAATCTCGTGAGATCTCATGTAGCTCAGTTGAGATTTCACTAAATCCTGAACCCTAGCATCCAAATCTCTGAGACCTAGAAGTCCAAATCTTGTGAGATCTTGTTCAAATCTCAGCCCATCTTGGGTGATATCTTGTGAGATCTCAGGGAACTCTCAAGAGATTTGGCTCCAAATCTCGGCTGCTCGCATCCAACCATCCAAGACCTTGCATCCAAATCTTGTGAGATCTCACCCAAATCTCGCCCTGGCCCTGGGCAAAATCTCCTGAGATCTCATGGAGCTCCGGTGAGATTTTCTCCAAATCCTGACAGATCGCATCCTAGCCTCCGAGACCTCACAGTACAAACCTTGTGAGCTCTCGCCCAAATCTCGCCCCATCTTGGGCAAAATTCCCTGAGATCAGGGGGCTTGGGGGAGATTTCCCGCCAAACTCTGCCAGCTCACATCACATCCAAGCCTCCAAGACCTTGCATTCCAAATCTCATGAGGTCCCGCCCAAATCTCCCCCTCCCCCCGCCTTGGGTGAAACCTCGTGAGATCTCATGGAGCTCGGGTGAGATTTCACACAAATCTTGACAGCTAACATCCAAGTCTCGGAGACCTTGCAGTCCAAGTCTCGTGAGATCTCACCCAAATCTCAGCCCATCTTTGGCAAAATCCCATGAGATCTCATAGAGTTCCTGTGAGATATCATGCCAAATCCCCGAGCTGGCATCCAAGCCTCGGAGACCAAATCTCCAAATCTCCTGAGATCTTCACAAAATCTCGCCCCTAAACAAATAAAAGGAAGGAAGGAAGGAGGGAGGGAGGGAGGGAGGGAAGGAAGGAGGCAGGCGTGTGGCAGGGAGGTAGGGAGAGAGATAAGTGAGGGAGGGAGGGAGAAAGAGAGAAAAAGAAAGAAAGAAAGAAAGAAAGAAAGAAAGAAAGAAAGAAAGAAAGAAAGAAAGAAAGAAAGAGAGAAAGAGAAAGAAAGAAAAAAGAAGAAAGAAAGAAAGAGAAAGAAAGAGAAAGAAAGAAAGAAAGAAAGAAAGAAAGAAAGAAAGAAAGAAAGAAAGAAAGAAAGAAAGAAAGAAAGAAAGAAAGAAAGAAAAAGAAAGAAAGAAGAGAAAGAAAGAGGAAGGAAGGAAGGAAGACTGCTTGAGGAGCCAACAGTGAGCTAACCTTGAGCTGAGTGAGCAGTCACTGACAGGAGGGGGCTGCAGTAGGGCAGGAAATGTTCCCAGGGCTCCTTGGTCCTTCAGTGAAATCCGCAGCCCTGGGCCTGGAGCTGGTTTGGGAGGAGGCTGTTTGGTTAGCTCCCTTCCCCTCCACCCACGCCCTGCTCTTCCTCTCCTCTGGCACCTGTCACCCTTGGGTTTCTCCTGGCCCCCCAGGAGGTTGGGCCTTCCCACCTGGGTCAGCCAGTGGCTGGTGGGGGCTAGGGACTCCTTGGGCGCCTGTCCCCCTCTGCTCTCCAATGTGGACAGCCCAGAGAGGAGGGTTGAGCTTTCCCATGTCTGCCTGAATCTGTCCAAAATGTTCTTAGGAGAATGAGGTTAGAAGGGCCCTCGGAGGTGAGATTTGGGTGAGATCTCATGAGATTTTGGGCTGCGAGGTGTTACACAAATGCATCAATAAATACTTGATATTGAATACAGCAAACATAATAGATATCATATATATATAACATGCATTATAAGATAATGTCCAGATTTCCTCCTAAAAGTTTACAATTTTAGTGTTCCTATTTGGGTGTCTGGCCCATATTAAGTCATTTTGGGGATATTGTGTGATTTATGGAAGTTCTTTATTTTGTCTGGAAATAGATTCCAAAGTTCTAGAAACTTTCACAATGTCCTGTTCAGTAATATTTGTAACAACTGCTCAAAACAAGATATAGAACATTTCCTTCACTCCAGAAATATCCCTTTTGTTTTTCACAATCACTTCTCCCCCATTCCCTAGAGCATTGGTATTTGTTACATTCAAAGTCAAGTCCCAGACTGTGCAGTTCAACATGAGATGTGTTAACAAGGTCAGGGTCTACTCAGGATGCAGACCCCACCAATGACTGGAACACAGCCTATTGATTGATTGATTGATTGATTGATTGATTTAAGTTAACTAATATACAGTAAAATACTGGTTTCTGGAGTAGAACTCAGTGATTCATCACTTACATATAACACCCAGTGCTCATCACATTAAGGGCCCAACTTAATACACTTCAACCTTCTAGCCAATCCCCCCACCCACCTCCCTTCTTCTACCTTCTGTTATCTATGGTTTAGAATCTCTGTGGTTTATTTTCCTTTTTTCCCTCCCCGCTCCCATACATTCATCTGTTTTGATTCCTAAATACTAAATATGAGTAATATCATATAGTATTTGTCATTCTCTGACATATTTCGCTTAGCATGTAGTGGCAAATGGCAAGATTTCATTCTTTTTGATAGCTAGTAGTATTCCATTTTGTGTATATGTATATATATATATCACACCTTCTTTATCCATTTATCAGTCAATGGATATTTGGACTCTCTCCACAGCTGGCCTATTATTGATAACGCTAGTATAAATACTGGGAGGCATGGACCACTTTGAATCTGTATTTTTTTATCCTTTGGGTAAATACCTAGTAGTGCAATTGCTGGATTGTAAGGTACCTCTATTTTTAACTTTTTGAGCAACCTCCATATTATTCTCCAGAGTGGCTGCACTAGTTTGCATTCCTAGCAACAGTGTCAGAGATTTTCCCTTTCTCAGCATCCTCTCCAATACCTCTTATTTCTTGTGTTGTTCATTTTAGCCATTCTGACAGGTGTGAGGTGGTATCTCATCGTGGCTTGGATTTGTAGTCCCCTGATAATGAGTGATGTTGAGCATTTTTTCATACGACCTCTCTTCTGGATGTCTTCTTTGCAGAAGGGTCTATTCATGTCTTCTTCACGTTTCTGACTGGATTGTTTGGGTTTTTTGGGTGTTGAGTTTGATAAGTTCTTTATAGATTTTGGATACTAACAATTTATCTGATATTTTGTTTGCAAATCTCTTCTCCATTTCTGTAGGCTGCCTTTTATTTTGATGATTGTTTCTCCTTCGTTGTGCAGTTTTTTAACTGATGAAGTCCCAATAGTTTCTTTTTGCTTTTGTTTCCCTTGCCACTGGTGATGTATTTAGTAAGAAGTTGCTGCAGCCGAGGTCCAAGAGGTTTCTGCCAGTGTTTTCCCCTAGGATTTTGATGGTTTCCTGTCTCATGTTTAGGTCTTTCATCAAATTTGAGTTTATTTTTTGGTAGGGTGTAAGAAAGTGGTCCAGTTTCATTCTTTTTCATGTGGCTGTCCAATTTTCACAACACCATTTATTGAAGAAACTGTCTTCTTTCCAACTGATATTCTTTCCCTCTGTCAAAGAGTAGTTGACCATAGATTTGAGGGTCCATTTCTGGGTTCTGTATTTTATTCCATCGATCTACATGTCTAATTTTCTGTTTTGATGATTACAGATTTTTAATACTGTAGAAGCCCAGAATTGTGATGACTCCAGCTTTGGTTTTCTTTTCAACGTTATATTTATCTTTTGGGGTCTTTTCTGGTTCTACACAAATTTGAAGGTTGTTTGTTCCAGTTCTAGAATAATATTGATAGGGATTGCATTAAACGCATAAATTGCTTTGGATAGTATAGACATTTTAATGATGTTTGTGCATCCATACCATGAGCATGGAATATTCTTCCTTTTCTTTCTGTCTTCCTCATCTTTTCCATAAGTGTTCTATAGTTTTTGGGGTACAGATATTTACCCATTTGGTTAGGTTTATTCCTAGGTATCTATCCTATGTTATTTGTGCAATTGCAAATGGGATTAATTTCTTGATTTTTTTTCTCTGAAACTTAATCCTTTGTGTACAGAAATGCAAGTTTTCTGCACATTAATTTTATTTCCTGCCACTTTACTGAATTCATATATTAGTAGTAGCATGTTTTTGGTGGAGTCTTTCAGGTTTTCTACATGGAGTATCATGTCGTTTGCAAATAGCGAAAGTTTGACTTCTTCATTGCTGTTTTGGATGCCTTTTATTCCTTTTTGTTTTCTGATTGCTGAGGCTAATACGTCCAGTACTATGTTCAATAGTAATTGTGAGAGGGGGTGTCCCTGTCTTACCCTGACCATCGTGGAAAGGCTCTCAGTTTTTCCCCATTCAAGAAGATATTAGTTGTGGTTCTTTCAGAAAAGACCTTTATGATATTGAGGTATGCTCCATATATCCCTACTTTGTTGAGGGTTTTAATCAAGTAAAGCTGCTGTATTCTGTCAAATTCTTTTCCTGCTCCTCTTGAGCAGATCATATGCTTCCTATCCTTTCTTTTATTAATGTGGTGTATCATGTTGTTTGATTTGCGAATATTGAACCACCCCTGTAGGAAACAGGGACAATTCAATAGGATCAGTTATATCCTGGGAAAATGTGCTTCCCTATCACAAGGATAAAAGAGAACTTTAAAGAATACAGAATTACAGCTGGGGTGAAAACTCCACCAGTCAGATTTGTCTGATGAAATTTCAGTTGAGAAGTAAGCTACTCAAGGAATGAGGCTCCTCACCTTTCTGGTAGAATTGGTGCATGCGTCTGGGTTTTGGAAGCATCAAGGGTGGCCAGAACAGGTCCCTGACACAGAGGGGTTCAGGGCTGGGAGTGGCAGTGGCAGTGAAGTCTTGGCATTGTGGCGCCATCTGGTGTCCATGAGGGAAAGAACAAGGGAATCCTTAACAAGCAATGCAAGGCACACTGAGCTAGCTGCTTCCCGTTGTGCATTTGTCTTGTGATGCTGACACTCTGGGCAGAGCTTTCTGTCCCAACACTTCACTGGTCTCCATCATCAGCTTTCCAGTGGTTACCTTTTTTTCGGCCTACTCTTTTTTTTTAGTCACATTTATCTCAGTTTTTCAGAGCACCAATTTTAAGCTTTACTGTTTTTCCCTACCGTGCATCTGTTTTCTTTTAATGAAGTTCTGCTTTTATATTTGTAATGTAGTTGCTTCTACTTCTTTCTGTTCCATTTGCTATTCCTTCTCTGTTTCTTATGGGAAAAGCTTCCTTAATTGATTTTGAGCATTTCTTCTTCTCTAAGACACATGAAACTCTCACTGTCCTCCTACACTACATCCCACACAAAATTTGTTTTTCTTACCATTCAGTCGGGAGTATTTTCTAAATTTTACTGTGGTATGTTTCTTGACCCATGGCTCACATAGAAGTGTTGCTTCACATCCAAATGGGAGGGGATTTCCAGGTTTCTCTGTGTTGTTGATTTCCTGTTGAAATCCACACTTTTCAGAGGACTTACTCAGTGTGATTCAGTATTTTAATATTTGTTGAGACTTGGTTCATCATCCAACATACACTCTGTTTTGGTGATCATTTCATCTTAAATGCCAAAGGACGGATATTTGGAGTTGGTGTGTGTAGTGTTGGATATATTTGGTCCAGTTGGTCAGTCATGTTTTTCTAGTCTCCTTTGCACGATTGGGTTTTCCTGCTTGTTCTAGCAATTAGTTTGAGAAAGGTGTGTAAAACCTCCAGTGATGGTTTGGGATTTTCTGTTTCTTCCTTTATTTTGAGGTCATGTTGTTACGTGCATATAAATATAGGATTTTTATGTTATCCCGCTGCCCTTATCCTCTTAATAATGAAATGATCCACTTTGCTTCAGGTAATAATTCTTCACTTGGAGTTGGTTTTGTCTTATAGTAATAGAGCTCCACAGCTTTCTTTGGGTTGTTTCTGTACGGTGTTCATTTTTCCACCATTTTGTTTTCAACTTTTCAGTTTCAGTCTGCATGTGCTACTTGTCAACAGCATAGTTTGGTCTGCTATTTTATTTCAGTCTTCTTGTGTTTGCTGAAATTTGCTTCTTCTCATTAGTCTACTTACATTTCATGGAATCATTGATGCACAATAATACTTACATTCAAATATTTCTGTTTTGTGCCACCTTTCTGCTCTTTGTTTCTTTATCCCTCTTTCTGTTTTTTGTTTTGATGATTTTTTTTATTCTTATGTTAATCCCCATACATTACATCATTAGTTTTAGATGAAGTGTTCCATGATTCATTGTTTGTGCATAACACCCAGTGCTCCATGCAGAATGTGCCCTCCTCAGTACCCACCACCAGGCTAACCCATCCTCCCTGTTTTGATGATTTTAATTATGTTTTTTCCTGTATTATTCTATCAATGATAGTATTTTTTATTGAATACTTTTATTCACTTGGCTCAATTTTTATTTGTTCATAGAGTTGTAAGTTATGAAAACATCAATAAAAATGACTACTATACTATTAGCAAAAAAGCAGTAATGCACATTTATAATGAGGACATTGAATATATCGAAATTGACCAATGGGAACAGGAATATCTATAACACAGAGAACTCACTAAGATTCCCATATTTGCACTTTTCTGGAAATGGAAGGCTTTTAATGTGTGGAAGAAGAATGTCTGTTCCAAGAAAATCAGTGGATGTCGAAAATCTCTACAAAAAAAAAAAATCTGTTCATTGTTAATCATGTGTGTATTTATTAATCATATTTCTTTTTTAAGATTTTATTTATTTATTTGACAGAGAGAGAGACAGTGAGAGAGGGAACACAAGCAGGGGGAGTGGGAGAAGGAGAAGCAGGCTTCCCGCAGAGCAGGGAGCCCGATGCGGGACTCGATCCCAGGACTCTGGGATCATGACCTGAGCTGAAGGCAGCTGCTTAACTGACTGAGCCACCCAGGCGCCCCTATTAATCATACTTTAAAAGAATTACAGAAAAACAAAACGTGAATCTGTTACAGGTATTGGTATAGACTGTCCTTGAAATAGAATATTTCATCTTTTTAAGAGAATTCACAATTTTCTTTCTGTCTTGTCATTCTGTCTTGCCATGGCAGTCGAGCAGTGTTTTCACATTTTAACTAGGGTTGCAGAATGCAAAAGTATAAGAAGAGAGTTGCACAGGTCCCCTTCAGTTAGAAGCAGCCTCAGAGGTTTGGATTCATGGCCCCCTTTTTTGTAGATTAGGAAAATGGTATATCTTCTTGAGCAAAGTGGGCTGGCAACCCTTATTACGTCCTCTCATCTTTTTTTTTTTTAAATTTTATTATGTTACTCACCATACAATACATCATTAATTTTTGATGTGGTGATCCACGATCCATTGTTTACGTATAACACCCAGTGCTCCATGCAGTATGCGCCCTCCTTAATACCCATCACCGGGCTAACCAATCCCCCCTCCCCCCTCCCCTCTTAAACCCTGTTTGTTTCTCAGAGTCAATAGTCTCTCATGGTTCATCTCTCCCTCCGATTTCCCCACCTTCATTTTTCCCTTCCTTCTCCTAATGTCCTCCATGCTATTCCTTATGTTCCACAAATAAGTGAAACCATATGATAATTGACTTTCTCTGCTTGACTTATTTCACTTAGCATAATCTCCTCCAGTCCCGTCCATGCTGATGTAAAAGTTGGGTATTCATCCTTTCTGATGGCTGAGTAATATTCCATTGTATATATGGACCACATCTTTATCCATTCATCTGTTGAAGGGCATCTCGGCTCTTTCCACAGTTTGGCTATTGCGGACATTGCTGCTGTGAACATTGGGGTGCATATGGCCCTTCTTTTCACTACATCTGTGTCTTTGGGGTAAATAGCCAGGAGTGCAACTGCTGGGTCATAGGGTAGTTCTATTTTTAAATTTTTGAGGAACCTCCACACTGTTTTCCAAAGTGGCTGTACCAACTTGCATTCCCACCAACAGTGTAAGAGGGTTCCCCTTTCTCCACAACTTCTGCAACATTTGTTGTTTCTTTCCCTGTCTATTTTTGCCATTCTAACTGGTGTAAGGTGGTATCTCAATGTGGTTTTGATTTGAATTTCCCTGATGGCTAATGATGATGAACATTTTTTCATGTGTCTGTTAGCCATTTGTATGTCTTTTTCAGAGAAGTGTCTTTTCATATCTTCTGCCCACTTTTTGACTTGATTATTTGTTTTTTGGGTGTTGAGTTTGAGAAGTTCTTTATAGATCTTGGATACCAGCCCTTTATCTGTAGTGTCATTTGCAAATATCTTCTCCCCATTCTGTGGGTTGCCTCTTTGTTTTGTTGACTGTTTCCTTTGCTGTGCAGAAGCTTTTTATCTTGATGAAGTCCCAAAAGTTCATTTTTGCTTTTGTTTCACTAGCCTTTGGAGATGTATCTTGAAAGAAGTTGCTGTGGGCGATGCCAAAGAGGTTACTGCCTATGTTCTCCTCTAGGATTTTGATGGATTCCTGTCTCACATTGAGGTCTTTCATCCATTTTGAGTTTATCTTTGTGTATGGTGTTAGAGAAGGGTCGAGTTTCATTCTTCTGCATGTGGCTGTCCAATTTTCCCAGCACCATTTATTGAAGAGACTTTTTTCCATTGCATGTTTTTTCCTGCTTTGTCAAAGATTATTTGACCATACAGTTGAGGGTCCATATCTGGGTTCTCTATTCTGTTCCATTGGTCTATATGTCTGTTTTTGTGCCAGTACCATGCTGTCTTGGTGATCACAGCTTTGTAATATAGCTGGAAATTGGGCAACGTGATGCCCCCAGCTTTGTTTTTCTTTTTCAACATTTCCTTGGTGATTCGGGGTCTTTTCTGATTCCATACAAATTTTAGGATTGTTTGTTCCAGCACTTTGCAAAATGTCATTGGAATTTTGATCGGGATGGCATCCTGAAGGTATAGATTGCTCTGGGTAGCATAGACATTTTAACAATGTTCATTCTTCCGATCTGTGAGCATGGAATATTTTTCCATCTTTTTGTGTCTTCTTCAATTTCTTTCATGAGTGTTCTGTAGTTCCTAGAGTATAGATCCTTTACCTCTTTGGTTAGGTTTATTCCCAGGTATCTTATGGTTTTTGGTGCTATTGTAAATGGAATCATTTCTCTAATTTCTCTTTCTACAGTTGCGTTGTTAGTGTATAAGAAAGCAACTGATTTCTGTGCATTGATTTTGTATCCTGTCAATTACTGAATTGCTGTATGAGTTCTAGTAATTTGGGGGTGGAGTCTTTTGGGTTTTCCACATAAAGTATCGTGTCGTCTGTGAAAAGAGAGGGTTTGACTACTTCTTTGCCAATTTGAATACCTTTTATTTCTTTTTGTTGTCTGATTGCTGTTGCTAGGACTTCTACTACTATGTTGAGCAATAGTGGCAAGAGTGGGCATCCTTGATGTGTTCCTGATCTTAAGGGAAAGGCTCTCGGCTTTTGCCCATTGAGGATGATATTCACTGTGGGTTTTTCATAGATGGATTTTATGAACTTGAGGAACGTTCCCTCTATCCCTATACTCTGAAGAGGTTTAATCAGGAAAGGATGTTGTATTTTGTCAAATGCTTTTTCTGCATCAATTGAGAGGACCTTATGGTTCTTCTCCCTTTTCTTATTAATGTGTTCTATCCCATTGATTGATTTGAGAATGTTGAACCACCCTTGCATCCCGGGGATAAATCCCACTTGGTCGTGGTGGATGATCCTTTTTAATGTATTGTTGGATCCTATTAGCCAGGATTTTGTTGAGGATTTTGGAATCCATATTCATCAGGGATATCGGTCTGAAATTCTCCTTTTTGATGGGGTCTTTGCCTGGTTTGGGGATTAAGGTAATGCTGGCCTCATAGAATGAGTTTGGAAGTTTTCCTTCTGTTTCTATTTTTTGAAACAGCTTCAGTAGAATAGGTATTATTTCTTCTTTGACTGTTTGGTAGAATTCCCCAGGGAATTCGTCAGGCCCTGGACTCTTGTTTTTTGGGAGGTTTTTGATCACTGCTTCAATCTCCTTACTGGATATTGGCCTATTCAGGTTGTGAATTTCTTCCTGTTTCAGTCTTGGCAGCTTATAGGTTTCCAGAAAGGCCTCCACTTCATCCAGATTGCTCAGTTTATTGGCATATAGTTGTTGATAATAATTTCTCATAATTGTTTCTATTTCCTTGGTGTTAGTAGTGATCTCCCCCCGTTCATTCATAATTTTATTAATTTGGGTCCTTTCTCTTTTCTTTTGGATAAATCTGGCCAGTGGCTTATCGATCTTATTAATTCTTTCAAAGAACCAACTTCTAGTTTTGTTGATCTGATCTACTGTGTTTCTGGTTTCTAATTCATTGGTCTCTGCCCTAATTTTAAATATTTCTCTTCGAATGCATGGCTTAGGCATCGTTTGTTGCTTTTTCTCTAGTTCTTTAAGGTGTAGAGTTAGTTGGTGAATTCGGGATTTTTCTATTTTTTTGAGTGAGGCTTGGATGGCTATGTATTTCCCCCTTAGGACCGCCTTTGCAGTATCCCATAGGTTTTGGATCAATGTGGTTTCATTCTCATTGATTTCCATGAATTGTTTAAGTTCTTCTTTGATTTCCTGGTTGACCCAAACATTCTTGAGCAGAGTGGTCTTTAGCTTCCAAGTGTTTGAATTTCTGCCAAATTTTTTCTTGTGATTGAGTTCCAGTTTTAAAGCATTGTGGTCTGATAATATGCAGGGAATAATCTCAATCTTTTGGTATCGGTGGAGACCTGATTTGTACCCAGTATGTGGTCTATTCTGGAGAAAGTTCCATGTGCGCTCGAGAAGAATGAGTATTCCGTTGTTTTAGGGTGGAATGTTCTGTATATATATATATCCATGAGGTCCATCTGGTCCAGTGTATCATTCAAAGCTCTTGTTTCCTTGTTGATTTTCTGCTTAGATGATCTGTCCATTGCTGAGAGTGGAGTATTGAGGTCTCCTACAATTAACGTATTGTTATCAATATGACTCTTTATTTTGGTTAACAGTTGGCTTATGTAGATGGCTGCTCCCATGTTGGGGGCATAGATATTTACAATTGTTAGATCTTCTTGTTGGATAGACCCTTTAAGAATGATATAGTGTCCTTCTGTGTCTCTAGTTACAGACTTTAGTTTAAAATCTAATTTGTCTGATGTAAGAATTGCTGCCCCAGCTTTCTTTTGAGGTTCGCTGGCATGGAAGATGGATCTCCATCCCTTCACTCTCAGTCTGGATGTATCTTTAGGTTCAAAATGAGTCTCTTGTAGGCAGCATATGGATGGGTCCTGTCTTTTTATCCAATCTGCAACCCTGTGCCGTTTTATGGGAGCATTTAGGCCGTTCACGTTGAGAGTGATTATTGAAAGATATGAATTAAATGTCGTCATGTTGCCTGTGAAGACGTTGTTTTTATAGATTGTCCCTGTAAATTTCTGTTGTATGTCACTCTTGGGGTCTTTCTCCTTTTATAGAACCCCCCTTAATATTTCTTGCAGGGCCGGCTTAGTGGTCACATATTCTTTCAGTTTCTGCCGGTTGTGGAAGCTCTGCATCTCTCCATCCATTCTAAATGACAGACTTGCCAGATAAAGTATTCTTGGCTGCATGTTCTTCTCGTTTAGTACCCTGAATATGTCTTGCCAGGCCTTTCTGGCTTGCCAGGTCTCTGTGGATAGGTCTGACGTTATTCTGATGTTCCTCCCTCTGTACCTAAGGGATCTCTTCCCCTTAACTGCCCTTAAGATGGTTTCCTTGGTTCTAAGATTTGCAAGTTTTACTATGACATGCCAAGGTGTTGGCCTGTTTTCCTTGATCTTGGGAGGGGTCCTCTCTGCCTCTAGGACGCAAATGTTTGTTTCATTCCCCAGATTAGGGAAGTTCTCAGCTACGATTTGCTCAAATACATCTTCTAGTCCTCTCTCTCTCTCCACTCCCTCCGGGATTCCAATTATTCTGACATTGGAACGCTTCATGGTATCACTTATTTCTCTGATTCTATTTTCATGGATTCTGCATTGTTTTTCCCTGGCCTCCTCTTTTCCCTTTTTATCTAGTATATTGTCTTCCAGGTCGCTTATTCGTTCTTCTGCCTCACTTACCCTAGCTGTTAGATTATCTAGATTGGATTGGATCTCATTGATAGCATTTTTAAGTTCTGCAAATTCAGCTTTCATTTCTGCCCTTAGAGACTCTATGTTGCCATTAATTGATTTCTCCATTCTAGCCACTGTCTTCACAATTGCTAGCCTGAATTCCATCTCCGACATCTTGGTTATATCTGCATCCATTTGTAAATCTGCTGCATAAGTCATAATCTCTGAGTCTTTTCTATTTTGGGGGTTCCTCCTCCTAGTCATTCTGTTGATGGGTGGTTGAGGGAATGTATAGAGTCCAAATTATTGACCAGCACCCAAGCAAGATGCACCTGTTTTCTTGGGACCTTAGGGTTGCTGACCTCTTGTTTTCCCAGCCTGTCTTCTGGGGGAGAGGCCTGCCGCACTGTTACTTAGGCAACCCTGTTTGGGCGGAGTTGCCCTTCCCCCCTGTGGTGGGGGATGGGCTCAGTGGGAACCAGTTTTGGGGGCTTTTGTAGTCTGGCGGTTTTCCCTGGTGGCTTTCCATGTCTCTTCTGAGAGTCAGAGCAGAAGAGACCATTTCCAACCCTCTGCGTCAGAGCAGAGAGATCGCAGTCTGTTCTTCAGGGAGCCCTCCAGGTCACACTGTCTCCGTTTTTCCGTGCTGCTATAAACTGCAGTGTCCTGGGTTGTGCATCCCTCTTCAGCGCTCCCAGTACTGCCTCCAGGTCGGGGCACATCTCTGCTCTTTGTGTTTCTAAAACCACCAGCCGCTCCCAGTTCAGATGTGGACCGGCTCCTCTGGGTTTCCACCCTGGGGGCTGCCCTAAAGTCCTTTTCCCACTGCTACCTGTCTGCGAATCTGTGCCCCATCCCCAGTGCGAGTGGCTGTCACTCACCAGTGGTGTAGGATCCCCACACCTGGCCTCCTTTCTAACCTCCACTCTGGCAACATCAACTTGGGCCTCCAATCCTCTGCACCATGGTGCCTTCTGCTGGGCTGCATATACTTGGATTTGTGCTAGGCTGGCTCTTTGTCCTGCCTCAGGAAATTGCAGTGTCACCTCAGCACAGCCTTGTCAGACCCCTCACCTGCTGGAGCTCAGGACCCAGTTGTAGCCCCTTGCTCTCTTCCTGGGGAGCAACTGCTCTTTTCATTCATGTTTTTCATTCATGTTTGTCCATCTTCCCTCTAGACCCTGAGCTCCTAGAGGGAAAACCTGGTTGGCTGATAAGCACCTGCATCATCTGAGTGCTCAGGGCACAGTGGCTGATGAACAGGCCAGAGGTTCCATCCCACCACCGACCAGCTCAATTGTTGGAGCCTAATAGATTTGGGTCATTTGGAAGTCCTTTTGTTTTCTTTTGTGTTTTAAGTAAACCCTGTGTTCAATGTGGGGCTCAAACTCGCCACCCCGAGATCCAGTGCCACGTGTCCTACTGACTGAGGAAGGCAGGTGCCCCTTTGGTCATTTTTAAAGGTACTAGGCTGATCAGGTGGGAGATGGAGTGCCTTCCTGTGGTCATTCAAGACCCGAGAGTCCCTCCACCGTGGGCCTTCTCCCTCCCTGGGAGGTCATGTACCTCTACAGCCATGAGCACAAGGGGGAAGATGACAAAGAAATACACACAGGAGAGTGTTTCTAGTCAGCTCTAGAAGCATAAAATGTCCACTGCTACACTCAATCTTTTATTTTTTTTTTTTAGGATTTTATTTATTTATTAGAAAAAACAGCACAAATGCGGGGGATGGGGAAGAAGGGAGAAGGAGAACCATGGACATGCTGGGGATGAGGACGACAGGGGGTGGCTTTATGGGCCTGTGGAGGGAACAGCTTGGGCCACATAGAGCAAGCCTCCATAGAGTGCGGTTGGGCCGGGAACAGTGAGTAGTCTCAGATCCCTGTCCCAATGGCCTGCTGTCCGGGGAGACCTCCCAGGGATTGGTTCTTGGACTCAGACAACATTGAGTGGTGGGAAAAGTTTCCTTTATTTAGAAGGGACATGGGAAGTCAAACATGCTGATGATACTTTCTCTTCTTAGAGCTACAGCACCAGCCCCAGAACAAGATCCAAACCACCTCAAGAACTCACTCCAGCTCCCTCTGTGGCACCTGCTGCAGCCTCAGAGCCTGAGTGCCATAGGTGGGGATAAGTTGTGAGTGGGAAATGGCTGAGTATACAGCAGAGGGGAGGCACCTGGCTTAAGGAGGCTACTGCAAAGTTTTATAAGCAAAAAAGTGCCAAATTAAAACTTTTAGAAGTCTCCTACTATGGGGGATGTCCCTGGCTTAAAGGTGTTCAAGTGGGGAAGCAGGGTGGAGTCCCCGCTGTGACAGCGTGATCTCAGGATCCCGGGGGTCACAAAAAGGACGGGTGAGGCTTGAATGCTTCAGAGTTCCCAGACATCAGATTGGGAAGGCTGGCTGAAAACCACGAGTCTAGGTGCTGGATTCCTGCTCTATGTAGCCCTAAACTGTGAATCACAGCACAGTTGGGCAGTGGCTTTCCTGTGAGGGGTCCAACAAAAAGCAGAAGCATGGCAAGCCCTCCAACACCCAGGACGTACAGCGTGGGTCTGGGCCATAGGAATCCATAGAAACTAGAGTTGGAACTCAGTTGCATGCCTGAGATAAAATTACTGTCACTGGCAGGTGAACACAGAGTTCTGACAGAAACTGGAGAGATAAGACTGATTGTTTTTCTGTGAGGGCTCACTGAAGAGCTGGGGGGCAAATTTTCAGCTCCTGGGTAGGGAGCAGGGAGCCATATTCATCCTCCCCATTGGTGCCAAAAGCCTTCAGGGAGTAAAACAGTGCCACATTCTGGAACCCAGAGCCGCTTACACTGAGACCTGCCTCTGCTTAGGAGAGGTGCATTTGCACTAGTTGAAGTGCACCTGAGGATCAGTGCTCAGGGCTCTCCCCCTGAAAGCCAGCACAAACCACTTAGTCCTGTCGCATTTACTGATCAGAGAGGGCTGCAAAGCTTCAGCTCCTAGGGGAAACACTAAGTAGCTTTCTCTGTATGTTTATTTTTTTAGCACTTTATTTATTTTTTCGGTTTTTTCTAATTTTTTTGTCTATCTATCTAGTTTGTTAGATTCCTTTCATTGTATTTTATTTTTTCTTTCTTCTTTTCTTTTCTGGACACAATGACAAGATGGAGAAATTCACCCCAAAAGAAAGAACAGGGTGTAGTACTCACTACAAGGGTTTTAATCACTATGGATATAAGTCAAATATCTGAACTAGAATTTAAAGCAATGATTAGAAAGATACTAGATGGGCTAAAAAAAAAAAGCATAGGAGATACTAGAGAATCCCTCACTGTAGAAATAAAAGAACCAAAATCTAGACAGGCCCAAATTAAAAATCCTATTACAGAGATTCAGTCCCCAGTCAAGACTTATTAAAAGGATAGCAAAGAAGGCAAAGGAGTAAGTCACCAATATAGAAGAAAAATTAATGGAAAATAAGGAAGCTGAAAAAGAGAGAAAGAAAAGTATTGGATCATGAAGGGAGATTTTGAGAACTCAGTACTTCCCTAAAGTGAAATAATATCCAGATAATAGGGGTCCCAGAAGATGAGGAGAGGGGCAGAGGGGGAGAAGGCTTATCTCAACAAATTGGAGCTGAGTACTTCCCTACTCTTGGGAAGGAAATATGTACTCAAGTCCAGGAGGCACAGAGAACCCCTCTCAAAATCAATAAAAATATGTCAACATTTTAACATATAATAGTCAAGCTTTCAAATTTCAATGACAAAGAGAAAGTCCTGAAAGCAGCTCAGGACAAGAGGGCTTTAACCTACAAGGGTGGATACATAAGGCCAGGAGCACATCTGTCCACGGAGACCTGGCAGCCCAGAAAGCACTGCATGATATATTCAATGTGCTAAATGGGAAACTTACGCAGTCAAGAACACTTCATCCAGGGAGCCTATCATTCAGAGTAGAAGAAGAGATAAAGAGTTTCTAGGACAAACAAAAACTTAAGGATTATGAATAATAAACCAATGCTGAAAGAAATATTTTGTGGGGGGATCCTTTGAGTGGAGTGAGAGCCCTATGGAAAGAAAAATCCAGAAAGGAACAGAGACAAGCTAGAGAAACAGCAATTTGCAGGTAATACAATGGCACTGAATTCATTAATTTCTTTTTTTTTTTTTGAATTCATTACTTTCAATAATTACTCTAAATGTAAATGGACTCAATGCTCCAATCAAAAGACAGGCTATCAGCATGGATTAAAAAAAAAAAAAAGACCCTTCAATATGCTGCTTACAAGCGACTCATTGTAGAGCCAAAGACACATCCAGATTGAAATTGAGGGCATGGAGAATCCTTTATCACACTAATGGACATGAAAAGAAAGCTGGAGGAGCCATCCTTATATATCAGACAAACTACATTTTAAACCAATACCTATTATAAGAAATAAAGTAAGACACTATATCATAATAAAAGGGTCTATCCAACCAAAAGATCTAAGAATTATAAATATTTATGCTCCTAACTTGGAAGCAGCCAAATATATATACCAATGAATAACAAAACTAAAGGAGCTCATCGATAATAATACAATACTAGTAGAGGACTTTAAAACCCCACTCACAGCAATGGACAGATAATCTTAGCAGAAGATCAACAAGGAAATAAGGGCTTTGAATGACACACGGGACCAGTTGGACTTCACAGAGATATTCCGAGCATTGCCTCTAAAACAGCAGAAAACACATACTTTTGGAGGGTACATGGAACATTCTCCGGAATAGACCACATAGGGGGTGAGAAATTAGGTCTCACCAGTATAAAAAGATTGACATCATACCATGCATATTTTTAGGCCACAGTGGTATGAATCTTGAAGTTAACCACAAGAAAAAAATGTGGAAGGATCACAAGTACGTGAAAGTTAAAGAGCATCCTACTGAAGAATGAATGGAGAACCAGGAAATTAAAGAAGAAATAAAAAAATACATGGAAGCAAATGAAAGCAGGACAACTCAGAGCCTTTGGCATGCAGCAAAGGTGGTCCTAAAGGGAAGTATATGGCAATATAAGCATTCCTCAAGAAACAAGTTATATTCTCCAATACATGACCTAACCCAGGAATAGACCCTCAACTCTACGGTCAACTGATCTTTGACAAAGGGGGAAGGAATAGCCAATGGAAAAAAGTCTCTTAAACAGATGGTGTTGGGAAAATTGGACAGCCACATGCAAAAAAAAAAAAAGAACCCAGACCACTTTCTTACACCATACATAAAAATAAACTCAAAATGCATAAAAGACCTAAATATGAGGAAGGAATCCAACAAAATCAAAATCCATCAAAAAAGAGAACACAAGCAACAACCTCTTTGACCTTCACCACAACTTCTTCCTAGACATGTCTCTAGAGCCAAGGGAAACAAAATCAAACATGAACCATTGGGACTTCCTCAGGAAAAAGAAGCTTTTGCACAACAAAAGAAACAGTCAACAAAACTAAAAGGCAGCCTACACAATGGGAGAAGACATTTACAACTGACCTAGCAAATAAAGGTCTCCAAAATCTATGAAGAATTCATCAAACTCAACCTCCAAAACACAAAAAATCCAATCAAGAAATTGCCAGAAGACATGAACAAATCTACATAAGAACACATAATGGCTGACAGACACATGAAAAAAATGCTCAACATCACTCTTCATCTGAGTAATACAAATCAAAACCATAATAAGATACCACCTCACACCAGTCAGATGGCTAAAATGAACAGCTCAGGAAACAACATATGTTAGCGAGGATGCAGAGAAAGGGGAACCCTCTTACACTGCAGGTGGGAATGTCAACTGGTGACGCCACTCTCGGAATAGTATGAAGGTTCCTCAGAAACTTAAAACTAGAACTACCCTATGACCCAGCAATTGCACTACTAGATATTTATCCAAGGATATAAATGTAGTGATTAGAACGGGCACATGCACCCCAATGTTACTACAGCAGTATCCACAAGACCAAACTATAAAAAGAGCCCTGATGTCCATCAACTGATGAATGAATCAAGACTTGGTATAGATCCACAATGTAATATTACTCAGTCATCAACAAGAAGGAAATCTTGCCCCTTGCCACAGTGTGAATGGAACTGGAGGGTATTATGCTAAATGAATGAAGTCATTCAGAGAAAGACAAATACCATAAGATTTCACTCATATGTGGAATTTAAGATACAGAACTGATGAACCTAGGGGAAGGGAAAATAAAATAGGCTAAAAACAGAGAGGGAGACAAACCATAAAAGACCCTAACTACAGAGAACAAACTGACGGTTGCTGGAGGGGAAGTGGTTTGGGGGATGGGGTAATTGGTGGATGGGCATTAAGGATGGCCCTTGATGTCATGAGCACTGGGTGTTATATGCAACTGATAAATCACTAAATTCTACCCCCAAATTAACAATATACTATGTGTTAGCTAACTTGAATTTAAATAAAACTAAAAAATACAAGTGAAAAAAAGAGGTGTGCAAAAATGTAAAAAAATCACTCTTCTCACTAGCTTTTAAAAAAAATACATAAGTATTTTTCACTTTAAACATGTGTTAATATGAGATATATGTGGAATTTAAGAAATGAAACTGATGAACATATGGGAAGGGGGAAAAGAAAAAAAATGAGAGACGGAAACAAGCCACAAGAGACCCTTAAGGATACAGACTGAGGGTTGATGGAGGGAGGTGGGTGCGGGGAAGGCTAGATGGGTGATGGGTATTAAAGAAGGCACTTGTGATGAGCACAGGGGTTGTATGTACATGATGAATCTCTAAATTCTACAACAGAAACACATTTTGCACTGTATGATCTCTAACTACAGTTAAAATTAAACAAACAGGGAGAAGAAAAGATGGTGGAGAAGTAGGGGACCCTATTTCAACTGGTCCCCGGAATTGAGCTGGATATCTACCAGACCACTCTGAGCACCAACTAAATCAGTCTGAGATGTAAGAAGATCTGGATCTCTACAAACAGAATATTGCAGGTGGTTGGTTTTGAAGTACGAAGTGGGGAGCCACAATTCCACGGGCAGATATTGGAGGATATCAGGCAGTGGGAGGGAGCCTGGCCGTGGGGATCCTGCACCGCCGGTGAGCGACAGCCTCGCGTGCTGGGGACGAGGCACAGACTCACAGAACGGTAGGCACAGACTCCAAGAAAGGACTTTAGGGCAGCCCCCGGGACAGAAACCCAGAGCCGTGGGGTTGCATGGGTGAACTGGGAATGGCTGGCAGTTTTAGAAGCACAAAGGGCAGAGACATGCCCGACCTGGAGGCAGGACAGCCAGCGCTGCAGAGGGGCGCACAACCCAGGATGCTGCAGTTTATAGCAGCACGGAAAAACGGAGACAGTGTGACCTGGAGGGCTCCCTGAAGAACAGACTGCGATCTCTCTGCTCTGACGCAGAGGGTTGGAAATGGTCTCTTCTGCTCTGACTCTCAGAAGAGACATGGAAAGCCACCAGGGAAAACCGCCAGACTACAAAAGCCCCCAAAACTGGTTCCCACTGAGCCCATCCCCCACCACAGGGGGGAAGGGCAACTCCGCCCAAACAGGGTTGCCTAAGTAACAGTGCGGCAGGCCTCTCCCCCAGAAGACAGGCTGGGAAAACAAGAGGTCAGCAACCCTAAGGTCCCAAGAAAACAGGTGCATCTTGCTTGGGTGCTGGTCAATAATTTGGACTCTATACATTCCCTCAACCACCCATCAACAGAATGACTAGGAGGAGGAACCCCCAAAATAGAAAAGACTCAGAGATTATGACTTATGCAGCAGATTTACAAATGGATGCAGATATAACCAAGATGTCGGAGATGGAATTCAGGCTAGCAATTGTGAAGACAGTGGCTAGAATGGAGAAATCAATTAATGGCAACATAGAGTCTCTAAGGGCAGAAATGAAAGCTGAATTTGCAGAACTTAAAAATGCTATCAATGAGATCCAATCCAATCTAGATAATCTAACAGCTAGGGTAAGTGAGGCAGAAGAACGAATAAGCGACCTGGAAGACAATATACTAGATAAAAAGGGAAAAGAGGAGGCCAGGGAAAAACAATGCAGAATCCATGAAAATAGAATCAGAGAAATAAGTGATACCATGAAGCGTTCCAATGTCAGAATAATTGGAATCCCGGAGGGAGTGGAGAGAGAGAGAGGACTAGAAGATGTATTTGAGCAAATCGTAGCTGAGAACTTCCCTAATCTGGGGAATGAAACAAACATTTGCGTCCTAGAGGCAGAGAGGACCCCTCCCAAGATCAAGGAAAACAGGCCAACACCTTGGCATGTCATAGTAAAACTTGCAAATCTTAGAACCAAGGAAACCATCTTAAGGGCAGTTAAGGGGAAGAGATCCCTTAGGTACAGAGGGAGGAACATCAGAATAACGTCAGACCTATCCACAGAGACCTGGCAAGCCAGAAAGGCCTGGCAAGACATATTCAGGGTACTAAACGAGAAGAACATGCAGCCAAGAATACTTTATCTGGCAAGTCTGTCATTTAGAATGGATGGAGAGATGCAGAGCTTCCACAACCGGCAGAAACTGAAAGAATATGTGACCACTAAGCCGGCCCTGCAAGAAATATTAAGGGGGGTTCTATAAAAGGAGAAAGACCCCAAGAGTGACATACAACAGAAATTTACAGGGACAATCTATAAAAACAACGTCTTCACAGGCAACATGACGACATTTAATTCATATCTTTCAATAATCACTCTCAACGTGAACGGCCTAAATGCTCCCATAAAACGGCACAGGGTTGCAGATTGGATAAAAAGACAGGACCCATCCATATGCTGCCTACAAGAGACTCATTTTGAACCTAAAGATACATCCAGACTGAGAGTGAAGGGATGGAGATCCATCTTCCATGCCAGCGAACCTCAAAAGAAAGCTGGGGCAGCAATTCTTACATCAGACAAATTAGATTTTAAACTAAAGTCTGTAACTAGAGACACAGAAGGACACTATATCATTCTTAAAGGGTCTATCCAACAAGAAGATCTAACAATTGTAAATATCTATGCCCCCAACATGGGAGCAGCCATCTACATAAGCCAACTGTTAACCAAAATAAAGAGTCATATTGATAACAATACGTTAATTGTAGGAGACCTCAATACTCCACTCTCAGCAATGGACAGATCATCTAAGCAGAAAATCAACAAGGAAACAAGAGCTTTGAATGATACACTGGACCAGATGGACCTCATGGATATATATATATACAGAACATTCCACCCTAAAACAACGGAATACTCATTCTTCTCGAGCGCACATGGAACTTTCTCCAGAATAGACCACATACTGGGTACAAATCAGGTCTCCACCGATACCAAAAGATTGAGATTATTCCCTGCATATTATCAGACCACAATGCTTTAAAACTGGAACTCAATCACAAGAAAAAATTTGGCAGAAATTCAAACACTTGGAAGCTAAAGACCACTCTGCTCAAGAATGTTTGGGTCAACCAGGAAATCAAAGAAGAACTTAAACAATTCATGGAAATCAATGAGAATGAAACCACATTGATCCAAAACCTATGGGATACTGCAAAGGCGGTCCTAAGGGGGAAATACATAGCCATCCAAGCCTCACTCAAAAAAATAGAAAAATCCCGAATTCACCAACTAACTCTACACCTTAAAGAACTAGAGAAAAAGCAACAAACGATGCCTAAGCCATGCATTCGAAGAGAAATATTTAAAATTAGGGCAGAGACCAATGAATTAGAAACCAGAAACACAGTAGATCAGATCAACAAAACTAGAAGTTGGTTCTTTGAAAGAATTAATAAGATCGATAAGCCACTGGCCAGATTTATCCAAAAGAAAAGAGAAAGGACCCAAATTAATAAAATTATGAATGAACGGGGGGAGATCACTACTAACACCAAGGAAATAGAAACAATTATGAGAAATTATTATCAACAACTATATGCCAATAAACTGAGCAATCTGGATGAAGTGGAGGCCTTTCTGGAAACCTATAAGCTGCCAAGACTGAAACAGGAAGAAATTCACAACCTGAATAGGCCAATATCCAGTAAGGAGATTGAAGCAGTGATCAAAAACCTCCCAAAAAACAAGAGTCCAGGGCCTGACGAATTCCCTGGGGAATTCTACCAAACAGTCAAAGAAGAAATAATACCTATTCTACTGAAGCTGTTTCAAAAAATAGAAACAGAAGGAAAACTTCCAAACTCATTCTATGAGGCCAGCATTACCTTAATCCCCAAACCAGGCAAAGACCCCATCAAAAAGGAGAATTTCAGACCGATATCCCTGATGAATATGGATTCCAAAATCCTCAACAAAATCCTGGCTAATAGGATCCAACAATACATTAAAAAGGATCATCCACCACGACCAAGTGGGATTTATCCCCGGGATGCAAGGGTGGTTCAACATTCTCAAATCAATCAATGGGATAGAACACATTAATAAGAAAAGGGAGAAGAACCATAAGGTCCTCTCAATTGATGCAGAAAAAGCATTTGACAAAATACAACATCCTTTCCTGATTAAACCTCTTCAGAGTATAGGGATAGAGGGAACGTTCCTCAAGTTCATAAAATCCATCTATGAAAAACCCACAGTGAATATCATCCTCAATGGGCAAAAGCCGAGAGCCTTTCCCTTAAGATCAGGAACACATCAAGGATGCCCACTCTTGCCACTATTGCTCAACATAGTAGTAGAAGTCCTAGCAACAGCAATCAGACAACAAAAAGAAATAAAAGGTATTCAAATTGGCAAAGAAGTAGTCAAACCCTCTCTTTTCACAGACGACACGATACTTTATGTGGAAAACCCAAAAGACTCCACCCCCAAATTACTAGAACTCATACAGCAATTCAGTAATTGACAGGATACAAAATCAATGCACAGAAATCAGTTGCTTTCTTATACACTAACAACGCAACTGTAGAAAGAGAAATTAGAGAAATGATTCCATTTACAATAGCACCAAAAACCATAAGATACCTGGGAATAAACCTAACCAAAGAGGTAAAGGATCTATACTCTAGGAACTACAGAACACTCATGAAAGAAATTGAAGAAGACACAAAAAGATGGAAAAATATTCCATGCTCACAGATCGGAAGAATGAACATTGTTAAAATGTCTATGCTACCCAGAGCAATCTATACCTTCAGGATGCCATCCCGATCAAAATTCCAATGACATTTTGCAAAGTGCTGGAACAAACAATCCTAAAATTTGTATGGAATCAGAAAAGACCCCGAATCACCAAGGAAATGTTGAAAAAGAAAAACAAAGCTGGGGGCATCACGTTGCCCAATTTCCAGCTATATTACAAAGCTGTGATCACCAAGACAGCATGGTACTGGCACAAAAACAGACATATAGACCAATGGAACAGAATAGAGAACCCAGATATGGACCCTCAACTGTATGGTCAAATAATCTTTGACAAAGCAGGAAAAAACATGCAATGGAAAAAAGTCTCTTCAATAAATGGTGCTGGGAAAATTGGACAGCCACATGCAGAAGAATGAAACTCGACCCTTCTCTAACACCATACACAAAGATAAACTCAAAATGGATGAAAGACCTCAATGTGAGACAGGAATCCATCAAAATCCTAGAGGAGAACATAGGCAGTAACCTCTTTGGCATCGCCCACAGCAACTTCTTTCAAGATACATCTCCAAAGGCTAGTGAAACAAAAGCAAAAATGAACTTTTGGGACTTCATCAAGATAAAAAGCTTCTGCACAGCAAAGGAAACAGTCAACAAAACAAAGAGGCAACCCACAGAATGGGGAGAAGATATTTGCAAATGACACTACAGATAAAGGGCTGGTATCCAAGATCTATAAAGAACTTCTCAAACTCAACACCCAAAAAACAAATAATCAAGTCAAAAAGTGGGCAGAAGATATGAAAAGACACTTCTCTGAAAAAGACATACAAATGGCTAACAGACACATGAAAAAATGTTCATCATCATTAGCCATCAGGGAAATTCAAATCAAAACCACATTGAGATACCACCTTACACCAGTTAGAATGGCAAAAATAGACAGGGAAAGAAACAACAAATGTTGCAGAAGTTGTGGAGAAAGGGGAACCCTCTTACACTGTTGGTGGGAATGCAAGTTGGTACAGCCACTTTGGAAAACAGTGTGGAGGTTCCTCAAAAATTTAAAAATAGAACTACCCTATGACCCAGCAGTTGCACTCCTGGCTATTTACCCCAAAGACACAGATGTAGTGAAAAGAAGGGCCATATGCACCCCAATGTTCACAGCAGCAATGTCCGCAATAGCCAAACTGTGGAAAGAGCCGAGATGCCCTTCAACAGATGAATGGATAAAGATGTGGTCCATATATACAATGGAATATTACTCAGCCATCAGAAAGGATGAATACCCAACTTTTACATCAGCATGGACGGGACTGGAGGAGATTATGCTAAGTGAAATAAGTCAAGCAGAGAAAGTCAATTATCATATGGTTTCACTTATTTGTGGAACATAAGGAATAGCATGGAGGACATTAGGAGAAGGAAGGGAAAAATGAAGGTGGGGAAATCGGAGGGAGAGATGAACCATGAGAGACTATTGACTCTGAGAAACAAACAGGGTTTAAGAGGGGAGGGGGGAGGGGGGATTGGTTAGCCCGGTGATGGGTATTAAGGAGGGCGCATACTGCATGGAGCACTGGGTGTTATACGTAAACAATGGATCGTGGATCACCACATCAAAAATTAATGATGTATTGTATGGTGAGTAACATAATAAAATTTAAAAAAAAAAAAGATGAGAGGACGTAATAAGGGTTGCCAGCCCACTTTGCTCAAGAAGATATACCATTTTCCTAATCTACAAAAAAGGGGGCCATGAATCCAAACCTCTGAGGCTGCTTCTAACTGAAGGGGACCTGTGCAACTCTCTTCTTATACTTTTGCATTCTGCAACCCTAGTTAAAATGTGAAAACACTGCTCGACTGCCATGGCAAGACAGAATGACAAGACAGAAAGAAAATTGTGAATTCTCTTAAAAAGATGAAATATTCTATTTCAAGGACAGTCTATACCAATACCTGTAACAGATTCACGTTTTGTTTTTCTGTAATTCTTTTAAAGTATGATTAATAGGGGCGCCTGGGTGGCTCAGTCAGTTAAGCAGCTGCCTTCAGCTCAGGTCATGATCCCAGAGTCCTGGGATCGAGTCCCGCATCGGGCTCCCTGCTCTGCGGGAAGCCTGCTTCTCCTTCTCCCACTCCCCCTGCTTGTGTTCCCTCTCTCACTGTCTCTCTCTCTGTCAAATAAATAAATAAAATCTTAAAAAAGAAATATGATTAATAAATACACACATGATTAACAATGAACAGATTTTTTTTTTTTGTAGAGATTTTCGACATCCACTGATTTTCTTGGAACAGACATTCTTCTTCCACACATTAAAAGCCTTCCATTTCCAGAAAAGTGCAAATATGGGAATCTTAGTGAGTTCTCTGTGTTATAGATATTCCTGTTCCCATTGGTCAATTTCGATATATTCAATGTCCTCATTATAAATGTGCATTACTGCTTTTTTGCTAATAGTATAGTAGTCATTTTTATTGATGTTTTCATAACTTACAACTCTATGAACAAATAAAAATTGAGCCAAGTGAATAAAAGTATTCAATAAAAAATACTATCATTGATAGAATAATACAGGAAAAAACATAATTAAAATCATCAAAACAGGGAGGATGGGTTAGCCTGGTGGTGGGTACTGAGGAGGGCACATTCTGCATGGAGCACTGGGTGTTATGCACAAACAATGAATCATGGAACACTTCATCTAAAACTAATGATGTAATGTATGGGGATTAACATAAGAATAAAAAAAATCATCAAAACAAAAAACAGAAAGAGGGATAAAGAAACAAAGAGCAGAAAGGTGGCACAAAACAGAAATATTTGAATGTAAGTATTATTGTGCATCAATGATTCCATGAAATGTAAGTAGACTAATGAGAAGAAGCAAATTTCAGCAAACACAAGAAGACTGAAATAAAATAGCAGACCAAACTATGCTGTTGACAAGTAGCACATGCAGACTGAAACTGAAAAGTTGAAAACAAAATGGTGGAAAAATGAACACCGTACAGAAACAACCCAAAGAAAGCTGTGGAGCTCTATTACTATAAGACAAAACCAACTCCAAGTGAAGAATTATTACCTGAAGCAAAGTGGATCATTTCATTATTAAGAGGATAAGGGCAGCGGGATAACATAAAAATCCTATATTTATATGCACGTAACAACATGACCTCAAAATAAAGGAAGAAACAGAAAATCCCAAACCATCACTGGAGGTTTTACACACCTTTCTCAAACTAATTGCTAGAACAAGCAGGAAAACCCAATCGTGCAAAGGAGACTAGAAAAACATGACTGACCAACTGGACCAAATATATCCAACACTACACACACCAACTCCAAATATCCGTCCTTTGGCATTTAAGATGAAATGATCACCAAAACAGAGTGTATGTTGGATGATGAACCAAGTCTCAACAAATATTAAAATACTGAATCACACTGAGTAAGTCCTCTGAAAAGTGTGGATTTCAACAGGAAATCAACAACACAGAGAAACCTGGAAATCCCCTCCCATTTGGATGTGAAGCAACACTTCTATGTGAGCCATGGGTCAAGAAACATACCACAGTAAAATTTAGAAAATACTCCCGACTGAATGGTAAGAAAAACAAATTTTGTGTGGGATGTAGTGTAGGAGGACAGTGAGAGTTTCATGTGTCTTAGAGAAGAAGAAATGCTCAAAATCAATTAAGGAAGCTTTTCCCATAAGAAACAGAGAAGGAATAGCAAATGGAACAGAAAGAAGTAGAAGCAACTACATTACAAATATAAAAGCAGAACTTCATTAAAAGAAAACAGATGCACGGTAGGGAAAAACAGTAAAGCTTAAAATTGGTGCTCTGAAAAACTGAGATAAATGTGACTAAAAAAAAAGAGTAGGCCGAAAAAAAGGTAACCACTGGAAAGCTGATGATGGAGACCAGTGAAGTGTTGGGACAGAAAGCTCTGCCCAGAGTGTCAGCATCACAAGACAAATGCACAACGGGAAGCAGCTAGCTCAGTGTGCCTTGCATTGCTTGTTAAGGATTCCCTTGTTCTTTCCCTCATGGACACCAGATGGCGCCACAATGCCAAGACTTCACTGCCACTGCCACTCCCAGCCCTGAACCCCTCTGTGTCAGGGACCTGTTCTGGCCACCCTTGATGCTTCCAAAACCCAGACGCATGCACCAATTCTACCAGAAAGGTGAGGAGCCTCATTCCTTGAGTAGCTTACTTCTCAACTGAAATTTCATCAGACAAATCTGACTGGTGGAGTTTTCACCCCAGCTGTAATTCTGTATTCTTTAAAGTTCTCTTTTATCCTTGTGATAGGGAAGCACATTTTCCCAGGATATAACTGATCCTATTGAATTGTCCCTGTTTCCTACAGGGGTGGTTCAATATTCGCAAATCAAACAACATGATACACCACATTAATAAAAGAAAGGATAGGAAGCATATGATCTGCTCAAGAGGAGCAGGAAAAGAATTTGACAGAATACAGCAGCTTTACTTGATTAAAACCCTCAACAAAGTAGGGATATATGGAGCATACCTCAATATCATAAAGGTCTTTTCTGAAAGAACCACAACTAATATCTTCTTGAATGGGGAAAAACTGAGAGCCTTTCCACGATGGTCAGGGTAAGACAGGGACACCCCCTCTCACAATTACTATTGAACATAGTACTGGACGTATTAGCCTCAGCAATCAGAAAACAAAAAGGAATAAAAGGCATCCAAAACAGCAATGAAGAAGTCAAACTTTCGCTATTTGCAAACGACATGATACTCCATGTAGAAAACCTGAAAGACTCCACCAAAAACATGCTACTACTAATATATGAATTCAGTAAAGTGGCAGGAAATAAAATTAATGTGCAGAAAACTTGCATTTCTGTACACAAAGGATTAAGTTTCAGAGAAAAAAAATCAAGAAATTAATCCCATTTGCAATTGCACAAATAACATAGGATAGATACCTAGGAATAAACCTAACCAAATGGGTAAATATCTGTACCCCAAAAACTATAGAACACTTATGGAAAAGATGAGGAAGACAGAAAGAAAAGGAAGAATATTCCATGCTCATGGTATGGATGCACAAACATCATTAAAATGTCTATACTATCCAAAGCAATTTATGCGTTTAATGCAATCCCTATCAATATTATTCTAGAACTGGAACAAACAACCTTCAAATTTGTGTAGAACCAGAAAAGACCCCAAAAGATAAATATAACGTTGAAAAGAAAACCAAAGCTGGAGTCATCACAATTCTGGGCTTCTACAGTATTAAAAATCTGTAATCATCAAAACAGAAAATTAGACATGTAGATCGATGGAATAAAATACAGAACCCAGAAATGGACCCTCAAATCTATGGTCAACTACTCTTTGACAGAGGGAAAGAATATCAGTTGGAAAGAAGACAGTTTCTTCAATAAATGGTGTTGTGAAAATTGGACAGCCACATGAAAAAGAATGAAACTGGACCACTTTCTTACACCCTACCAAAAAATAAACTCAAATTTGATGAAAGACCTAAACATGAGACAGGAAACCATCAAAATCCTAGGGGAAAACACTGGCAGAAACCTCTTGGACCTCGGCTGCAGCAACTTCTTACTAAATACATCACCAGTGGCAAGGGAAACAAAAGCAAAAAGAAACTATTGGGACTTCATCAGTTAAAAAACTGCACAACGAAGGAGAAACAATCATCAAAATAAAAGGCAGCCTACAGAAATGGAGAAGAGATTTGCAAACAAAATATCAGATAAATTGTTAGTATCCAAAATCTATAAAGAACTTATCAAACTCAACACCCAAAAAACCCAAACAATCCAGTCAGAAACGTGAAGAAGACATGAATAGACCCTTCTGCAAAGAAGACATCCAGAAGAGAGGTCGTATGAAAAAATGCTCAACATCACTCATTATCAGGGGACTACAAATCCAAGCCACGATGAGATACCACCTCACACCTGTCAGAATGGCTAAAATGAACAACACAAGAAATAAGAGGTATTGGAGAGGATGCTGAGAAAGGGAAAATCTCTGACACTGTTGCTAGGAATGCAAACTAGTGCAGCCACTCTGGAGAATAATATGGAGGTTGCTCAAAAAGTTAAAAATAGAGGTACCTTACAATCCAGCAATTGCACTACTAGGTATTTACCCAAAGGATAAAAAAATACAGATTCAAAGTGGTCCATGCCTCCCAGTATTTATACTAGCGTTATCAATAATAGGCCAGCTGTGGAGAGAGTCCAAATATCCATTGACTGATAAATGGATAAAGAAGGTGTGATATATATATATACATATACACAAAATGGAATACTACTAGCTATCAAAAAGAATGAAATCTTGCCATTTGCCACTACATGCTAAGCGAAATATGTCAGAGAATGACAAATACTATATGATATTACTCATATTTAGTATTTAGGAATCAAAACAGATGAATGTATGGGAGCGGGGAGGGAAAAAAGGAAAATAAACCACAGAGATTCTAAACCATAGATAACAGAAGGTAGAAGAAGGGAGGTGGGTGGGGGGATTGGCTAGAAGGTTGAAGTGTATTAAGTTGGGCCCTTAATGTGATGAGCACTGGGTGTTATATGTAAGTGATGAATCACTGAGTTCTACTCCAGAAACCAGTATTTTACTGTATATTAGTTAACTTAAATCAATCAATCAATCAATCAATCAATCAATAGGCTGTGTTCCAGTCATTGGTGGGGTCTGCATCCTGAGTAGACCCTGACCTTGTTAACACATCTCATGTTGAACTGCACAGTCTGGGACTTGACTTTGAATGTAACAAATACCAATGCTCTAGGGAATGGGGGAGAAGTGATTGTGAAAAACAAAAGGGATATTTCTGGAGTGAAGGAAATGTTCTATATCTTGTTTTGAGCAGTTGTTACAAATATTACTGAACAGGACATTGTGAAAGTTTCTAGAACTTTGGAATCTATTTCCAGACAAAATAAAGAACTTCCATAAATCACACAATATCCCCAAAATGACTTAATATGGGCCAGACACCCAAATAGGAACACTAAAATTGTAAACTTTTAGGAGGAAATCTGGACATTATCTTATAATGCATGTTATATATATATGATATCTATTATGTTTGCTGTATTCAATATCAAGTATTTATTGATGCATTTGTGTAACACCTCGCAGCCCAAAATCTCATGAGATCTCACCCAAATCTCACCTCCGAGGGCCCTTCTAACCTCATTCTCCTAAGAACATTTTGGACAGATTCAGGCAGACATGGGAAAGCTCAACCCTCCTCTCTGGGCTGTCCACATTGGAGAGCAGAGGGGGACAGGCGCCCAAGGAGTCCCTAGCCCCCACCAGCCACTGGCTGACCCAGGTGGGAAGGCCCAACCTCCTGGGGGGCCAGGAGAAACCCAAGGGTGACAGGTGCCAGAGGAGAGGAAGAGCAGGGCGTGGGTGGAGGGGAAGGGAGCTAACCAAACAGCCTCCTCCCAAACCAGCTCCAGGCCCAGGGCTGCGGATTTCACTGAAGGACCAAGGAGCCCTGGGAACATTTCCTGCCCTACTGCAGCCCCCTCCTGTCAGTGACTGCTCACTCAGCTCAAGGTTAGCTCACTGTTGGCTCCTCAAGCAGTCTTCCTTCCTTCCTTCCTCTTTCTTTCTCTTCTTTCTTTCTTTTTCTTTCTTTCTTTCTTTCTTTCTTTCTTTCTTTCTTTCTTTCTTTCTTTCTTTCTTTCTTTCTCTTTCTTTCTCTTTCTTTCTTTCTTCTTTTTTCTTTCTTTCTCTTTCTCTCTTTCTTTCTTTCTTTCTTTCTTTCTTTCTTTCTTTCTTTCTTTCTTTCTTTTTCTCTCTTTCTCCCTCCCTCCCTCACTCATCTCTCTCCCTACCTCCCTGCCACACGCCTGCCTCCTTCCTTCCCTCCCTCCCTCCCTCCCTCCTTCCTTCCTTCCTTTTATTTGTTTAGGGGCGAGATTTTGTGAAGATCTCAGGAGATTTGGAGATTTGGTCTCCGAGGCTTGGATGCCAGCTCGGGGATTTGGCATGATATCTCACAGGAACTCTATGAGATCTCATGGGATTTTGCCAAAGATGGGCTGAGATTTGGGTGAGATCTCACGAGACTTGGACTGCAAGGTCTCCGAGACTTGGATGTTAGCTGTCAAGATTTGTGTGAAATCTCACCCGAGCTCCATGAGATCTCACGAGGTTTCACCCAAGGCGGGGGGAGGGGGAGATTTGGGCGAGACCTCATGAGATTTGGAATGCAAGGTCTTGGAGGCTTGGATGTGATGTGAGCTGGCAGAGTTTGGCGGGAAATCTCCCCCAAGCCCCCTGATCTCAGGGAATTTTGCCCAAGATGGGGCGAGATTTGGGCGAGAGCTCACAAGGTTTGTACTGTGAGGTCTCGGAGGCTAGGATGCGATCTGTCAGGATTTGGAGAAAATCTCACCGGAGCTCCATGAGATCTCAGGAGATTTTGCCCAGGGCCAGGGCGAGATTTGGGTGAGATCTCACAAGATTTGGATGCAAGGTCTTGGATGGTTGGATGCGAGCAGCCGAGATTTGGAGCCAAATCTCTTGAGAGTTCCCTGAGATCTCACAAGATATCACCCAAGATGGGCTGAGATTTGAACAAGATCTCACAAGATTTGGACTTCTAGGTCTCAGAGATTTGGATGCTAGGGTTCAGGATTTAGTGAAATCTCAACTGAGCTACATGAGATCTCACGAGATTTGGCCCAAGAAGGAGTGAGATTTCAGTGAGAGCTCTTAAGATTTGGAGTGAAAGCATGCCTGAGCTCCATGAAACATCACAAGATTTTGTCCAAGTCTGGACGAGATTTGGGCTTGATCTCACGAGATTTGGACCATGAGGTCTCAGAGGCTTGGATGCATGCTCAGGGATTTGGAGTCAATCTCACTGGAGTTCCATGAGATCTCAGGAGATTTGGAGTGAAATCTCGCCCAAGCTCCATGAAATCTCATGTGATTTCGCCCATTCTGAGCGTGATTTGGGCAAGAACTCAGGAGATCCAGACTCTGAGTCTCAGAGGCATGGCTGCAAGCTGGCTGGATTTTGCAGGAAATCCTCCCCTAGCTCCATGAGATCTCTCAGGATTTTGCCCATCTGGGTGAGATTTGGGTGAGATCTCATAAGATATGGAGTGAAATCACACCCCAGCTCCATGAGATCTCACGAGATTTCCCCCAAGAAGGAGTGAGATTTTGGTGAGAGCTCTCAAGATTGGAGTGAAATCATGCCTGAGCTCCGTGAAACATCAAAAGATTTTGTGCATGTCTGGACGAGATTTGGGCTGATCTCATGAGCTTTGGACTGTGAGGTCTCTGAGGCTTGAAAGCATGCTCAGGGATTTGGGGTCAATCTCGCTGGAGTTCCGTGACATCTCATGAGATTTGGAATGAAATCTCGCCTGAGCTCCATGAAATCTCACCAGATATCGCCCAAGTCTGGTGAGATTTGGGTGAGATCTTATGAGATTTGGACTCTGAGTCTCAGAGGCACGGTTGCAAGCTGGAGGGATTTTGTGCAAAATCTTCCCTGAGCTCCGTGAGATCTCTCAGGATTTCGCCCAGGTCTGGGAGAGATTTGGTTGAGATCTCATGAGATTTGGAGTGAAATCACACCCAAGTTCCATGGTTTCTCATGAGATTTTGACAAGATGGAGTGAGATTTGGATGCAAGCTCTCGAGATTTGGAGTGAAATCTCCTTGAACTCCATGAGATCTCATGATATTTTGCCCAAGAAGGAGCGAGATTTCAGTGAGATCTCATGAGTTTTGGAGTGAAATCTCACCCGAGCTCCATGATGTGTCATGAGATTTCACTGATATCTGGGCAGGATTGGGCGAGACCTCACAAGATTTGGACTCTGAGTCTCCGATGCATGGTTGCAAGCTGGCAGCATTTTGTGCAAAATCTCCCCCAAGCTCTGTGAGATCTTTTGGGATATTGCCCAAGTCTTGATGAGATTTGGGTGAGATCTCATGAGATTTGAAGTGAAATCTTGCTGTGCTCCATGAGATCTCACCAGATTTCACCCACGTCTACATGAGATTTGGGTGAGAGCACACGAGATTTGGACTGGGAGGTCTCAGTAGCATGTTTGTGAGCTGGCATTTTTTTTATGCGAAATCTCGCCAGAGCCCTGTGAGATCTCACGAGATTTCACCCAAGATGGAGTTTGATTTGGGTGAGATCTCATGAGATTTGGAATGAAGTCACATGCAAGCCCCATGATTTCTCATGAAACTTCAAGAAGATGGAGCGATTTGGATGCACGCTCACGAGATTTGGAGTGAAAAACTCTTCGAGCTCCATTAGATCTCACAACATTTCAACCAAGAAGGAGCTAGATATCAGTGGCTTCTCACAAGATTAGGAGTGAAATCTCCCCGGAGTTCTGTGAAATCTCACGAAATTTCGCCCCAGTATGGGCAAGATTTGGGGAGATCTCACAAGATTTGGACACTGCATTTCAGAGGCATGGTTGCAAGCTGGCAGGATTTTGCCTGAATTCTCCCCTAAGCTCCATGACATCTCTCGGGAATTCACCCAAGAATGAGTGAGATTTCGGGGAGAATTCATGAGATTTGGAGTGAAATCATGCCTGAGCTCCGTGAAACATCAGGAGATTTTGCCCAAGTCTGGATGAGATTTCGGGGAGATCTCATGAGATTTGGACTTCCAGGTTTTGGAGTCTTGGATGCATGCTCAGGGATTTGGAGTAAATCTCACACGAGCTTCGTGAAATCTCACCAGATTTTGCTGAAGTCTGTGTGAGATTTGGGTGGAATCACACGAGGTTTGGACTCTGAGTCTCAGAGGCATGGATTTAAGCTGGCGGGATTTTGCATGATATCTCCCCCGAGCTCTGTGGATCTCTCGGGATTTCGCCCAACTCTGGGTGAGATTTGGGTGAGATCTCATGAAATGTGGAGTGAATTCACATGTGAGCTCCATGATTTCTCATGAGATTTCAACAAGATGGAGCGAGATATGGATGCGAGCTCACAAGATTTGGAGTGAAATCTCTTCAAGATCCGTGAGATCACATGAGATTTTGAAAAGATGGAGTGAGATTTGGGTGAGATGTCACAAGATCTGGAGTGAACTCACAACCTAGCTCCATGGTTTCTCACGAGATTTTGACAAGTCAGAGTGAGATTTGGATGCGAGCTCATGAGATTTGGAGTGAAATCTCATCGAGCTCCAAGAGATCTCACAAGATTTTGCCAAAGAAAGAGTAAGATTTTGGTGAGATCACATGTGATTTGGAGTGAAATCTTGCCCAAACTCCGTGAAATCTCACAAGGATTTTCCCGTCTGCACAAGATTTGGCGTGATCTGATGAGATTTGGACTGTGAGTTCATGGAGCCTTGGATGAAATTCAGGGATTTGGAGTTAATCTCGCTTGAATTCCGTTAGATCTCACAAGATTTGGAGTGAAATCTTGACCGAACTCCATGAAATCTCATGAGATTTCACCCAAGTCTGGTAGAGATGTGGGCGAGATCTCAGGATATTTGGACTTTGAGTATCAGAGGTATGTTTGCAAACTGGCAGAATATTGTGTGATATCTCCCCAGAGCTCCGTGAGATCTCTTGGGATTTCACCCAACTCTGGGTGTGATTTGAGTGAAATCTCATGAGATTTTGCCCAAGTTTGGGTGAGTTTTGGGCGAGATCTCAGGAGATTTGGACTCTGAGTCTTGGAGACATGATTGCAAGGTGGTGGGATTTTGTGCAAAATCTCCCCTGAGCTCTGACAGATTACTCAGGATTTTACCCAAGTCTGGGTGAGATTTGGCTGAGATCTCACAAGATTGGAACTTTGTGGTCTTGGAGGCTTGGAAGCTCTTTTAGAGTTTGGGTTAAATCTCGCTTGAGCTTCATATGATCTCACGTGATTTCACCCTAGAAGGCCGAGATTTGGTTGAGATCACATGAGATTTGGAGTGAAATCATACCAGAACTCCATGATTTCTCATGAGATTTCAAAAAGACAGAGCAAGATTTGGATGCAAGCTCAGGAGTTTTAGAGTGAAATCTCACGAGATCCATGAGATCACGTGAGATTTTGAAAAGATGGAGTGAGATTTGGGTGAGATGTCACGAGATTTGGAGTGAAATCACACCTGAGCTCCATGTTTTCTCAGGAGATTTCTACAAGTTGGAGTGAGATTTGGATGCGAGCTCACGAGATATGAAGTGAAATCTTGTTGAGCTCTGTGAGATCTTATGACATTTTGTCAAAGAAGGAGCCAGATTTTGGTGAGATCACATGTGATTTGGAGTGAAATCTTGCCCAAACTCCATGAAATCTCATGAGATTTTCCCCAAGTCCACACAAGATTTGTGCGTGATCTCACGAGATTTGGATTGTGAGGTCTCAGAGCCTTGGATGTGGCTCAGGGATTTGGAGTTAATCTCACTCGAGTTCCGTGAGATCTCACGACATTTGGAGTGAAATCTCAACCAAGCTCCGTGAAATCTCATGAGATTTCATCCAAGTCTGGTAGAGATGTGGGCAAAATCTCAGGAGATTTGGACTTTGAGTCTTAGAGGCATGTTTGCAAACTGGCAGAATTTTGGGTGAAATCACCCCAGAGCTCTGTGAGCTCACATCTCTCTATGACTTGTCAATATCTCATGAAAAGCTCAGGCATGATTTCATTCCAAACCTCATGACTACTCACCCAAAACTCACTATGCCTCTCCAAAATCTCATGTAATCTCACGGATCTCATGAGATTTCACTCTAAAACTCGTGAGTTTGCATCCAAATCTCACTCTGTCTTTTTGAAATCTCATGAGAAATCATGGAGTTCAGACATGATTGTACTCGAAATCACGTGTGATCTCAGCCAAATCTCACCCTTCTAGGGTGAAATCCTGAGAGATCTTATGGGATTTGGAGTGATATCACACCTGAGCTCCATGTTTTCTCACGAGATCTTAACAAGACTGAGTGAGATTTGGATGGGAGCTCATGATATATGGAGTGAAATCTCATCGAGCTCCATGAGATCTCATGACATTTCCCCACAAGGAAGAGCAAGATTTCGGTGAGATCTCATGAGATTTGTAGTGAAATCTCACCTGAGCTCCATGAAATCTCATGTGATTTCACCCCAGTCTGAGTGAATCTCAATGATTTCTTCTCGAGATTTTGAAAAGACGGAGGGGGATTTTGGTGAGATAGTCAGGAGATGTGGAGTGAAATCTCGCCTGAGCTCCATGATATCTCACAAGATTTTGCCCAAGACTGGGCAAGATTTGGGCAAGATCTCATGAGATTTGGACTCTGAGTATCAGAGCCATGGTTGCAAAGTGGCAGGTTTGAATGAAATCTCCCTGGAGCTCCATGAGATCTCTAGGGATTTCATCCAAAGCTGGGTGAGATTTGGGTGAGATCTTATGGGATTTGGAGTGAAATCCCACTCGAGCTCCATGTCTTCTCACGAGATTTCAACAACATGGAGCGAGATTTGGATGCAAGCACACGAGATTTGGAGTGAAATTTCGTTGAGCTCCATGAGATGTCATGAGATTTTGCCCAAGCAGGAGTGAGATTTTGGTGAGGGCTCTCAGGATTTGGAGTGAAATCATGCCTGAGCTCCTGAAACATCAAAAGATTTTGCCCACGTCTGGATGAGATTTGGGCGTGATCTCACAAGATTTGGTCTGCGAGGTCTTGGAGGCATGGATGTGTGATCTGGGATATGGAGTCAACCTTGCTGGAATTCCTTGACAACTCACAAGATTTGGAGTGAAATCTCACTTGAACTCCATGAAATCTCATGAGATTTCACCTGACTCTGAGTGACATTTGGGCGAGATCTCAGGAGATTTGGACTCTGAGTCTTGGATGCATGATTGCAAGGTGGCAGGATTTTTTGCAAAATCTCCCCTGAGCTCTGAGAGATTTCTTGGGATTTTGCCCAAGTCTGGGTTAGATTTGGGTGAGATCTCACGAGACATGGACTGTGTGGTCTTGGAGGCTTGGATGCTCTGTCAGTGTTTGGGTTAAATCTCGTTTGAGCTTCATGTGATCTCACATGATTGTGCCCTAGAAGGGCGAGATTTGGCTGAGATCACATGAGATTGGAGTGAAATCATGCCCGAACTTCGAAAAGACAGAATAAGATTTGGATGTGAGCTCACAAGTTTAGAGTGAAATCTCACGAAGTCTGAGAGATCACATGAGATTTTGAAAAGACAGAGCGAGATTTTGGTGCGATGTCATGAGATTTGGAGTGAAGTCACGAGTGAGCCCCATGTTTTCTCATGAGATTTCCACAAGATGGAGCAAGATTTGGATGTGAGCTCATGAGATATGGAGTGAAGTCTCCAAAAGCTCCATGAGATCTCATGACATTTCCCTGCAAGAAAGAGCGAGATTTTGGTGAGATCTCAGAAGATTTGGAGTGAAATCTCGCCCTAGCTTCATGAAATCTCATGTGATTTCACCCAAGTCTGAGCGAGATTTTGGTGAGATCTCACGAGTTGTGGAGTGAAATCATGCAGGAGCTTGATTTCTCGTGAGAGTTTGAAAAGATGGAGGGGGATTTTGGTGAGATGTCAGGAGATATGGAGTGAAATCTCTCCTGAGCTCCATGATATCTCACGAGATTTTGCCCAAGACTGGGTGAGATTTAGGCGAAATCTCACGAAATTTGGACTCTAAGTCTTAGAGACATGGTTGCAAACTGGAGGGATTTTGAGTGAAATCTCCCCGGAGCTCCATGAGATCTCTTGGGATTTTGCCCAATTCTGGATGAGATTTGGGTGAAATCTTATGGGATTTGCAGTGAAATCACAGCTGAGCTCCATGTTTTCTCATGAGATTTCAATAAGATGGAGTGAGATTTGGATGAGAGCTCACGAGATTTGGAGTGAAATCTCATCAAGCTCCGTGAGATCTCATGATATTTCACCCAAGAAGGAGTGAGATTTCGGTGAGGACTCTCGAGATTTGGAGTGAAATCATTCCCAAGCTATGTGAAACATCATGAGATTTTGCCCACGTCAATATGAGATTCGTGCGTTATCTCAGGCGATTTGGACTGTGAGGTCTCGGAGGCTAGATGTGTGCTTAGGGATTTAGAGTCAATCTTCCTGGAGTTCCGTGACATCTCACAAGATTTGGAATGAAATCTCACCCGAATTCCATGAAATCTCATGAGATTTCACCCGAGTCTGGGTAAGACTCAGGTGAGATCTCTCGAGATTTGGACTCTGAGTGTCAGAGGCATGATTGCAAAGTGGCGGCATTTTGTGCAAAATCTTCACTGAGCTCTGAGAATCCCTCGGGATTTTACCCATTTCTGCGTGTGATTTGAGTGACATCTCATCAGATTTGAAGTGAATTCACAACTGAACTCCATGTTTTCTCATGAGATTTCAAAAAGAAAGAGTGAGATTTGGATGTGAGCTCACAAGATTTGGAGTGAAATCTCACCCGAGCTTCATGAAATCTCACGTGATTTCATCCAATTCTGAGTGAGATTTGGGTAAGAGCTCACGAGGTGTGGAGTGAAATCATGCATGAACTCAATGATTTCTCACGAGAATGTGAAAAGACGGAGGGGGATTTCAGTGAGATCTCAGGAGATGTGGAGTGAAATCTCACCTGAGCTCTGTGATATCTCACAAGCTTTTGCTTGAGACTGGGTGAGATTTGGGCGAGATCTCACGAGTTTTGGACTCTGAGTCTTGGAGGCATGGTTGCAAACTGGCAGGATTTTGAGTGAAATCTCCCCAGAGCTCCATGAGATCTCTTGGAATTTTGCCCATGTCTGGGTGAGACTTGGGTGAGATCTTAGGGGATGTGGAGTGAAACCACACTCGAGCTCCTTGTTTTTTCATGAGATTTCAACAAGTTGGAACTATATTTGGGTGCGAACTCACGAGATTTGGAGTGAAACATCAAAGAGCTCCATGAGATCTCATGAGATTTTGCCCAAGAAGGAGTGAGATTTCAGTGACAGCTCTCGAGATTTGGAGTGAAATCATGCCCGAGCTCCATGAAACATCATGAGTTTTTGCCCACATCTGGATGAAATTTGGATGTGATCTCATGAGATTTGGACTTGGAGGTCTCGGAGGCTTGGATGCATGCTTAGGGACTTGGAGTAAATCTTGCTGGAGTTCTGTGACATCTCACGAGATTTGCAATGAAATCTTACCCGAACTCCAAAAAATCTCAGGAGACTTCACCTGAACCTGGACAAGTTTTGTGCAAGATCTCATGAGATTTGGATTCTGAGTCTCAGAGGCATGATTGCAAAGTTGTGGGATTTTGCCCAAAATATCCCCAAGCTCTGAGAGATCTCTTGGGATTTTGCCCATGTCTGGTTGAGATTTGGGTGAGATCTGACATTTGGACTGCCTGGTCTTAGAGGCATGGATGCTCATTCAGGGTTTGGGTTAAATCTTGCTTAAGGACCGTGCGCTCTCAAGTGATTCACCCTAGAAGGGTGAGATTTGGCTGAGATCACATGATATTTGGAGTGAAATCATGCCCAAACTCCATGATTTCTCATGAGATTTTGAAAAGACAGAGTGAACTTGGATGGGAGCTCACGAGGATTAGAGTGCAATCTCACAAGATTCATGAGATCTCAAAAAGATGGAGTGAGATTTGGGTGAGATGTCATGAGATTTGGAGGGAAATCACACCTGAGCTCCTTGTTTTCTCATGAGATTTCAGCAAGTCAGAGCGAGATTTCAGTGCGAGCTGCAAGATTTGGAGTGAAATCTCGTTGAGCTCCTTGAGATCTCATGAGATTTCGCCCAAGAAAGAGTGAGATTTTGGTGAGGGCTCTTGAGATTTGGAGGGAAATTGTACCCGAGCTCCATGAGATCTCACGACATTTTGCCAAAGAAGGAGTGAGATTTCAGTGAGATCACATGTGATATAGAATGAAATCTCGCCCAAATCTGAGAAATCTCATGGGATTTTCCAATGTCTGGGTGAGATTTGGGTGTGATCTCAGGACGTTTAGTCTACAAGGTCTCAGAGGCTTGGATGCAGCTCAGGGATTTGGAGTTAATCTCCCTCGAGTTCCGTGAGATGTACTGAGATTTGGAGTGAAATCCTGCCCGAGCTCCATGAAATCTCAAGTGATTTCACCCAAGTCTGAGAGAGATTGGGGTGAGATATTAGGAGATTTGGACTCCAAGTCTCAGAGCCATGGTTTCAAACTGTGGGATTTTGCGTGAAATTTCCCCAGAGCTCCATGAGATCTCCCGGAATTTCACCCAATTCTGGGTGAGATTTGAGTGAGATTTTATGGGATTTGGAGTGAAATCACACCAGAGTTTGATGTTTTCTCATGAGATTTCCACAAGACAGAGTGAGATTTGGATGTGAGCTCACGAGATTTGGAGTGAAACCTCATGAAGCGCGGTGAGATCTCATGACATTTCCCACCAAGAAAGAGCGAGATTTCATTGAGATCTCATGAGATTTGGAGTGAAATCTCACCCGAGCTCTTTGAAATGTCACGTGCTTTCGCCCCAGTCTGAGCACGAATTGGTTGAGATCTCACGAGATGGGGAGTGAAATCTCGCCCAAACTCGGAAAAGTAATGAGATTTTGCTATTTGGGTGAAATTTGGGCATGATGTCACGAGATTTAGACTGCAAGGACTCAGAGGCATGGATGTGGCTCAGGGATTTGGACTTAATCTTGCTCGAGTTCTGTGAGATCTCACGAGATTTTCCCCAAGAAGGAGTGAGATTTCGGTGAGAGCTCTCAAGATTTGGAGTGAAATCATGCCCGTGGTCTGTGAAACATCACGAGATTTTGCCCATGTCTGGATGAGATTTGGGCATGATCTAACAAGATTTGTACTGCGAGGTCTCAGATGCTTGGATGTGTGCTCAGGGATTTGGAGTCAATCTCGCTGGAGTTCCGTGACATCTCATGAGATTTGGAATGAAATCTCACCCAAACTCCTCAATGACAGACCTCCATTCAGCCCTCACTTTACAGCTCTGCCATGGATCGGCCCATAAAATTATAGGGACTATAACCCAAACGCTAAGCTGAACCCCAGCTGTTAGGTGACAGTGGATTTGGTTAACCAGGGAATGCCAAGCTAAACAGGCAAGAACAAAGAAGGAAACCGTGCAAGTTGCTACCCAGTTGGAAGTAGCTGCTGACCATGATTCTAATGCAGACACTATACATCAGGAACACAAGGACCATCTCCCTGAGGCTAAACTGGAACACAGATGCGCATGCTAACGCTAGCCCTCAACTCTCATGACCCTCAGGGCACTTCTCCGTGCTGCCATCTCTTAGGTGCCTTCCATCTCCTGGCTTCTCACCCTACCCTTGGACAGGGCTCTTTCCCTCCCTGGGTCCAAATTCGAAGTGCGACGAACGAAGGGAATTAGAACACAAGGGAATACACAGGACAAATGTCCAAGAATGCAGAAACTGTCATACCGTGGGCAACCACCACTGGAGGTTCTTAGGATGATCCTGGCGAAATGTGCCTCTCCATCCCATATTGGACCTAGTTCCAAAGACCCACCATAACTGTGCATTTCACACTAAGCACATCTATAACTCAGTCCATAGGTCTCGTTTACACAATGCTATTGGATACACCACTTCCAGGGCCCTGGCTGTGGAAATGACGGAAGCAGAAAACTAACCCAAAGGGAGCGCTGGATTTCACTCACAGAACCGATGCGAGAGAATCAGTCAGGAACAAAGTAGGAGACTGTGCCACATGCAGCCACGGTGGTTGCTGCACATCACGTTTTGAACCAGGAAGTCAGCAAAATGGTGAGCATTCCCCTGGCCAGACCTGAAGCCTGAGGCTCCTCCTCATGGTAGCCCTCCACAGAGCTGCAAGACAGAGATCTGCCCTTCCATTCAATTGTCCCTGACATTCCTCAGCCGTATAAGTCAAGCCTGAACCCTGGATGTGGCACTGACCAGACCTGAAGCGTTTCAGCGAGTCTACAATGGATTTTGGACACATGAGCAACAGCAGGCTTATAATGCAAGAACAAAGGAGGAAACCATATGACTGCCACACTGGTGGATGTTGCTGTTGACCATGATTCTTTTGAAGAAAATATATATCAGGAAATCAAGGAGCATCTCCCTGGAGCCAAACAGGAAGACAGATACTCCCGCTAAACTAACACTGAACCCACATGACCCTCGGGGCAATTCCACGCAGTGACGTCGCTGAGGTGCTTACCATCTCCCAGCTGCTCACGCCACCTTGAGTTTCTGGCTTTTCTCTCCCAAAGCTGTTGTGTAACAACAACGGAGCTTGCGTGTGGTACTGTGTCCTACTGTGTTCCTGTCTGATTCTCTGGCATTGGTGATCTGAACCAAATGCTGTGCTCCCTCAGGCTAGTTTTCGGGCACACTCATTGCCTCACACAGGTTAAGATTATGGTTACTGTATGGGAGCTGGAAGGAGTCTATCTCGTGGCAGTGTGGAGACCTGCCCCAAGGCCTGAGTCGAGGGCAAGCTTTAGGGGGAAGCACAGGGTTAGGGTTTGGTCTCATCAACTAGGCACATGGTGGATTGAAGGGCTGGTTTCCCCCCCGCATTATGCTATTAGGCCCACCTTGGTGGTTACCCGTGGCATGAGTCCTTTCTGCATTCGTGGAGAATTTGTACTGCGCCCCTCTTTGTATCACAAATCCTGTTCTTTTTCAGGCCTAGAATTTGAAGTGATGGAGGGCCAGTGTCATGGTAACGGTTAGGGTGAGAATCAGGGAGATGGTAGGCACGTTTCAGGTGGCTGTTACAGACAAGTGCCCCGAGGAGTGACTTGAAGGCAACATTAAATGGCTGAGCATCTTGCTTCCTGTTGGTCCTCAGGTAGGTGTTCTTTGTGTCCCTGATGTACAGTGTCTTAGAATCCTGGGCAGCAAGCAACAACATGCACCAGGGTGGGAAGTCACACAGTTTCCTTTTTGAATCCTGCCTTAGGAGCCTGCTGTTGCCCAGGTGTCCAAAATCCATTGCAGCCTCACTTAAAGGGTTCGGGTCTTGTCAGTGCCACATCCAGGGTAAGGTTTCAGCTATAGGCCTGAGGACCTTAGGGGATAATTGCATGGAAGTGCAGTGTCCTGTCCTGCAGCTGACTGGAAGGCTAACATGAGGGCGAGCCTCGGGTTTCTCCAGGGGAATTCTCACTGGTTCACTGAGTTTCTGGTTTGAAACCTGATGGGCAGCTCCAGCCGAGGCTGCATGGGGCCCGATCTCCTACTGTGTTGCTGACTGAATACCATTGCTTAGGTGAGCCAAATCCAGTGTTCCCTCATGGCTAGGTTTCAATCACTGTCAGTTCCCCAACCAGGGAAAGATTTAGTATTCGGGTCTGGAAGCTAGAAGGGGTCCATTCGATGGCCCTGCGGAGATGGTCCCTGAAGCCTGAGCCGACGGTGAGCATTAGGTTGAAGTGCAGGGTCAAGGCTTGGTCTCCTTATGGATCCCAGGGCAGGTGTTCGCCAGCATCATGCTATTAGGCCCCACCGGTGGTTACACATGGCATGAGTTCTTTCTGCATTCCTGCACATTTATCCCGTGTCCCTTTGTGTTCCTATTCCCGTCGTTCTTCAGACGTAGAATTTGGACCGAGGGAGGGAAAGATTCCTGCTCAAGGTAGCGTGAGCAGCCAGGAGTTGGTAAGCACCTAAGCGAGGTCAGTGCGTGGAATTGCCCCAAGGGTCACGTGAGTTCAGTGTTAGTTTTAGCGAGAGCACCTGTCTTCCTCTTTGGACCCAAAGAGATTCTCCTTGATTTCCTGATATATATTTTATTCAAAAGTATCAGAGTCAGCAGCAACATCCACCAGTGTGGCAGTCATATGGTTTCCTCCTTTGTTCTTGCATTATAAGCCTGCTGTTGCTCATGTGTCCAAAATCCATTGTAGCCTCACTGAAATGCTTCAGGTCTGGTCAGTGCCACATCCAGGGTTCAGGCTTGACTTATACGGCTGAGGAATGTCAGGAACAATTGAATGGAAGGGCAGATCTCTGTCCTGCAGCTCTGTGGAGGGCTAGCATGAGGAGAAGCCTCAGGCTTTGGGTTTGGCCAGAGGAATGCTCACCATTTTGCTGACTTCCTGGTTCGAAACATGATGTGCAGCAACCACCGTGGCTGCATGTGGCACAGTCTCCTACTGTGTTCCTGACTGATTCTATCATCCAGATGTGGGCAAATACTCGTGATGTTTCATGGAGCTCAGGCATGATTTGACTCCAAATCTCGAGCCCTCACCAAAATCTCGCTCCTTCTTGGGCAAAATCTCATGAGATCTCATGAGCTCAATAAGATTTGACTCCAAATCTCGTGAGCTCACATCCAAATCTCACTCTCTCTTGTGGAAATCTCGTGAGAGAGCATGGAGCTCAGGTGTGATTTCACTCCAAATCTCATGAGACTTCATCCAAATCACACCCAAAGTTGAGCGAAATCCCAAGAGATCTCACGGAGCTCTGGGGAGATTTGAACCCAAATCCCACCAGTTTGCAACCATGCCTCCAAGACTCAGAGTCAAAATTTCATGAGCTCTCGTCCAAATCTCACCCAGATTTGGGTGAAATCTCATGAGATTTCATGGACTTCGGGCAAGAGTTCACTCCAAATCTTGTGAGCTCACATCAAAATCTCGCTATGTCTTGTGGTAATCTAATGAGAAAGCATGGAGCTCAGGTGTGATTTCACTCCAGATCTCCAAATCTCATGAGATTGCACCCGAATCACACCCAGATTTGGCCAAAACGCCAAAGGATCTCTCAGAGCTCTGGGCGGATTTCACCCAAAATCCCGCCAGGTTGCATCCAAGCCTCCAAGACTCAGAGTCGAAATCTTGTGAGATCTCAACCAAATCTCGCCCAGACTTGGATGAAATCTTGTGAAATTTCATACAGTTCGGGCGAGATTTCACTCCAAATCTCATGAGATTGTACTAAAATCTTGCTCTTTCCTGGGGGGAAATGTCATGAGATCTCAAATAGCTCTATGAGATTTCATTCTAAATCCCATGAGAGGTCACGGAACTCCAGCAAATTTGAATCCAAATCCCTGAGCACAAATCTGAGCCTCTGAGACCTGGCAGTCTAAATCTCGTGAAATCACACCCTAATCTCGTCCAGACGTGGGCAAAAACTCGTGATGTTTCACGGAGCTCAGGCATTTCACTCCAAATCTTGAGCCCTCACTGAAATCTCACTCCTCTTGGGCGAAATCCCGTGAGATCTCACGAGCTCAACGAGAATTCACTCCAAATCTTGTGGGCTCACACCCAAATCTCACACCGTCTTGTGGAAATCTCATGAGAGAGCATGGAGCTCCGGTGTGGTTTCACTCCAAATCTCATGAGACCTCACCCAAATCACACCCAGAGTTGGGCAAAATCCCGAAAGATATCACGGAGCTCTGGGGAGATTTGACCCCAAATCCCACCAGTTTGCAACCATGCCTCCAAGACTCAGAGTCGAAATCTCGTGAGATTTCACCCAAATCTCGCCCTGACTTGGGTGAAATCTCGTGAAATATCATACAGTTCAGGCGAGATTTCACTCCAAGTCTTGTGAGATTGCACTGAAATCCTGCTCTTTCTTGGGGGGAAATGTCATGAGATCTCACAGAGGTCAACGAGATTTCCCTCCAAATCTCATGAGCTCGCATCCAAATCTCGCTCTGCCTTTTTGAAATCTCTTGAGAAATCATGGAGCTTGGCTGTGATTTCACTCCAAATCCTATATGATCTCATCCAAATCTCACCCAGACTTGGACGAAATCCTGAGATCTCAGGGAGCTCCAGGGAGATTTCACTCAAAATCCCGCCAGTTTGCAACCATGCCTCCACGACACAGAGTCCAAAACTTCAGACTCTGAATTTGGACCCAGGGAGGGAAAGAGCCCTGTCTAAGGGTAGGCTGAAAAGACAGGAGATGGCATGCACCTAAGAGATGGCAGCGTGGAGAAGTGCCCCGAGGGTCACGAGAGTTGAGGGCTAGCATTAGCGTGAGTATCTGTGTTCCAGTTTAGGCTCAGGGAGACGGTCCTTCTGTTCCTGATGTACTAGAATTGTAGTCAGCAGCTACATCCAACTGGGTAGCAACAGGCACGGTTTCCTTCTTTGTTCTTGCCTGTTTAGCAGGGCATTCCCTGGTTAACCAAATCCACTGTCGCCTAACAGGTAGGGTTTGGCTTTGGCCAGGGCCACATCTAGGGCTAGTGTTTGGTGTATAGTCCCTATACTTTTCGGGGCCCATCCATGGCATACCATACTGGTAGAGTGAGGGCTGAATGGAGGTGTGTCTTTGAGGAGTTTGGGTGGGATTTTATTCCAAATCTCATGAGATGTCACGGAACTCCAGCGAGATTGACTCCAAATCCCTGAGCACACATCCAAGCATCCGAGACCTAACAGTACAAATCTTGTTAGATCATGCCCAAATCTCATCCAGACATGGGCAAAATCTCGTGATGTTTCACAGACCACAGGCATGATTTCACTCCAAATCTCATGAGCTCTCACTGAAATCTCACTCTTTTGGGGAAAATCTCGTGAGGTCTCACGGAACTCGAGTGAGATTAAGTCCATATCCCTGCGCCGCATCCATGCCTCTGAGTCCTCGCAGTCTAAATCTCATGACATCATGCCCAAATCTCACCCAAATAGCAAAATCTCATGACTTTTCCCAGAGTTTGGGTGAGATTTCACTCCACAACTCCTGAGATCTCACCGAAATCCCCCTCCGTCTTTTCAAAGTCTCAAGAGAAATCATTGAGCTCCTGAATGATTTCACTCCCCATCTCGTGAGATCTCAACCAATTCGTGCTCAGACTGGGGCGAAAGCACGTGACATTTCAAAGAGCTCGGGCGAGATTTCACTCCAAATCTCATGAGATCTCAACGAAATCTCGCTCTTTCTTGGTGGTAAATGTCATGAGATCTCACCGCACTCCACGATGTTTCACTCCAAATCTCGTGAGCTCACATCCAAATCTCACTCCATCCTGCGGAAATCTCGTGAGAAAACATGGAGCTCTGGTGTGATTTCACTCCAAATCTCATCAGATCGCAGTCAAATCACAGCCAGATTTGGATGAAATCTCAAGAGATCTCACGGAGCTCTGAGGAAATTTCACGCTAAATCCAGCCACTTTGCAACTATGCCTCCGAGGCTCAGAGTCGAAATCTCGTAATATATTGCCAAAATCTCGCCCAGACTTGGGTGAAGTGTTGTGAGATTTCATGGAGCTCAGGCGAGATTTCACTCCAAATCTCGTGACATCTCACGGAACTCGAGAGAGATTACTCCAAATCCCTGAACCGCATCCAAGCCTCCAAGATCTCCCAGTCCAAAATGCGAGAGATCACGTCCAAATCTCACCCAGAGATGGGAAAAATCTCGATTAATTTCACAGAGTTTGGCCAAGATTTCACTCCAAATCCCATGTGCTCTCATCAAAATCTCGCTCCTTCTTTGGCAAAATGTCCTGAGATCTCACGGAACTTGATGAGATTTCATTGCAAATCTCGTGAGCTTGCATCCAAATCTCACTCCGACTTGTAGAAATCTCGTGAGAAACTGTGGAGCTCAGGTGTGATTTCACTCCAAATCTCATGACATCTCACGCAAATCTCCCTCCGTTTTTTTTTCTTCAAATCTCATGTAATCTCTCAGATATCACGAGATTTCATTTTAAAACTTGTGAGCTTGCAACCAAATGCTGCTCTGTCTTTTTGAAATTGCATGAGAAAACATGAAGTCGGACAGGATTGCACTCCAAATCTTGTGTGACCTCAGCCAAATGTTGCCCTTCTAGGGCGAAATCATGTGAGATCACACAAGGTTCAAGCAAGATTCAACTAAAACCCAGATGGAGTGTCCAAGCCTCCAAGACCACAGAGTCCAAATCCCAGGAGATCTCGCCCAAATCTTGCCCAGACTTGGGCAGAACCCTGAGAGAACTCTCAGAGCTCAGTGGAGATTTGACACAAAATCCTGCCACCTTCACATCATGCCTCTGAGACTCAGAGTCCAAATCTTGCGAGACTTTGCCCAAATCTCGCCCAGGTTCAGGTGAAATCTCGTGAGATTTCATAGAGCTCAGGTGAGATTTCACTCCAAATCTAGTGAGATCTCACGGAACTCAAGAGACATTAACTCCAAATCCCTGAGCTGCATCCAAGCCTCCGAGACCTCCCAGTCCAAAATGCGAGAGAGTGGGGCCGAATCTCACCCACACTTTGGAAAGATCACGATGAATTTCACAGAGTTTGGGCAAGATTTCACTCCAAATCCCATGTGATCTCATCAAAATCTCGCTCCTTCTTTGGCAAAATGTCATGAGTTCTCACGGAACTCGACGAGATTTCATTCCAAATCTCATGAGATTGCGTCCAGTTCTCACTCCAACTTGTAGAAAGCTCATGAGAGAGCATGGAGCTCGGGTGTGATTTCAATCCAAATCTCATGACATCTCATGCAAATCTCACTCCGTTTTTTTTTTCAAATCTCATGTAATCTCTTGGCTATCACGAGATTTCACTCTAAAACTCATGAGCTCGCATCCAAATGCTGCACTATCTTTTCAAAATCTCATGAGAAATCTAGGAGTCAGACATGATTGCACCACAAATCTCTTGTGATCTCAGCCAAATCTTGCCCTTCCAGGGCAAAATCACGTGAGATCAGACAAGGTTCCATCGAGATTCAACCCAAACCCTGAATGAGCATCTAAGCTTCCAAGACCAAGACCACACAGTCCAAATCTCATGAGATCTCACCCAAATCTTGCCCAGATTTGGGCATAACCCTGAGAGATCTCTCAGAGCTCAGTGGAGATTTCGCACAAAATCCTGCCACCTTGCCATCATGCCTCCAAGACGCAGAGTCCAAATCTTGTGAGACCTTACCCAAATCTCGCCCAGACTTGGGCAAAATCTCGTGAGATTTCATGGAGTTTGGGTGAGATTTCATTCCAAATCTCGTGAGATGTCACAGTCCTCCCAGGAGATTGACTCCTCGTCCCTGGGAACACATCCAAAGCTCCGAGACCTCACAGTCCAAATCTTGTGAGATCACGCCCAAATCTCGTCCAGACGTGGGCAAAAACTTGTGATGTTTCATGGAGCTCAGGCATGATTTCATTCCAAATCTTGAGCCCTCACCGAAAACTCGCTCCTTCTTGGGCGAAATCTCATGAGATCTCAGGAGCTCAACGAGAATTCACTCCAAATCTCATAGGCTCACTTCCAAACGTTGGTGTGTCTTGTGGAAATCTCGTGAGAGAGCATGGAGCTCCGGTGTGGTTTCACTCCAAATCCCATGAAACCTCATCCAAATCACACACAGAGTTGGGCAAAATCCCAAAAGATATCACGGAGCTCTGGGGAGATTTGATCCCAAATCCCAACAGTTTGCAACCATGCCTCAAAGACTCAGAGTCAAAATCAGGTCAGCTGTTGACCAAATCTTGCCCAGGTTGGCATAAAACCTCGTGAGATTTCACAGACCTTGGGCGAGGTTTCACTCCAAATCTCGTGAGCTCACATCCAAATCTCACTCTGTCTTGTGGTAATCTTATGAGAAAGCATGGAGCTCGGGTGTGATTTCACTCCACATCTCCAAATCTCATGATATCACCGCCAAATCACACCCAGATTTGGGCCAAACACCAAGAGATCTCTCGGAGCTCTGGGAATATTTCACCCCAAATCCCGCCAGGTTGCAACCATGCCTCCAAGATGCAGAGTTCCAAACCTCGTGAGATCTCACACAAATATCGCCCCGACTTGGGTGAAATCTCGTGATGTTTCAGGGAACTCGGGCGAGATATCACTCCATATCTCATGAGATATCACAGAACTTGAGAGAGATTAACTCCAAATCCCTGAGCCGCATCCAAGGCTCTGAGACCGCCCCGTCTAAAATGCGAGAGAGCATGTCTGAATCTCACCCAGACTTGGGAAACGTCTCGATTAATTTCACGGAGTTTGGGCAAGATTTCACTCCAAATCACATGTGATCTCTCGAAATCTTGCTCCTTCTTTGGCAAAATGTCGTGTGATCTCACTGTACTCGACGAGATTTCATTCCAAATCTCATGAGCTTGCACCCAAATCTCGCTCTGACTTGTAGAAATCTCGTGAGAGAGCATGGAGCTGGGGTGTGATTTCCCTCCAAATCTCATGACATCTCACGCAAATCTCACTCCGTTTTTTTCCCTCAAATCATGTAATCTCTCGGATATCACAAGGTTTCATTCTAAAACTCGTGAGCTTGCAACCAAATGCCACTCTGTCTTTTCGAAATCGCATGAGAAATCATGGAATCGGACATGATTGCACTCCAAATCTCGTGTGATCTCGGGCAAATATCACCTTTCTAGGGGAAAATCACATGAGATCACACAAGGTTCAAGCAAGATTTAACCAAAACCCAGAAGGAGCATCCAAGCCTCCAAGACCACAGAGTTCAAATCCCCTGAGAACTCACCCCAATCTCGCCCAGACTTGGGCAAAACCCCAAGAGATCTCTCAGAGCTTGGTGGAGATTTTACACAAAATCCTGCCACCTTGCCATCATGCCTCCGAGATGCAGAGTCCAAATCTCGTGAGACCACACCCAAATCTGGCCCAGACTCGGGCAAAATCTTGTGAAATTTCATGGAGCTCATGCGAGATTATACTCCAAATCTTGTGAGCTCTCACGGAACTTGAGAGAGATTAACTCCAAATCCCTGAGCTGCATCCAAGGCTCTGAGACCTCCCCGTCTAAAATGCGAGAGAGCATGTGCGAATCTCACCCAGACTTTGGAAAGATCTCGATTAATTTCACGGAGTTTGGGCAAGATTTCACTCCAAATCACATGTGATCTCATCGAAATCTCGCTCCTTCTTTGGCAAAATGTTGTGATATCTCGTGGAACTCGACGAGATTTCATTCCAAATCTCATGAGCTTGCACCCAAATCTCACTCCGACTTGTAGAAATCTCATGAGAGAGCATGGAGCTGGGGTGTGATTTCCCTCCAAATCTCATGACATCTCACGCAAATCTCCCTCTTTTTTTTTTCAAATCTCATGTAATCTCTCAGATATCATGAGATTTCACTCTAAAACTCATGAGCCTGCATCCAAATGCCACTCTGTCTTTTCGAAATTGCATGAGAAATCATGGAGTCGCACATGATTGCACTCCAAATCATGTGTGCTCTCAGCCAAGTGTCACCCTTTTAGGGCGAAATCACGTGAGATCACATAAGGGTCCATTGAGATCCAACCCAAACCCTGAAGAGCATCCAAACCTCCAAGACCACACAGTCGAAATCTTGTGAGATCTCGCCCAAATCTCGCCTGGACTCGGGTTAAATCTTGTGAGATTTCATGGAGTTTAGGTGATATTTCATTCCAAATCTCGTGAGATGTCACGGTCCTCCCGGGAGATTGACTCCTTGTCCCTGGGCACGGATCCAAACCTCTGAAACTTCGCAGTCCAAATCTTGTGAGATCACACCCAAATCTCGTCCAGACGTGGGCAAAAACTTGTGATGTTTCAAGGAGCTCAGGCATGATTTCACTCCAATCTCGAGCGCTCACCAAAATCTCGCTCCTTCTTGGATAAAATCTCGTGAGATCTCACGAGTTCAACGAGATTTCACTCCAAATCTCGTGGGCTCACATCAAAATCTTGCTCTGTCTTGTGGAAATCTCGTGAGAGAGCATGGAGCTCCCGTGTGGTTTCACTCCAAATCTCATGAGACCTCACCCAAATCACACCCAGAGTTGGGCGAAATCCCAAGAGATCTCATGCAGCTTGGGGAGATTTGACCCCAAATCCCACCAGTTTGCAACCATGCCTCCAAGACTCAGAGTTGAAATCTCGTGAGCTCTCAACCAAATCTCGCCCAGATAAGCATGAAATCTCGTGAGATTTCATGGACCTCGGGCGAGATTTCACTCCAAATCTTGTGAGCTCACATCCAAATCTCACTCTGTCTTGTGGTTATCTCATGAGAAAGCATGGAGCTTGGGTGTAATTTCACTCCACATCTCCAAATCTCATGAGATCGCCGCCGAATCACACCCAGATTTGGGCAAAACACCAAGAGATCTCTCGGAGCTCTGGGCAGATTTCACCCCAAATCCCGCCAGGTGGCAACCATGCCCCCAAGACTCAGAGTTGAAATCTCATGAGATCTCACCCAAATCTTGCCCCGACTTAGGTGAAATCTTGCGAGATTTCATGGAGTTCAGGGGAGATTTCACTCCAAATCTTGTGAGATCGCACCAAAATCCTGCTCTTTCTTGGGGGGAAATGTCATGAGATCTCACAGAGCTCAATGAGATTTCATTCTAAATACTGTGAGAGTTCATGGAACTCCAGTGAATTGGACTCCAAATGCCTGAGCACACATCCGAGCCTCTGAGACCTGGCTGTCTAAATCTCCTGAGATTCATGCACATATCTCGTCCAGACGTGGGCAAAATCTCATGATGTTTCACATAGCTCAGGCATGATTTTACTCCAAATCTCAAGAGCTCTCACCGAAATCTCACTCCTTCCTGGCGAAATCTCATCAATATCTCATGGAGCTCAATGAGATTTCCTTCCAAATCTCATGAGCTCGCATCCAAATCTCACTTGGCCTTTTTGAAATCTCATGAGAAATCACGGAGCTTGGGTGTGCTTTCACTCCAAATCCTATAAGATCTCATCCAAATCTCACCCAGACTTGGATGAAATCCCGAGAGATCTCACGGAGCTCTGGGGAGATTTCACTCAAAATCCTGTCAGTTTGCAACCATGCCTCCGAGACAGAGAGTCCAAATCTTCAGACTTCGAATTTGGACCCAGGGAGGGAAAGAGCCCTACCAAAGGTACAGTGTGAAGCCGGGAGACGGTAAGTACCGAAAAGATGGCATTGCAGAAAAGTGCCCCGAGCCTCAGACAGATCACGGCTAGCATTAGCAAAACTATCCGAGGTCCAGTTTGACCTCATGGAGGTGCACCTTGTGTTCCTGATATATAGAGTCCTCAATAGAATCATGGTAAGCAACAACATTCACCATCCTTGTTGACAAGTTGGAAGGTTTCTTCCTTTTTCTTGTATTTAAGCTTGCTCTTGCTCCATTGACCTACATCCATTGAAACTTCCCTAAAAAGCTCCGGGTCTGGTCAGTGCCACATCCACGGTTAAGTTTGGAGGCCTAGCCTTAGGGTGAGCCTCAGGCTTTGGGTTTGGCCAGGGGAAAGCTCCGTGTTTTTTTTGCTGAGTTTCTGGCTTTTCTCTCCGCAAGCCTTTGTGCAGCAACAACCGAGCTTGCGTGTGGTACGATGTCCTACTGCGTTCCTGACTGATGCTCTGGCTTCGGTGATGTGAACCAAATGCTGTGTTCCCTCAGGCTAGATTTTGGGCACAGTCATTGCTCAAGGCAATGTTAGGATTATGGTTACTGTATGGGAGCTGGAAGAGGTCAATCTCGTGGCAGTGTGGAGACATGCAGCAAGGCCTGAGTCGAGGGTGAGCTTTAGGGGGAAGCGCAGGGTTAGGGTTTGTTCTCATTAACTAGGCGCATGGTGGATCAATGGCCTGGTTTTCCCCGCATTATGCTTAGGCCCACATTGGTGGTTCCCCATGGCATGAGTCCTTTCTGCATTCGTGGAGTATTTGTACTGCGCCCCATCTTGTATTGCAAATCCTGTTCTTGTTCAGGCATAGAATTCGAAGGGACGGAGGCCAGTGTCATGGTCACGGTTAGGGTCAGAATCATGGAGGTGATAGGCACGTGTCAGAAGGCTGTACGGACAAGTTCCCCGAGGCGTGACATGAAGACAACATTAAACCGCTGAGCCTCTGGCTTCCCGTTGGTCGTCGGGTATGTGCTCTTTGTGTCCCTGATGTACAGTGTCTTCCCTAGAATCCTGGGCAGCAAGCAGCAACATGCACCAGGGCGGGAAGTCGCACACTTTCCTTTTTGAGTCTTGCCTTATGAGCCTGCTGTTGCCCAGGAGTCCAAAATCCATTGCAACCTCACTTAAAGGGTTGGGGTTTTTGTCAGAGCCACACCCCGGTTAAGGTTTGAGTTAGAGGCCCGAGGATCTTAGGGGAACATTGCATGGAAGTGCAGTGTCCTGTTGTGCAGAATCCATTGCAGCCTCACTTAAAAGTTTTGGGTCTTGTCAGTGCCACCTCCAGCGTAAGGTTTGTATTATAAGCCCGAGAACCTTAGGGGATGATTGCATGGAAGTGCAGTGTCCTGTCCTGCAGCAGACTGGAAGGCAAACATGAGGGTGAGACTGAGGCCTCGGGTTTCTGCACGGGAATGCTCACTGGTTCGCTGAGTTTCTGCTTCAAAATCTGATGGGCAGCTCCAGCCAAGGCTGCCTGGGGCCCGGTCTCCTACTGTGTTGATACCTGATTACCATTGCTTAGGTGAGCCAAATACAATGCTCCCTCAAGGCTAGGTTTCATTCACTGTCAGCTCCCTAACATGACTAGGATTAATATTCGTGTCTGGAAGCTGGAAGAGCTCTATCTGATGACACCCTGGAGACGGTTCCCGAAACCTGAGCCGATGGTGAGCATCAGGTTGAAGCACAGGGGCAAGGTTTGGTCTCATGAACCAGGCCGTTGTGGATCCCAGGACAAGCGTTCGCCAGCATCATGCTATGAGGCCCCACTGGTAGTTACCCGTGGCATAAGTTCTCTCTACATTCCTGCACATATATCCCATGTCCCCTTTCTGTTCGCATTCCCGTCATTCTTCAGACGTAGAATTTGGCCTCAGGGAGGGAAAGAGCCCTGCCCAAGGTAGGCTGAGAAGCCGGGCATGTTAGCATGGAAGAGATGGCATGCGGAGATGTGCCCTAAGCCTCATGTTACTTCAGGGCTAGCATTAGCGTGAGCATCCGAGTTCCAGTTTGACTGCACGGAGGTGCTCTTTGTGTTCCTGATATATAGTGTCCTCAATAGAATCGTGGTCAGTAGCAACATTCACCATCCATGTTGGCAAGTCGCAAGGTTTCTTCCTTTTTCTTGCAGTATAAGCCTGCTGTTGCTCTGGTGTCCAAAATTCACTGCAGCCTCACTAAAAGGTTCTGGTTCTTGTCAGTTCCACTTCCAGGGACACATTTGAGTTACAGACTCGAGGACTTTACGGGATATTTACTTGCAATTTCACAGCCCCGTCCTGTAGCTGATTCGAGGCCTAGCATGACGGCGAGCCTCAAGCCTCGGGTTTGGCCAGGGCAATGCTCAGTGTTTTTGCTGCACTATAAGATTGTTGTTGCTCCAGTATCCTAATTCTATTTCAGCCTCACTAAATTGCTCTGGGTCTGGTCAGTGCCACATCCAGGGTTAGGTTTGAGTTATATGCTCGAGTACTTTAGAGGGTACTTACCGGCAATTTCACAGCCCTGTCCTGCAGCTGTTTGGAGACCTAGCCTTAGGGCGAGCCTCAGGCTTCGGGTTTGGCCAAGGGAAAGCTCCATGGTATTTTTTGCTGAGTTTCTGGCTTTTCTCTCCGCAAGCCTTTGTGCAGCAACAACCGAGCTTGCGTGTGGTACGATGTCCTACTCTGTTCCTGACTGATGCTCTGGCTTCGGTGATGTGAACCAAATGCTGTACTCCCTCAGGCTAGATTTTGGGCACAGTCATTGCTCAAGGCAACATTAGGATTATGGTTACTGAATGGGAGCTCTAACAGGTCAATCTCATGGCAGTGTGGAGACTGCCTCAGTCGAGGGCGAGTTTAGGGGGAAGTGTAGGTTTAGGGTTTGGTTTTGTTAACTAGGCGCATGGTGGATCAATGGGCTGGAATTCACTGCATTATGCTATTAGGCCCACATTGGTGGTTCCTCCTGCTATGAGTCCTTTCTGCATTCGTGGAGAATTTGTACTGTGCCCCAACTTATATCACAAATCCTGTTCTTGTTCAGGCGTAGAATTCAAAGTGACCCAGGCCAGTGTCATGGTCATGGTTAGGGTGAGAATCATGGAGATGGTAGGCAGGTTTCAGATGGCTCTAAGGACAAGTGCCCTGAGGGGTGGCATGAAGACAACATTAAACCGCTGAGCCTCTGGCTTCCCGTTGGTCCTCGGGTAGGTGCTCTATGTGTCCCTGATGTACAGTTTCTTCCTTAGAATTCCGGGCAGCAAGCAACACCATGCACCAGGGTGGAAAGTATCACACTTGCTTTTTTGAATCTTTCCTTATGAGCCTGCTGTTGCCCAGGAGTCCAAAATCCATTGCAGCCTCACTTAAAGGATTCCTGTCTTGTCACAGCCACAACCAGGGTAAGTTTTGAGTTATAGGCCGAGGACCTTAGGGGAACATTGCATGGCAGTGCAGTGTCCTGTCCTGCAGCAGACTGGAAGGCTAACATGAGGGCGAGACTCAGGCCTCGGGTTTGTGCATGGGAATGCTCATGCGTTCGCTGAGTTTCTGCTTCAAAACCTGATGGGCAGCTCCAGCTGAGGCTGCATGCTTCCCAGTCTCCAAATGTGTTGCTAACTGAAAAACATTGCTTAGGTGAGCCAAATCCAGTGCTTCCTCAAGGCTAGGTTTCAGACACTGGTAGCTCCCCAACTGTGGCTAAGATTAGTATTCGTGTCTGGAAGCTGAAAGAGCTCTATCTGATGACAGTGCGGAGACGGTCCCTGAAACCTGAGCCGACGGTGAGCATCAGGTTGAAGCACAGGGGCAAGGTTTGGTCTCATGAACTGGGCCTTTGTGGATCCCAGGGCAGGTGTTCACCAGCATCGTGCTATTAAGCCCCACTGGTAGTTACCCGTGGAATGAGTTCTCTCTACATTCCTGCACATTTATCCCATATCCCCTTTGTGTGCCCATTCCCACCGTTCTTCAGATGTAGAATTTGGACTCAGGGAGGAAAAGGACCCTGCCCAAGGTAGGCTGAGAAGGCGGCAATGTTACCACGGAAGAGATGGCATTGCGGAGATGTGCCCAGAGCCTCAGGGCAGTTCAGGGCTAGCATTAGCGTGAGCATCCGAGTTCCAGTTTGACCGCATGGAGGTACTCCTTGTATTCCTGATATACAGTGTCCTCAATAGAATCGTGGTCAGCAGCAAAATTCACTGTCCATGTTGGCAAGTCGCAAGGTTTCTTCCTTTTTCTTGCAGTATAAGCTTGCTGTTGCTCCGGTGTCCAAAATTCAGTGCAGCCTCACTAAAAGGCTCTGGTTCTTGTCAGTTCCACTTCCAGGGACAGGTTTGAGTTAGAGGCTCGAGGACATTACGGGATACTTACTTGCAATTTCACAGCCCCGTCCTGTAGCTGATTCGAGGCCTAGCATGACAGCGAGCCTCAAGCCTCGGGTTTAGCCAAAGCAATGCTCAGTGTTTTTGGTGCATTATAAGGTTGTTGTTGCTCCGGTGTCCTAATTCTATTGCAGCCTCACTAAAATGCTCTGGGTCTGGTCCGTGCCAAATCCAGGGATAGGTTTGAGTTATATACTCGAGGACTTTAGAGGGTATTTACCTACAATTTCACAGCCATGTCTTGTAGCTGTTTGGAGGCCTAGCCTTAGGGCGAGCCTCAGGCTTCGGGTTTGCATGGAAGTCTAATTGCTTGTGTTCTAACTCAAAGAAATAAAACTGTAGAGAAACCGTGCTTTAGCTACTGTCGACCTCTCTGGGGGAGGAAGCAGTTTAGGGTGTACTATGGGTGAGAGCCTGGGGACGGGTTCCATTTCGTAAAATCGGGAGAGAGACAGGCCGGTACAGAGGGCAGCTCTCAACTCACATCATGGTTATGGGGCCGGTACCGTTGCCCCAGGTGTGCTGTGCAGGCTTAAAGACGGCCACCTAACTCGAAGGCAAAAGTCCGTAGAGAATGCGTGCTTCAGCTAAAACAGCCGCTCCTGAGGGTGGAAGAATTGCGTTGTGTGTGTGCATGAGAGCACTGCAAGGGACTCCAAAGTTTTTGTGAGTGAGACTCAGGCCCGAGCAGAGGGCAGAACACGACTCCCCACTTGTTTCAACAAGATAGCACTGTGGCCCCACTTTTACATGGAAGTCTAATTACTAGCGTTCTAAATCGAAAACAACAGGGTAGAGAAATCATACTTTAGTTACCGCTGACCTCTAGACGGAGGAAGCAGTATACAGGGTACTGTGGGTGAGAGCCTGAGGAACGGGTTCCATACGTGAAACCGAGGGAGAAACAGGCCCAGGAAGAAGGCACCTCTGGACTCAGCTCTTGCTACCTGAAGCTAACATTACTGCACCATGTGTGCTTGGAATGCTCCATGCTCGACACTGACTTGGAAGAAACAAGCATGTAAAGAATCCCACCTGCAGCTCATTCACCAGCCAGGCTACTAACACAAAGAATCAATGTTGTAGAGTTACTGCGCTTTAGCTAACATTGCCATTCCTGAACCCAGAGGAATATCACAGTGCTCGTGTAGGAAAGACCGGGGAAAGGGTCCCATACGTGAAATAGAGTGAGAAACAGGCCGGGGCAGAAGGCCACTCTCAACTCACCTCTTCATTATGAGGCTAGTACCCATGTCCTGGATGTGCCTTCAGCTCTAAAGCCCACCACCTAAGCCAAAGGAACAAGTCTGTAGAGAATTCCTGCTTCGGCTAAAATAGCCATTCCTGAGGGTGGATGTGTTCTGATGTGTGCATGCGTGAGTGCACTGCAACTGAGTCCCAAACCATTTCCCGTGGGAGACTCAGGCCCCGGGAGAAGGCAACGCACGAATCCCCACTTGTTTCATGAAGGTAGCACTGTGGCCCCACGTTTGCATGGAAGTCTAATCGCTAGCGTTCTAACTCGAAGAACAACACTGAAGACAAACCGTGCTTTAGCTACCATCGACCTCCTGTGGGAGGAAGAAGTTTAGGGTATACTGTGGGTGAGAGCCTGGGGACGGGTACCATTTCGTAAAATCGGGGGAGAGACAGGACGGTACAGAGGGCAGCTCTCAACTCACATCATGGTTATGGGGCCAGGACCGTTGCTCCGGGTGTGCCATGCAGGCTTAAAGACAGCCACCTAATTCGAAGGAAAAAGTCCGTAGAGAATGCGTGCTTCAGCTAAAACAGCCGCTCCTGAGGCTGGTGGCATTTGGTGGTGTGCATGCGTGAGAGCACTGCAAGGCAGTCACAAAGCTCAATCCGAGGGATCCTCAGGACGCTGCAGAAGGCAGCACACGAATCCCCACTTCTCTCATGAAGCTAGCACTGCGGCCCCACTTCTGCATGGAAGTCTAATCGCTTGCATTCTACCTCAAAGAAACAACAGTGTACAAAAACCGTGCATTCGCTACCGTCGAACTCTCTGTGGTAGGAAGCAGTTTACACTGTGGGGGAGACTCTGGGGATGGGTTTCGTACGTAAACTCCATGGAGAAACAGGACAGTGCGGAAGGAAGCTGTCACCTCCCTCCTTCTTTACGAGACTAGTACCGTTGCCCCGTGTGTGCCTGCAGGCCTAAAGCCAAGCACCTAAGTCGAAGGAACAAGTCTGTAGAGAATTCCTGCTTCAGCGAAAAGAGGCCTTCCTGAGGCTAGAAGCATTTTGCTGTGTGCAAGCGTGAGAGAACTGCAAGGGAGTCCCAAAACATTGTCCGTGTGAGACTCAGGCCCCGGAAGAAGCGAGAGCACGACTCCCAATTTGTTTCATGGTCTTTGGGAGGAATCATTTTACCCTGCACTGTGGGTAAGTGCCTGGGCACGGGTTCCATAGGTAAACTCCATGGAGAAACAGGCCGGTGCAGAGGAAGGTGTCAAATCCCTCCTTCTTTACGAGGCTAGTACCGTTGCCCCGTGTGTGCCTGCAGGCCTAAGCCAAGCACCTAAGTCGAAGGAAAAAGTCTGTAGAGAATTCCTGCTTCAGCGAAAAGAGGCCTTCCTGAGGCTGGAAGCATTTTGCTGTGTGCATGTGTGAGAGAACTGCAAGGGAGTCCCAAAACATTGTCCGTGTGAGACTCAGGCTCCGGAAGAAGCCAGAGCACGACTCCCAATTTGTTTCATGGTCTGTGGGAGGAAGCATTTTACCCTGCACTGTGGGTAAGAGCCTGGGCATGGGTTCCATAGGTAAACTCGATGGAGAAACAGGCCGATGCAGAAGGGAGCTGTCACCTCACTCCTTGTTTACGAGGCTAGTACCGTTGCCCCTTGTGTGCTTGCAGGCCTAACGCCAAGCACCTAAGTCGAAGGAACAAGACTGTAGGGAATTCCTGCTTCAGCGAAAAAAGGCCTTCCTGAGGCTGGAAGCATTTTGCTGTGTGCATGCGTGAGAGCACTGCAAGGGAGTCCCAAAACATTGTCCGTGTGAGACTCAGGCTCCGCAAGAAGGCAGAGCACCACTCCCCACTTGATTCATGGTCTGTGGGAGGAAGCACTTTACTGTGCACTGTAGGTGAGAGCCTGGTGATGGGTTCCATACGTAAACTGGACGGAGAAAGAGGTCGGTGCAGAAGGAAGCTGTCACCTCACTCCTTGTTTACGAGGCTAGTACCATTGCGCCGTGTGTGCCTGCAGGCCTAAAGCCAAGCACTTAAGTCGAAGGAACAGGTCTGTAGAGAATTCCTGCTTCAGCGAAATTAGGCCTTCCTGGGGCTCGAAGCATTTTGCTGTGTGCATGCGTGAGAGCACTGCAAGGGAGTCCGAAGGCATGTTCCGAGTGAGACTCAGGCCCTGGCAGAGGACAGCACACAAGACTCCCCACTTGCTTCATGAAGTTCGTACTGCGGCCTCACTTTTACATGGAAGCCTAATTGTGAACGTTCGAACTCGAAGAAACAACACGGTTGCAAAACCGTGCTTTAGCTACAATCCACCTCTCTGAGGGAAGAAGCAGTTTCCGGGCTACCGTGGGTGAGAGCCTGGGGAACGTGTTCCTCAACTGAAACCGAGGGAGAAGATTTCCGGGCCACAAGGCACCTCTCGACTCAGCTCTTGTTACCTGAAGCTAACCCTTACTGCTCCATGTGTGCCTAGGAATGCTAAGGGCTCCACACTGATTTGGCAGAAAGAAGGCAGTAAAGAATCCCAGCTTCAGTTCATCTGCCTCTCCACAGGGTGGCAGCATTTTGAACTCTGCTTCAGGGCAAATGTGGGGAGTGAGTCCCAGTAGAATTCCGAGGGAGAAATAAGCATGGGCAGAGAAGGCACCCGTCGACTCAACTCTTGTTTCAGGAACCTAGGTCGGCTCTCCCGCGTGTGCGTGGAGTCCTAAGGGCCGTCCACCCAACGCAAAGGAACAAAACTCTAGAGAACGCGTGCCTCAGCACAGATCGCCCTTCCTGAGCGTGAACTTCATCTCGTGTGTGTTTCTGTGAAAGCATGCGAAATGGAACCTAAAAGGAACCCGGAGTGAGAAGCAGGCCTGTAAGGAAGGCTGCTGTCGACTCACCTGTTGTGTTAGGAGATTCGCCGTGCTTTGCCTTGTGTGCCTGGATGCCTAGTTGCCGGGCTACTAACACCAAGAATCAATGCTAGAGAGATCCTGCGCTTTAGTTAACATTGCCGTTCCTGAAGCCAGAGGAATGTCACAGTGCTCGTGTAGGAGAGACCGGGGAAAGGGTCCCATACGTGAAATGGAGCGAGAAAGAGGCCGGTACGGAAGGCCGCTCTCAACTCACCTCTTGTTGAGGAGGCCGGTACCCTTGCCCCGGGTGTGCCTGCAGGCCGAAAGCCAACCGCCTAAGTCAAAGGAACAAGTCTGTAGGGAATTCCTGCTTGGGCTAAAAGAGCCATCACTGAGAGTGGACGCATCTTGCTGTGTGCATGCGTGAGCGCACTGCAACTGAGTCCCAAACCATTTCCCGTGGGAGACGCAGGCCCCGGGAGAAGGCAGCGCACGACTCCCCACTTGTTTCATGAAGCTAGCACTGCGGCCCAACCTCTACATGGAAGTCAAATCGCTTGCGATATACCTCTTGGAAAAAACAGTGTACAAAAACTGTGCTTTGGCTACCGTCGACCTCTCTGTCGGAGGAAGCAGTTTGCACAGGGGGAGACCGTGGGGCGGGTTCCATACGTAAACTCCATGGAGAAACAGGCCGGTGCAGAAGGAAGCTGTCACCTCCCTCCTTCTTTACGAGGCTAGTACCGTTGCCCCGTGTGTGCCTGTAGGCCTAAAGCCAAGCACCTAAGTCGAAGGAACAAGTCTGTAGAGAATTCCTGCTTCAGCGAAAAGAGGCCTTCCTGAGGCTGGAAGCATTTTGTTGTGTGCATGCATGAGAGAACTGCATGGGAGTCCCAAAACATTGTCCGTGTGAGACACAGGCACCGGAAGAAGCCAGAGCACGACTCCCAATTTGTTTCATGGTCTGTGGGAGGAAGGATTTTACCCTGCACTGTGGGTAAGAGCCTGGGCACGGGTTCCATAGGTAAACTCGATGGAGAAACAGGCCGGTGCAGAAGGAAGCTGTCACCTCACTCCTTGTTGACGAGGCTAGTACCGTTGCCCCTTTTGTGCCTGCAGGCCTATCGCCAAGCACCTAAGTCGAAGGAACAAGACTGTAGGGAATTCCTGCTTCAGCGAAAAGAGGCCTTCCTGAGGCTGGAAGCATTTTGTTGTGTGCATGCGTGAGAGCACTGCAAGGGAGTCCCAAAACATTCTCCATGTGAGACTCAGGCTCCGCAAGAAGGCAGAGCACCACTCCCCACTTGTTTCATGGTCTGTGGGAGGAAGCACTTTACCCTGCACTGTGGGTGAGAGCCTGGGGATGTGTTCCATACGTAAACTAGAGGGAGAAAGAGGCCGGTGCAGAAGGAAGCTGTCACCTCACTCCTTGTTTACGAGGCTAGTACCATTGCCTGGTGTGTGCCTGCAGGCCGAAAGCCAAGCACTTAAGTCGCAGGAACAGGTCTGAGGAGAATTCCTCCTTCAGCGAAATTAGGCCTTCCTGAGGCTGGAAGCATTTTGCTGTGTACATGCGTGAGAGCAATGCAAGGGTGTCCGGCGGAGAGTTCCGAGTGAGACTCAGGCCCTGGCAGAGGGCAGCACACGAGTCCCCACTTGTTTCATGAAGCTAGCACTGCAGCCCCACTTCTGCATGGAAGTCAAATCGCTTGCGTTCTACCTCTTAGAAACATCAGTGTACAGAAACCGAGCTTTGGCTACCGTCGACCTCTCTGTGGGAGGAAGCAGTTTGCACTGTGGGGGAGACCCTGGGGACGGGTTCCATAGGTAAACTCCATGGAGAAACAGGCCGGTGCAGAGAAAGCTGTCAACTCCCTCATTCTTTACGAGGCTAGTACATTTGCCCCGTGTGTGCCTGCAGGCCTAAAGCCAAGCACCAAAGTCAAAGGAACAAGTCTGTAGAGAATTCCTGCTTCAGCGAAAAGAGGCCTTCCTGAGGCTGGAAGCATTTTGCTGTGTGCATGCGTGAGAGAACTGCAAGGGAGTCCCAAAACAATGACCGTGTGAGACTCAGGCTCCGCAAGAAGGCAGAGCACCACTCCCCACTTGTTTCAAGGTCCGTGAGAGGAAGCACTTTACTCTGCACTGTAGGTGAGAGCTTGGGGATGGGATCCATACGTAAACTGGATGGAGAAAGAGGCCGGTGCAGAAGGAAGCTGTCACCTCACTCCTTGTTTACGAGGCTAGTACCGTTGCCCAGTGTGTGCCTGGAGGCCGAAAGCCAAGCACTGAAGTCGAAGGAACAGGTATGAGGAGAATTCCTCCTTCAGCGAAATTAGGCCTTCCTGAGGCTGGAAGCAGTTTGCTGTGTGCATGCGTGAGAGCACTGCAAGGGAGTCCGGAGGCATGTTCCGAGTGAGACTCAGGCCCTGGTAGAAGGCAGCACACGACTCCCCACTTGCTTCATGAAGCTCGCACTGCGGCCTCACTTTTACATGGAAGCCTAATTGTTAACGTTCGAACTCGAAGAAACAACACGGTAGCGAAACCGTGCTTTAGCTACCATCCACCTCTCTGAGGGAAGAAGCAGTTTCCGGGCTACCGTGGGTGAGAGCCTGGGGAACGCGTTCCTCAACTGAAACCGAGGGAGAAGATTTCCGGGCCAGAAGGCACCTCTCGACTCAGCTCTTGTTACCTGAAGCTAACCCTTACTGCTCCATGTGTGCCTAGGAATGCTAAGGGCTCCACACTGATTTGGCAGAAAGAAGGCAGTAAAGAATCCCAGCTTCAGTTCATCTGCCTCTCCACAGGGTGGCAGCATTTTGAACTCTGCTTCAGGGCAAATGTGGGGAGTGAGTCCCAGTAGAATTCCGAGGGACAAATAAGCATGGGCAGAGAAGGCACCCGTCGACTCAACTCTTGTTTCAGGAACCTAGGTCGGCTCTCCCGAGTGTGCGTGGAGTCCTAAGGGCCGTCCACCCAACGCAAAGGAACAAACCTCTAGAGAACCCGTGCCTCAGCACAGATCCTCCTTCCTGAGCGTGAACTTCATCTCGTGTGTGTTTCTGTGAAAGCATGCGACATGGAACCTAAACGGAACCCGGACTGAGAGGCAGTCCTGTAAGGAAGGCTGCTGTCGACTCACCTGTTGTGTTAGGAGATTCGCCGTGCTTTGCCTTGTGTGCCTGGATGCCTAGTTTCCGGGCTACTAACACCAAGCATCAATGCTAGAGAGTTCCTGCGCTTTAGTTAAGATTGCCGTTTCTGAAGCCAGAGGAATGTCACAGTGCTCGTGTAGGAGAGCCCGGGGAAAGGGTCCCATACGTGAAATGGAGCGAGAAAGAGGCCGGTACGGAAGGCCGCTCTCAACTCACCTCTTGTTGAGGAGGCCGGTACCCTTGCCCCGGGTGTGCCTGCAGGCCGAAAGCCAACCGCCTAAGTCAAAGGAACAAGTCTGTAGGGAATTCCTGCTTGGGCTAAAAGAGCCATGACTGAGAGTGGACGCATCTTGCTGTGTGCATGCGTGAGCGCACTGCAACTGAGTCCCAAACCATTTCCCGTAGGAGACTCAGGCCCCGGGAGAAGGCAGCGCACGACTCCCCACTTGTTTCATGAAGCTAGCACTGCGGCCCAACCTCTGCATGGAAGTCAAATCGCTTGCGTACTACCTCTTAGAAACAACAGTGTACAGAAACCGTGCTTTGGCTAACGTCGACCTCTCCGTGGGAGGAAGCAGTTTGCACTGTGGGGGAGTCCCTGGGGACGGGTTCCGAACGTAAACTCCATGGAGAATCAGGCCGGTGCAGAAGGAAGCTGTCACCTCCCTCCTTCTTTACGAGGCTAGTACTTTGCCCCGTGTGTGCCTGCAGGCCTAAAGCCAAGCACCTAAGTCGAAGGAACAAGTCTGCAGAGAATTCCTGCTTCAGCGAAAAGAGGCCTTCCTGAGGGTGGAAGCATTTTGCTGTGTGCATGCATGAGAGAACTGCAAAGGATTCCGGAGGCAGGTTTCGAGTGAGACTCAGGCCCTGGCAGAAGGCAGCACACGACTCCCCACTTGTTTCATGAAGCTAGCACTGCGGCCCCACTTCTGCACGAAAGTCAATCGCTTGCCTTCTACCTCTTAGAAACACCAGTGTACAGAAAGTGTGCTTTAGCTACCTTCGAACTCTCTGTCGGAGGAAGCAGTTTGCACTGAGGGGGAGACACTGGGGACGGGTTCCATACGTAAACTCTATGGAGAAACAGGCCGGTGCAGAAGGAAGCTGTCACCTCCCTCCTTCTATACGAGGCTAGTACCGTTGCCCCGTGTGTGCCTGCAGGCCTAAATCCAAGCACCTAAGACGAAGGAACAAGTCTGTAGAGACTTCCTGCTTCAGCGAAAAGAGGCCTTCCTGAGGCTGGAAGCATTTTGCTGTGTGCATGCATGAGAGAACTGCAAGGGAGTCCCAAAACATTGTCCGTGTGAGACTCAGGCACCGGAAGAAGCCAGAGCACGATTCCCAATTTGTTTCATGGTCTGTGGGAGGAAGCATTTTACCCTGCACTGTGGGTAAGAGCCTGGGCACGGGTTCCATAGGTAAACTCGATGGAGAAACAGGCCGGTGCAGAAGGAAGCTATCACCTCACTCCTTGTTGACGAGGCTAGTACCGGTGCGCCTTTTGTGCCTGCAGGCCTCACGCCAAGCACCTAAGTCGAAGGAACAAGACTGTAGGGAATTCCTGCTTCAGCGAAAAGAGGCCTTCCTGAGGCTGGAAGCATTTTGCTGTGTGCATGCGTGAGAGCACTGCAAGGGAGTCCCAAAACATTGTCCGTGTGAGACTCAGGCTCCGCAAGAAGGCAGAGCACCACTCCCCACTTGTTTCATGGTGTATGGGAGGAAGCACTTTACTCTGCACTGTGGGTGAGAGCCTGGGGATGGGTTCCATACGTAAACTGGACGGAGAAAGAGGCCGGTGCAGAAGGAAGCTGTCACCTCACTCCTTGTTTACGAGGCTAGTACCGTTGCCCCGTGTGTGCCTGCAGGCCGAAAGCCAAGCACTTAAGTCGAAGGAACAGGTCTATAGAGAATTCCTGCTTCAGCGAAATTAGGCCTTCCTGAGGCTGGAAGCAGTTTGCTGTGTGCATGCGTGAGAGCACAGCAAGGGAGTCGGGAGGCAGGTTCCGAATGAGACTCAGGCCCTGGCAGAAGGCAGCACACGACTCCCCACTTGTTTCATGAAGCTCGCACTGCGGCCTCACTTTTACATGGAAGCCCTATTGTTAACGTTCGAACTCGAAGAAACAACACGGTAGCGAAACCGTGCTTTAGCTACCATCCACCTCTCTGAGGGAAGAAGCAGTTTCCGGGCTACCGTGGGTGAGAGCCTGGGGAACGCGTTCCTCACGTGAAACCGAGGGAGAAGATGTCGGGGCCAGAAGGCACCTCTCGACTCAGCTCTTGTTACCTGAAGCTAACCCTTACAGCTCCATGTGTGCCTAGGAATGCTAAGGGCTCCACACTGATTTGGCAGAAAGAAGGCAGTAAAGAATCCCAGCTTCAGTTCATCTGCCTCTCCACAGGGTGGCAGCATTTTGAACTCTGCTTCAGGGCAAATGTGGGGAGTGAGTCCCAGTAGAATTCCGAGGGAGAAATAAGCATGGGCAGAGAAGGCACCCGTCGACTCAACTCTTGTTTCAGGAACCTAGGTCGGCTCTCCCGCGTGTGCGTGGAGTCCTAAGGGCCGTCCACCCAACGCAAAGGAACAAAACTCTAGAGAACCCGTGCCTCAGCACAGATCGCCCTTCCTGAGCGTGAACTTCATCTCGTGTGTGTTTCTGTGAAAGCATGCGACATGGAACCTAAACGGAACCCGGTGTGAGAAGCAGGCCTGTAAGGAAGGCTGCTGTCGACTCACCTGTTGTGTTAGGTGATTCGCCGTGCTTTGCCTTGTGTGCCTGGATGCCTAGTTGCCGGGCTACTAACACCAAGCATCAATGCTAGAGAGTTCCTGCGCTTTAGTTAACATTGCCGTTCCTGAAGCCAGAGGAATGTCACAGTGCTCGTATAGGAGAGACCGGGGAAAGGGTCCCATACGTGAAATGGAGCGAGAAAGAGGCCGGTACGGAAGGCCGCTCTCAACTCACCTCTTGTTGAGGAGGCCGGTACCCTTGCCCCGGGTGTGCCTGCAGGCCGAAAGCCAACCGCCTAAGTCAAAGGAACAAGTCTGTAGGGAATTCCTGCTTCGGCTAAAAGAGCCATGACTGAGAGTGGACGCATCTTGCTGTGTGCATGCGTGAGCGCACTGCAACTGAGTCCCAAACCATTTCCCGTGGGAGACTCAGGCCCCGGGAGAAGGCAGCGCACGACTGCCCACTTGTATCATGAAGCTAGCACTGCGGCCCAACCTCTGCATGGAAGTCAAATCGCTTGCGTACTACCTCTTAGAAACAACAGTGTACAGAAACCGTGCTTTGGCTACCGTCGACCTCTCTGTGGGAGGAAGCAGTTTGCACTGTGGGGGAGACCCTGGGGACGGGTTCCATACGTAAACTCCATGGAGAAACAGGCCGGTGCAGAAGGAAGCTGTCACCTCCCTCCATCCTTACGAGGCTAGTACCGTTGCCCCGTGTGTGCCTGCAGGCCTAAAGCCAAGCACCTAAGTCGAAGGAACAAGTCTGTAGAGAATTCCTGCGTCAGCGAAAAGAGGCCTTCCTGAGGCTGGAAGCATTTTGTTGTGTGCATGCGTGAGATCACTGCAAGGGAGTCCCAAAACATTGTCCGTGTGAGACTCAGGCTCCACAAGAAGGCAGAGCACCACTCCCCACTTGTTTCATGGTCTGTGGGAGGAAGCACTTTACTCTGCACTGTGGGTGAGAGCCTGGGGTGGGTTCCATACGTAAACTGGATGGAGAAAGAGGCCGGTGCAGAAGAAAGCTGTCACCTCCCTCCTTCTATACGAGGCTAGTACCGTTGCCCCTTGTGTGCCTGCAGGCCTAAATCCAAGCACCTAAGACGAAGGAACAAGTCTGTAGAGACTTCCTGCTTCAGCGGAAAGAGGCCTTCCTGAGGCTGGAAGCATTTTGCTGTGTGCATGCATGAGAGAATTGCAAGGGAGTCCCAAAACATTGTCCGTGTGAGACTCAGGCACCGGAAGAAGCCAGAGCACGATTCCCAATTTGTTTCATGGTCTGTGGGAGGAAGCATTTTACCCTGCACTGTGGGTAAGAGCCTGGGCACGGGTTCCATAGGTAAACTCGATGGAGAAACAGGCCGGTGCAGAAGGAAGCTATCACCTCACTCCTTGTTGACGAGGCTAGTACCGGTGCGCCTTTTGTGCCTGCAGGCCTCACGCCAAGCACCTAAGTCGAAGGAACAAGACTGTAGGGAATTCCTGCTTCAGCGAAAAGAGGCCTCCCTGAGGCTGGAAGCATTTTGCTGTGTGCATGCGTGAGAGCACTGCAAGGGAGTCCCAAAACATTGTCCGTGTGAGACTCAGGCTCCGCAAGAAGGCAGAGCACCACTCCCCACTTGTTTCATGGTGTATGGGAGGAAGCACTTTACTCTGCACTGTGGGTGAGAGCCTGGGGATGGGTTCCATACGTAAACTGGACTGAGAAAGAGGCCGGTGCAGAAGGAAGCTGTCACCTTACTCCTTGTTTACGAGGCTAGTACCGTTGCCCCGTGTGTGCCTGCAGGCCGAAAGCCAAGCACTTAAGTCGAAGGAACAGGTCTATAGAGAATTCCTGCTTCAGCGAAATTAGGCCTTCCTGAGGCTGGAAGCAGTTTGCTGTGTGCATGCGTGAGAGCACAGCAAGGGAGTCGGGAGGCAGGTTCCGAATGAGACTCAGGCCCTGGCAGAAGGCAGCACACGACTCCCCACTTGTTTCATGAAGCTCGCACTGCGGCCTAACTTTTACATGGAAGCCCTATTGTTAACGTTCGAACTCGAAGAAACAACACGGTAGCGAAACCGTGCTTTAGCTACCATCCACCTCTCTGAGGGAAGAAGCAGTTTCCGGGCTACCGTGGGTGAGAGCCTGGGGAACGCGTTCCTCACGTGAAACCGAGGGAGAAGATGTCGGGGCCAGAAGGCACCTCTCGACTCAGCTCTTGTTACCTGAAGCTAACCCTTACTGCTCCATGTGTGCCTAGGAATGCTAAGGGCTCCAAACTGATTTGGCAGAAAGAAGGCAGTAAAGAATCCCAGCTTCAGTTCATCTGCCTCTCCACAAGGTGGCAGCATTTTGAACTCTGCTTCAGGGCAAATGTGGGGAGTGAGTCCCAGTAGAATTCCGAGGGAGAAATAAGCATGGGCAGAGAAGGCACCCGTCGACTCAACTCTTGTTTCAGGAACCTAGGTCGGCTCTCCCGCGTGTGCGTGGAGTCCTAAGGGCCGTCCACCCAACGCAAAGGAACAAAACTCTAGAGAACCCGTGCCTCAGCACAGATCGCCCTTCCTGAGTGTGAACTTCATCTCGTGTGTGTTTCTGTGAAAGCATGCGACATGGAACATAAACGGAACCCGGAGTGAGAAGCAGGCCTGTAAGGAGGGCTGCTGTCGACTCACCTGTTGTGTTAGGAGATTCGCCGTGCTTTGCCTTGTGTGCCTGGATGCCTAGTTGCCGGGCTACTAACACCAAGCATCAATGCTAGAGAGTTCCTGCGCTTTAGTTAACATTGCCGTTCCTGAAGCCAGAGGAATGTCACAGTGCTCGTATAGGAGAGATCGGGGAAAGGGTCTCATACGTGAAATGGAGCGAGAAAGAGGCCGGTACGGAAGGCCGCTCTCAACTCACCTCTTGTTGAGGAGGCCGGTACCCTTGCCCCGGGTGTGCCTGCAGGCCGAAAGCCAACCGCCTAAGTCAAAGGAACAAGTCTGTAGGGAATTCCTGCTTCGGCTAAAAGAGCCATGACTGAGAGTGGACGCATCTTGCTGTGTGCATGCGTGAGCGCACTGCAACTGAGTCCCAAACCATTTCCCGTGGGAGACTCAGGCCCCGAGAGAAGGCAGCGCACGACTGCCCACTTGTTTCATGAAGCTAGCACTGCGGCCCAACCTCTGCATGGAAGTCAAATCGCTTGCGTACTACCTCTTAGGAACAACAGTGTACAGAAACCGTGCTTTGGCTACCGTCGACCTCTCTGTGGGAGGAAGCAGTTTGCACTGTGGGGGAGACCCTGGGGACGGGTTCCATACGTAAACTCCATGGAGAAACAGGCCGGTGCAGAAGGAAGCTGTCACCTCCCTCCATCTTTACGAGGCTAGTACCGTTGCCCCGTGTGTGCCTGCAGGCCTAAAGCCAAGCACCTAAGTCGAAGGAACAAGTCTGTAGAGAATTCCTGCTTCAGCGAAAAGAGGCCTTCCTAAGGCTGGAAGCATTTTGTTGTGTGCATGCGTGAGATCACTGCAAGGGAGTCCCAAAACATTGTCCGTGTGAGACCCAGGCTCCAGAAGAAGGCAGAGCACCACTCCCCACTTGTTTCATGATCTGTGGGAGGAAGCACTTTACTCTGCACTGTGGGTGAGAGCCTGGGGTGGGTTCCATACGTAAACTGGATGGAGAAAGAGGCCGGTGCAGAAGAAAGCTGTCACCTCACTCCTTGTTTACGAGGCTAGTACCGTTGCCCCGTGTGTGCCTGTAGGCCGAGGGCCAAGCACCTAAGTCGAAGGAACAAGGCTGTAGAGAATTCCTGCTTCAGCGAAAAGAGGCCTTCGTGAGGCTAGAAGCATTTTGCTGTGTGCATGCGTGAGAGAACTGCAAGGGAGTCCCAAAACAATGACTGTGTGAGACTCAGGCTCCGCAAGAAGGCAGAGCACCACTCCCCACTTGTTTCAAGGTCTGTGAGAGGAAGCACTTTACTCTGCACTGTGGGTGAGAGCCTCGGGATGGGTTCCATACGTAAACTGGACTGAGAAAGAGGCCGGTGCAGAAGGAAGCTGTCACCTCACTCTTTGTTTACGAGGCTAGTACCGTTGCCCCGTGTGTGCCTGCAGGCCGAAAGCCAAGCACTGAAGTCGAAGGAACAGGTGTGAGGAGAATTCCTCCTTCAGCGAAATTAGGCCTTCCTGAGGCTGGAAGCAGTTTGCTGTGTGCATGCGTGAGAGCACAGCAAGGGAGTCGGGAGGCAGGTTCCGAATGAGACTCAGGCCCTGGCAGAAGGCAGCACACGACTCCCCACTTGTTTCATGAAGCTCGCACTGCGGCCTCACTTTTACATGGAAGCCCTATTGTTAACGTTCGAACTCGAAGAAACAACACGGTAGCGAAACCGTGCTTTAGCTACCATCCACCTCTCTGAGGGAAGAAGCAGTTTCCGGGCTACCGTGGGTGAGAGCCTGGGGAACGCGTTCCTCACGTGAAACCGAGGGAGAAGATGTCGGGGCCAGAAGGCACCTCTCGACTCAGCTCTTGTTACCTGAAGCTAACCCTTACAGCTCCATGTGTGCCTAGGAATGCTAAGGGCTCCACACTGATTTGGCAGAAAGAAGGCAGTAAAGAATCCCAGCTTCAGTTCATCTGCCTCTCCACAGGGTGGCAGCATTTTGAACTCTGCTTCAGGGCAAATGTGGGGAGTGAGTCCCAGTAGAATTCCGAGGGAGAAATAAGCATGGGCAGAGAAGGCACCCGTCGACTCAACTCTTGTTTCAGGAACCTAGGTCGGCTCTCCCGCGTGTGCGTGGAGTCCTAAGGGCCGTCCACCCAACGCAAAGGAACAAAACTCTAGAGAACCCGTGCCTCAGCACAGATCGCCCTTCCTGAGCGTGAACTTCATCTCGTGTGTGTTTCTGTGAAAGCATGCGACATGGAACCTAAACGGAACCCGGTGTGAGAAGCAGGCCTGTAAGGAAGGCTGCTGTCGACTCACCTGTTGTGTTAGGAGATTCGCCGTGCTTTGCCTTGTGTGCCTGGATGCCTAGTTGCCGGGCTACTAACACCAAGCATCAATGCTAGAGAGTTCCTGCGCTTTAGTTAACATTGCCGTTCCTGAAGCCAGAGGAATGTCACAGTGCTCGTATAGGAGAGACCGGGGAAAGGGTCCCATACGTGAAATGGAGCGAGAAAGAGGCCGGTACGGAAGGCCGCTCTCAACTCACCTCTTGTTGAGGAGGCCGGTACCCTTGCCCCGGGTGTGCCTGCAGGCCGAAAGCCAACCGCCTAAGTCAAAGGAACAAGTCTGTAGGGAATTCCTGCTTCGGCTAAAAGAGCCATGACTGAGAGTGGACGCATCTTGCTGTGTGCATGCGTGAGCGCACTGCAACTGAGTCCCAAACCATTTCCCGTGGGAGACTCAGGCCCCGGGAGAAGGCAGCGCACGACTGCCCACTTGTTTCATGAAGCTAGCACTGCGGCCCAACCTCTGCATGGAAGTCAAATCGCTTGCGTACTACCTCTTAGAAACAACAGTGTACAGAAACCGTGCTTTGGCTACCGTCGACCTCTCTGTGGGAGGAAGCAGTTTGCCCTGTGGGGGAGACCCTGGGGACGGGTTCCATACGTAAACTCCATGGAGAAACAGGCCGGTGCAGAAGGAAGCTGTCACCTCACTCCTTGTTTACGAGGCTAGTACCGTTGCCCCTTTTGTGCCTGCAGGCCTAACGCCAAGCACCTAAGTCGAAGGAACAAGACTGTAGGGAATTCCTGCTTCAGCGAAAAGAGGCCTTCCTAAGGCTGGAAGCATTTTGCTGTGTGCATGCGTGAGAGCACTGCAAGCGAGTCCGGAGGCATGTTCCGAGTGAGACTCAGGCCCTGGCAGAAGGCAACGCACGACTCCCCACTTGCTTCATGAAGCTCGCACTGCGGCCTCACTTTTACATGGAAGCCTAATTGTTAACGTTCGAACTCGGAGAAACAACACGGTAGCGAAACCGAGCTTTAGCTACCATCCACCTCTCTGAGGGAAGAAGCAGTTTCCAGCCTACCGTGGGTGAGAGCCTGGGGAACGCGTTCCTCACGTGAAACCGAGGGAGAAGATGTCCGGGCCAGAAGGCACCTCTCGAATCAGCCCTTGAAACCAGAAGCTAACCCTTACTGTTCCATGTGTGCCTAGGAATGCTAAGGGCTCCAAACTGATTTGGCAGAAAGAAGGCAGTAAAGAATCCCAGCTTCAGTTCATCTGCCTCTCCACAGGGTGGCAGCATTTTGAACTCTGCTTCAGGGCAAATGTGGGGAGTGAGTCCCAGTAGAATTCCGAGGGAGAAATAAGCATGGGCAGAGAAGGCACCCGTCGACTCAACTCTTGTTTCAGGAACCTAGGTCGGCTCTCCCGCGTGTGCGTGGAGTCCTAAGGGCCGTCCACCCAACTCAAAGGAAGAAAACTCTAGAGAACCCGTGCCTCAGCACAGATCGCCCTTCCTGAGCGTGAACTTCATCTCGTGTGTGTTTCTGTGAAAGCATGCGACATGGAACCTAAACGGAATCCGGAGTGAGAAGCAGGCCTGTAAGGAAGGCTGCTGTCGACTCACCTGTTGTGTTAGGAGATTCGCCGTGCTTTGCCTTGTGTGCCTGGATGCCTAGTTGCCGGCCTACTAACACCAAACATCAATGCTAGAGAGTTCCTGCGCTTTAGTTAACATTGCCGTTCCTGAAGCCAGAGGAATGTCACAGTGCTCGTATAGGAGAGACCGGGGAAAGGGTCCCATACGTGAAATGGAGCGAGAAAGAGGCCGGTACGGAAGGCCGCTCTCAACTCACCTCTTGTTGAGGAGGCCGGTACCCTTGCCCCGGGTGTGCCTGCAGGCCGAAAGCCAACCGCCTAAGTCAAAGGAACAAGTCTGTAGGGAATTCCTGCTTCGGCTAAAAGAGCCATGACTGAGAGTGGACGCATCTTGCTGTGTGCATCCGTGAGCGCACTGCAACTGAGTCCCAAACCATTTCCCGTGGGAGACTCATGAACCGGGAGAAGGCAGCGCACGACTGCCCACTTGTTTCATGAAGCTAGCACTGCGGTCCAACCTCTGCATGGAAGTCAAATCGCTTGCGTACTACCTCTTAGAATCAACAGTGTACAGAAACCGTGCTTTGGCTACCGTCGACCTCTCTGTGGGAGGAAGCAGTTTGCAGTGTGGGGGAGACCCTGGGGACGGGTTCCATACGTAAACTCCATGGAGAAACAGGCCGGTGCAGAAGGAAGCTGTCACCTCCCTCCATCTTTACGAGGCTAGTACCGTTGCCCCGTGTGTGCCTGCAGGCCTAAAGCCAAGCACCTAAGTCGAAGGAACAAGTCTGTTTTGAATTCCTGCGTCAGCGAAAAGAGGCCTTCCTGAGGCTGGAAGCGTTTTGTTGTGTGCATGCGTGAGATCACTGCAAGGGAGTTCCAAAACATTGTCCGTGTGAGACTCAGGCTCCACAAGAAGGCAGAGCACCACTCCCCACTTGTTTCATGGTCTGTGGGAGGAAGCACTTTACTCTGCACTGTGGGTGAGAGCCTGGGGTGGGTTCCATACGTAAACTGGATGGAGAAAGAGGCCGGTGCAGAAGAAAGCTGTCACCTCACTCCTTGTTTACGAGGCTAGTACCGTTGCCCGGTGTGTGCCTGCAGGCCGAATGCCAAGCACTTAAGTCGCAGGAACAGGTCTGAGGAGAATTCCTCCTTCAGCGAAATTAGGCCTTCCTGAGGCTGGAAGCATTTTCCTGTGTGCATGCGTGAGAACACTGCAAGGGAGTCCGGAGGCAGCTTCCGAGTGAGACTCAGGCCCTGGCAGAAGGCAGCACACGACTCCCCGCTTGTTTCATGAAGCTAGCACTGCGGCCCCACTTCTGCATGGAAGTCAAATCGCTTGCGTTCTACCTCTTAGAAACAACAGTGTACAGAAACCGTGCTTTGGCTACCGTCGACCTCTCTGTGGGAGGAAGCAGTTTGCACTGTGGGGGAGACCCTGGGGACGGGTTCCATACGTAAAGTCCATGGAGAAACAGGCCGGTGCAGAAGGAAGCTGTCAACTCCCTCCTTCTTTACGAGGCTAGTACCTTTGCCCCGTGTGTGCCTGCAGGCCTAAAGCCAAGCACCTAAGTCGAAGGAACAAGTCTGTTTTGAATTCCTGCGTCAGCGAAAAGAGGCCTTCCTGAGGCTGGAAGCGTTTTGTTGTGTGCATGCGTGAGATCACTGCAAGGGAGTCCCAAAACATTGTCCGTGTGAGACTCAGGCTCCACAAGAAGGCAGAGCACCACTCCCCACTTGTTTCATGGTCTGTGGGAGGAAGCACTTTACTCTGCACTGTGGGTGAGAGCCTGGGGTGGGTTCCATACGTAAACTGGATGGAGAAAGAGGCCGGTGCAGAAGAAAGCTGTCACCTCACTCCTTGATTACGAGGCTAGTACCGTTGCCCGGTGTGTGCCTGCAGGCCGAATGCCAAGCACTTAAGTCGCAGGAACAGGTCTGAGGAGAATTCCTCCTTCAGCGAAATTAGGCCTTCCTGAGGCTGGAAGCATTTTGCTGTGTGCATGCGTGAGAACACTGCAAGGGAGTCCGGAGGCAGGTTCCGAGTGAGACTCAGGCCCTGGCAGAAGGCAGCACACGACTCCCCGCTTGTTTCATGAAGCTAGCACTGCGGCCCCACTTCTGCATGGAAGTCAAATCGCTTGCGTTCTACCTCTTAGAAACAACAGTGTACAGAAACCGTGCTTTGGCTACCGTCGACCTCTCTGTGGGAGGAAGCAGTTTGCACTGTGGGGGAGACCCTGGGGACGGGTTCCATACGTAAACTCCATGGAGAAACAGGCCGATGCAGAAGGAAGCTGTCACCTCCCTCCATCTTTACGAGGCTAGTACCGTTGCCCCGTGTGTGCCTGCAGGCCTAAAGCCAAGCACCTAAGTCGAAGGAACAAGTCTGTAGAGAATTCCTGCGTCAGCGAAAAGAGGCCTTCCTGAGGCTGGAAGCATTTTGTTGTGTGCATGCGTGAGATCACTGCAAGGGAGTCCCAAAACATTGTCCGTGTGAGACCCAGGCTCCAGAAGAAGGAAGAGCAACACTCCCCACTTGTTTCTTGGTATGTGGAGGAAGCACTTTACTCTGCACTGTGGGTGAGAGCCTGGGGTGGGTTCCTTACGTAAACTGAATGGAGAAAGAGGCCGGTGCAGAAGAAAGCTGTCACCTCACTCCTTGTTTACGAGGCTAGTACCGTTGCCCGGTGTGTGCCTGCAGGCCGAAAGCCCAGCACTTAAGTCGCAGGAACAGGTCTGAGGAGAATTCCTCCTTCAGCGAAATTAGGCCTTCCTGAGGCTGGAAGCATTTTGCTGTGTGCATGCGTGAGAGCACTGCAAGGGAGTCCGGAGGCAGGTTCCGAGTGAGACTCAGGCCCTGGCAGAAGGCAGCACACGACTCCCCGCTTGTTTCATGAAGCTAGCACAGCGGCCCCACTTCTGCATGGAAGTCAAATCGCTTGCGTTCTACCTCTTAGAAACAACAGTGTACAGAAACCGTGCTTTGGCTACCGTCGACCTCTCTGTGGGAGGAAGCAGTTTGCACTGTGGGGGAGACCCTGGGGACGGGTTCCATACGTAAACTCCATGGAGAAACAGGCCGGTGTAGAAGCAAGCTGTCAACTCCCTCCTTCTTTACGACGCTAGTACCTTTGCCCCGTGTGTGCCTGCAGGCCTAAAGCCAAGCACCTAAGTCGAAGGAACAAGTCTGCAGAGAATTCCTGCTTCAGCGAAAAGAGGCCTTCCTGAGGCTGGAAGCAGTTTGCTGTGTGCATGCGTGAGAGAACTACAAGGGAGTCCCAAAACATTGTCCGTGTGAGTCTCAGGCCATGGAAGAAGCCAGGGCACGACTCCCAATTTGTTTCATGGGGTGTGGAAGGAAGCATTTTACCCTGCACTGTGGGTAAGAGCCTAGGCTCAGGTTCCAAAGGTAAACCCGATGGAGAAACAGGTCGGTGCAGAAGGTACCTGTCACCTCACTCCTTGTTTACGAGGCTAGTACCGTTGCCTCTTTTGTGCCTGCAGGCCTAAGGCCAAGCACCTAAGTCGAAGGAACAAGACTGTAGGGAATTCCTGCTTCAGCGAAAAGAGGCCTTCCTGAGGCTGGAAGCATTTTGCTGTGTGCATGCGTGAGAGCACTGCAAGGGAGTCCCAAAACATTGTCCGTGTGAGACTCAGGCTCCGCAAGAAGGCAGAGCAGCACTGCCCACTTGTTTCATGGTGTGTGGGAGGAAGCACTTTACTCTGCACTGTGGGTGAGAGCCTCGGGATGGGTTCCATACGTAAACTGGACTGAGAAAGAGGCCGGTGCAGAAGGAAGCTGTCACCTCACTCTTTGTTTACGAGGCTAGTACCGTTGCCCCGTGTGTGCCTGCAGGCCGAAAGCCAAGCACTGAAGTCGAAGGAACAGGTCTGAGGAGAATTCCTCCTTCAGCGAAATTAGGCCTTCCTGAGGCTGGAAGCATTTTGCTGTGTACATGCATGAGAGCACTGCAAGGGAGTCCGGGGGCAGGTTCCTTATGAGACTCAGGCCCTGTCAGAAGGCAGCACACGACTCCCCATTTGTTTCATGAAGCTAGCACTGCGGCCCCACTTCTGCATGGAAGTCAAATCGCTTGCGTTCTACCTCTTAGAAACAACAGTGTACAGAAACTGTGTTTTGGCTACCGTCGACCTCTCTGTGGGAGGAAGCAGTTTGCACTGTGGGGGAGACCCTGGGGACGGGTTCCATACGTAAACTCCATGGAGAAACAGGCCAGTGCAGAAGGAAGTTGTCAACTCTCTCCTTCTTTACAAGGCTAGTACCTTTGCCCCGTGCGTGCCTGCAGTCCTAAAGCCAAGCACCTAAGTCGAAGGAACAAGTCTGTAGAGAATTCCTGCTTCTGCGAAAAGAGGCCTTCCTGAGGCTGGAAGCAGTTTGCTGTGTGCCTGCGTGAGAGAACTGCAACGGAGTTCCAAAACATTGTCCAAGTGAGACTCAGGCTCCTCAAGAAGGCAGAGCACCACTCCCCACTTGTTTCAAGGTCTGTGGGAGCAAGCAGTTTACTCTGCACTGTGGGTGAGAGCCTGGGGATGGGTTCCATACGTATACTGGACGGAGAATGAGGCCGGTGCACAAGGAAGCTGTCACCTCACTCCTTGTTTACGAGGCTAGTACCGTTGCCCCGTGTGTGCCTGTAGGCCGAGGGCCAAGCACCTAAGTCGAAGAAACAAGGCTGTAGAGAATTCCTGCTTCAGCGAAAAGAGGCCTTCGTGAGGCTAGAAGCATTTTGCTGTGTGCATGCGTGAGAGAACTGCAAGGGAGTCCCAAAACAATGACCGTGTGAGACGCAGGCTCCGCAAGAAGGCAGAGCACCACTCCCCACTTGTTTCAAGGTCTGTGAGAGGAAGCACTTTACTCTGCACTGTGGGTGAGAGCCTCGGGATGGGTTCCATACGTAACCTGGACTGAGAAAGAGGCCGGTGCAGAAGGAAGCTGTCACCTCACTCTTTGTTTACGAGGCTAGTACCGTTGCCCCGTGTGTGCCTGCAGGCCGAAAGCCAAGCACTGAAGTCGAAGGAACAGGTGTGAGGAGAATTCCTCCTTCAGCGAAATTAGGCCTTCCTGAGGCTGGAAGCAGTTTGCTGTGTGCATGCGTGAGAGCACAGCAAGGGAGTCGGGAGGCAGGTTCCGAATGAGACTCAGGCCCTGGCAGAAGGCAGCACACGACTCCCCACTTGTTTCATGAAGCTCGCACTGCGGCCTCACTTTTACATGGAAGCCCTATTGTTAACGTTCGAACTCGAAGAAACAACACGGTAGCGAAACCGTGCTTTAGCTACCATCCACCTCTCTGAGGGAAGAAGCAGTTTCCGGGCTACCGTGGGTGAGAGCCTGGGGAACGCGTTCCTCACGTGAAACCGAGGGAGAAGATGTCGGGGCCAGAAGGCACCTCTCGACTCAGCTCTTGTTACCTGAAGCTAACCCTTACAGCTCCATGTGTGCCTAGGAATGCTAAGGGCTCCACACTGATTTGGCAGAAAGAAGGCAGTAAAGAATCCCAGCTTCAGTTCATCTGCCTCTCCACAAGGTGGCAGCATTTTGAACTCTGCTTCAGGGCAAATGTGGGGAGTGAGTCCCAGTAGAATTCCGAGGGAGAAATAAGCATGGGCAGAGAAGGCACCCGTCGACTCAACTCTTGTTTCAGGAACCTAGGTCGGCTCTCCCGCGTGTGCGTGGAGTCCTAAGGGCCGTCCACCCAACGCAAAGGAACAAAACTCTAGAGAACCCGTGCCTCAGCACAGATCGCCCTTCCTGAGCGTGAACTTCATCTCGTGTGTGTTTCTGTGAAAGCATGCGACATGGAACCTAAACGGAACCCGGTGTGAGAAGCAGGCCTGTAAGGAAGGCTGCTGTCGACTCACCTGTTGTGTTAGGAGATTCGCCGTGCTTTGCCTTGTGTGCCTGGATGCCTAGTTGCCGGGCTACTAACACCAAGCATCAATGCTAGAGAGTTCCTGCGCTTTAGTTAACATTGCCGTTCCTGAAGCCAGAGGAATGTCACAGTGCTCGTATAGGAGAGATCGGGGAAAGGGTCTCATACGTGAAATGGAGCGAGAAAGAGGCCGGTACGGAAGGCCGCTCTCAACTCACCTCTTGTTGAGGAGGCCGGTACCCTTGCCCCGGGTGTGCCTGCAGGCCGAAAGCCAACCGCCTAAGTCAAAGGAACAAGTCTGTAGGGAATTCCTGCTTCGGCTAAAAGAGCCATGACTGAGAGTGGACGCATCTTGCTGTGTGCATGCGTGAGCGCACTGCAACTGAGTCCCAAACCATTTCCCGTGGGAGACTCAGGCCCCGAGAGAAGGCAGCGCACGACTGCCCACTTGTTTCATGAAGCTAGCACTGCGGCCCAACCTCTGCATGGAAGTCAATTCGCTTGCGTACTACCTCTTAGGAACAACAGTGTACAGAAACCGTGCTTTGGCTACCGTCGACCTCTCTGTGGGAGGAAGCAGTTTGCACTGTGGGGGAGACCCTGGGGACGGGTTCCATACGTAAACTCCATGGAGAAACAGGCCGGTGCAGAAGGAAGCTGTCACCTCCCTCCATCTTTACGAGGCTAGTACCGTTGCCCCGTGTGTGCCTGCAGGCCTAAAGCCAAGCACCTAAGTCGAAGGAACAAGTCTGTAGAGAATTCCTGCTTCAGCGAAAAGAGGCCTTCCTAAGGCTGGAAGCATTTTGTTGTGTGCATGCGTGAGATCACTGCAAGGGAGTCCCAAAACATTGTCCGTGTGAGACCCAGGCTCCAGAAGAAGGCAGAGCACCACTCCCCACTTGTTTCATGATCTGTGGGAGGAAGCACTTTACTCTGCACTGTGGGTGAGAGCCTGGGGTGGGTTCCATACGTAAACTGGATGGAGAAAGAGGCCGGTGCAGAAGAAAGCTGTCACCTCACTCCTTGTTTACGAGGCTAGTACCGTTGCCCCGTGTGTGCCTGTAGGCCGAGGGCCAAGCACCTAAGTCGAAGGAACAAGGCTGTAGAGAATTCCTGCTTCAGCGAAAAGAGGCCTTCGTGAGGCTAGAAGCATTTTGCTGTGTGCATGCGTGAGAGAACTGCAAGGGAGTCCCAAAACAATGACCGTGTGAGACTCAGGCTCCGCAAGAAGGCAGAGCACCACTCCCCACTTGTTTCAAGGTCTGTGAGAGGAAGCACTTTACTCTGCACTGTGGGTGAGAGCCTCGGGATGGGTTCCATACGTAAACTGGACTGAGAAAGAGGCCGGTGCAGAAGGAAGCTGTCACCTCACTCTTTGTTTACGAGGCTAGTACCGTTGCCCCGTGTGTGCCTGCAGGCCGAAAGCCAAGCACTGAAGTCGAAGGAACAGGTGTGAGGAGAATTCCTCCTTCAGCGAAATTAGGCCTTCCTGAGGCTGGAAGCAGTTTGCTGTGTGCATGCGTGAGAGCACAGCAAGGGAGTCGGGAGGCAGGTTCCGAATGAGACTCAGGCCCTGGCAGAAGGCAGCACACGACTCCCCACTTGTTTCATGAAGCTCGCACTGCGGCCTCACTTTTACATGGAAGCCCTATTGTTAACGTTCGAACTCGAAGAAACAACACGGTAGCGAAACCGTGCTTTAGCTACCATCCACCTCTCTGAGGGAAGAAGCAGTTTCCGGGCTACCGTGGGTGAGAGCCTGGGGAACGCGTTCCTCACGTGAAACCGAGGGAGAAGATGTCGGGGCCAGAAGGCACCTCTCGACTCAGCTCTTGTTACCTGAAGCTAACCCTTACAGCTCCATGTGTGCCTAGGAATGCTAAGGGCTCCACACTGATTTGGCAGAAAGAAGGCAGTAAAGAATCCCAGCTTCAGTTCATCTGCCTCTCCACAGGGTGGCAGCATTTTGAACTCTGCTTCAGGGCAAATGTGGGGAGTGAGTCCCAGTAGAATTCCGAGGGAGAAATAAGCATGGGCAGAGAAGGCACCCGTCGACTCAACTCTTGTTTCAGGAACCTAGGTCGGCTCTCCCGCGTGTGCGTGGAGTCCTAAGGGCCGTCCACCCAACGCAAAGGAACAAAACTCTAGAGAACCCGTGCCTCAGCACAGATCGCCCTTCCTGAGCGTGAACTTCATCTCGTGTGTGTTTCTGTGAAAGCATGCGACATGGAACCTAAACGGAACCCGGTGTGAGAAGCAGGCCTGTAAGGAAGGCTGCTGTCGACTCACCTGTTGTGTTAGGAGATTCGCCGTGCTTTGCCTTGTGTGCCTGGATGCCTAGTTGCCGGGCTACTAACACCAAGCATCAATGCTAGAGAGTTCCTGCGCTTTAGTTAACATTGCCGTTCCTGAAGCCAGAGGAATGTCACAGTGCTCGTACAGGAGAGACCGGGGAAAGGGTCCCATACGTGAAATGGAGCGAGAAAGAGGCCGGTACGGAAGGCCGCTCTCAACTCACCTCTTGTTGAGGAGGCCGGTACCCTTGCCCCGGGTGTGCCTGCAGGCCGAAAGCCAACCGCCTAAGTCAAAGGAACAAGTCTGTAGGGAATTCCTGCTTCGGCTAAAAGAGCCATGACTGAGAGTGGACGCATCTTGCTGTGTGCATGCGTGAGCGCACTGCAACTGAGTCCCAAACCATTTCCCGTGGGAGACTCAGGCCCCGGGAGAAGGCAGCGCACGACTGCCCACTTGTTTCATGAAGCTAGCACTGCGGCCCAACCTCTGCATGGAAGTCAAATCGCTTGCGTACTACCTCTTAGAAACAACAGTGTACAGAAACCGTGCTTTGGCTACCGTCGACCTCTCTGTGGGAGGAAGCAGTTTGCACTGTGGGGGAGACCCTGGGGACGGGTTCCATACGTAAACTCCATGGAGAAACAGGCCGGTGCAGAAGGAAGCTGTCACCTCCCTCCATCTTTACGAGGCTAGTACCGTTGCCCCGTGTGTGCCTGCAGGCCTAAAGCCAAGCACCTAAGTCGAAGGAACAAGTCTGTAGAGAATTCCTGCTTCAGCGAAAAGAGGCCTTCCTAAGGCTGGAAGCATTTTGTTGTGTGCATGCGTGAGATCACTGCAAGGGAGTCCCAAAACATTGTCCGTGTGAGACCCAGGCTCCAGAAGAAGGCAGAGCACCACTCCCCACTTGTTTCATGATCTGTGGGAGGAAGCACTTTACTCTGCACTGTGGGTGAGAGCCTGGGGTGGGTTCCATACGTAAACTGGATGGAGAAAGAGGCCGGTGCAGAAGAAAGCTGTCACCTCACTCCTTGTTTACGAGGCTAGTACCGTTGCCCCGTGTGTGCCTGTAGGCCGAGGGCCAAGCACCTAAGTCGAAGGAACAAGGCTGTAGAGAATTCCTGCTTCAGCGAAAAGAGGCCTTCGTGAGGCTAGAAGCATTTTGCTGTGTGCATGCGTGAGAGAACTGCAAGGGAGTCCCAAAACAATGACCGTGTGAGACTCAGGCTCCGCAAGAAGGCAGAGCACCACTCCCCACTTGTTTCAAGGTCTGTGAGAGGAAGCACTTTACTCTGCACTGTGGGTGAGAGCCTCGGGATGGGTTCCATACGTAAACTGGACTGAGAAAGAGGCCGGTGCAGAAGGAAGCTGTCACCTCACTCTTTGTTTACGAGGCTAGTACCGTTGCCCCGTGTGTGCCTGCAGGCCGAAAGCCAAGCACTGAAGTCGAAGGAACAGGTGTGAGGAGAATTCCTCCTTCAGCGAAATTAGGCCTTCCTGAGGCTGGAAGCAGTTTGCTGTGTGCATGCGTGAGAGCACAGCAAGGGAGTCGGGAGGCAGGTTCCGAATGAGACTCAGGCCCTGGCAGAAGGCAGCACACGACTCCCCACTTGTTTCATGAAGCTCGCACTGCGGCCTCACTTTTACATGGAAGCCCTATTGTTAACGTTCGAACTCGAAGAAACAACACGGTAGCGAAACCGTGCTTTAGCTACCATCCACCTCTCTGAGGGAAGAAGCAGTTTCCGGGCTACCGTGGGTGAGAGCCTGGGGAACGCGTTCCTCACGTGAAACCGAGGGAGAAGATGTCGGGGCCAGAAGGCACCTCTCGACTCAGCTCTTGTTACCTGAAGCTAACCCTTACAGCTCCATGTGTGCCTAGGAATGCTAAGGGCTCCACACTGATTTGGCAGAAAGAAGGCAGTAAAGAATCCCAGCTTCAGTTCATCTGCCTCTCCACAGGGTGGCAGCATTTTGAACTCTGCTTCAGGGCAAATGTGGGGAGTGAGTCCCAGTAGAATTCCGAGGGAGAAATAAGCATGGGCAGAGAAGGCACCCGTCGACTCAACTCTTGTTTCAGGAACCTAGGTCGGCTCTCCCGCGTGTGCGTGGAGTCCTAAGGGCCGTCCACCCAACGCAAAGGAACAAAACTCTAGAGAACCCGTGCCTCAGCACAGATCGCCCTTCCTGAGCGTGAACTTCATCTCGTGTGTGTTTCTGTGAAAGCATGCGACATGGAACCTAAACGGAACCCGGTGTGAGAAGCAGGCCTGTAAGGAAGGCTGCTGTCGACTCACCTGTTGTGTTAGGAGATTCGCCGTGCTTTGCCTTGTGTGCCTGGATGCCTAGTTGCCGGGCTACTAACACCAAGCATCAATGCTAGAGAGTTCCTGCGCTTTAGTTAACATTGCCGTTCCTGAAGCCAGAGGAATGTCACAGTGCTCGTACAGGAGAGACCGGGGAAAGGGTCCCATACGTGAAATGGAGCGAGAAAGAGGCCGGTACGGAAGGCCGCTCTCAACTCACCTCTTGTTGAGGAGGCCGGTACCCTTGCCCCGGGTGTGCCTGCAGGCCGAAAGCCAACCGCCTAAGTCAAAGGAACAAGTCTGTAGGGAATTCCTGCTTCGGCTAAAAGAGCCATGACTGAGAGTGGACGCATCTTGCTGTGTGCATGCGTGAGCGCACTGCAACTGAGTCCCAAACCATTTCCCGTGGGAGACTCAGGCCCCGGGAGAAGGCAGCGCACGACTGCCCACTTGTTTCATGAAGCTAGCACTGCGGCCCAACCTCTGCATGGAAGTCAAATCGCTTGCGTACTACCTCTTAGAAACAACAGTGTACAGAAACCGTGCTTTGGCTACCGTCGACCTCTCTGTGGGAGGAAGCAGTTTGCACTGTGGGGGAGACCCTGGGGACGGGTTCCATACGTAAACTCCATGGAGAAACAGGCCGGTGCAGAAGGAAGCTGTCACCTCCCTCCATCTTTACGAGGCTAGTACCGTTGCCCCGTGTGTGCCTGCAGGCCTAAAGCCAAGCACCTAAGTCGAAGGAACAAGTCTGTAGAGAATTCCTGCTTCAGCGAAAAGAGGCCTTCCTAAGGCTGGAAGCATTTTGTTGTGTGCATGCGTGAGATCACTGCAAGGGAGTCCCAAAACATTGTCCGTGTGAGACCCAGGCTCCAGAAGAAGGCAGAGCACCACTCCCCACTTGTTTCATGATCTGTGGGAGGAAGCACTTTACTCTGCACTGTGGGTGAGAGCCTGGGGTGGGTTCCATACGTAAACTGGATGGAGAAAGAGGCCGGTGCAGAAGAAAGCTGTCACCTCACTCCTTGTTTACGAGGCTAGTACCGTTGCCCCGTGTGTGCCTGTAGGCCGAGGGCCAAGCACCTAAGTCGAAGGAACAAGGCTGTAGAGAATTCCTGCTTCAGCGAAAAGAGGCCTTCGTGAGGCTAGAAGCATTTTGCTGTGTGCATGCGTGAGAGAACTGCAAGGGAGTCCCAAAACAATGACCGTGTGAGACTCAGGCTCCGCAAGAAGGCAGAGCACCACTCCCCACTTGTTTCAAGGTCTGTGAGAGGAAGCACTTTACTCTGCACTGTGGGTGAGAGCCTCGGGATGGGTTCCATACGTAAACTGGACTGAGAAAGAGGCCGGTGCAGAAGGAAGCTGTCACCTCACTCTTTGTTTACGAGGCTAGTACCGTTGCCCCGTGTGTGCCTGCAGGCCGAAAGCCAAGCACTGAAGTCGAAGGAACAGGTGTGAGGAGAATTCCTCCTTCAGCGAAATTAGGCCTTCCTGAGGCTGGAAGCAGTTTGCTGTGTGCATGCGTGAGAGCACAGCAAGGGAGTCGGGAGGCAGGTTCCGAATGAGACTCAGGCCCTGGCAGAAGGCAGCACACGACTCCCCACTTGTTTCATGAAGCTCGCACTGCGGCCTCACTTTTACATGGAAGCCCTATTGTTAACGTTCGAACTCGAAGAAACAACACGGTAGCGAAACCGTGCTTTAGCTACCATCCACCTCTCTGAGGGAAGAAGCAGTTTCCGGGCTACCGTGGGTGAGAGCCTGGGGAACGCGTTCCTCACGTGAAACCGAGGGAGAAGATGTCGGGGCCAGAAGGCACCTCTCGACTCAGCTCTTGTTACCTGAAGCTAACCCTTACAGCTCCATGTGTGCCTAGGAATGCTAAGGGCTCCACACTGATTTGGCAGAAAGAAGGCAGTAAAGAATCCCAGCTTCAGTTCATCTGCCTCTCCACAGGGTGGCAGCATTTTGAACTCTGCTTCAGGGCAAATGTGGGGAGTGAGTCCCAGTAGAATTCCGAGGGAGAAATAAGCATGGGCAGAGAAGGCACCCGTCGACTCAACTCTTGTTTCAGGAACCTAGGTCGGCTCTCCCGCGTGTGCGTGGAGTCCTAAGGGCCGTCCACCCAACGCAAAGGAACAAAACTCTAGAGAACCCGTGCCTCAGCACAGATCGCCCTTCCTGAGCGTGAACTTCATCTCGTGTGTGTTTCTGTGAAAGCATGCGACATGGAACCTAAACGGAACCCGGTGTGAGAAGCAGGCCTGTAAGGAAGGCTGCTGTCGACTCACCTGTTGTGTTAGGAGATTCGCCGTGCTTTGCCTTGTGTGCCTGGATGCCTAGTTGCCGGGCTACTAACACCAAGCATCAATGCTAGAGAGTTCCTGCGCTTTAGTTAACATTGCCGTTCCTGAAGCCAGAGGAATGTCACAGTGCTCGTATAGGAGAGACCGGGGAAAGGGTCCCATACGTGAAATGGAGCGAGAAAGAGGCCGGTACGGAAGGCCGCTCTCAACTCACCTCTTGTTGAGGAGGCCGGTACCCTTGCCCCGGGTGTGCCTGCAGGCCGAAAGCCAACCGCCTAAGTCAAAGGAACAAGTCTGTAGGGAATTCCTGCTTCGGCTAAAAGAGCCATGACTGAGAGTGGACGCATCTTGCTGTGTGCATGCGTGAGCGCACTGCAACTGAGTCCCAAACCATTTCCCGTGGGAGACTCAGGCCCCGGGAGAAGGCAGCGCACGACTGCCCACTTGTTTCATGAAGCTAGCACTGCGGCCCAACCTCTGCATGGAAGTCAAATCGCTTGCGTACTACCTCTTAGAAACAACAGTGTACAGAAACCGTGCTTTGGCTACCGTCGACCTCTCTGTGGGAGGAAGCAGTTTGCACTGTGGGGGAGACCCTGGGGACGGGTTCCATACGTAAACTCCATGGAGAAACAGGCCGGTGCAGAAGGAAGCTGTCACCTCACTCCTTGTTTACGAGGCTAGTACCGTTGCCCCTTTTGTGCCTGCAGGCCTAACGCCAAGCACCTAAGTCGAAGGAACAAGACTGTAGGGAATTCCTGCTTCAGCGAAAAGAGGCCTTCCTGAGGCTGGAAGCATTTTGCTGTGTGCATGCGTGAGAGCACTGCAAGCGAGTCCGGAGGCATGTTCCGAGTGAGACTCAGGCCCTGGCAGAAGGCAACGCACGACTCCCCACTTGCTTCATGAAGCTCGCACTGCGGCCTCACTTTTACATGGAAGCCTAATTGTTAACGTTCGAACTCGGAGAAACAACACGGTAGCGAAACCGAGCTTTAGCTACCATCCACCTCTCTGAGGGAAGAAGCAGTTTCCAGCCTACCGTGGGTGAGAGCCTGGGGAACGCGTTCCTCACGTGAAACCGAGGGAGAAGATGTCCGGGCCAGAAGGCACCTCTCGAATCAGCCCTTGAAACCAGAAGCTAACCCTTACTGTTCCATGTGTGCCTAGGAATGCTAAGGGCTCCAAACTGATTTGGCAGAAAGAAGGCAGTAAAGAATCCCAGCTTCAGTTCATCTGCCTCTCCACAGGGTGGCAGCATTTTGAACTCTGCTTCAGGGCAAATGTGGGGAGTGAGTCCCAGTAGAATTCCGAGGGAGAAATAAGCATGGGCAGAGAAGGCACCCGTCGACTCAACTCTTGTTTCAGGAACCTAGGTCGGCTCTCCCGCGTGTGCGTGGAGTCCTAAGGGCCGTCCACCCAACTCAAAGGAAGAAAACTCTAGAGAACCCGTGCCTCAGCACAGATCGCCCTTCCTGAGCGTGAACTTCATCTCGTGTGTGTTTCTGTGAAAGCATGCGACATGGAACCTAAACGGAATCCGGAGTGAGAAGCAGGCCTGTAAGGAAGGCTGCTGTCGACTCACCTGTTGTGTTAGGAGATTCGCCGTGCTTTGCCTTGTGTGCCTGGATGCCTAGTTGCCGGCCTACTAACACCAAACATCAATGCTAGAGAGTTCCTGCGCTTTAGTTAACATTGCCGTTCCTGAAGCCAGAGGAATGTCACAGTGCTCGTATAGGAGAGACCGGGGAAAGGGTCCCATACGTGAAATGGAGCGAGAAAGAGGCCGGTACGGAAGGCCGCTCTCAACTCACCTCTTGTTGAGGAGGCCGGTACCCTTGCCCCGGGTGTGCCTGCAGGCCGAAAGCCAACCGCCTAAGTCAAAGGAACAAGTCTGTAGGGAATTCCTGCTTCGGCTAAAAGAGCCATGACTGAGAGTGGACGCATCTTGCTGTGTGCATCCGTGAGCGCACTGCAACTGAGTCCCAAACCATTTCCCGTGGGAGACTCATGAACCGGGAGAAGGCAGCGCACGACTGCCCACTTGTTTCATGAAGCTAGCACTGCGGCCCAACCTCTGCATGGAAGTCAAATCGCTTGCGTACTACCTCTTAGAATCAACAGTGTACAGAAACCGTGCTTTGGCTACCGTCGACCTCTCTGTGGGAGGAAGCAGTTTGCACTGTGGGGGAGACCCTGGGGACGGGTTCCATACGTAAACTCCATGGAGAAACAGGCCGGTGCAGAAGGAAGCTGTCACCTCCCTCCATCTTTACGAGGCTAGTACCGTTGCCCCGTGTGTGCCTGCAGGCCTAAAGCCAAGCACCTAAGTCGAAGGAACAAGTCTGTAGAGAATTCCTGCGTCAGCGAAAAGAGGCCTTCCTGAGGCTGGAAGCATTTTGTTGTGTGCATGCGTGAGATCACTGCAAGGGAGTCCCAAAACATTGTCCGTGTGAGACCCAGGCTCCAGAAGAAGGAAGAGCAACACTCCCCACTTGTTTCTTGGTATGTGGAGGAAGCACTTTACTCTGCACTGTGGGTGAGAGCCTGGGGTGGGTTCCTTACGTAAACTGAATGGAGAAAGAGGCCGGTGCAGAAGAAAGCTGTCACCTCACTCCTTGTTTACGAGGCTAGTACCGTTGCCCGGTGTGTGCCTGCAGGCCGAAAGCCCAGCACTTAAGTCGCAGGAACAGGTCTGAGGAGAATTCCTCCTTCAGCGAAATTAGGCCTTCCTGAGGCTGGAAGCATTTTGCTGTGTGCATGCGTGAGAGCACTGCAAGGGAGTCCGGAGGCAGGTTCCGAGTGAGACTCAGGCCCTGGCAGAAGGCAGCACACGACTCCCCGCTTGTTTCATGAAGCTAGCACAGCGGCCCCACTTCTGCATGGAAGTCAAATCGCTTGCGTTCTACCTCTTAGAAACAACAGTGTACAGAAACCGTGCTTTGGCTACGGTCGACCTCTCTGTGGGAGGAAGCAGTTTGCACTGTGGGGGAGACCCTGGGGACGGGTTCCATACGTAAACTCCATGGAGAAACAGGCCGGTGTAGAAGCAAGCTGTCAACTCCCTCCTTCTTTACGACGCTAGTACCTTTGCCCCGTGTGTGCCTGCAGGCCTAAAGCCAAGCACCTAAGTCGAAGGAACAAGTCTGCAGAGAATTCCTGCTTCAGCGAAAAGAGGCCTTCCTGAGGCTGGAAGCAGTTTGCTGTGTGCATGCGTGAGAGAACTACAAGGGAGTCCCAAAACATTGTCCGTGTGAGTCCCAGGCCACGGAAGAAGCCAGGGCACGACTCCCAATTTGTTTCATGGTGTGTGGAAGGAAGCATTTTACCCTGCACTGTGGGTAAGAGCCTAGGCTCAGGTTCCAAAGGTAAACTCGATGGAGAAACAGGTCGGTGCAGAAGGAACCTGTCACCTCACTCCTTGTTTACGAGGCTAGTACCGTTGCCCATTTTGTGCCTGCAGGCCTAACGCCAAGCACCTAAGTCGAAGGAACAAGACTGTAGGGAATTCCTGCTTCAGCGAAAAGAGGCCTTCCTGAGGCTGGAAGCATTTTGCTGTGTGCATGCGTGAGAGCACTGCAAGGGAGTCCCAAAACATTGTCCGTGTGAGACTCAGGCTCCGCAAGAAGGCAGAGCAGCACTGCCCACTTGTTTCATGGTGTGTGGGAGGAAGCACTTTACTCTGCACTGTGGGTGAGAGCCTCGGGATGGGTTCCATACGTAAACTGGACTGAGAAAGAGTCCGGTGCAGAAGGAAGCTGTCACCTCACTCTTTGTTTACGAGGCTAGTACCGTTGCCCCGTGTGTGCCTGCAGGCCGAAAGCCAAGCACTGAAGTCGAAGGAACAGGTCTGAGGAGAATTCCTCCTTCAGCGAAATTAGGCCTTCCTGAGGCTGGAAGCATTTTGCTGTGTACATGCGTGAGAGCACTGCAAGGGAGTCCGGGGGCAGGTTCCTTATGAGACTCAGGCCCTGTCAGAAGGCAGCACACGACTCCCCATTTGTTTCATGAAGCTAGCACTGCGGCCCCACTTCTGCATGGAAGTCAAATCGCTTGCGTTCTACCTCTTAGAAACAACAGTGTACAGAAACTGTGTTTTGGCTACCGTCGACCTCTCTGTGGGAGGAAGCAGTTTGCACTGTGGGGGAGACCCTGGGGACGGGTTCCATACGTAAACTCCATGGAGAAACAGGCCAGTGCAGAAGGAAGTTGTCAACTCTCTCCTTCTTTACAAGGCTAGTACCTTTGGCCCGTGCGTGCCTGCCGTCCTAAAGCCAAGCACCTAAGTCGAAGGAACAAGTCTGTAGAGAATTCCTGCTTCTGCGAAAAGAGGCCTTCCTGAGGCTGGAAGCAGTTTGCTGTGTGCCTGCGTGAGAGAACTGCAACGGAGTTCCAAAACATTGTCCAAGTGAGACTCAGGCTCCTCAAGAAGGCAGAGCACCACTCCCCACTTGTTTCAAGGTCTGTGGGAGCAAGCAGTTTACTCTGCACTGTGGGTGAGAGCCTGGGGATGGGTTCCATACGTATACTGGACGGAGAATGAGGCCGGTGCACAAGGAAGCTGTCACCTCACTCCTTGTTTACGAGGCTAGTACCGTTGCCCCGTGTGTGCCTGTAGGCCGAGGGCCAAGCACCTAAGTCGAAGAAACAAGGCTGTAGAGAATTCCTGCTTCAGCGAAAAGAGGCCTTCGTGAGGCTAGAAGCATTTTGCTGTGTGCATGCGTGAGAGAACTGCAAGGGAGTCCCAAAACAATGACCGTGTGAGACGCAGGCTCCGCAAGAAGGCAGAGCACCACTCCCCACTTGTTTCAAGGTCTGTGAGAGGAAGCACTTTACTCTGCACTGTGGGTGAGAGCCTCGGGATGGGTTCCATACGTAACCTGGACTGAGAAAGAGGCCGGTGCAGAAGGAAGCTGTCACCACACTCTTTGTTTACGAGGCTAGTACCGTTGCCCCGTGTGTGCCTGCAGGCCGAAAGCCAAGCACTGAAGTCGAAGGAACAGGTGTGAGGAGAATTCCTCCTTCAGCGAAATTAGGCCTTCCTGAGGCTGGAAGCAGTTTGCTGTGTGCATGCGTGAGAGAACTACAAGGGAGTCCCAAAACATTGTCCGTGTGAGTCCCAGGCCACGGAAGAAGCCAGGGCACGACTCCCAATTTGTTTCATGGTGTGTGGAAGGAAGCATTTTACCCTGCACTGTGGGTAAGAGCCTAGGCTCAGGTTCCAAAGGTAAACTCGATGGAGAAACAGGTCGGTGCAGAAGGAACCTGTCACCTCACTCCTTGTTTACGAGGCTAGTACCGTTGCCCATTTTGTGCCTGCAGGCCTAACGCCAAGCACCTAAGTCGAAGGAACAAGACTGTAGGGAATTCCTGCTTCAGCGAAAAGAGGCCTTCCTGAGGCTGGAAGCATTTTGCTGTGTGCATGCGTGAGAGCACTGCAAGGGAGTCCCAAAACATTGTCCGTGTGAGACTCAGGCTCCGCAAGAAGGCAGAGCAGCACTGCCCACTTGTTTCATGGTGTGTGGGAGGAAGCACTTTACTCTGCACTGTGGGTGAGAGCCTCAGGATGGGTTCCATACGTAAACTGGACTGAGAAAGAGTCCGGTGCAGAAGGAAGCTGTCACCTCACTCTTTGTTTACGAGGCTAGTACCGTTGCCCCGTGTGTGCCTGCAGGCCGAAAGCCAAGCACTGAAGTCGAAGGAACAGGTCTGAGGAGAATTCCTCCTTCAGCGAAATTAGGCCTTCCTGAGGCTGGAAGCATTTTGCTGTGTACATGCGTGAGAGCACTGCAAGGGAGTCCGGGGGCAGGTTCCTTATGAGACTCAGGCCCTGTCAGAAGGCAGCACACGACTCCCCATTTGTTTCATGAAGCTAGCACTGCGGCCCCACTTCTGCATGGAAGTCAAATCGCTTGCGTTCTACCTCTTAGAAACAACAGTGTACAGAAACTGTGTTTTGGCTACCGTCGACCTCTCTGTGGGAGGAAGCAGTTTGCACTGTGGGGGAGACCCTGGGGACGGGTTCCATACGTAAACTCCATGGAGAAACAGGCCAGTGCAGAAGGAAGTTGTCAACTCTCTCCTTCTTTACAAGGCTAGTACCTTTGGCCCGTGCGTGCCTGCCGTCCTAAAGCCAAGCACCTAAGTCGAAGGAACAAGTCTGTAGAGAATTCCTGCTTCTGCGAAAAGAGGCCTTCCTGAGGCTGGAAGCAGTTTGCTGTGTGCCTGCGTGAGAGAACTGCAACGGAGTTCCAAAACATTGTCCAAGTGAGACTCAGGCTCCTCAAGAAGGCAGAGCACCACTCCCCACTTGTTTCAAGGTCTGTGGGAGCAAGCAGTTTACTCTGCACTGTGGGTGAGAGCCTGGGGATGGGTTCCATACGTATACTGGACGGAGAATGAGGCCGGTGCACAAGGAAGCTGTCACCTCACTCCTTGTTTACGAGGCTAGTACCGTTGCCCCGTGTGTGCCTGTAGGCCGAGGGCCAAGCACCTAAGTCGAAGAAACAAGGCTGTAGAGAATTCCTGCTTCAGCGAAAAGAGGCCTTCGTGAGGCTAGAAGCATTTTGCTGTGTGCATGCGTGAGAGAACTGCAAGGGAGTCCCAAAACAATGACCGTGTGAGACGCAGGCTCCGCAAGAAGGCAGAGCACCACTCCCCACTTGTTTCAAGGTCTGTGAGAGGAAGCACTTTACTCTGCACTGTGGGTGAGAGCCTCGGGATGGGTTCCATACGTAACCTGGACTGAGAAAGAGGCCGGTGCAGAAGGAAGCTGTCACCACACTCTTTGTTTACGAGGCTAGTACCGTTGCCCCGTGTGTGCCTGCAGGCCGAAAGCCAAGCACTGAAGTCGAAGGAACAGGTGTGAGGAGAATTCCTCCTTCAGCGAAATTAGGCCTTCCTGAGGCTGGAAGCAGTTTGCTGTGTGCATGCGTGAGAGCACAGCAAGGGAGTCGGGAGGCAGGTTCCGAATGAGACTCAGGCCCTGGCAGAAGGCAGCACACGACTCCCCACTTGTTTCATGAAGCTCGCACTGCGGCCTCACTTTTACATGGAAGCCCTATTGTTAACGTTCGAACTCGAAGAAACAACACGGTAGCGAAACCGTGCTTTAGCTACCATCCACCTCTCTGAGGGAAGAAGCAGTTTCCGGGCTACCGTGGGTGAGAGCCTGGGGAACGCGTTCCTCACGTGAAACCGAGGGAGAAGATGTCGGGGCCAGAAGGCACCTCTCGACTCAGCTCTTGTTACCTGAAGCTAACCCTTACAGCTCCATGTGTGCCTAGGAATGCTAAGGGCTCCACACTGATTTGGCAGAAAGAAGGCAGTAAAGAATCCCAGCTTCAGTTCATCTGCCTCTCCACAAGGTGGCAGCATTTTGAACTCTGCATCAGGGCAAATGTGGGGAGTAAGTCCCAGTAGAATTCCGAGGGAGAAATAAGCATGGGCAGAGAAGGCACCCGTCGACTCAACTCTTGTTTCAGGAACCTAGGTCGGCTCTCCCGCGTGTGCGTGGAGTCCTAAGGGCCGTCCACCCAACGCAAAGGAACAAAACTCTAGAGAACCCGTGCCTCAGCACAGATCGCCCTTCCTGAGCGTGAACTTCATCTCGTGTGTGTTTCTGTGAAAGCATGCGACATGGAACCTAAACGGAACCCGGTGTGAGAAGCAGGCCTGTAAGGAAGGCTACTGTCGACTCACCTGTTGTGTTAGGAGATTCGCCGTGCTTTGCCTTGTGTGCCTGGATGCCTAGTTGCCGGGCTACTAACACCAAGCATCAATGCTAGAGAGTTCCTGCGCTTTAGTTAACATTGCCGTTCCTGAAGCCAGAGGAATGTCACAGTGCTCGTATAGGAGAGACCGGGGAAAGGGTCCCATACGTGAAATGGAGCGAGAAAGAGGCCGGTACGGAAGGCCGCTCTCAACTCACCTCTTGTTGAGGAGGCCGGTACCCTTGCCCCGGGTGTGCCTGCAGGCCGAAAGCCAACCGCCTAAGTCAAAGGAACAAGTCTGTAGGGAATTCCTGCTTCGGCTAAAAGAGCCATGACTGAGAGTGGACGCATCTTGCTGTGTGCATGCGTGAGCGCACTGCAACTGAGTCCCAAACCATTTCCCGTGGGAGACTCAGGCCCCGAGAGAAGGCAGCGCACGACTGCCCACTTGTTTCATGAAGCTAGCACTGCGGCCCAACCTCTGCATGGAAGTCAAATCGCTTGCGTACTACCTCTTAGGAACAACAGTGTACAGAAACCGTGCTTTGGCTACCGTCGACCTCTCTGTGGGAGGAAGCAGTTTGCACTGTGGGGGAGACCCTGGGGACGGGTTCCATACGTAAACTCCATGGAGAAACAGGCCGGTGCAGAAGGAAGCTGTCACCTCCCTCCATCTTTACGAGGCTAGTACCGTTGCCCCGTGTGTGCCTGCAGGCCTAAATCCAAGCACCTAAGTCGAAGGAACAAGTCTGTAGAGAATTCCTGCTTCAGCGAAAAGAGGCCTTCCTAAGGCTGGAAGCATTTTGTTGTGTGCATGCGTGAGATCACTGCAAGGGAGTCCCAAAACATTGTCCGTGTGAGACCCAGGCTCCAGAAGAAGGCAGAGCACCACTCCCCACTTGTTTCATGATCTGTGGGAGGAAGCACTTTACTCTGCACTGTGGGTGAGAGCCTGGGGTGGGTTCCATACGTAAACTGGATGGAGAAAGAGGCCGGTGCAGAAGAAAGCTGTCACCTCACTCCTTGTTTACGAGGCTAGTACCGTTGCCCCGTGTGTGCCTGTAGGCCGAGGGCCAAGCACCTAAGTCGAAGGAACAAGGCTGTAGAGAATTCCTGCTTCAGCGAAAAGAGGCCTTCGTGAGGCTAGAAGCATTTTGCTGTGTGCATGCGTGAGAGAACTGCAAGGGAGTCCCAAAACAATGACCGTGTGAGACTCAGGCTCCGCAAGAAGGCAGAGCACCACTCCCCACTTGTTTCAAGGTCTGTGAGAGGAAGCACTTTACTCTGCACTGTGGGTGAGAGCCTCGGGATGGGTTCCATACGTAAACTGGACTGAGAAAGAGGCCGGTGCAGAAGGAAGCTGTCACCTCACTCTTTGTTTACGAGGCTAGTACCGTTGCCCCGTGTGTGCCTGCAGGCCGAAAGCCAAGCACTGAAGTCGAAGGAACAGGTGTGAGGAGAATTCCTCCTTCAGCGAAATTAGGCCTTCCTGAGGCTGGAAGCAGTTTGCTGTGTGCATGCGTGAGAGCACAGCAAGGGAGTCGGGAGGCAGGTTCCGAATGAGACTCAGGCCCTGGCAGAAGGCAGCACACGACTCCCCACTTGTTTCATGAAGCTCGCACTGCGGCCTCACTTTTACATGGAAGCCCTATTGTTAACGTTCGAACTCGAAGAAACAACACGGTAGCGAAACCGTGCTTTAGCTACCATCCACCTCTCTGAGGGAAGAAGCAGTTTCCGGGCTACCGTGGGTGAGAGCCTGGGGAACGCGTTCCTCACGTGAAACCGAGGGAGAAGATGTCGGGGCCAGAAGGCACCTCTCGACTCAGCTCTTGTTACCTGAAGCTAACCCTTACAGCTCCATGTGTGCCTAGGAATGCTAAGGGCTCCACACTGATTTGGCAGAAAGAAGGCAGTAAAGAATCCCAGCTTCAGTTCATCTGCCTCTCCACAGGGTGGCAGCATTTTGAACTCTGCTTCAGGGCAAATGTGGGGAGTGAGTCCCAGTAGAATTCCGAGGGAGAAATAAGCATGGGCAGAGAAGGCACCCGTCGACTCAACTCTTGTTTCAGGAACCTAGGTCGGCTCTCCCGCGTGTGCGTGGAGTCCTAAGGGCCGTCCACCCAACGCAAAGGAACAAAACTCTAGAGAACCCGTGCCTCAGCACAGATCGCCCTTCCTGAGCGTGAACTTCATCTCGTGTGTGTTTCTGTGAAAGCATGCGACATGGAACCTAAACGGAACCCGGTGTGAGAAGCAGGCCTGTAAGGAAGGCTGCTGTCGACTCACCTGTTGTGTTAGGAGATTCGCCGTGCTTTGCCTTGTGTGCCTGGATGCCTAGTTGCCGGGCTACTAACACCAAGCATCAATGCTAGAGAGTTCCTGCGCTTTAGTTAACATTGCCGTTCCTGAAGCCAGAGGAATGTCACAGTGCTCGTATAGGAGAGACCGGGGAAAGGGTCCCATACGTGAAATGGAGCGAGAAAGAGGCCGGTACGGAAGGCCGCTCTCAACTCACCTCTTGTTGAGGAGGCCGGTACCCTTGCCCCGGGTGTGCCTGCAGGCCGAAAGCCAACCGCCTAAGTCAAAGGAACAAGTCTGTAGGGAATTCCTGCTTCGGCTAAAAGAGCCATGACTGAGAGTGGACGCATCTTGCTGTGTGCATGCGTGAGCGCACTGCAACTGAGTCCCAAACCATTTCCCGTGGGAGACTCAGGCCCCGGGATAAGGCAGCGCACGACTGCCCACTTGTTTCATGAAGCTAGCACTGCGGCCCAACCTCTGCATGGAAGTCAAATCGCTTGCGTACTACCTCTTAGAAACAACAGTGTACAGAAACCGTGCTTTGGCTACCGTCGACCTCTCTGTGGGAGGAAGCAGTTTGCACTGTGGGGGAGACCCTGGGGACGGGTTCCATACGTAAACTCCATGGAGAAACAGGCCGGTGCAGAAGGAAGCTGTCACCTCACTCCTTGTTTACGAGGCTAGTACCGTTGCCCCTTTTGTGCCTGCAGGCCTAACGCCAAGCACCTAAGTCGAAGGAACAAGACTGTAGGGAATTCCTGCTTCAGCGAAAAGAGGCCTTCCTGAGGCTGGAAGCATTTTGCTGTGTGCATGCGTGAGAGCACTGCAAGCGAGTCCGGAGGCATGTTCCGAGTGAGACTCAGGCCCTGGCAGAAGGCAACGCACGACTCCCCACTTGCTTCATGAAGCTCGCACTGCGGCCTCACTTTTACATGGAAGCCTAATTGTTAACGTTCGAACTCGGAGAAACAACACGGTAGCGAAACCGAGCTTTAGCTACCATCCACCTCTCTGAGGGAAGAAGCAGTTTCCAGCCTACCGTGGGTGAGAGCCTGGGGAACGCGTTCCTCACGTGAAACCGAGGGAGAAGATGTCCGGGCCAGAAGGCACCTCTCGAATCAGCCCTTGAAACCAGAAGCTAACCCTTACTGTTCCATGTGTGCCTAGGAATGCTAAGGGCTCCAAACTGATTTGGCAGAAAGAAGGCAGTAAAGAATCCCAGCTTCAGTTCATCTGCCTCTCCACAGGGTGGCAGCATTTTGAACTCTGCTTCAGGGCAAATGTGGGGAGTGAGTCCCAGTAGAATTCCGAGGGAGAAATAAGCATGGGCAGAGAAGGCACCCGTCGACTCAACTCTTGTTTCAGGAACCTAGGTCGGCTCTCCCGCGTGTGCGTGGAGTCCTAAGGGCCGTCCACCCAACTCAAAGGAAGAAAACTCTAGAGAACCCGTGCCTCAGCACAGATCGCCCTTCCTGAGCGTGAACTTCATCTCGTGTGTGTTTCTGTGAAAGCATGCGACATGGAACCTAAACGGAATCCGGAGTGAGAAGCAGGCCTGTAAGGAAGGCTGCTGTCGACTCACCTGTTGTGTTAGGAGATTCGCCGTGCTTTGCCTTGTGTGCCTGGATGCCTAGTTGCCGGCCTACTAACACCAAACATCAATGCTAGAGAGTTCCTGCGCTTTAGTTAACATTGCCGTTCCTGAAGCCAGAGGAATGTCACAGTGCTCGTATAGGAGAGACCGGGGAAAGGGTCCCATACGTGAAATGGAGCGAGAAAGAGGCCGGTACGGAAGGCCGCTCTCAACTCACCTCTTGTTGAGGAGGCCGGTACCCTTGCCCCGGGTGTGCCTGCAGGCCGAAAGCCAACCGCCTAAGTCAAAGGAACAAGTCTGTAGGGAATTCCTGCTTCGGCTAAAAGAGCCATGACTGAGAGTGGACGCATCTTGCTGTGTGCATCCGTGAGCGCACTGCAACTGAGTCCCAAACCATTTCCCGTGGGAGACTCATGAACCGGGAGAAGGCAGCGCACGACTGCCCACTTGTTTCATGAAGCTAGCACTGCGGCCCAACCTCTGCATGGAAGTCAAATCGCTTGCGTACTACCTCTTAGAATCAACAGTGTACAGAAACCGTGCTTTGGCTACCGTCGACCTCTCTGTGGGAGGAAGCAGTTTGCACTGTGGGGGAGACCCTGGGGACGGGTTCCATACGTAAACTCCATGGAGAAACAGGCCGGTGCAGAAGGAAGCTGTCACCTCCCTCCATCTTTACGAGGCTAGTACCGTTGCCCCGTGTGTGCCTGCAGGCCTAAAGCCAAGCACCTAAGTCGAAGGAACAAGTCTGTAGAGAATTCCTGCGTCAGCGAAAAGAGGCCTTCCTGAGGCTGGAAGCATTTTGTTGTGTGCATGCGTGAGATCACTGCAAGGGAGTCCCAAAACATTGTCCGTGTGAGACCCAGGCTCCAGAAGAAGGAAGAGCAACACTCCCCACTTGTTTCTTGGTATGTGGAGGAAGCACTTTACTCTGCACTGTGGGTGAGAGCCTGGGGTGGGTTCCTTACGTAAACTGAATGGAGAAAGAGGCCGGTGCAGAAGAAAGCTGTCACCTCACTCCTTGTTTACGAGGCTAGTACCGTTGCCCGGTGTGTGCCTGCAGGCCGAAAGCCCAGCACTTAAGTCGCAGGAACAGGTCTGAGGAGAATTCCTCCTTCAGCGAAATTAGGCCTTCCTGAGGCTGGAAGCATTTTGCTGTGTGCATGCGTGAGAGCACTGCAAGGGAGTCCGGAGGCAGGTTCCGAGTGAGACTCAGGCCCTGGCAGAAGGCAGCACACGACTCCCCGCTTGTTTCATGAAGCTAGCACAGCGGCCCCACTTCTGCATGGAAGTCAAATCGCTTGCGTTCTACCTCTTAGAAACAACAGTGTACAGAAACCGTGCTTTGGCTACGGTCGACCTCTCTGTGGGAGGAAGCAGTTTGCACTGTGGGGGAGACCCTGGGGACGGGTTCCATACGTAAACTCCATGGAGAAACAGGCCGGTGTAGAAGCAAGCTGTCAACTCCCTCCTTCTTTACGACGCTAGTACCTTTGCCCCGTGTGTGCCTGCAGGCCTAAAGCCAAGCACCTAAGTCGAAGGAACAAGTCTGCAGAGAATTCCTGCTTCAGCGAAAAGAGGCCTTCCTGAGGCTGGAAGCAGTTTGCTGTGTGCATGCGTGAGAGAACTACAAGGGAGTCCCAAAACATTGTCCGTGTGAGTCCCAGGCCACGGAAGAAGCCAGGGCACGACTCCCAATTTGTTTCATGGTGTGTGGAAGGAAGCATTTTACCCTGCACTGTGGGTAAGAGCCTAGGCTCAGGTTCCAAAGGTAAACTCGATGGAGAAACAGGTCGGTGCAGAAGGAACCTGTCACCTCACTCCTTGTTTACGAGGCTAGTACCGTTGCCCATTTTGTGCCTGCAGGCCTAACGCCAAGCACCTAAGTCGAAGGAACAAGACTGTAGGGAATTCCTGCTTCAGCGAAAAGAGGCCTTCCTGAGGCTGGAAGCATTTTGCTGTGTGCATGCGTGAGAGCACTGCAAGGGAGTCCCAAAACATTGTCCGTGTGAGACTCAGGCTCCGCAAGAAGGCAGAGCAGCACTGCCCACTTGTTTCATGGTGTGTGGGAGGAAGCACTTTACTCTGCACTGTGGGTGAGAGCCTCGGGATGGGTTCCATACGTAAACTGGACTGAGAAAGAGTCCGGTGCAGAAGGAAGCTGTCACCTCACTCTTTGTTTACGAGGCTAGTACCGTTGCCCCGTGTGTGCCTGCAGGCCGAAAGCCAAGCACTGAAGTCGAAGGAACAGGTCTGAGGAGAATTCCTCCTTCAGCGAAATTAGGCCTTCCTGAGGCTGGAAGCATTTTGCTGTGTACATGCGTGAGAGCACTGCAAGGGAGTCCGGGGGCAGGTTCCTTATGAGACTCAGGCCCTGTCAGAAGGCAGCACACGACTCCCCATTTGTTTCATGAAGCTAGCACTGCGGCCCCACTTCTGCATGGAAGTCAAATCGCTTGCGTTCTACCTCTTAGAAACAACAGTGTACAGAAACTGTGTTTTGGCTACCGTCGACCTCTCTGTGGGAGGAAGCAGTTTGCACTGTGGGGGAGACCCTGGGGACGGGTTCCATACGTAAACTCCATGGAGAAACAGGCCAGTGCAGAAGGAAGTTGTCAACTCTCTCCTTCTTTACAAGGCTAGTACCTTTGGCCCGTGCGTGCCTGCCGTCCTAAAGCCAAGCACCTAAGTCGAAGGAACAAGTCTGTAGAGAATTCCTGCTTCTGCGAAAAGAGGCCTTCCTGAGGCTGGAAGCAGTTTGCTGTGTGCCTGCGTGAGAGAACTGCAACGGAGTTCCAAAACATTGTCCAAGTGAGACTCAGGCTCCTCAAGAAGGCAGAGCACCACTCCCCACTTGTTTCAAGGTCTGTGGGAGCAAGCAGTTTACTCTGCACTGTGGGTGAGAGCCTGGGGATGGGTTCCATACGTATACTGGACGGAGAATGAGGCCGGTGCACAAGGAAGCTGTCACCTCACTCCTTGTTTACGAGGCTAGTACCGTTGCCCCGTGTGTGCCTGTAGGCCGAGGGCCAAGCACCTAAGTCGAAGAAACAAGGCTGTAGAGAATTCCTGCTTCAGCGAAAAGAGGCCTTCGTGAGGCTAGAAGCATTTTGCTGTGTGCATGCGTGAGAGAACTGCAAGGGAGTCCCAAAACAATGACCGTGTGAGACGCAGGCTCCGCAAGAAGGCAGAGCACCACTCCCCACTTGTTTCAAGGTCTGTGAGAGGAAGCACTTTACTCTGCACTGTGGGTGAGAGCCTCGGGATGGGTTCCATACGTAACCTGGACTGAGAAAGAGGCCGGTGCAGAAGGAAGCTGTCACCACACTCTTTGTTTACGAGGCTAGTACCGTTGCCCCGTGTGTGCCTGCAGGCCGAAAGCCAAGCACTGAAGTCGAAGGAACAGGTGTGAGGAGAATTCCTCCTTCAGCGAAATTAGGCCTTCCTGAGGCTGGAAGCAGTTTGCTGTGTGCATGCGTGAGAGAACTACAAGGGAGTCCCAAAACATTGTCCGTGTGAGTCCCAGGCCACGGAAGAAGCCAGGGCACGACTCCCAATTTGTTTCATGGTGTGTGGAAGGAAGCATTTTACCCTGCACTGTGGGTAAGAGCCTAGGCTCAGGTTCCAAAGGTAAACTCGATGGAGAAACAGGTCGGTGCAGAAGGAACCTGTCACCTCACTCCTTGTTTACGAGGCTAGTACCGTTGCCCATTTTGTGCCTGCAGGCCTAACGCCAAGCACCTAAGTCGAAGGAACAAGACTGTAGGGAATTCCTGCTTCAGCGAAAAGAGGCCTTCCTGAGGCTGGAAGCATTTTGCTGTGTGCATGCGTGAGAGCACTGCAAGGGAGTCCCAAAACATTGTCCGTGTGAGACTCAGGCTCCGCAAGAAGGCAGAGCAGCACTGCCCACTTGTTTCATGGTGTGTGGGAGGAAGCACTTTACTCTGCACTGTGGGTGAGAGCCTCAGGATGGGTTCCATACGTAAACTGGACTGAGAAAGAGTCCGGTGCAGAAGGAAGCTGTCACCTCACTCTTTGTTTACGAGGCTAGTACCGTTGCCCCGTGTGTGCCTGCAGGCCGAAAGCCAAGCACTGAAGTCGAAGGAACAGGTGTGAGGAGAATTCCTCCTTCAGCGAAATTAGGCCTTCCTGAGGCTGGAAGCATTTTGCTGTGTACATGCGTGAGAGCACTGCAAGGGAGTCCGGGGGCAGGTTCCTTATGAGACTCAGGCCCTGTCAGAAGGCAGCACACGACTCCCCATTTGTTTCATGAAGCTAGCACTGCGGCCCCACTTCTGCATGGAAGTCAAATCGCTTGCGTTCTACCTCTTAGAAACAACAGTGTACAGAAACTGTGTTTTGGCTACCGTCGACCTCTCTGTGGGAGGAAGCAGTTTGCACTGTGGGGGAGACCCTGGGGACGGGTTCCATACGTAAACTCCATGGAGAAACAGGCCAGTGCAGAAGGAAGTTGTCAACTCTCTCCTTCTTTACAAGGCTAGTACCTTTGGCCCGTGCGTGCCTGCCGTCCTAAAGCCAAGCACCTAAGTCGAAGGAACAAGTCTGTAGAGAATTCCTGCTTCTGCGAAAAGAGGCCTTCCTGAGGCTGGAAGCAGTTTGCTGTGTGCCTGCGTGAGAGAACTGCAACGGAGTTCCAAAACATTGTCCAAGTGAGACTCAGGCTCCTCAAGAAGGCAGAGCACCACTCCCCACTTGTTTCAAGGTCTGTGGGAGCAAGCAGTTTACTCTGCACTGTGGGTGAGAGCCTGGGGATGGGTTCCATACGTATACTGGACGGAGAATGAGGCCGGTGCACAAGGAAGCTGTCACCTCACTCCTTGTTTACGAGGCTAGTACCGTTGCCCCGTGTGTGCCTGTAGGCCGAGGGCCAAGCACCTAAGTCGAAGAAACAAGGCTGTAGAGAATTCCTGCTTCAGCGAAAAGAGGCCTTCGTGAGGCTAGAAGCATTTTGCTGTGTGCATGCGTGAGAGAACTGCAAGGGAGTCCCAAAACAATGACCGTGTGAGACGCAGGCTCCGCAAGAAGGCAGAGCACCACTCCCCACTTGTTTCAAGGTCTGTGAGAGGAAGCACTTTACTCTGCACTGTGGGTGAGAGCCTCGGGATGGGTTCCATACGTAACCTGGACTGAGAAAGAGGCCGGTGCAGAAGGAAGCTGTCACCACACTCTTTGTTTACGAGGCTAGTACCGTTGCCCCGTGTGTGCCTGCAGGCCGAAAGCCAAGCACTGAAGTCGAAGGAACAGGTGTGAGGAGAATTCCTCCTTCAGCGAAATTAGGCCTTCCTGAGGCTGGAAGCAGTTTGCTGTGTGCATGCGTGAGAGCACAGCAAGGGAGTCGGGAGGCAGGTTCCGAATGAGACTCAGGCCCTGGCAGAAGGCAGCACACGACTCCCCACTTGTTTCATGAAGCTCGCACTGCGGCCTCACTTTTACATGGAAGCCCTATTGTTAACGTTCGAACTCGAAGAAACAACACGGTAGCGAAACCGTGCTTTAGCTACCATCCACCTCTCTGAGGGAAGAAGCAGTTTCCGGGCTACCGTGGGTGAGAGCCTGGGGAACGCGTTCCTCACGTGAAACCGAGGGAGAAGATGTCGGGGCCAGAAGGCACCTCTCGACTCAGCTCTTGTTACCTGAAGCTAACCCTTACAGCTCCATGTGTGCCTAGGAATGCTAAGGGCTCCACACTGATTTGGCAGAAAGAAGGCAGTAAAGAATCCCAGCTTCAGTTCATCTGCCTCTCCACAAGGTGGCAGCATTTTGAACTCTGCATCAGGGCAAATGTGGGGAGTAAGTCCCAGTAGAATTCCGAGGGAGAAATAAGCATGGGCAGAGAAGGCACCCGTCGACTCAACTCTTGTTTCAGGAACCTAGGTCGGCTCTCCCGCGTGTGCGTGGAGTCCTAAGGGCCGTCCACCCAACGCAAAGGAACAAAACTCTAGAGAACCCGTGCCTCAGCACAGATCGCCCTTCCTGAGCGTGAACTTCATCTCGTGTGTGTTTCTGTGAAAGCATGCGACATGGAACCTAAACGGAACCCGGTGTGAGAAGCAGGCCTGTAAGGAAGGCTACTGTCGACTCACCTGTTGTGTTAGGAGATTCGCCGTGCTTTGCCTTGTGTGCCTGGATGCCTAGTTGCCGGGCTACTAACACCAAGCATCAATGCTAGAGAGTTCCTGCGCTTTAGTTAACATTGCCGTTCCTGAAGCCAGAGGAATGTCACAGTGCTCGTATAGGAGAGACCGGGGAAAGGGTCCCATACGTGAAATGGAGCGAGAAAGAGGCCGGTACGGAAGGCCGCTCTCAACTCACCTCTTGTTGAGGAGGCCGGTACCCTTGCCCCGGGTGTGCCTGCAGGCCGAAAGCCAACCGCCTAAGTCAAAGGAACAAGTCTGTAGGGAATTCCTGCTTCGGCTAAAAGAGCCATGACTGAGAGTGGACGCATCTTGCTGTGTGCATGCGTGAGCGCACTGCAACTGAGTCCCAAACCATTTCCCGTGGGAGACTCAGGCCCCGAGAGAAGGCAGCGCACGACTGCCCACTTGTTTCATGAAGCTAGCACTGCGGCCCAACCTCTGCATGGAAGTCAAATCGCTTGCGTACTACCTCTTAGGAACAACAGTGTACAGAAACCGTGCTTTGGCTACCGTCGACCTCTCTGTGGGAGGAAGCAGTTTGCACTGTGGGGGAGACCCTGGGGACGGGTTCCATACGTAAACTCCATGGAGAAACAGGCCGGTGCAGAAGGAAGCTGTCACCTCCCTCCATCTTTACGAGGCTAGTACCGTTGCCCCGTGTGTGCCTGCAGGCCTAAAGCCAAGCACCTAAGTCGAAGGAACAAGTCTGTAGAGAATTCCTGCTTCAGCGAAAAGAGGCCTTCCTAAGGCTGGAAGCATTTTGTTGTGTGCATGCGTGAGATCACTGCAAGGGAGTCCCAAAACATTGTCCGTGTGAGACCCAGGCTCCAGAAGAAGGCAGAGCACCACTCCCCACTTGTTTCATGATCTGTGGGAGGAAGCACTTTACTCTGCACTGTGGGTGAGAGCCTGGGGTGGGTTCCATACGTAAACTGGATGGAGAAAGAGGCCGGTGCAGAAGAAAGCTGTCACCTCACTCCTTGTTTACGAGGCTAGTACCGTTGCCCCGTGTGTGCCTGTAGGCCGAGGGCCAAGCACCTAAGTCGAAGGAACAAGGCTGTAGAGAATTCCTGCTTCAGCGAAAAGAGGCCTTCGTGAGGCTAGAAGCATTTTGCTGTGTGCATGCGTGAGAGAACTGCAAGGGAGTCCCAAAACAATGACCGTGTGAGACTCAGGCTCCGCAAGAAGGCAGAGCACCACTCCCCACTTGTTTCAAGGTCTGTGAGAGGAAGCACTTTACTCTGCACTGTGGGTGAGAGCCTCGGGATGGGTTCCATACGTAAACTGGACTGAGAAAGAGGCCGGTGCAGAAGGAAGCTGTCACCTCACTCTTTGTTTACGAGGCTAGTACCGTTGCCCCGTGTGTGCCTGCAGGCCGAAAGCCAAGCACTGAAGTCGAAGGAACAGGTGTGAGGAGAATTCCTCCTTCAGCGAAATTAGGCCTTCCTGAGGCTGGAAGCAGTTTGCTGTGTGCATGCGTGAGAGCACAGCAAGGGAGTCGGGAGGCAGGTTCCGAATGAGACTCAGGCCCTGGCAGAAGGCAGCACACGACTCCCCACTTGTTTCATGAAGCTCGCACTGCGGCCTCACTTTTACATGGAAGCCCTATTGTTAACGTTCGAACTCGAAGAAACAACACGGTAGCGAAACCGTGCTTTAGCTACCATCCACCTCTCTGAGGGAAGAAGCAGTTTCCGGGCTACCGTGGGTGAGAGCCTGGGGAACGCGTTCCTCACGTGAAACCGAGGGAGAAGATGTCGGGGCCAGAAGGCACCTCTCGACTCAGCTCTTGTTACCTGAAGCTAACCCTTACAGCTCCATGTGTGCCTAGGAATGCTAAGGGCTCCACACTGATTTGGCAGAAAGAAGGCAGTAAAGAATCCCAGCTTCAGTTCATCTGCCTCTCCACAGGGTGGCAGCATTTTGAACTCTGCTTCAGGGCAAATGTGGGGAGTGAGTCCCAGTAGAATTCCGAGGGAGAAATAAGCATGGGCAGAGAAGGCACCCGTCGACTCAACTCTTGTTTCAGGAACCTAGGTCGGCTCTCCCGCGTGTGCGTGGAGTCCTAAGGGCCGTCCACCCAACGCAAAGGAACAAAACTCTAGAGAACCCGTGCCTCAGCACAGATCGCCCTTCCTGAGCGTGAACTTCATCTCGTGTGTGTTTCTGTGAAAGCATGCGACATGGAACCTAAACGGAACCCGGTGTGAGAAGCAGGCCTGTAAGGAAGGCTGCTGTCGACTCACCTGTTGTGTTAGGAGATTCGCCGTGCTTTGCCTTGTGTGCCTGGATGCCTAGTTGCCGGGCTACTAACACCAAGCATCAATGCTAGAGAGTTCCTGCGCTTTAGTTAACATTGCCGTTCCTGAAGCCAGAGGAATGTCACAGTGCTCGTATAGGAGAGACCGGGGAAAGGGTCCCATACGTGAAATGGAGCGAGAAAGAGGCCGGTACGGAAGGCCGCTCTCAACTCACCTCTTGTTGAGGAGGCCGGTACCCTTGCCCCGGGTGTGCCTGCAGGCCGAAAGCCAACCGCCTAAGTCAAAGGAACAAGTCTGTAGGGAATTCCTGCTTCGGCTAAAAGAGCCATGACTGAGAGTGGACGCATCTTGCTGTGTGCATGCGTGAGCGCACTGCAACTGAGTCCCAAACCATTTCCCGTGGGAGACTCAGGCCCCGGGATAAGGCAGCGCACGACTGCCCACTTGTTTCATGAAGCTAGCACTGCGGCCCAACCTCTGCATGGAAGTCAAATCGCTTGCGTACTACCTCTTAGAAACAACAGTGTACAGAAACCGTGCTTTGGCTACCGTCGACCTCTCTGTGGGAGGAAGCAGTTTGCACTGTGGGGGAGACCCTGGGGACGGGTTCCATACGTAAACTCCATGGAGAAACAGGCCGGTGCAGAAGGAAGCTGTCACCTCACTCCTTGTTTACGAGGCTAGTACCGTTGCCCCTTTTGTGCCTGCAGGCCTAACGCCAAGCACCTAAGTCGAAGGAACAAGACTGTAGGGAATTCCTGCTTCAGCGAAAAGAGGCCTTCCTGAGGCTGGAAGCATTTTGCTGTGTGCATGCGTGAGAGCACTGCAAGCGAGTCCGGAGGCATGTTCCGAGTGAGACTCAGGCCCTGGCAGAAGGCAACGCACGACTCCCCACTTGCTTCATGAAGCTCGCACTGCGGCCTCACTTTTACATGGAAGCCTAATTGTTAACGTTCGAACTCGGAGAAACAACACGGTAGCGAAACCGAGCTTTAGCTACCATCCACCTCTCTGAGGGAAGAAGCAGTTTCCAGCCTACCGTGGGTGAGAGCCTGGGGAACGCGTTCCTCACGTGAAACCGAGGGAGAAGATGTCCGGGCCAGAAGGCACCTCTCGAATCAGCCCTTGAAACCAGAAGCTAACCCTTACTGTTCCATGTGTGCCTAGGAATGCTAAGGGCTCCAAACTGATTTGGCAGAAAGAAGGCAGTAAAGAATCCCAGCTTCAGTTCATCTGCCTCTCCACAGGGTGGCAGCATTTTGAACTCTGCTTCAGGGCAAATGTGGGGAGTGAGTCCCAGTAGAATTCCGAGGGAGAAATAAGCATGGGCAGAGAAGGCACCCGTCGACTCAACTCTTGTTTCAGGAACCTAGGTCGGCTCTCCCGCGTGTGCGTGGAGTCCTAAGGGCCGTCCACCCAACTCAAAGGAAGAAAACTCTAGAGAACCCGTGCCTCAGCACAGATCGCCCTTCCTGAGCGTGAACTTCATCTCGTGTGTGTTTCTGTGAAAGCATGCGACATGGAACCTAAACGGAATCCGGAGTGAGAAGCAGGCCTGTAAGGAAGGCTGCTGTCGACTCACCTGTTGTGTTAGGAGATTCGCCGTGCTTTGCCTTGTGTGCCTGGATGCCTAGTTGCCGGCCTACTAACACCAAACATCAATGCTAGAGAGTTCCTGCGCTTTAGTTAACATTGCCGTTCCTGAAGCCAGAGGAATGTCACAGTGCTCGTATAGGAGAGACCGGGGAAAGGGTCCCATACGTGAAATGGAGCGAGAAAGAGGCCGGTACGGAAGGCCGCTCTCAACTCACCTCTTGTTGAGGAGGCCGGTACCCTTGCCCCGGGTGTGCCTGCAGGCCGAAAGCCAACCGCCTAAGTCAAAGGAACAAGTCTGTAGGGAATTCCTGCTTCGGCTAAAAGAGCCATGACTGAGAGTGGACGCATCTTGCTGTGTGCATCCGTGAGCGCACTGCAACTGAGTCCCAAACCATTTCCCGTGGGAGACTCATGAACCGGGAGA